>NC_089840.1:291126470-291778561 GCF_035609145.1 Eleutherodactylus coqui | reverse complement strand
ACACACTTCATCCTATATACTGACCCTCCTGATATATGCTCCACACACTACATCCTATATACCGACCCTCCTGATATATGCTCCACACACTACATCCTATATACTGACCCTCCTGATATATCCTCACACACTACATCCTATATACTGACCCTCCTGATATATCCTCCACACACTACATCCTATATACTGACCCTCCTGATATATCCCCACACACTACATCCTATATACTGACCCTCCTGATATATCCCCACACACTACATCCTATATACTGACCCTCCTGATATATCATCCACACACTACATCCTATATACTGACCTTCCTGATATATCCCCACACACTACATCCTATATACTGACCCTCCTGATATATCCTCCGCACAGTACATCCTATATACTGACCGTACTGATACATCCTCCACACACTGCCTCCTATATACTAACCCTCCTGATATATCCTCCACACACTACATCCTATATACTGACCCTCCTGATATATCCTCCACACACTACATCCTATTTGCTGACCCTCCTGATATATCCTCCACACAGTACATCCTATATACTGACCTCCTGATATATCCTCCACACACTACATCCTATATACTAACCCTCCTGATATATCCTCCACACACTACATCCTATATACTGACCCTCCTGATATATATCCTCCACACTACATCCTATATACTGACCCTCCTGATATATCCTCACACACTACATTCTGTATAGTGACCCTCCTTATATATCCTCCACACACTACATCCTATATACTGACCCTCCTGATATATGCTCCACACACTACATCCTATATACCGACCCTCCTGATATATGCTCCACACACTACATCCTATATACTGACCCTCCTGATATATCCTCACACACTACATCCTATATACTGACCCTCCTGATATATCCTCCACACACTACATCCTATATACTGACCCTCCTGATATATCCCCACACACTACATCCTATATACTGACCCTCCTGATACATCCCCCACACACTACATCCTATATACTGACCCTCCTGATATATCCTCCACACAGTACATCCTATATACTGACCGTACTGATACATCCTCCACACACTGCCTCCTATATACTAACCCTCCTGATATATCCTCCACACACTACATCCTATATACTGACCCTCCTGATATATCCTCCACATTCTACATCCTATTTGCTGACCCTCCTGATATATCCTCCACACACTACATCCTATATACTAACCCTCCTGATATATCCTCCACTCACTACATCCTTTATACTGACCCTCCTGATATATATCCTCCACACTACATCCTATATACTGACCCTCCTGATATATCCTCACACACTACATTCTGTATACTGACCCTCCTTATATATCCTCCACACACTACATCCCAATTGTTCTCCATTCATCTAGTTGCTTTTTCAGAAGCAGGCCTCATTTCTGGCACTTTAGCTGATGCTGCGGAGGCCGATGATGGTGGAAGCAGTTCGGAGCCTCGCACTATATTCCCCGAGACTTGGCTGTGGGGACTGCAGAAAATGCCGTGAGTATTACAGACCCAAACATTTCCCTCTTATTCCCATGTAATAATCTAACTTCTTATCATCAAACCTACCTGGAAATATCATGTAAAGTCCTTGTTGTTTGTGCCAGTGGACAGGTAGATCCTTGGTCTGGTCTTTTGTTAAGGGTTCACAGGAATGGGATGCAGTTGTTGATGGTAGGACCTCGGAAATGAAGGGGTTTGTTATTTTGATCATAAGTAAAAAAGGTGTAAGACCTGTTTATTGTAATGTCAGGAATATTTTACATGGGTGCACCTACAGAACCATTGGCTGCAGACCATTGCCAGAAAAGATGGAATCCCGATCAATGTAGGGTTCACTTCTGGAGATCGAGGTTTGCCTCAGCCTACGATGAGCTACCTGTATCATCAGTTCAGGTTTCACTCACCTTCCTATATGGTTTCCAATCTTGAAGTACAATGGAAATGTAGCAGTAAAATACTGAGTCATTATTTAGAGGTGGGGAAAATAGACCGGCCAATCAAGTAAAAGGGGCAGACTGGAATCAGCCAATCAGGATGGGGACAACCTATGCAGTTCATGCAGAAGGCTCAGCTACACCTTCACCCCCGGCAGGCTGAAGTTAAACGCTGACATCACACCTGGCATCATGCGGCCGCTCTGATCCCCACAGAGTCTGAATGCTCCTGTTATGGTATAAGAACATGATTGACACTTTCTACTAAGACCTGTGTGTGTGATATTACTAGTGGGATGGAACTAATTATATCACTCCACTCTGAAGTCAGTGGATGCTGGCTCGCTGTGCCACTAAACTGATTTAGCTTAGGTCTAGAGGCTTCACCTGCGGTTCCCTGGTTTTTGCCCTTTAACCACACCAATCAGGATTTGGTCTCTACTGTGGAGAGCCCAGTAATAGTCTCAGTTATGTCGCTGCTGACACAGCGCAGTCAGAACTGTCATAATGCAGTGCCGGAGGGTGTAAACAGAAACGTGGTCAGGAAACATTACCTAAGTCAGAACAGGTGAAATTCTTGCACACGGTTTTCCATAACGTGATACCGGAGGGTGCAGCTGGAGACGTGGTCGTGGAACAGAGCTAAGGTAGAATACTTGCATAGTGGTGAGAGAGGCTGAGGCCAGGGCAGGGAGCAGACAAAATAAACATGGTCAGGAGAGAAAATCAAAATCAAATCGTGGTCTTGGTATAGCGCCAACTTATTCCACAGCACTTTTATGTAATTATTACCCCCCACCAAGCTGGGTTCTCATTTTACCAACCTTGAAAGGATGGAAGGCTGAGTCAAACCTTGAGCCGGCTACCTGAATCATTCAGGGATTGAACTTGCAACCTTCAGGTCATAGGTGAGAGCTTACACTCTGCACCACACGAGGCTCAAGAGAAGAAGTCAGGAAAGCTGAGTAGGGCAGACCAAAACCAGAAGAGCAGACAAAACACTGTAGCACCTTTGCACGCTGTCAGAGTAATTCCTCAGACACCTGCTAGCATGGAATGGTGCCTAGAATAGCCAGAGACTTGTCTGGGTGGGTCTGGGATGGAAAAGCTGGGTATGCACTGATCTTCAAGAGGTGAGCTGGTCACACGTGCACTCTTTGAGGACCAGGAAACTGACATGCGGTGCAGCTACTGCTGTAGTCAACACAAGAGACATGGAACTGGCCATGACCAACAACAGGAGAAGGTAGGGGTTGTCATCACTCATGACCAATGGCTGTAACAGTCTCTATTCCACCCAGACCATTCTGCTGTTCCAATCTTATCCCAGAAACGGGGCTCCAGAGATAATGTGGGGTTAACTATGACTGTCAGACGCCCACTGAGCACGTAATCTAACATGTCACATCAGACCTGGACATTTAATGGTTCTTCATGTTCCCACTTTACCTCCCTTCATTATCTGCAGGGACAATGGTTCTGCTGAGATGTCGGTGAGCGTCCCTCACACTATCACGGAGTGGAGCGCCCAGACCTTCTGTGTTGGACCTGGAGGTTTCGGTCTCTCTCAGCCAGTTTCTCTCAAAGCCTTCCAGCCGTTCTTTGTAGATTCGACCCTTCCTTACTCCATGAAGCGAGGAGAGAGCTTCAATCTTAAAGTCTCTGTGTTCAACTACCAGACTGATCCGATGATGGTAAGTATTCTTCTGTTGTAAGACATTTGGAGACTTCATGAAAGTGAAGGAAACCAGGGTCAAGGAAACAGAATGCGGAGCGTGACTCTATTATGATGGTTCCATCCAGGAGTGTCCACATTATTAATGATGGCTGACAATACTGTCTGTTCCCTGCAGTCTGTAACGCCTAATAACACCCTATATCACTCTATATTAATGTACATATATGACTGTTTACCCCTCAGATCGCAGCCTCTCTTCCATCTTCTGAGCATTTCAAGACTGAGAACAGCAAAAGCAGTGAGAAAGTCTTCTGTCTTCCCGGAGGGATGAAAAAGACAGTTTCTTGGGTTGTGACTCCAAGTATAATAGGTAAGGATATGGGTATTTCCTACATGCCACGATGTCCATGAGATCAACACATCTTATACTACAGTGACAACCTCTGAAACTGCTGACAACCAGCCCCTGTATCATGCCTGAGAGGTAGTCACAGCCCCACCCCCTGGTGATGACATCACTGATATAATTACATGCGATCAAACATGAGATTCGCACACCTTATACTACAGTAACTGCGATTCATCTATTACTGCTGATAATCAACTTGTGTATCATGTCCAAGATGCTGTCATAGTCCTACCTCTTGGTGAGGATTTAACCCTTTCCAATCCACTGTTTGACGTATGACTTAAGGTTGTACAGCTCCGATGTTGGTAGACATCCATCGGGGTTCTCTTACTGTATATTGCCAGCCTCTCTGCTGTTGGAGCCTATCCAATGTGTCACCTCATGCAGTACTGGCTTTAGCCAGCATATGGCGCCATTGTATAACAGCAGAAAAAGAGTAAACCCCCTAGGAGAACCAGAATACAAATTGGATTGGAAGGGGTTAATAGTTTTACCTTGTAAACCCCATAGTAGTTTGTAATTTGTGCTAGTTTGATTGCTGTACCAGACCCTCTGACATAGCACTGTATCATGGCCCGGTATCCTGGCTGTGACCACAGATGGATTAGACAGCCTATCAACAGGGGGTCTCTTCAAACTTAAAATTTGTAGCTTAAAATGAGGTTCTGTTGTGTTCTGCCTCCATGTGTCCGGCCACTGCACTCATTTAAAGCATAAAAAAGTATATTTATGTCCAATGGATCCCTCGTAGCGGACGTCTGTCTACTTGGTGCCAACCCTGTGACCGGGCCCACTACTCTTTGTATGTCCTGGAGTCCGTAACCGCATTTCCCCAGGTCTCAGCTAGGCCCTCAGAGAGGGACCACCCTCTGCTCTCTACAGTGTCCCCAGGATCAACTCTGTGGAGTCCACCTAACATGACAGCTGTAGAACCCCCCAGTTAAAAACCTGTCAGCGACCCGCTCTACGCTAGGAGCCCCTCTCATGACAGATATGATTATATGTGATTATCAGACATGAGATTTGCACAGCTTACACTGCATTAATATCCTTTAATATAGCCTGTATATCATGACTGACAGATAGTCAAAACTCTGCCCCTGAGGATGACATCACTGATCACAGCCCCGCCCCTGATGATGACATCACTGACTTTTGCTCATATTCCAGGAAAAATGAATATTACCATGATAGCTGAAGCTGTGAAGAGTCAGGAGCTGTGCGGGGGCAAGGAGACGGTGATCCCCAAGAAGGGCCGCAGGGATGTAGTAATCCAGTCGGTGCTGGTGGTGGTGAGTAGCCGGGAGGGGATGACCGTGACGAGTCTCATGCTGGACTAGTAAGGAGTTGTGCAGTCACATAGATGCTGTGCAGGCATAGAGATGAGCGGATGGTGCCACCATGAGGCGCCTCTTCATCATGTCACCCCTCCGCTGCCCTTTGTGTCTTTAGACACTAGATATTCACAGAGCGCAACGAGAAGCCGTCACCTTCCATATATCAGTAAATGAGAAGTTACAGTTGCAGCCACTCTCCGGTTGTTGTGCATTATGGGCATTTTTTTCTATTCAGCTGTGGTGGCCACTTTTTAAACGTTTCAAAAGGAAGTGCGGCCATATTGGTTGTCACTAATCAATTACCTTCTCGGTAGGTTATCACTTTGGTGGACATTGAGCACGTTGACAGAAGGAGAGCGCTTTAGAAGACTCTAAAATACCATTCAAAAGTGGCAACCAATATGGCCGCACTTCCTGTTGTCACTTTCTCCAAGTTAGTCACCACAGAAATGCAGCATTAAAGATGATTTACTGAACTTTTTTTCTTTCAGCCTGAGGGGACTATAGTGGAGAAGACGCACAACTCTCTGCTGATCATGGATGGTAATCCTCTGAAGATATCTACTTACATGTCTCTTCCTCCTGTACAGTCACTATGTGCAGCCTTTCCCTCCTGTGCAGTCTCTTCCATCTTTGCAGTCACAGGTTGCAGTCTCTTCTTCCAGTGCAGTTGTTATGTGCAGTCTATTCCATCTGTGCAGTCAGGGTGTGTAGTCTCTTCTTCTTGTGTAGTCTCTTTCCCCTGTGCAGTTGATGCATACAGTTGTTCCTTCCTGAGCAGTGACTTCTTCCTGTGTAGCTACTCTGTTGAATTTCTTCTTCCTCTGCAGTCCCTTCCTCCTGGACCCTGATCTGCTTGTGCTTCAGACTTCTGCCTTCAGTTTCTAACACAGAATATCTGAGACCCACACTGTTGATCATCAGCACTCTGATACATTTGTAGCAACATAACAAAACTTTTTTGTTTCAGGTAATTCTGTAACAGAGAAGGTGAAGCTTGAGTACCCCCCCTCATCTGTTCCGGGGTCACATAAGAACTTCTTCAGTGTTTGTGGTGAGTACAGAGCAATGGTAAAAGTGACAAAGGGGTTTTCTGCTGCTGGGACCCCCAGTGATCAGTTGTAATCCGTGGAGGAGCCTGGCAGTGAGTGTTACTTTTCTCTGCAGCTCCCCTACAGGAGAAATGTAGCATTACACAGTTCTCATTGAAATCAATATACTGTATGTAACGTACAGGTATTTTAGGTCCTCCAGAGGGGAATGCTCTAAGTAACCCTCTCTCTCCCTTTCTCATATCTATCTATATATATATATATATATATATATATATATATATATATATATATATATATATATATATATATATCTATATCTCTATCTATATATCTATATATATATATATATATATATATATATATATATATATAAAGACGAAAGCCCTCACTCACTCACTCACTTACTCATTCACTGACTGACTGACTGACTGACTCGACAAAAGTTCTCCAACTTCCCGATGTCGTAGAGACATGAAATTTGAGACACGCATAGATTATCTCCAAAATAGGAAAAGTAATTGGGTCCCAACTTAGAGATGAGCGAACGTACTCGTCCGAGCTTGATACTTGTTCGTTGTTCGAGTATTAGCGTGTTCGAGATGCTCGTTACTCGTAACGAGTACCATGCGATGTTCGGGTTACTTTCACTTTCATCTCTGAGACGTTAGCGCGCTTTTCTGGCCAATAGAAAGACAGGGAAGGCATTACAACTTCCCCCTGCGACGTTCAAGCCCTATAGCACCCCCTTGCAGTGAGTGGCTGGCGAGATCAGGTGTCACCCGAGTATAAAAATAGGCCCCTCCCGTGGCTCGCCACAGATGCGTTCTGACTTAGCTGAGGGAAAGTGCTATTGTGTTGGAGCTGGTATAGGGGGAGTGTTAGGAGTGATTGTAGGCTTCAAGAACCCCAACGGCCCTTCTTAGGGCCACATCTAACCGTGTGCAGTACTGTGGAGGCTGCTTTTTGCAGTGTTGCACTTTTTTTTTTTTTGGTATATCGGCCGTGCAGAGCATTGCGCCCTGCAGTAATACTACAGGGACAGAAGTGCTTAGGCAGGGAGAGCGTTAGGAGTATTTTAGGCTTCAAGAACCCCAACAGTCGTTCTTAGGGCCACATCTAACCGTGTGCATTACTGTGGAGGCTTCTTTTTGCAGTGTTGCACTTTTTTTTTTTTTAGCTATATTGGCCGTGCAGAGCATTGCGCCCTGCAGTCATACTCCAGGGACAGAAGTGGTGGTTAGGGAGGGACAGAAGACATATTATTAATATTATTGATTGAATATAGGCAGTGGGCCTTTGCTAAAAAAATTTGGGCAAAAAATCTATTTGGCCTGCCTGTCACTGTGCTCAGTGTTCTGGGTCTGTATGTGCTGGGTGTAGTAGTTCTACAAAATCATACGCAGCCAGCTAAGTGTTACAGCAGGCTTGCGCCAAATTATTTCCTGGCGTTCCGTAAACGAAGTCAGCCTCCAACCACAGGCCAATAAGCGGCACATTAAATTACAGCTTTCTGTTTCTGCACTACTGGTAATACAGCATGCTGAGGGGTAGGGGTAGGCCTAGAGGACGTGGACGCGGGCAAGGACGCCGAGGCCCCAATCAGGGTGTGGGCACAGGCCGAGCCAGTGCATTGGCCAGGGGTAGAGGCAGGGCCAGACCGAATAATCCACCAATTGTTTCCCAAACTGCCCCCTCGCGCCATGCCACCCTGCAGAGGTCAAGGTGCTCTACGGTGTGGCAGTTTTTCACAGAGACGCCTGACGACCGACGAACAGTGGTGTGCAACCTTTGTCACGCCAAGATCAGCTGGGGAGGCACCACCACCAGCATGCGCAGGCATATGATGGCCAAGCACCCCACAAGGTGGGACGATGCCCGTTCACCACCTCGGGGTTGCACCACTGCCTCTCCCCCTGTGGCCCAACCAGCCACTGAGATCCAACCCCCCTCTGAGGACACAGGCACTACCGTCTCCTGGCCTGCACCCACACCCTCACCTCCGCTATCCTCGGCCCCATCCAGCAATGTCTCTCAGTGCAGCGTCCAGACGTCGCTAGCGCCACTGTTTGAGCGCGAGCGCAAGTACGCCACCACGCACCCGCACGCTCAAGCGTTAACCGTGCACATTGCCAAATTGATCAGCCTGGAGATGCTGCCTTATAGGCTTGTGGAAAAGGAGGCTTTCAAAAGCATGATGGCGGCAGCGGCCCCGCGCTACTCGTTTCCCAGTCACCACTACTTTTCCCGATCTGCCATCCCAGGCCTGCACGACCACATCTCCTGCAACATTGTACGCGCCCTCACCAACGTGGTTACTGCCAAGGTCCACTTAACAACAGACACGTGGACAAGCACAAGCGGGCAGGGCCACTATATCTCCCTGACGGCACATTGGGTGAATTTAGTGGAGGCTGGGATAGAGTCAGAGCCTGGGACCGCTCACGTCCTACCCACCCCCCGAATTGCGTGCCCCAGGTCGGTGGTGGTATCTGCGGCGGTGTATGCTTCCTCCACTAAACCACCCTCCTCCTCCTCCTACGCAACCTCTGTCTCGCAATCAAGATGTGTCACCAGCAGCACGTCGCCAGCAGTCGGTGTCACGCGGCGTGGCAGCACACCTGTGGGCAAGCGTCAGCAGGCCGTGCTGAAACTACTCAGCTTAAGAGAGAAGAGCCACACGGCCCAAGAACTGCTGCAGGGTCTGACAGAGCAGACCGACCGCTGGCTTGCGCCGCTGAGCCTCCAACCGGGCATGGTCGTGTGTGACAACGGCCCTATCCTGGTGGTGGCTCTGCAGCTCGGCAGCCTCACGCACGTGCCATGCCTGGCCCATGTGTTTAATTTGGTGGTTCAGCGCTTTCTGAAAAGCTACCCACACTTGTCATACCTGCTCGGAAAGGTGCGCCGGGTCAGCGCACATTTCCGCAACTCCAAGACGGACGCTGCCACCCTGCAAACCCTGCAACATCGGTTTAATCTGCCAGTGCACCGACTGCTGTGCGACGTGCCCACACGGTTGAACTCTACATTCCACATGTTGGCCAGGCTCTATGAGCAGCGTAGAGCTATTGTGGAATACCAACTCCAACATGGGCAGCGTAGTGGGAGTCGGCCTCCTCAATTCTTTACAGAAGAGTGGGCCTGATTGGCAGCCATCTGCCAAGTCCTTGGAAACTTTGAGGAGTCTACCCAGATGCTGAGCGGGGATGCTGCAATCATTAGCGTCACCATTCCTCTGTTATGCCTCTTGAGAAGTTCCCTGCAAAGCATAAAGGCAGACGCTTTGCACTCGGAAACGGGGGCTGGGGAAGACAGTATGTCGCTGGATAGTCAGAGCAACCTCATGTCTATATCTCAGCGCGTTGAGGAGGAGGCGGAGGAGCATGAGGAGGAGGGGGAAGAGACAGCTTGGCCCACTGCTGAGGGGACAGATGCTGCTTGCCTGTCATCCTTTCAGCGTGTATGGCCAGAGGAGGAGGGGGAGGAGCATGAGGAGGAGGGGGAAGAGACAGCTTGGCCCACTGCTGAGGGTACAGATGCTGCTTGCCTGTCATCCTTTCAGCGTGTATGGCAAGAGGAGGAGGAGGAGGAGGAGGATCCTGAAAGTGATCTTCCGAGTGAGGACAGCCATGTGTTGCGTACAGGTACCCTGGCACACATGGCTGACTTCATGTTAGGATGCCTTTCTCGTGACCCTCGAGTTACACGCATTCTGGCCACTACGGATTACTGGGTGTACACACTGCTCGACCCACGGTATAAGGAGAGCCTTTCCACTCTCATTCCCGAAGAGCAAAGGGGTTCCAGAATGATGCTATACCACAGGACGCTGGTGGACAAACTGTTGGTAAACTTCCCATCCGACAGCGCTAGTGGCCGAAGGCGCAGTTCCGAGGGCCAGGTAGCAGGGGAGGCGCAGAGATCAGGCAGCATGTACAGCGCAGGCAGGGGAACATTATCTAAGGCCTTTGCCAGCTTTATGGCTCCCCAGCAAGACTGTGTCACCGGTCCCCAGTCAAGGCTGAGTTGGCGGGAGCACTGTGAAAGGATGGTGAGGGCGTACGTAGCCGATCGCACGATTGTCCTCCGTGACGCCTCTGCCCCCTACAACTACTGGGTGTCGAAGCTGGACACGTGGCCTGAACTGGCGCTGTATGCCCTGGAGGTGCTTGCTTGTCCTGCGGCTACCGTCTTGTCAGAGAGTGTGTTTAGTGTGGCTGGGGGAATCATCACGGATAAGCGTACCCACCTGTCAACCGACAGTGCCGACAGGCTTACACTCATCAAGATGAACAAAGCCTGGATTTCCCCAGACTTCTCTTCTCCACCAGCGGACAGCAGCGATACCTAAACAATACATAGTCTACACCCGCGGATGGAAGCATCGTTTTCTATCACCATCCAAAACGGTGACCTTTTTGGTTCATCAATCTGTGTATAATATTCCTCCTCCTCCTCCTGCTCCTCCTCCCGAAACCTCACATAATCACGCCGAACGGGCAATTTTTCCTAGGCCCACAAGGCTCAGTCATATAATTTTTGTAAACAAATTTTATACGTTTCAATGCTCATTAAAGCGTTGAAACTTTCACCTGAACCAATTTTTATTTTAACTGGGCTGCCTCCAGGCCTAGTAGTTACCAATTAAGCCACATTAACCAAAGCGATTAATGGGTTTCACCTTCCCTCTTGGTTGGGCATGGGCAATTTTTCTGAGGTACATTAGTACTATTGGTAGACCAATTTTTGGGGGCCCTCGCCTACAGTGTAATCCAATTAATTTTTTGCCCACCTGCATTACAGCTGACATAACATCAGCTGTGTTGGGCAATGCAATGGGATATATTTATGTACCGCCGGTGGCTTCCTGGCACCCACCCATGCTGTGGGTCCACAGGGAGTTGTAAATGCATCTGTTTCCACTTCTAAAGAACCCCAGTCTGACTGGGGCATGCAGTGTGGGCCGAAGCCCACCTGCATTAAACATGACATTACTACCTCAGCTGTGATGGGCAATGCAATGGGATATATTTATGTACTGCCGGTGGCTTTCTGGCACCCACCCATGCTGTGGGTGCACACGGAATTCCCATTGCGGAGTTGTACCTGCCTGTGACTATTTATAAAAAACCGCGGTCTGACTGGGGCATGCAGACACCTTGACAGAATGAATAGTGTGTGGCACATAGGTTCCCCATTGCTATGCCCACGTGTGTAGCTCCAGATGGAGGTGGCACAGGATTGGTTTTCTCATTGCTTCTGTACAGCATTGTGGGCTATCGCCCCGCCCCTTTTAAAGAGGGTCGCTACCTAGCCATGCCAACCCTCTGCAGTGTGTGTCTGCTTTTCCTGTGGCAGATGCACTTATAAATAGACATGAGGGTAGCGTGGCATGAGGGCAGCTGAAGGCTGGGCAGGGACAGTTTGGTGTGCGCTGTGGACACTTGGTCAGGGGAGGGGGAGGGATTTGGCAGCATGTAACCCAGGAGAAGTGGCAGCGGAGTGTCATGCAGGCAGTGATTGTGCTTTGTTGGAGGTAGTGTAGTGCTTAGCTAAGGTATGCATTGCTAATGAGGGCTTTTCAGATGTAAAGGTTGTTGGGGGGGGGCACTCTTGCTGCAATTGTGGCTTAAAAGTGGGACCTGTGAACTTGAGATGCAGCCCAACATGTAGCCCCTCGCCTGCCCTATCCGTTTCTGTGTCGTCCCCATCACTTTCTTGAATTGCCCCGATTTTCACAAATGAATAACTTAGCGAGCATCGGCGATATAGAAAAATGCTCGAGTCGCCCATTGACTTCAATGGGGTTCGTTATTCGAAACGAACCCTCGAGCATCGAGTTCGTCTCGAGTAACGAGCACCCAATCATTTTGGTGCTCGCTCATCTCTAATTATGTCATAAATAGGAAAAGCTAATGGGTCCCAACTCCATTATTCAATTCTATGCGCAAAAGAATTAGCGTCCGAATTTTACGTGCGGAATGTAATTATCTCACTTTCCGGTGTCATAGAAACATGAAATTTGGCACGAGCATTGATTATGTCATAAATAGAAAAAGCTAATGGGTCCCAACTCGATTATTTAATTCTATACGCAAAAGAATTAGCTTCCAAATTTTACGTGCGGAATGTAATTTCTTCACTTTCCGGTGTCATAGAAACGTGAAATTTGGCATGAGCATTGATTATGTCATAAATAGGAAAGCTAAATGGGTCCCAACTCCATTATTCAATTCTATGCGCAAAAGAATTAGCGTCCAAATTTTACGTACATAATCTAAATCTCTCACTTCCCAATGTCATAGAAACATGAAATTTGGCACAAGCATTGATTATGTCATAAATACGAAAAGTTAATGGGTCCCAACTCCATTATTCAATTCTAAGCGCAAAAGAATTAGCGTGCAAATTTTATGTATGTAATCTAATTCTCTCACTTCCTGATGTCATTTTATATAAAGAAAACGTTGCATGGTTACCTTCCCATGGTGTTTCCTGGGTAGCGCAGAGAACTATGCAAAATGGTGAACATATGTTTTTCCTCAGTATCTCTAAAGTAACCACGACTTCATAAGATTTACCGTATGAACACCAGATAAACACCAGTACCAAATTAACTCGGGCGAAGCCGGGTATATCAACTAGTCTATATACAGTTAGGGACAGAAATATTTGGACAGTGACACAAGTTTTGTTATTTTAGCTGTTTACAAAAACATGTTCAGAAATACAATTTTATATATAATATGGGCTGAAAGTGCACACTCCCAGCTGCAATATGAGAGTTTCCACATCCAAATCGGAGAAAGGGTTTAGGAATCAAACCTCTGTAATGCATAGCCTCCTCTTTTTCAAGGGACCAAAAGTAATTGGACAATGGAATCTAAGGGCTGCAATTAACTCAGAAGGCGTCTCCCTCGTTAACCTGTAATCAATTAAGTAGTTAAAAGGTCTGGGGTTGATTCCAGGTGTGTGGGTTTGCATTTGGAAGCTGTTGCTGTGACCAGACAACATGCGGTCAAAGGAACTCTCAATTGAGGTGAAGCAGAACATCCTGAGGCTGAGAAAAAAGAAAAAATCCATCAGAGAGATAGCAGACATGCTTGGAGTAGCAAAATCAACAGTCGGGTACATTCTGAGAAAAAAGGAATTCACTGGTGAGCTTGGGAACTCAAAAAGGCCTGGGCGTCCACGGAAGACAACGGTGGTGGATGATCGCCGCATACTTTCTTTGGTGAAGAAGAACCCGTTCACAACATCAACTGAAGTCCAGAACACTCTCAGGGAAGTAGGTGTATCTGTCTCTAAGTCAACAGTAAAGAGAAGACTCCATGAAAGTAAATACAAAGGGTTCACATCTAGATGCAAACCATTCATCAATTCCAAAAATAGACAGGCCAGAGTTAAATTTGCCGAACAACACCTCAAGAAGCCAGCCCAGTTTTGGAAAAGTATTCTATGGACAGATGAGACAAAGATCAATCTGTACCAGAATGATGGGAAGAAAAAAGTTTGGAGAAGAAAGGGAACAGCACATGATCCAAGGCACACCACATCCTCTGTAAAACATGGTGGAGGCAACGTGATGGCATGGGCATGCATGGCTTTCAATGGCACTGGGTCACTTGTGTTTATTGATGACATAACAGCAGACAAGAGTAGCCGGATGAATTCTGAAGTGTACCGGGATATACTTTCAGCCCAGATTCAGCCAAATGCTGCAAAGTTGATCGGACGGCGCTTCACAGTACAGATGGACAATGACCCCAAGCATACAGCCAAAGCTACACCGGAGTTCATGAGTGCAAAAAAGTGGAACATTCTGCAATGGCCAAGTCAATCACCAGATCTTAACCCAATTGAGCATGCATTTCACTTGCTCAAATCCAGACTTCAGACGGAAAGACCCACAAACAAGCAAGACCTGAAGGCTGTGGCTGTAAAGGCCTGGCAAAGCATTAAGAAGGAGGAAACCCAGCGTTTGGTGATGTCCATGGGTTCCAGACTTAAGGCAGTGATTGCCTCCAAAGGATTCGCAACAAAATATTGAACCAAAAAATATTTTGTTTGGGTTATGTTTATTTGTCCAATTACTTTTGAGCTCCTTAAATGTGGAGTGTTTGTAAAGAAATGTGTACAATTCCTACATTTTCTATCAAATATCTATGAGCCAATCAGAGGCAGCCCTCACTCACCCATTCATGAATTCATGAATGGGTGTGAGTGAGGGCTGGCCTCTGATTGGTCAGGCTGTGACCAATCAGAGGCATCTTATTCAGCAGGCGGGGATTTTAAATCCCCGGCTGCTGAATACTACTCACAGCTGTTCAGAGCAGTTCAGGAGAACTGCAGCCTGCCGCGCTGAACTCCGTCTGCCGGCACCAGGTGAGTATATATATATTTTTTATTTTTACACATTTCTGGATGAATTGCAGGGAAGGGCTTATATATTTAACCCCTTTCCGACAATTCATCCCGCGATCGCCGGCAGCCCATTGCATTCAGTGGAGTCGGCTGTATTGACGGCTCCATTGAATTCAATGGGCTAACATCGTTCTTCTCTGGCACGCAGAGGAGAACGATCGTTATGCTGACAGTGCGGGGGGGGGGGGGTCTCACTCTTGCCGCTATTGTGGCTTAATAGTGGGACCTGTGAACTTGAGATGCAGCCCAACATGTAGCCCCTCGCCTGCCCTATCCGTTGCTGTGTCGTTCCCATCATTTTCTTGAATTGCCCAGATTTTCACACATGAAAACCTTAGCGAGCATCGGCGAAATACAAAAATGTTCCGGTCGCCCATTGACTTCAATGGGGTTCGTTATTCGAAACGAACACCCGAACATCGCGGGAAGTTCGTTTCGAATAACGCGAACCCGAACATTTTGGTGTTCGCTCATCTTTAGTTGGGACCCATAAGCTTTTCCTATTTATGACATAATCAATGCTCGTGCCAAATTTCCTTTTTCTATGACACCGGAAAGTGAAGAAATTACATTCCGTACGGAATCTAATTCTCTCACTTCCTGATGTAATTTTATATAAAGGAAACGTTGCATGGTTACCTCCCGTAGTGTTTCCTGGGTAACACAGAGAACTATGCAAAATGGTGAACATATGTTTTTCCGGTATCTCTAAAGTAACCATGACTTCATAAGATTTCCGTGTGAACACCAGATAAACACCAGTACCAATTAACTCGGGCGAAGCCGGGTATATCAGCTAGATATATATATATATATATATATATATATATATATATATATATATATATATATATATATATATATATATATATATATATATATATATATATATATATATATATATAATATGATTTGTATACAGGGCGTATCCTAACAACCTTCATATCTTCATATTCCTGTTGCTGCTGCACTTTTCCCATTAGCCGCTTCAGTAGGCTTGGATGCCAGGCCTACTCCATACATGGCGATTGTCTATTGCCTCTGACAGCTGGCACCCACCAACAGTCGCAATCAGAGAACACAAATTGTGGCTGCTAATCTTTAAATGTTGGCATTTTAATGTTCTGAATGCCCTTTGCACGATGAGATTACAGGGTTCTGTTCAGATGTCCTGTGGCATCTTTTAATAGAATGCTTTTTAACCCCTTCCTGTCCCAGGGCATTCATGTACCCTTTGGATGGTGCGTTTACAGAAGCTGAGCCTGTGACATTCACAGCTGGAGCCAGCTGCAACAGCAGGGACCGGCAATAACATTGATCCCTACTGTTAACACCTTACACAGAGGGATTAATGTTGTTTGTGGCATGTCAAAAGTTTACAGAAGGAAGGTTGCTCCCATGTAATTGCAGAGGACATATGGGTTCCCATGGCAACCAAATACTAGTCAGTGATGTCCGCATTTGCTATGGCCTGTGATCACTGTAATAACTGATAGTGCATTGCAGTACAGAAGTACAGTGTATTATCAGAGCGATCATAGCATCGCAAGTTCAAGTCCACTACAGGGACATAAAAAATGTAATAAGAAAAATATTTTTTTTCGCACTTCCCCTCTTTTGTTTAAAAAAAAAACACAATTGGTGTCAGGACACGAGTGACAACATGTACAATAAGCTGAACACATGTTTGACTGTACACAGCAAGTGTTGTTAAAAAAAAGCTGAACCAAAATTATTGTTATAATCGCATCAACCTGCAAAAAAAAAATTATGTAATTTATGCTGCATGTTTAATGCTGTAAAGAAAATAAAAACAATGGCAGAACTGAGGAGAGTTTTCTCCCTTCACTCCAAAAAAATGTAATGAAAGTTATACAATACATTAAATGTACCGAGAAAATGGTACCAATAAAAGCTACAGCTCGCCGCGCAAAAAAACAAGTCCTTATAATAGTAATCTTTATTTGTATAGCGCCAACATATTCCGCAGCGCTCACATAGACAGGGGGATACAGAAAGACAAAAATCACAGAACCACAGTTACATAGTAATCAATTGATGGAAACAATAGGGGTGAGGGTCCTGCTCCAACGAGCTTACATACTACAAGTAATGGGGTGATACAGAAGGTAAAGGGGCTGGAGATGTGCACGGTATGGCGGGGTGGAGAGTGAGGGATGCTATACACAGACAATGGTTAGACATTTAGCCGTGTGACGGCAGAAACAGTATGACTGCAGGAGCGGTTTATGATGGCTAGCAGGAATTGCAGTCAGTAGGTCAGGGAGCATGTTATCAGTCAGAGTACAGAGGGGTTTGTTTAGGGAATGCGGTATGCCTCCCTGAAGAGGTGCGTTTTTAGAGCACGCCTGAAATTTTGTGTGTCAGCGATTGCCCCGGTAGCCTTTGGTAGCGCCTTCCAGAGGACCGGTGCTGCTCTGGAGAAGTCTTGGAGGGGGAATAAGAGGTTTGAATTAAAGGGGCGCTCATTCTGGTTTCGTTAGCAGAGCGGAGAGCCCGGGCTGGATGATGGATTGAGATGAGGGAGGCGATATAGGGCGGTGCTGCGCTGTGGAGGGCTTTGTGGATGAAGTTAGCAAGTTTAAATTGTATTCCGTATTTAACGGGCAGCCAGTGCATTGACCGGCACAGGGCAGAGGCGTCCGACTAGCGGCTGGACAGGAAGAGGAGCCTGGCTGCCGCATTCAGGATGGATTGGAGAGGATGAAGTCCGGCGCGGGGGAGGCCGATCAGAATCGAGTTACAATAATCAAGATAGGAGTGAGGGGTTTAAAAGTGTCCACTGTGAGAAAAGAGCTGATTCTTGCGATGTTCTTGAGGTGCAGCTGACATGTTCGGGCCAGAGATTGGATGTAGGGGGTAAAGGAGAGATCGGAGTCGAATATGACCCCAAGGCAGCGGGCATGTTGTCTAGAAGTTATGGTGCCACACACTGAGATGGAGATGTCAGGAGGAGGTCGGTTAGTGGAGGGTGGAAACACCAGTAGGTCAGTTTTAGAGAGGTTTAGTTTTAGGTAGAGAGAGGACATGGTGTTAGAGACAGCGGGCAGACAGTTAGTGATGTTTCGGAGTAAAGGTGCAGAGATGTCACGGGAAGAGGTGTATAGCTGGGTGTCATCAGCATACAGGTGGTATTGGAGGCCAAATTCCCTGATGGTTTGTCCAATAGGCCTTGTCAACAGGAAAAGAAAGTTATGGTTTCTAAAGGGAAGATGAAAATCCCCCACAATTTGTTGCATCCTTAGGGCTCCCACCCACACGTTTTTTTTTTCTACAGGGGGTCTATGGGACTTGTAAAGCTAAAATCGCGATCGCGCAAAATCGTGATTTACCGCGAAATCGCGATTTTGCGCAATCGCGATTTTAGCTTTACAACTCCCATACCCCAAAGACCCCTGCAGAAAAAAAAAAAACGCTGCGAATTTCGCAGTAAAAAAACGCTAGTGGGTGGGCACCCTGAGATCTAAATTAGGCAATGTCACTAAGGGGTTAAAATATAGTGTAATGCAATAGCATAGTATTTATTGCATAAGCGATCAAGTGATACTAAGTTCAAGTCCCCTGTGAGGACTAAAAGTCAAGGTAAAAACAAGTAAAATAAATAATGAAAAAATATTAGAAAAAAATATTAATAATAAAAAAATAAACATTTTCCAGATAAAATAAATTAAGAAATGCAAAAGTTATCAAAACAGGCACATTATTAGTCCTGCTTGGTGCAAGAAAATATACAATGCCAGAAATGCGCTCTTTTCATCACCCCGTCTCCAAGGAAAAAATTTAATAAAAAATGGTTAAAAGTCATATGTACCTGAGAATTGTACAGAAAAAAACTGCAGCTGACCTCAGACAAAAATCAGCCCCTCTACAATGGAAAAATAATAAGTTAGCCCGCCTGCAGACGGCCGGGTCGGATCCCACTGCGAGAATTCGGACCCGTGCCCCTGCACAGCCGTGTGGCTTAACCACTCCCGACGTCTCCTCTCTGTGCTGTGTGCCAGCTGTCGCCCAGCCAATGCATGTGAAGAGAGGAGCCGGCCCGTCACTACTGACATTTCTGTGCGGGCCTCTGCGAGACCCACACATAACTAGGACATGCCGCGATTTGTTTACCGCACTTGTTTTCATGCAGACAAATCATGGCCGTCTGCCTAGGATAACGTTATCTAATGCAATCCTATGCAGGCAGCCGCGGGCGGAAATTCTGCGGGAAATCCTGCTGCGGAATTTCCACCCGTGTGCAGGCGGCCTTGAAAGGAGCAGAAGATGACAACAGAATTTTTTTTTTGAGATTATTCATTTTCTTTGGCAGTGCTGCACAAAGAACTATATAAACTTGTTAGCATTGTAATCGTAATGACCCACAGAATAAAGATAATGTACTCATTGTCAAAACCATCCGCCCCCAGAAGAAGTTGTCGTTTTGCTGTAAAATTCAGCCTGCAGTTCCATCTCAGGCAGATCTGTAAATGATGAGAGTTGTGATGATTAGATGAACGGTCTTGTCAACGGAGTCCCTAAAAGTGGTTCCCCCCTTGGCCTATAAGAGGCTCTCGGAGGTTCCTTGTGTGTAGTGACCTCTTCTTCCGCTTGTGTAGAACTTGTTGGCCACTAGATGCCCCTATGACGCAGAGAGGAGATTTCACCCCATTACCAGAGGGGGGCGCGTTATTGGGATGTAAGAAGCTGGATGGTCGTATCAGTGAATTACCTGCCATCTGGGCCATTTGCCCAGACTATTAGGAAGTGTTGGGACCAGTGGATGCATAAGGACATGTACATAAGATGACTAGGATCAGGACGCACTCCAAAGACCACCAGTACAGAGGATTATCTGATCATCCAACAAGCATCAGCAGCTCCAACTGTTTTGTTGTCTGCCATCCAGAGACAGGGGACGCCATCATTATACCCCTGTGTCTGTGGGAACCATTTCCAAGTGCTTGGCTGAAGGCCATTTGATCTCGTGGCATCCATTCCGTGTATTGACTTCAAAATCAACCCACTGCCATCTCTGTGTGTAGCAGTGTCATAAACGACAAAAATGGACAGCTAAAGAGTGGAACCACATTGTCTTCAGAAACAAATCCAGGTTTAGTTTGGGCGCTGACGATGGCAAAGTTTATGTCTGGAGAATTAGTGAGCACCTTAGTCCTGCCTTTGCTGTGGAGCAGCACACTGCCCCCTGCTGGTGTGATAGTCTGGGGGCCATCGCATACAACAGTCGGTCCCCCCTAGTAGTGGTACGAGGGACAATGACAGCTCAGCGTTATGTTCAGGACATCCTGCAGCCACATGTGTTCCTCTCATGGCGGAACACATGTGCAACAGCAACAGCCTACGAGTATACATGATCTAGAGGTTCAGTAGAGCTGGTTTTCACAAAGGAAGACAAGCAACAAACTAAATTGCAAAGCTCCAATTGATCGTGAAAATGGCCCGGGAATACCAGAAGGAGATGTACATACGCTTTATCGATTACAGAAAAACATTCAATTACATTGAACACGACAAGCTGTGGCCACGCCTAAGACAAATGGGAGTCTTGGGACATCTGGGGCAACTCATACAGTTGTTACATGCGAATCAAGAGTCCGCGAATAGGACCTCCAACAGTAACATGTAATGGTTATGAATCTGGAAAGGCATACGCCAAGGCTGCATCTTATCCCCTGTATTGTTCAACCTCTATGCAGAGGAGATCTAGATGAATCCAACATCTGAGTTATAACTCACAGATACAGAAGCTAAATACGCATCCTCTGATAGTTGCAGGAAATACTCGATCACACATTAACATCTGAGTTAAGATCAGAGGAAGAAACCTCAACCATCTCAGATCTGCAGATGATACAACCTTGGGGAGAAAATCAAGAAGCTCTTTAACAACTGATACTAAAAGTTATAGAAGGAAGTGTAAAAGCTGTCCAATACTTGAATATCAAGAAACTAAGATCATGACATAAGCCGGTAACGGTGCAGGAAAAATCAACATCAGCAATGAAGAAATGGAAGTAGTTCAAGACGTCATCTTCCTCTAATTGAAAATTAACCACAATGAAGAAATCAGGACTTGAAATAAAACAGCAAATCACACTAGATGGCAGCACAATGTTATGTATGGGTAAGATATGGAAAAACAGAGACCTAAGCATTGCAATGAAATGCTGGACAGTCAACACAATCATCTTCCCAATCACAGCTTACGGCTGCAAAAGTCGGACACTGAAGAAAATGGACCAGAGGAAGATTGATGCCTTCAAACTTTTCTGGAGGTAATCTCTACGAATTCCTGGGACCTCCAAGAGAACCAACAAAACAGTCCTAGACCGCATCAAAGCAAAGTTTTCATTGGAGGGCAAAATTAAGTAACAGAGACTCTCATACTTCAGCCTCATAATGTGAGCTAATTCATTAGAAGCATCGGTAATGCTGGGAGGGGTCAGCAACAAAAGACCGGGTTGCCAACGAATGCAATGGCTTGAGACTATTAGAGCTGACACAAAAATTCAAATGATTGAACTGAAAGAAGAGGGCTGATCCATAAAGTGTCCAAGAGTCGGCCCTGATTGGACGGATAAAGAGAGATAAAGGCTGAATTACAGCGTATGTACAGTGATATATGGCAGGATACCATACTGAACCTGTATGCCTCCATGCCTGCCTGTATCACATCCTGTATCCAAGCTTTAGGCAGTACAACAGGGTACTAGAGCCTCCATGCCTGCCTGTATCACATCTTGTATCCAAGCTAGAGGCGGTACAACAGGGTACTAGAGCCCCCATGCCCGCCTGTATCACATCTTGTATCCAAGCTAGAGGCGGTACAACAGGGTACTAGAGCCCCCATGCCCACCCATATCACATCTTGTATCCAATCTAGAGGTGGCCTAACAGGGTGCTAGAGCCTCGATGCCTCCAGTATCACATTTGTATCCAAGCTAGAGGTGGTACAACAGGGTACTAGAGCCTCCATGCCCTCCGTATCACATCTTGTATCCAAGCTAGAGGCAGTACAACAGGGTACTAGAGCCTCCATGCCTGCCTGTATCACATCTTGTATCCAAGCTAGAGGCGGTACAACAGGGTACTAGAGCCCCCATGCCCGCCTGTATCACATCTTGTATCCAAGCTAGAGGCGGTACAACAGGGTACTAGAGCCCCCATGCCCACCCATATCACATCTTGTATCCAATCTAGAGGTGGCCTAACAGGGTACTAGAGCCTCGATGCCCCCCGTATCACATTTGTATCCAAGCTAGAGGTGGTACAACAGGGTACTAGAGCCTCCATGCCCTCCGTATCACATCTTGTATCCAAGCTAGAGGTGGTACAACAGGGTACTAGAGCCTCCATGCCCTCCGTATCACATCTTGTATCCAAGCTAGAGGCGGTACAACAGGGTACTAGAGCCTCCATGCCCTCCGTATCACATCTTGTATCCAAGCTAGAGGCGGTACAACAGGGCACTAGAGCCTCCATGCCCCCCGTATCACATCTTGTATCCAAGCTAGAGGCGGTACAACAGGGTACTAGAGCCCCCAACCCTGCTTGTATCACATATTGTATCCAAGCTAGAGGCAGTACAACAGGGTACTAGAGCCTCCATGTCTGCCTGCACCACATTTTATATCCAAGCTACAGGCGATACAAAAGGGTACTAGAGCCTTCATGTCTGCCTGTATCACATCTTGTATCCAAGCTACAGGCGGTACAACAGGGTACTAGAGCCTCCATGCCCGCCCGTATCACATCATGTATCCAAGCTAGAGGCGGTACAACAGGGTACTAGAGCCTCCATGCCTGCCCGTATCACATCTTGTATCCAAGCTAGAGGTGGTACAACAGAGTACTAGAGCCTCCATGTTCGCCTACACCACATTTTGTATCCAAGCTACAGGCAGTACAACAGGGTACTAGAGCCTCCATGTCTGCCTGCACCACATTTTGTATCCAAGCTAGAGGTGGTACAACAGGGTACTAGAGCCTCCATGCCTGCCCGTATCACATCTTGTATCTAAGCTAGAGGCAGTACAACAAGGTACTAGAACCTCCATGCCTGCCTGTATCACATCTTGTATCCAAGCTAGAGGGGGTACATCAGGGTACTAGAGCCTCCCTATAAGGGGTCAGTTCTAAACAATAAATGACCCTTTTGCTCTTGTATTGTGCTCACTTACATCAATGTTACAATCACAGAGCGTTTTATTTCATCCCACAACTTCTAGGGGAGAAATCGTTTTTTAATAATAAGTGTCATGTTTACTTCCCAATGAATGCTGTAACCCCCCCAGGAGGGTGCATCGTGTGTTTTTCCATTTTGCCCACTTAGAAATTTTTTAAAGCTTTTGATTACATCATTTGGTACGTTAAATGATTCCACAAGATACAAGCTCTCATGTAGCCGCGTCACCAGAAAATAAAACATTAGGGGTTTTGGAAAGGGGGGAGTTAAAA
This sequence comes from Eleutherodactylus coqui, assembly GCF_035609145.1. NCBI lineage: Eukaryota > Metazoa > Chordata > Amphibia > Anura > Eleutherodactylidae > Eleutherodactylus > Eleutherodactylus coqui. The sequence goes on along the minus strand of NC_089840.1, from coordinate 291,755,198 downwards.
ATGAAAATCCAAAAGAAAAAGAAAGCGGGCCGCAGCATGAAGGGGTTAAATGTTCAACATCTCTATAGAAACCTGGACTGAGGTGAAATATAGAAATATCCATCTGCTTTATCTGCGTCTTTTTTGTTGACCAGGCGACATCATGGGACCGGCCATGAGTAACATCGGTGATCTCCTGGCCATGTCGTATGGCTGCGGTGAGCAGAACATGGCTGGATTCGCCCCGAATGTCTACATCCTCCAGTATTTACAGAAATCGAATCTAATAAACCCTGAGGTGCTCGCGAAGGCCAAAGATTTTCTGCAGAGTGGTGAGTGCGTGGCATTGTTCTATGGTGTCTGTGACTTTCTATGCCATGTTATACCAAGCTGTACCATATAATATCTGTTGCATATGGAAGTACAGTAGGGTCCGACGCTCTGTACAAAACATAATATGGTCATACGCAAAACATTTTGACTGTTGCCCCTTATCTTATAGGAAGCACCCGCCAGATGACATACAAGCGATCAGACGGGTCATACAGCGCCTTCGGCAAGAGTGATCCGGATGGCAGCACATGGTGAGTGTGGAGAGTCCGCTACATTTTCCATAAATTGGATTTTGATAGAATCTCCTAAATGTCTTCTGAGAGTTCAGAGTAAGGAACAGAATTGTATTACCAATATGCTGTATTAGCCCTTTAAAGGGGTATTCCACAAAAATACTATTGAAGGGCCTATCCTCAGGAAAGGTCATCAATAGTTGATTACCGAGTGGCAGGCTGACAGCGCTGGTATACACTGAGGTCACTGCTCCAACCCTTCTAGTGACCGGAGCTTCTATTTGCAGGTGCAGCTCCCATTGATTTCATAAGTGGTGCAATTGTAGTTACAAATGCCAACTGCTACACAGGGAGTCAGAGCAGTGGCTTCTGCTCAGACCTCAGTGGAACCTAATCAGCTGATTGGCTGGGATCCCGAGCTGCTGGTCTGGGCCAATCAACTATTGATGACCTATCCAGAGAATAGGTCATCATCAATAGTATTGTCATGGAAAACCACTTTAAGGATGTGGCTCAGAGTTTATCAACTTGTAAACTACTGATGACCTATCCTTTAGGATAAGTCATCAGAAGTAGATGACAGATCAGCTGTTTGCCAAGCTAGCGTACTTGTGCACTGAGCTCATTTTTGCAGGAAGCAGACAGCTCTGTTCATATTGTAGTGGCCAGCTTGGTATTGCAAGCAAAACTTTCATTCATTTCAAAGGGAACTTAAGCTGCAATACCAAGCATTACCACTAGAGTAAAAAAAGAGCTCTCTGCTTCCTGTAGAAATTAGTTCATGTAGTGCATCATTGAGAGAACAGCTGACTAGCGGGGGCCCGGGTAACCCCCAATCTACTGTTGATGATTTATCCTAAGGATAGGCCATAAGTAGTTTACAACCGGACAACTTCTTTAAGGATGTAATTATTTTTTGCGATTTTTGTTTTTATTTTTTTCCCCCTAACTCCATTCTTCAAAAAGCCATACCTTTTTTTTTTATTTTTCCACCCACCTAGCTGTATGTGGACTTGTTTGTTGTGTGATGAGAAGCTTTTATTGGTACCATTTGGGGGTACATATAATGTATTGTATAACACTTATTAAGGTGGGCTTTAAAAAATCTATTCTATTTTTTTAACTTTTTTTTATTTGCCTTTTTTGTCTCTGTAGGGGACTTGAACCTGTGATCCTATGATCTTTCAGATAGTAGACTGCAGTAAATAAGTACTGCAATATATAATCTCTTATCTTTTTCATCACAAGTCAGGGCAGACATGGAGGTCATTGCCAGGCATCCTGTTGCGATAACAACCCATTAGCCCTCCACAATCAGATGGCCAATGATGTCACAGTGAGAGCGCGCTCTCTCTGTTAACTGCTTACATGCCACAACATTGATCATGGCATGCAAGAGGTTAACGGCGGGAATCAGAGTTCTCTTCTATCTCTGCCATTGCAGCAGGACCCCGGCTATCAGTTACAGTTGGCTCCCTCTGCAGATTATGCGAGCTCAGCTCCTTATCTTGCATTACCTACAATATGGAGGGATTTTCCTCCATTCCTGGAGGAGGGCTTCAGATAGTGAGGCAGGGGATGATGGGCGTGTTGGGCGTGCAAGGTTCTAGTTCATCCCAAAATATGCTCAGTAGGATTGACATCCGGACTTTGGGCTGGTCAATGCAGATCCTCAAACCAAGCCTCAACACTGAGTGCTGTATGACATGGTGCTCCATCATGTTGGTAGAGACACAGAGTAGGTGATGCCACATTGTCAGGAATGTTTCTGTAACCATTGGCATTGAGAGTGGACTTCACTATAACCAATGGCCCTAGTCCATCCCAGCAGAGACATCTCCACACCATAACAGGACTACCTCCAAACTTCACTGTTGAGACAATGCAGTCATGTGGAAACCGTTCTCCGGGCAACCGCCACACCCAAGTGCGGCCATCTGATCAGAAGATGGTGTACTGTGATTCAGCTGTCCACAACACTTGCTTCCAGTCATATGCAGTCCAAGAATGATTCTCCAAGCACCATTGCTTTCATTGCTGTGATATTGGGCATGTGTGCAGCCACTCGTACATAGTATCCCTTCACATGCAGTTCCCTGCAAATGGTTCTGGTGGTAATAGTTGTCCCAATGGCCTGTGGGACCTCCTGAGTGAGGGCAGACAATGTGTGTGATGCCGTCGTAGCCCCTATAAAGCTTCGTTGTCCACGTTCTGTCACTTTTACAAGGTCTCCCCAAATGTTACTGCACCGCACACACCAGATGTTCTCCATTTTTGAATAACATTGCCAACTGTGGAATCTGGAAGTTTCATACGCGCTGTGATGTCGCAGACTGATTAATTGTTCAGGTAGCATCCCATCACCGTACCCCATTGTCACCTCTACACTTGGGGGCATTCTGATGGTTTCTGTCCTGGGATATGCCTGTGTGATATTCTACGTTATACCTAATGCTCACACATCTAATTTGTATATCCCCTTTACTTTTGTTAACATAATGCATGTATACGTAACCTGACCTTTTATTCCCTGTAGGGTGCAGTCCTCGCCCTACCCCGATGTTACCCAAATTCAGCAAATCATTCCACTAAATATTCCAGTGTTTGTGCTTCTACCAAGAAAATTATTAAGTCATGGAAATCTATGAGCAGAGGCACATGGACATTTTCATAGCTTTCATATGCATTCATTCATGGGTAGCCACTACTCCAGGGATGGGCTGAACTAGCACAAACCTATTCTCTGGATCAGTGATGAGCCCAGTGTCTGGTAATTGATAGCATTGGACCACAAGAACATATAGAGGACCTGAAATATCATGCTCTGTTCCTATCTGCCCTTCAATGCCCCACATTTCTCTTGGTCAGTCTATGGGCTTCTGTACCACTAAAGTTACCGCTTCCACTTCTATGGAACGATAGATAAAGGTGGTCCATCCCTCATTACATGTAGTTTGGGAACACTGGACATGACTTTCCTTCTTCTCTGATCTAAAAGAAGGTCTGTGGATCCCCTATCCAAAGATGAGGGTTGTGTGAAATGGACCCTGGAGGGGGAGATGATCTTGAATCCTGTACTAGGATCTATTCAATGTTCTTGTGTTTGACTATTACTGTACCTGTCCCTTCTGCAGGCTCACAGCTTTTGTTGTGAAGTGCTTCAGCCAGGTTACTTCTACTATCTACATTGATGACAAGGTTATTAAACAAAGCATGGACTGGCTGAAAGACCAGCAGAAGCCCAATGGCTGCTTCAACACCAGAGGTCGTCTGCTAAACAATGCCTTGAAGGTGAGGAACAGCTCAATATAGCAGAGAGTATAATGTAGCTACAGGATAGACCCTATGTTCATTCACCTTCCTCTGGCCATTCATTCCAGGGGGAAATGAAACAATGGCTACTGGTACTGGTGCTAGTTTGGGCTTGTGGATAGAGACCTTCCTGGGAAGTGGACCAGTTTTACCATTGTGATAACTTCCTCCCCTCCTATCAGATTATAATTCACCTTTTCCTGCAGCATCTCTGTAAACGTTTGCAAACCGCTTCAATTTCAAAAAATGCATCTAGATTAAAGCTGACAATTAAAGATGAGCGAGTATACTCGCTAAAGGCAATTGCTCGAGTGAGCATTGCCTTTAGCGAGTATCTCCCCTGCTCGAGACTGCAGGTTCGGGTGCCGGCAGCGGGCACGGACCTGCGGGGGAGAGCGGGGCGTAACGGAGGGCAGATCTCTCTCCCCCCCCCCCCGCTCCCTCCTGATGACAGCCGCTACTCACCGCTCCCCCGTGCCGGCACCCGAACCTCTAGTCTCGAGCGGGGGAGATACTCGCTGAAGGCAATGCTCGCTCGAGCAATTGCCTTTAGCGAGTATAACCGCTCATCTTTACTGACCATCCATTTAAGACAATGATCCCAGCAGCAACAGTGAAGAAGGTTATCTGGAGCCGAAAGAAACTGCTCCAGAGTGGTGGATCAACATAAAATAAATACTCACCTGTCCCTGCTTTACCGGTGCTTTTTTTGCCTTTGGCTGGCCGGATCGCCGCTGGCCTTCACTTCTGAGTGCACATCCTGACAATCGTGTCTGTTGCACTCAATCACTGGCTTTGCTGCAGTGAACACAGGACTTAATCATAACTCAGGACGTGCATCCGGAAGCAGTGGTGTACATGGGAATGAGGGGCCCCATAGCAAAAATAAAAATGTGCCCCCTAATAAGGTGCTTAAAGGGGTTGTCCCGAGGCAGCAAGTGGGTCTATACACTTCTGTATGGCCATAATAATGCACTTTGTAATGTACATTGTGCATTAATTATGAGCCATACAGAAGTTATAAAAAGTTTTATACTTACCTGCTCCGTTGCTGGCGTCCTCGTCTCCATGGTGCCGACTAATTTTCGCCCTCCGATGGCCAAATTAGCCGCGCTTGCGCAGTCCGGGTCTTCTCCTCTTCTCTATGGGGCTCCGTGTAGCTCCGTGTAGCTCCGCCCCGTCACGTGCCGATTCCAGCCAATCAGGAGGCTGGAATCGGCAATGGACCGCACAGAAGCCCTGCGGTCCATGGAGACAGAGGATCCTGGCGGCCATCTTCAGCAGGTGAGTATGAAGACGCCGGACCGCCGGGATTCAGGTAAGCGCTGTGGGGGTTGTTTTTTTAACCCTTGCATCGGGGTTGTCTCGTGCCGAACGGGGGGGGGGGGGGGGGGGGGTTAAAAAAAAAAAAAACCCGTTTCGGCGCGGGACAACCCCTTTAATTTTGGCACCCAGGACAACCGGGACTTCTATTTGTTTTTTCCCTCGACTCCCTTTCCCTGACCCCTAAGGCATTTAGTTTATTTGGAGAGGGGTGTAATGCAATGGCTACAGCCACCCAGTAAAAAAGGCCATGGACCTAAACAAAGCTGAGCCCCTCTCTCCATAGACCCCATAGCAGCTGCATGGTCTACCTCTGTGGTATGCATGCCCTTGCCTGGAAGTGAAGACTAGCAGAGGAGCAGGAGTGCAGGGGGAGTGGGGACACATGAGTATTACTACTTTTAGGTTATTAGAGAGAGAATTGACCACTATAGCAAGTGAGCTCCAAGGTTTTGGCAGATCATGCCATACTATACACTTGCAGTTTTGGCTGTGGTCAGCCAACAGGATGGATCAGGTCTATGACAAACAATGATTGTCATTGCTCTTTCAAGCAATAGTCGCATGAAATGGCCTTTTTGGGGCAACCATTATGTTGTGTGTATGACCACCTTAATACTTTAAATAGTAGACAAGGAGGAGGGGGGTGCAGATTCTTCCTCTCTTTATCTATGACTTCTGCTGTGAGAGGAGAAGAAGGGCAGCAGAGAAGAGACATCTTCACATGGAGATAAAATGTACAGAAAGCAGCAGAAAGAAGGAGAAATACCCCAAATCTTCAGGTTACAAACATTTCTGGCTGATCCCAGTCTGCAGGAAGAGGGTAGGGGATGGCTTTTAAAAATATATATAACTCTATAACTATATTCTTCGTATTAATCTCATAGTCATCATTCGTCATCAGGTTTGCGTCCTGCCCTTATGAGTAGAGCATTCAATTACATATCTCGCTCTTACTGTAAAGAAGCTCTCCTATGGTGATTCTTACTGGTGTACAGTGTTTTGTAGTGTTGCATACTTCACTGATATGATTTCTTTGGTTTCCTCAGGGCGGTGTGGATGATGAGGTTTCTCTAGCTTGCTATGTTACAGCTGCCTGTATGGAGTCCGGCTCAGATACTAGTGTAAGTGTGTGATCTCTGACCTTACAATTACCGGCTTCCCCTCCTCAGTCACTCTAGGTATATACGTTCTCATGGATAACAGATAAGGCAATTTTTGGTCAGCTGTAGACTTACTGAATATTTGGATCCTCTCATGGGAAGCGATGGTGCAAGAGAGAAACCTGCTGCCATGACCAGGACAATCCACATGTGAACCAAGTTCAACAAAAGTTTCTAGCAGTCATCTTCAGTCCAATATTCCCCGAAGCTCCAATCAGGAAGATTACAGGATTCTGCATTGCTCACACTGTGGGACTGTAAGCTGTCAGAACGTCTTGGAGCGTAACACGGACTAGCTCCACACCCTCTGCTGTGGGAGAGAGATGAGCCAATCTGGGCTATGCTCCAAGAGATGCTGTGACAGGGTGCGGCGCAGCATCGTGAGTAATGCAGTAACCCGAAATCTTCCTGGCCTTTACGGGGGCTTTGTGATTACAGGAAGAAAAGGGTGACCGCAGCATTGTGGGGGCACAGAAGAGAGGCCACACTGAGCATGGGGGGGTTGCAGAAGAGGTTTCATAGTCTGCACAAGGGGTGGTACAGAGTGGGGTTTACACTCAGCATGAGGGGCACACAGAAGGGAGGGGGGGGGAACACCATGACCATGATGGGAACTCAGAAGGGGAATTGGTTCTTGTGATGGATACTAGGGGATAAATATTAGTGTACGTTCAAATGTAATGAATTTTGGTGTGGAAATTGACACAGATTTGGGTGGTACTTGTACACAATTCTGCTAGGGGTAGATTTCTCTTTACTGTAGTAAGTAATCACTGTGGCAAAAGGAACTCGAAGAGATTTAGCCCGATTCACAGATGGAGTTCCCTAAAAACAATCTTTATTAATATTTATTAAAACTGAAGGGCCATGGACTAACAAGACAAACTAGACAAATAAACCAGAAGGACAAGCAGACACAAAAGTGCCTAAATATATCCAGTGAGGGATTTACTAAAGGAACTATATTATGTTGTATAGTTCCCTATGTTCAATTCTTGGATGGAAAATTCCCTGGAAATAAGTCAAGTATCACTAGTACAGAAATCATCCGTCCCTTATTTCATTCCCTCTATCCAGTCTGAGTACAATCACCTCCTGGAGAGGGAATACAATATTAGGGTCGAATGAGAGTATCTTAAAGCCCAAAGGCTTGACCCACTTTGATGCGTTCTGGGCCAATGTACTAGAGAAATGAGAATATTCAAAACTTATGTTGCTTTAACCTACAGAATGATATCCTGATGTCAGCGAGTGCGTGTATACTCAATCAGAGTGAAAAGATGAAGATAATTAAGAAATTGGTTCAATGCATTTCAGCTGGACCTACAACTCTTCAGGAACCAGTTGGTCACTGTATAATAATAGAGGGGAGAACCGTGTCTACCCCCGCTAACCTCCAGACAGAAAGGTTTGGTCTGAAGATACCAAACTGCTGATAACAGAAAAGTAATTACACTGACAAGTATCAGGACAAATGCTTGATCCAAGATGTAATTCACAATATGCTGCTAATAGAAAAATCCAGTGTAAGCCAAAAGAATCAAAGAATTGTTTGACCAGATGGTTGGGGAGCCTCTAAAAACTATATATAGTGATGGTCTCCCATAGAGGACTGGATAGGTGATCACAGTCAGTGGAGTTTCTATGGACCAAATGTATAGTCCCTTCCACTCAGAAAGGACTCCCTGTGATCCCCTATAAGCCGGGAAAGTTTAAATAGCCGAGATAGAAACAGCAAAAAAAACATCGCTATTTAAATTTGCCCAGCTTATAGGGGATCAAATTAACCATTTAGATGCTACCTATTCACTAAGAAAGATATACTATCTCTCTCTCTCTATCTATCTCATATCTATCTATCTATCTCATATCTATCTATCTATCTCATATCTATCTATCTATCTCATATCTATCTATCTATCTCATATCTATCTATCTATCTCATATCTATCTATCTATCTCATATCTATCTATCTATCTATCTCATATCTATCTATAATTGCATAGGCTGATGTGAGAAACATATGAAAAGAGATATACAGTATATATACGCACACACAATAGAATACATATATTATTAATATAACAGTCCCTCCTTTTTATCTCTTACAGCAGCTAGGTGCAAAAGTAAATGCTCAAGTCCTAATGACAGGAGCCAGTTTTCCTACACAACTTCACCAGCTCCCCTGACTAAACCCAAGACCTAGCGCTCAACAGAAAAAGTATCTTGGAAAAGTGCTGTAGGAATAGTGTTAGGACTGGCAAGGGCAGATGGACAGGGGATCCCTACGCAGCCCTCTCCCATGTCACTACCTACCTGCCCCCCTGAGCAAGGCCCCAGGGTGACAACTGGGCAACGATCCCTGCTCTGCACTAGTGACAGGGACCCCAAGAAAGGAGGGACAGTGAGACCGGCAGGTGAGCACCGCGTAGCTGACAGGAAGTAACAAAAGCGCAGACCAGAGAGTAGTTGTAGAAAGCAGGGTCAAACCGACAGACAGGTGTGAATACAGGAGGGCGAAACAGAGGCAGAGTCAAAAGAAAAGCCGAAGTCGAACACACCAAAGTCAGGTCAAAAATGTGGGTGTAGGCAGACAAGTCAAAACCAAACACTGGCAACCAGAGTCTAGGGGCGAAGTCACATGATGACCGGAGGGAATCATAAAGCCGCCTCCCCCTGGCAGCACGCACCAGCCCAAGCGCCGCACGGCTGACTAGCAGACAGGCACGCCTGGGCATGATGCAGGACATGCCACCGGCCACCGCGACCAACCATTAGAGTGGGGGAACCCTGGACAGAGCCCCCAGCCCGGGCCCCCACAGCACCAGGACGAGCATCCCGCACCATCCAGATTAAACAAACAAATAGAGAATTGATATAAAACAGATTCAATATCAAATTCAGTAGCCAAAACATCATAATACATAACAGGGACAGCTTTGTCGATAGTCTTAGAGATAAATTCTCAAAGGCGCGGAATAATGCAGCAGCATATAAGAGCAGCAAGAATAGTCACTAAAGTTCTAGCAAAAGATGAAATCCAGTGGCTCCATCTGCCAAAAGTATCAGTCCACCAGTCATCAAAGGGGTCGGAGATGCCAGAACTTGCTGCTAGTTCTTTAGCAAGGCTAGTTAGTCCCTTCAGAACCTTAGTTATAGAACCATAGTTGTGAACAGGGATTGAACAACCTAGGAGAAAGCATAATATCATGGTGTGGAGACTCTCTTGCAATGAGATGCATGTATCTATTTAGATTTTTCCTTCTAGCTGAACATCTGTAGTGGTGGTCAGGAACACTTTTTATATTCTGTCAAGTCTGGGTTCTAGGGCTCATATGGGCTGAGGCCTGTTCTGTTAGGTTTGTACCTTATGAAGCAGTGTACCAGGAGGAGGCACTCAGCCCATGGTCTATTGAGCTCTGCCATGGCCTTCTGGATCGTGGTTTCTAAAGGTACCATTTAAGCACTCTGCTCTACCACTGCTTTGTTGATGGTACAGAGCATGAAAGGCCTGTTCTACCCCTAACGCTTTCATTACCTTCTGCATCACTTCTCCCTTGAAGGGAGTGCCTTGGTCACTCTCAATTGTCTCTGGTACCCCATACCTGCATACCACCTCAGAGACCAGTTCTTGGCAGGGGCATTGTGAGTGGATAGGACAGACTGGTCACCCTGAAAACAGGTCTAAGCAGATCAGAATGTACTAGTACCTGCCCACCCATGGCAGTTGGATGTAGTCTATTTGAAGATGCTGGAATGGGTAGTCAGGACAAGGGCTGCACGGTTTGGGAGTCTGTACAGATCTACACACATTGTTCTGTGCACAAATCAGGCAGCCCTGTGTGTATTTAACTGATGTGATGCTAAATCCTGGTGGATACCAGTGAACATTTTTGTGCCATTCTTGAAGTGGCCTTTTGTTATGCTTTCAGGCCATTCTCTCAGACAGCAGAAGGGCTTTCATCAGTACCCATATACCTTTACTGTCCTTAATTGGGTTTTCAGTTGCTGTCAAGTATGACCGCGCTCTCCAGATGGGTCCACACTCATGAACAATGCCAAAGGCATAGCGCGAGTCCGTGTAGATGTTAGCTGTTTTTACTTAAGCATGCTTGCATGTTTTTTTTCCAGAGCTCACAATTTAGCTTCTCGGGCTGACATGTGAGATGGAAGGGATTCGGCCTTGACCTCATCATGTAAGGAGAGCACAACATAATCTGAATAGAACCTGCATTCTTGATCGTATCTCAATCCATCCACAAAGAGTGCAAAATTAGGGTTGTCTAATTAATGATCAGCAACATGACTGAATCCCTTGTCTCCTGGGCCATTAGCTGTGCATAGTCATGTGTATCAGGCTGAAAATAAAGCTATCAGATGATTACCCCCTTTCCCCTCCTTTTCCAGATGCAGCAAGGTAGCAGAATTGAGGGTGTTGCAATGCTAAACGGACATGTTGTGTGGCATGAGCATGGTGTATTGGAAGTGAAAGTGACGTGTTGTGGACCACATTTTGAGCTGAACCTGTGGCAGTATTGACTGGGACATCATGTGGCCTAATACTGTCATAGGAAAATGTAAACTTATCTCAGAACATTTGTCCAGAATGTGCTGACCTGCTGCTACTGTTTTTAACACAAGAGGGCACAACACAAGCAACAGGGTCAAGGTGCGCTGAGTAAAATGAAACATGGCATTGCTGACTAGCCCGAGCCTGCATGAGGACAGCTCGTGTGTCCATTTATTTTTGTACAGTAAAGCCTGAAAGACTTAGTATAGTTTGGTATTCTCAGGGCTGAGAAGAAGAAAAACTAGACCACAATTTACAAGGTGTGAAAAATGTAGTGGTTTTTTTGTATGCAATGCCTGGTCCGTCAAGAAGAAAGATTTACTGGTCAGGCATTCATCTACAAAGACGTGCACTTCAGCCCTGTGTTTATCATTGCTTGTCCTGAACTTCTGAGTTCATAGGTAGAATGTCAGAGCTGCTGTGTAGACTGACACGTACATAGGCAAAGACAAAAAAAAATGGAAACAAAAATGTGGATGAAATTCACATCCCACCCTGAGTGGTCATTAAAGTCTTATGAGTAGGTGAGAGAAATGTTTAACTTGAGTCAATATCTCCATCACACATTTTACATTCATCACAGCTTGAACACTTGTCACAACTTTCATCTATGCAGTAGTCTTTCTCTCTCATATAGATATTAATAACCATATAATCCTCTGCACACAATGTTTACCATATAGCATAAAAATTCATGCAAGTACTACTAATACCCTCATCCACATACAAATTGCACTCAATCACTACTACTACTAATCCCCTCCCTCTGCAACTCCTGTTATTAGGCAGAGAAGGGGAAAGAGAAGAAAAAAAAACTTTAACTGTTCCTAGTACTAATTGTAAAACAGTCACATTAACTAACATTAGTATCACTTTAATATTTTCCCATAATAGGAGCACTCAGGTCTTACATAGAAGTTATTAACAACTTATTTCGTTTACATGACATTATCACACTGAAAACATAACAGTAGTGTAATTTAACAATTATACACAATGCAAGCAAATCACAGAACTTACATTTACACAAATAACAGCAAGAATATAACTTAAGATTCTTATGTCTTTTTTGTTCAACTTCCTCCTTGCACAAGCTTATACTAAGATACTGTAATTCACTTCATTCATGTTTGTCTTCATTACAAGTCTCTGTTCAATTCAGGCAAGCGAGTACAGGTCCCAGACTCCTAAATTACAAGGTCAGTCACACTCACCCTCCTCCCATCTCTGTATATCTATCTAACTGTGAGGCTAAGGGGGAAGGGAAGAAAAAAAGAGGAAGCATTGAAATAATAAAAAAAAAAACATTCTGTAACCTTTGTAAAATCAACCATTCCACACAGAGCCAGTACTCATCAAGCCATTTTCCTGTCAACTTCATTCAATGCTACAGTAGCCTACATTCCTTCACTGTCTAATTCCAGGACTAACTGCATTACGTAATCATTCCTTTTTTCTCTGAAAGTGTCTCTACTGCTGCCAGCTATCCCTAATCCTTATCAGTGCTACTGTCACCCATAGTAACCTGTCCCCTCAGTGTGGATACTACCTGACACTTGTCTTAAGGAGACAATGCGTATTCCTCTAGATTTTCTACCTAAAATCTAGAACTACTATGGCTAACAGCCAACAACGCTATACTGACCTTATTTTGCGGAAAGGAAAAAATAAAAACAAACAAACAATAACTGAAAACAGCCATATGCTTACTAATACAGAAGGGCAAATATGTGCACCACCTGAGCATGCAAGCAGCCAAATGCCAAATGAGGGAGCCAATTACACCTGTGGAGGACACCGATGAGACAGCCTCTCATACAAGGGGAATGACTTCCTGGTGTAAACTCCTACACGGAATAGATAAAAATTGCCAGACCATTCTGATACATGTGGTGCACCATGCAGACTAGTAACCTATTAATGACACTATGTCAGTTTGGCGGGTTGCCCTGCACCTCAAAAAGTGAACCACATTGGTTCTGTCACCCCGGGCTCCCCAGGCATTTATAAGGCGCACTGCATGTGAATAATACATAATAAATACGAGGTATTAGATGGATTTTAGCCAAAAACCTGAGCTCACAAGCCAACGTCAAGGCTGCTCACTTTTTGTGAGTCCCTACACTAATATAAATGTATCACAGAAAGAGAAATATAAAAACAAACAAATCAATGTGGTTCACTTTTTGAGGTGCAGGGCAACCCACTGAACTGATATGGCATCATTAACCCCTTAGTGACCAAGCCTGTTTGCGCCTTAATGACCAGGCCAAATTTTGCAAATCTGACATGTGTCACTTTAACATGCAAAAACACCAGAAAGGTTTTGCATATCCAAGCGATTCTGACATTGTTTTTTCGCCACATGTTGTGCTTCATTTAGGCGGAAAAAATAGACCGATAGAAATTGTGTTTATTTATTAAAAGCGCCAAAATTGGGAACATTTTGAAAAAATCGTCATTTTTTCACATTTCCAACTGCAATATCTTAAATATGTGCAAACATAATATAGAAATTTTTGCTAAGATTTATATTTCCACCCGTTTACTTTATTTTGGGCGCACATTGGAAAAACTTTCGTTTTTTTTTAACTATTTAGGAGACGTACAAATTTAACATTACTTTTTAGCATTTTGAGGAACACTTTGTTTTCCTATACCAAGCCGAGATTGTAAAGGCTCATGAGTGTCAGAATAATAGATACCCCCCCAAATGACCTCATTTTAAAAACTACACCCCTTAATGTATTCACTGAGGGGTGTCATGAGTATTTTGACCCCACAGTTTTTTTTCAGGAATTAATTCAATTTAGAGGAGAAAAAGTAAAATTTCATATTTTTGCAAATCTGTCATTTTAAAGACATATTTTTTTCCTATAGTTTACATTAAAATCAGGATTTACACCCCAAAATGGATACCCCTATTTCTCCCGTGTTCAGAAATATACCCATTGTGGCCCTATTGTTATATCTGAGTCCACAACGGGGCCCAAAATGAAAGGAGTAGTCAGTGTCTTTCAAAACAGAAATTTTGCTTGAAGTCCTTTTAGGCCCCATAGCACACATGTAGAGTTCTTGAGCGCCCAAAACCATAGAAAACCCCCACAAATGACCCCATTTTGAAAACTAGACCCCTTAAGGAATTTATCTAGGGGTGTACTGCATATTTTGACCCCACAGTTTTTGAATGAATTCAAACCAAGCAAAAGGAAAAAATTGTGATTTTCGTTTTTTCGGCAATTCTGTCATTTTAAAAACAGCTTTTTTTGTACAGCACACATATGAAGGAAGACTTGCACCCAAAAATGGATACCCCTGTTTGTCCTGTGTTCAGAGACATACCCATTGTGGCCCTAATCTTATGTCTGGATACACAACGGAGCCCAAAATGAAAGGAGCGACCGGTGGCTTTCGGAACACAAATTTTGCTTGAAGTCCTTTTAGGCCCCATTGCCCACTTGTAGAGTTCTTGAGCGCCCAAAACCATAGAGAACCCCCACAAATGACCCCATTTTGAAAACTAGACTCCTTAACGAATTTATCTAGGGGTGTACTGCGCATTTTGACCCCACAGTTTTTGAATAAATTCAAGCAAAGCAAAAGGAGAAAATTTGGATTTTTGTTTTTTTGGCAATTCTGTCATTTTAAAAACAGCTTTTTTTGTACAGCACACATATGAAGGAAGACTTACACCCCAAAATGGATACCCCTGTTTGTGCTGTTTTCAGAAATATACCCATTGTGGCCCTAATCTTATGTCCGCATGCACAACGGGGCCCAAAATAAAAGGAGTAATCGGTGGCTTTCAGAACATAGATTTTGCTTGAAGTCCTTTTAGGCCCTATTGCCCACTTGTAGAGTTCTTGAGCGCCCAAAACCATATAGAACCCCCACAAATGACCCCATTTTGAAAACTAGACCCCTTAACGAATTCATCTAGGGGTGTACTGCGTATTTTGACCCCACAGTATTTGAATGAATCTAAGCAAAGCAGAAGGAAAAAGTTACGATTTTCAATTTTTTTGGCAATTTTTTCAATTTAACAACAGTTTTTTTGTACAGTGCACATAGGAACTGAAGACGTTCACCCCAAAATGGATACCCCCGTTTTTCCCGAGTTCAGAAACATACCCATTGTGGCCCTAATCTACTTACAGGACGCATGGCAAGGCCTATAAAGGACGGAACACCTGTTGGATTTTAGGGCACAACTGAATAAATTCCAGGCCCCATTGCTTATTTGTACAGAATAAAGATTGACTCCCTAAAAATTCCCCCCCTCCCCCTCCGCGCCCTTTTTGGCGTTCGCAAATCTTAGATAAAAGTAAAAATGTGAACTGTGTAGTATTTCCGAAGACAGGGGTAATTACGGAGGCTGGTTGGAATGGGCCCATGGGGCAATAAAACCGGGTATCCCCCCCCCCTCCTCTCATGCTTTTTGGGGGTATTTCATGACCTCAGTGGCGGGTATGGGGTGTAAAAAGTGGCGTTCCGTGAGTCTCCGTAAGCTTGATGAGGTGCGGCGGTCTCACACAGAAGGCGCTCAACAAGGTGCTCCTGGAACTGCAGGAAAGCGAGCGTTCCCGGGGCTTCTTGTAAAATACGTATCACAGGTAGCGGTCTGAATAACGCCGGGCTCACGCGGGTGCAGGCGGAATCCGCTTGCGGAGGCCCACAGCGGATCCCATCTGTGAGCCCGGCTGTGACCCTGCGTACGGCTGCGTAATGTACTGCGCATAACTGCGTACTCACACAGGCGGTCATGCACAGTACACCTTTGTTTGTATTTCCCGCACCCTCGCTTAGCGATGACGCGGGTACCCGCAGCCCGTATACAATGTAGTTGCGTATGGACTGCGGGTATATCCGCGACCATGGAGCACAATGGGCTCTATGTTGCCTATATCCGCAGTAAAATAGAACCTGCTGCGTTCTCTTTTCTGCGAGTGGATTACGCAATTCTGACCCGCTAATGTGAGCGGAATTGTGTAATCCAATGCGATTGATCTGCGTATTACCACGGATCAGACGCATGCGGAATCCGTAATTCCTATCCGGTCATGTGAGACCGGCCTAAGGTAGATCGCTACCTTTTTATCACGTGACCGAGGACCGCTCAACGAGGCCACCCGTCACTGCTCCAGGCTCTCTGTGACCGTTGGTCGCTGGGAGCAAGGAGATTTTAAGTTTCCTGGGCTCCCCGACTCCTGCGCATGTGTCCGGCTTTTTGCCGGCAATCGCATGTGCAGAATCCTGGAAGGTCCACGGAGGAAGATAGCGTCGAGATTCAAATACGCAGGCCTCCGGTAAAAAGATTCATCTCCTCTCACCGATCGCATCAGTGAGGGGAGATGAAACTTCAAATTTTTTTTTTTACTTTTACGTGATCGCCATTATTGGATAATGGCGAACACGTGACCAGGAACCGCTCACCGCGGACCCCCATTAAATCTCCATGCTCTTGGCTACGTTTTGTAGCCAGGAGCAGGGAGAATTTAAATTATCCTGGCAATCCACAGCTTTTGCGCATGCGCCCGCCATTTTGGCGACGGGCGCGTGTGCAGAAGCTGTGGTAAGGTCCGCGGATAAATCTGGGGGCCCTAGGTACGTACTTTCATCCTCCCTCATGGATATGATCTGTGAGGGGAGATGAAACGTACGCTTTTTAAACTTTTAAAAACTTTTTTTTACTTTTTTTTTTTTTTACTTTTTTACACTTTTTTCTCACTTTACATGATCACTGTCATCCATTGGATGACAGTGATCATGTCCCCGGTATAATCTCTCTGCTCCTAGCTACACATGGCAGCCAGAAGCAGAGGGATTTTAAATTTCCCGGGGCTCGAGCCCGTCTGTTCACGCGCCCGATGTCAATCATCGGGCGCGCATGCGCAGACGGGGATTCGGGTCCCGGGACATCGGGACACCACTGAGGACTGGGGGTGAGTATTTTCACCTCCCCTCATGGATCCGATCCATGAGGGGAGGTGAAACTGACTTTTTTTAAACTTTTTTTTAACTTTTTCGCGATCGCCGCTAACCATTGGATAACGGCGATCGCGGTACCGGGGACCGCTCACCGCAGTCCCCGCTGACATCTCCTGCCTCCCGGCTACCTACAGGAGCCGGGAGCCAGGAGATTTTAAATCTCCCGCGCCGCCGGGCCTTCTGCGCATGCGGCTGACGTAATGCCGCCTGGCGCGCATGCGCAGAAGACCGGCTTCGGGCCCCGGAGCGGCAGGAGAGCGGGGAGCAGCGTGCCAGACCTCGGTGAGTAATTTCAGCTGCTCCGATGGATCCGATCCATCAGAGCAGCTGAATCTTTAACTTTTATGTACTTTTATTTACTTTTTTTGCGATCGGCGCTATCCATTGCATAGCGCCGATCGCAATGCCGGGGGGGGGCTCCGAACAGCCCGGGATGACAGCTCCATGCTGTCAGCTACCTGCGGACACCGACAGCATGGAGCTGTCACGTCCACAGCCCGAGGGGCACTATTCTCTGCAGGAAGCATGTTTTTACGTCCTCAGAGAATAGAGCCCACTTCGGGAGGACGTAAAAACACTATGGGCTGGTCGTTAAGGGGTTAATAGGTTGCTAGTTTTCATGGTGCACCTCATGTATCAGAATGGTCTGGCCTTTTGTGTCTACTCTGTGTAGGGGTTTACACCAAACAGCCAACCCCTTCCGTATTAGGAGGTTGTGTGAGTGGCTGTCTCATCACTGTGCTAAACAGGTGTAAGTGGCTGCCTCATTTGGCATTTGGCTGCCTACATGCTGAGGTGGTGCACATATTTGCCATCCTGTATCAGTAAGTATATGGCCATCTTCATTGATTATTTTAGAGAAAACATCTAAGACAAACAACATATCATCAAGACACAGAGGTCATGGGGCAGAGGGGTTCTGAATATTTCTACGCAATTCAAAGAATTTCCTGCAGATCATTTATAAAAATGTTGAACAACACTGGGCCCAGGACAGAGCCTTGTGGTACCCCATTTGACACATTCCTCAAATTCCTATGGGAGGGTACTAAAAGGGGCATTGGGGTAGTGCCAGGATGAGGGGAGTGTGCAGAGATTAATCATTTTTGCAAGAAGAGAAAGTTAACAACACCAATCAGAAGAGACATCACTTTTGATTACTGGAGGTAACTGCCCTCTAATCACTATCACTGCGTAGAACTGGTATCTGACTATTATATGGTGACTGCATTAGACCGCTAGTATCATCCCTGCCTGCATTGATAAGTGACTTTATATACTCAGTGACACAGCATAAAGTTCTTTGCAAAGTATTTTCGACAGCCATGAAGAGAAGTTGTGAGGGGGAAATAAGCTTTTAGCTACGCTCTTACTTTTGGCCCTTATGTACTCACCGTATGACAAATGATCAATTATATGATGTGGATGTATTAACTTGGAAAGGGTGACTAAATTGAGATGGAACCACTGACATGAATAGGAGTATGCAAGTCCGTATGCTGTGTAAATGACATGCTATTATTAAGGACGCGTTTTAGTTCAAAACATGTCCATATTTTTTGGGTGCATTTCCCTTTTTCACATATTTTTTTTTATAAATAAAGGGTTATTTTTTAATAAGAAGATGAGTGATGTAAACTTTGTTGAACTTGGTTCCCATGTGGATTGTCCTGGCCTATACGATATCACCATATAATATCCTATATCAGTGTCCTTATTGTATGAAACAAGTTGCCCCACGGCTGGGGGGTAATCTGCCGAACAGCACTGCAAAATTCTACACATTTCAAACTATAATGCTGTTTGTGTTCTGCTGTAGGATCCTGTTGTGGAGAAGGGACTGAAGTGTATTCAGAATGAGCCTCTACAGAACGCCACCACCTACAAGCTGGCACTAAAGGCGTATGTGTACACACTGGCTGACAATGAGGAGAACAGAGCTGCTGTCATGGAGAAGTTGTACGAAAAAGCCAGCAAAGCAGGTAAAGTGCAAATTATCTACATCTGATCCCATTTATTCATCTCTTCTAGATCTGCAGTGACATAGTGCCATCTTCCTGGCATAGACATACTGCTGGGTTAGTCTCTGCAGGGACACACATGAGGCTCCGGTGGTCTTACCTGTATCCCTCCATGTATCCTCAGGAGTATTTCTATTTTTCTCTGCAGATGGTTTACTGTACTGGACCCAGGAGACCAAATCCAATTCGGAATCCTATTGGTCAAAGCCAAAATCCGTGGATGTGGAGATGACGTCCTATGTCCTCCTGAGCTTGGCCTCTATTAAAAACCCAACAAAACAGCAGCTAGGAGATATGGCAGCGATCATCCGCTGGTTATCTAGACAACAGAACTCAAGAGGTGGTTTTAGCTCCACTCAGGTACGAGGCAGCGAATCAAATCTCATTAAACTACTTCATTACACCTGAACAATAAGCAAGAAAGCAGAGACTGAAGCTTAAATTCGCACACTGATGCTTCCTGTTGGGGCTATTGCAGCCCCTTCTCCACTGGTTGTCTACCTCTCTGACCTCTTTTTTTTTTCATACTCCAATCTGAAATCTCTTAATTCAAAATGTGGTTTTTCTGACATTAAGGGTTCCCACCCACTGGTGTTTGTTTTTTTCTTGGGCTGCGAGAGCGAGTGAAAATACTCGCCTCGCAGCGCAAGAAAAATGCTGCAATATCGCCAGTGTTTTCAATGGGGCCAGCGGCAGCAGCGCTAGCCCTATTGAAAACATAGGGTGAATACCGCAGACTTCTGCCACAGCTGTGGCAGGAGTACAGGATGCTATCCTATTGCTTTCAATGGGGTCAGGGCTGCTGCCAGCTTTGTTCCAGTAGCACAGGCTGCTCTGTCCATTCAGTGGAGGGAGCAGGGAGAGCTTCTCTATGCTGCTACAATATGAGGCCTTTCTAATCCCTCCAACAGAGTTTGAGGCCACTGTAGTTCTCCGAGAACAGTATGAGGCCACTGTAGTTCTCCCAGAACAGTATGAGGCCTCTGTAGTTCTCCCAGAACAGTATGAGGCCTCCGTAGTTCTCCTGGAACAGTATGAGACCTCTATAGTGCTCCCAGAACATTATGGGGTCTCCGAAGTGCTCCCAGAACAGTATGAGGCCTCTATAGTGCTCCCAGAACAGTATGAGGCCTCTGTAGTGCTCACAAAATAGTATGAGGCCTCTGTAGTGCTCCCAGAACAGTATGAGGCCTCTGTAGTGCTCCCAGAACAGTATGAGGCCTCTGTAGTGCTTCCAGAACAGTAGAAGGTCTGTGTAGTGCTCCCAGAACAATATGTGGCCTCCTTAGTGCTCTCAGAACAGTATGAGGCCTCTGTAGTGCTACCAGAACAGTTTGTGGCCTCTGTAGTGCTCCCAGAACAGTATGAGGCCTCCATAGTGCTCCCAGAACAGCATGAGGCCTCTATAGTGCTCCCAGAACAGCATGAGGCCTCTATAGTGCTTCCAGAACAGTATGTGGCCTTCATAGTGCTCCCAGAACAGTATAAGGCCTTTGTAGTGCTCCCAGAACAGCATGAGGCCTCTATAGTGCTTTCAGAACAGTATGTGGCCTCCATAGTGCTCCCAGAACAGTATGAGGCCTCTGTAGTGCTTCCAGAACAGTATGAGGCCTCCGTAATGCTCCCAGAACAGTATGAGGCCTCCGTAGTGCTCCCAGAACAGTATGAGGCCTCCGTAGTGCTCCCAGAACAGTATGAGGCCTCCGTAGTGCTCCCAGAACAGTATGAGGCGTCCGTAGTGCTTCCAGAACAGTATGAGCCCTCTGTAGTGCTTCCAGAACAGTATGAGGCCTCCGTAGTGCTCCCGGAACAGTATGAGACCTCTATAGTGCTCCCAGAACATTGTGGGGTCCCTGAAGTGCTCCCAGAACAGTATGAGGCCTCTATAGTGCTCCCAGAACAGTATGAGGCCTCTGTAGTGCTCACAAAATAGTATGAGGCCTCTGTAGTGCTCCCAGAACAGTATGAGGCCTCTGTAGTGCTCCAAGAACAGTATGAGGCCTCTGTAGTGCTTCCAGAACAGTAGGAGGTCTGTGTAGTGCTCCCAGAACAATATGTGGCCTCCTTAGTGCTCTCAGAACAGTATGAGGCCTCCGCAGTGCTGCCAGAACAGTTTGTGGCCTCTGTAGTGCTCCCAGAACAGTATGAGGCCTCTGTAGTGCTCACAGAACAGCATGAGGCCTCTATAATGCTTCCAGAACAGTATGTGGCCTCCATAGTGCTCCCAGAACAGCATGAGGCCTCTGTAGTGCTGGCAGAACAGTATGAGGCTTCTGTAGTTTTCCCAAAACAGTTTGAGGCCTCCGTAGTACTCCCAGAACAATCTGTGGCCTCTGTAGTGCTCCCAGAGCAGTATGAGGCCTCCATAGTGCTGCCAGAACAGTTTGAGGCCTCCATAGTGCTGCCAGAACAGTATGAGATCTCTGTAGTGCTCTCAGAACAGTATGAGGCCTCTGTAGTGCTCCCAGAACAGTATGAGCCCTCTGTAGTGCTCCCAGAACAGTATGAGGCCTGTGTAGTTCTCCCAGAACAGTATGTGGCCTCTATGGTGTTTCTAGAACAGTATGAGGCCTCTGTAGTGCTCCCAGAACAGTATGTGGCCTCTGTAGTGCTACCAGAACAGTATGTGGCCTCTTTAGTGCTGCCAGAACAGTATATGGCCTCTGTAGTGCTCCCAGAACAGCATGAGGCCTCTATAGTGCTCCCAGAACAGTATGTGGCCTTCATAGTGCTCCCAGAACAGTATGAGGCCTTTGTAGTGCTCCCAGAACAGCATGAGGCCTCCGTAGTGCTCCCAGAACAGTATGAGGCCTCCGTAGTGCTCCCAGAACAGTATGAGGCCTCCGTAGTGCTTCCAGAACAGTATGAGGCCTCCGTAGTGCTTCCAGAACAGTATGAGGCCTCCGTAGTTCTCCCGGAACAGTATGAGGCCTCTGTAGTGCTACCAGAACACTTTGTGGCCTCTGTAGTGCTCCCAGAACAGTATGAGGCCTCCATAGTGCTCCCAGAACAGCATGAGGCCTCTATAGTGCTCCCAGAACAGCATGAGGCCTCTATAGTGCTTCCAGAACAGTATGTGGCCTTCATAGTGCTCCCAGAACAGTATAAGGCCTTTGTAGTGCTCCCAGAACAGCATGAGGCCTCTATAGTGCTTTCAGAACAATCTGTGGCCTCCATAGTGCTCCCAGAACAGTATGAGGCCTTTGTAGTGCTCCCAGAACAGCATGAGGCCTCCGTAGTGCTCCCAGAACAGTATGAGGCCTCCGTAGTGCTCCCAGAACAGTATGAGGCCTCCGTAGTGCTTCCAGAACAGTATGAGGCCTCCGTAGTTCTCCCGGAACAGTATGAGACCTCTATAGTGCTCCCAGAACAGCATGAGGCCTCCGTAGTGCTCCCAGAACAGTATGAGGCCTCCGTAGTGCTCCCAGAACAGTATGAGGCCTCCGTAGTGCTTCCAGAACAGTATGAGGCCTCCGTAGTTCTCCCGGAACAGTATGAGACCTCTATAGTGCTCCCAGAACAGTATGAGGCCTCCGTAGTGTTCCCAGAACAGTATGTGGTCTCCGTAGTGCTCCCAGAACAGTATGAGGCCTCTGTCGTGCTCCCAGAACAGTATGAGGCCTCTGTCATGCTCCCAGAACAGTATGAGGTCTCTGTCGTGCTCACAGAACAGTATGAGGCCTCTGTAGTGCTCACAAAATAGTATGAGGCCTCTGTAGTGCTCCCAGAACAGTATGAGGCCTCTGTAGTGCTCCCAGAACAGTATGAGGCCTCTGTAGTGCTTCCAGAACAGTAGGAGGTCTGTGTAGTGCTCCCAGAACAATATGTGGCCTCCTTAGTGCTCTCAGAACAGTATGAGGCCTCCGCAGTGCTGCCAGAACAGTTTGTGGCCTCTGTAGTGCTCCCAGAACAGTAGGAGGCCTCTGTAGTGCTCCCAGAACAGCATGAGGCCTCTATAGTGCTTCCAGAACAGTATGTGGCCTCCATAGTGCTCCCAGAACAGTATGAGGCCTCTGTAGTGCTGGCAGAACAGTATGAGGCCTCTGTAGTTTTCCCAAAACAGTTTGAGGCCTCTGTAGTACTCCCAGAACAATCTGTGGCCTCTGTAGTGCTCCCAGAGCAGTATGAGGCCTCCATAGTGCTGCCAGAACAGTTTGAGGCCTCCATAGTGCTGCCAGAACAGTATGAGGTCTCTGTAGTGCTCTCAGAACAGTATGAGGCCTCTGTATTGCTCCCAGACCAGTATGAGCCCTCTGTAGTGCTCCCAGAACAGTATGAGGCCTCTGTAGTTCTCCCAGAACAGTATGTGGCCTCCATAGTGTTTCCAGAACAGTATGAGGCCTCTGTAGTGCTCCCAGAACAGTATGGGCCTCTATAGTGCTTTCAGAACAGTATGTGGCCTCCATAGTGCTCCCAGAACAGTATGAGGCCTCTGTAGTGCTTCCAGAACAGTATGAGGCCTCCGTAATGCTCCCAGAACAGTATGAGGCCTCCGTAGTGCTCCCAGAACAGTATGAGGCCTCCGTAGTGCTCCCAGAACAGTATGAGGCCTCCGTAGTGCTCCCAGAACAGTATGAGGCCTCCGTAGTGCTCCCAGAACAGTATGAGGCCTCCGTAGTGCTCCCAGAACAGTATGAGGCGTCCGTAGTGCTTCCAGAACAGTATGAGCCCTCTGTAGTGCTTCCAGAACAGTATGAGGCCTCCGTAGTGCTCCCGGAACAGTATGAGACCTCTATAGTGCTCCCAGAACATTGTGGGGTCTCTGAAGTGCTCCCAGAACAGTATGAGGCCTCTATAGTGCTCCCAGAACAGTATGAGGCCTCTGTAGTGCTCACAAAATAGTATGAGGCCTCTGTAGTGCTCCCAGAACAGTATGAGGCCTCTGTAGTGCTCCAAGGACAGTATGAGGCCTCTGTAGTGCTTCCAGAACAGTAGGAGGTCTGTGTAGTGCTCCCAGAACAATATGTGGCCTCCTTAGTGCTCTCAGAACAGTATGAGGCCTCCGCAGTGCTGCCAGAACAGTTTGTGGCCTCTGTAGTGCTCCCAGAACAGTATGAGGCCTCTGTAGTGCTCACAGAACAGCATGAGGCCTCTATAATGCTTCCAGAACAGTATGTGGCCTCCATAGTGCTCCCAGAACAGCATGAGGCCTCTGTAGTGCTGGCAGAACAGTATGAGGCTTCTGTAGTTTTCCCAAAACAGTTTGAGGCCTCCGTAGTACTCCCAGAACAATCTGTGGCCTCTGTAGTGCTCCCAGAGCAGTATGAGGCCTCCATAGTGCTGCCAGAACAGTTTGAGGCCTCCATAGTGCTGCCAGAACAGTATGAGATCTCTGTAGTGCTCTCAGAACAGTATGAGGCCTCTGTAGTGCTCCCAGAACAGTATGAGCCCTCTGTAGTGCTCCCAGAACAGTATGAGGCCTCTGTAGTTCTCCCAGAACAGTATGTGGCCTCCATAGTGTTTCTAGAACAGTATGAGGCCTCTGTAGTGCTCCCAGAACAGTATGTGGCCTCTGTAGTGCTACCAGAACAGTATGTGGCCTCTTTAGTGCTGCCAGAACAGTATGTGGCCTCTGTAGTGCTCCCAGAACAGCATGACGCCTCTATAGTGCTCCCAGAACAGTATGAGGCCTTTGTAGTGCTCCCAGAACAGCATGAGGCCTCCGTAGTGCTCCCAGAACAGTATGAGGCCTCCGTAGTGCTCCCAGAACAGTATGAGGCCTCCGTAGTGCTTCCAGAACAGTATGAGGCCTCCGTAGTGCTTCCAGAACAGTATGAGGCCTCCGTAGTTCTCCCGGAACAGTATGAGACCTCTATAGTGCTCCCAGAACAGTATGAGGCCTCCGTAGTGCTCCCAGAACAGTATGTGGTCTCCGTAGTGCTCCCAGAACAGTATGAGGCCTCTGTCGTGCTCCCAGAACAGTATGAGGCCTCTGTCATGCTCCCAGAACAGTATGAGGTCTCTGTTGTGCTCACAGAACAGTATGAGGCCTCTGTAGTGCTCACAAAATAGTATGAGGCCTCTGTAGTGCTCCCAGAACAGTATGAGGCCTCTCTAGTGCTCCCAGAACAGTATGAGGCCTCTGTAGTGCTTCCAGAACAGTAGGAGGTCTGTGTAGTGCTCCCAGAACAATATGTGGCCTCCTTAGTGCTCTCAGAACAGTATGAGGCCTCCGCAGTGCTGCCAGAACAGTTTGTGGCCTCTGTAGTGCTCCCAGAACAGTATGAGGCCTCTGTAGTGCTCCCAGAACAGCATGAGGCCTCTATAGTGCTTCCAGAACAGTATGTGGCCTCCATAGTGCTCCCAGAACAGTATGAGGCCTCTGTAGTGCTGGCAGAACAGTATGAGGCCTCTGTAGTTTTCCCAAAACAGTTTGAGGCCTCTGTAGTACTCCCAGAACAATCTGTGGCCTCTGTAGTGCTCCCAGAGCAGTATGAGGCCTCCATAGTGCTGCCAGAACAGTTTGAGGCCTCCATAGTGCTGCCAGAACAGTATGAGGTCTCTGTAGTGCTCTCAGAACAGTATGAGGCCTCTGTAGTGCTCCCAGAACAGTATGAGCCCTCTGTAGTGCTCCCAGAACAGTATGAGGCCTCTGTAGTTCTCCCAGAACAGTATGTGGCCTCCATAGTGTTTCCAGAACAGTATGAGGCCTCTGTAGTGCTCCCAGAACAGTATGTGGCCTCTGTAGTGCTACCAGAACAGTATGTGGCCTCTGTAGTGCTGCCAGAACAGTATGTGGCCTCTGTAGTGCTGCCAGAACAGTATGTGGCCTCTGTAGTGCTCCCAGCATAGCAGAAGGCCTCTGTAGTGCTCCCAGAACAGTATGAGGCCTCTGTAGTGCTCCCAGAACAGTATGAGGTCTCTGTAGTGCTCCCAGAACAGTATGAGGCCTCCGTAGTGCTCCCAGAACAGCATGTGGCTTCCGTAGTGCTCCCAGAACAGTATGAGGCCTCTGTCGTGCTCCCAGAACAGTATGAGGCCTCTGTCATGCTCCCTGAACAGTATGAGGTCTCGGTCGTGCTCCCAGAACAGTATGAGGCCTCTGTAGTGCTTCCAGAACCGTATGTGGCCTCTGTAGTGCTTCCAGAACAGTATGTGGCCTCCGTAGTGCTTCCAGAACAGTATGTGGCCTCCGTAGTGCTTCCAGAACAGTATGTGGCCTCCGTAGTGCTTCCAGAACAGTATGTGGCCTCTGTAGTGCTCCCAGAACAGTATGTGGCCTCCGTAGTGCTCCCAGAACAGTATGTGGCCTCCGTAGTGCTCCCTGAACAGTATGAGACTTCCGTAGTGCTCCCAGAACAGTATGAGGTCTCTTTAGTGCTCCCAGATCAGTATGAGGTCTCTGTAGTGCTCCCAGAACAGTATGAGGCCTCCGTAGTGCTCCCAGAACAGTATGTGGCCTCCGTAGTGCTCCCAGAACAGTATGAGGCCTCTGTCGTGCTCCCTGAACAGTGTGAGGCCTCTGTCATGCTCCCAGAACAGTATGAGGTCTCTGTCGTGCTCCCAGAACAGTATGAGGCTTCTGTAGTGCTTCCAGAACCGTATGTGGCCTCTGTAGTGCTTCCAGAACAGTATGTGGCTTCCGTAGTGCTTCCAGAACAGTATGTGGCCTTTGTAGTGCTTCCAGAACAGTATGTGGCCTCTGTAGTGCTCCCAGCATAGCAGAAGGCCTCTGTAGTGCTCCCAGAACAGTATGAGGCCTCTGTAGTGCTCCCAGAACAGTATGAGGTCTCTGTAGTGCTCCCAGAACAGTATGAGGCCTCCGTAGTGCTCCCAGAACAGCATGTGGCTTCCGTAGTGCTCCCAGAACAGTATGAGGCCTCTGCCGTGCTCCCAGAACAGTATGAGGCCTCTGTCATGCTCCCTGAACAGTATGAGGTCTCGGTCGTGCTCCCAGAACAGTATGAGGCCTCTGTAGTGCTTCCAGAACCGTATGTGGCCTCTGTAGTGCTTCCAGAACAGTATGTGGCCTCCGTAGTGCTTCCAGAACAGTATGTGGCCTCCGTAGTGCTTCCAGAACAGTATGTGGCCTCCGTAGTGCTTCCAGAACAGTATGTGGCCTCTGTAGTGCTCCCAGAACAGTATGTGGCCTCCGTAGTGCTCCCAGAACAGTATGTGGCCTCCGTAGTGCTCCCTGAACAGTATGAGACTTCCGTAGTGCTCCCAGAACAGTATGAGGTCTCTTTAGTGCTCCCAGATCAGTATGAGGTCTCTGTAGTGCTCCCAGAACAGTATGAGGCCTCCGTAGTGCTCCCAGAACAGTATGTGGCCTCCGTAGTGCTCCCAGAACAGTATGAGGCCTCTGTCGTGCTCCCTGAACAGTGTGAGGCCTCTGTCATGCTCCCAGAACAGTATGAGGTCTCTGTCGTGCTCCCAGAACAGTATGAGGCTTCTGTAGTGCTTCCAGAACCGTATGTGGCCTCTGTAGTGCTTCCAGAACAGTATGTGGCTTCCGTAGTGCTTCCAGAACAGTATGTGGCCTTTGTAGTGCTTCCAGAACAGTATGTGGCCTCCGTAGTGCTTCCAGAACAGTATGTGGCCTCCGTAGTGCTCCCAGAACAGTATGTGGCCTCCGTAGTGCTCCCAGAACAGTATGAGACTTCCGTAGTGCTCCCAGAACAGTATGAGGTCTCTTTAGTGCTCCCAGATCAGTATGTGGCCTCCGTAGTGTTCTCAGAACAGTATGAGGCCTCCGTTGTGCTCCCAGAACAGTATGTGGCCTCTGTAGTGCTCAGAAAGCATAGACATCTTATTGTACAGGTACATGTTTGTATTCAATTGGAATCTTTTCCAAAAGACTGAACCCCTAACAAAAGGAAACATACTCTTATACAATCCACGCAAAGATATTCATTAATTATCTAAAAACAAACTGATTGGTTACATTTCACTACAGTATTACACAGGTGCAGTAACTCTTTAACCCTACAACTGCTGTTTCATCTCCTGTACTAAAATAGGCATACTTTTTTACCTCCTTTTTACAACACGCACCATCTTATTTGTGTTAACTCTTTCTTATCCAAATCCCAGCAACCACACCTCTGCCGCAGTATGAGGCCTCCCAAGTGTCCCCACCACAGTATGAGGCCTCTGTTGTACCCTCACCACAGTATGAGGCCTCCCTCGTGTTTCCACCACAGTATGAGGCGTTCATGGGGCCCGAACTACAGTATGAGGACTTCCTATTGCCCCACCACAGTATGAGGCCTCCCTTGTACGCTCAAGGGAGCATCCAGAACTAAAATAGAATAACATTTCACCATTATACAACCTTTCCGCCTTTCTTGACCATTTCAAATGAAAATGTTTTTTTTCATCCTCATCCTACATTTTATTTATATACAAAATACGCTTGTGAAAATCGCACTTTCACAGAAACAATGCTATTTTTAAAATCAAAAACGCATAGCCGTGAAAAATCGCATGTTGGTAAGCATGATATTGGGGAATATCCTGTGTGAGAAAGTAGGGCACGAGGTGGACACAAATTGCATCTTCTGAATGCCCAAAATGTCAACCTTGTCATGCAATACACCTCTCCATACCAAGGATCTTTTAAATGCTGAATTCAGCCCTTTAGGATTAAGAGAACATTTTTTAAGTGACATATTAATCATGGAAATGAATCACAAGTAAAGTGGACCCTCAGAGCACTGCCAAATTTTAAAGGGGAATAGGGAGAAAGGGAAACAAAAAGATTTATTACAAATAAAATTGTCCAAGATTGGCACAGGAGAAGGCCAACTGAGAAACCTTCTCTAAGCATAATGCTCTGTAACAGCAACAGCTTAAATGAAGGCAACAGAAAAGACATCTGTACTAGCAGGAATCAAAGCCTGCTCAACTAGGGAAGAGCAGAGAGTGTGCCTGATGAAGCATCACCTTTTGTTATGGAGAGGAAGGGGCAATACCTGTCTATCCTGCCTCTGTTCTTGATTACTCATGGATTTGCTGTTCCAAGTGCACTTGCCACTACCAACTGTCACAGCAGAGCCTCGATCGATCACTGTAGTGAGATTGCGAGTTTGGAGTCGTTAGAATACAGGCTGATTTTTATCCAGCTTTCCTGGGCTTCTGCACGCATGCAAAGCAAAAGCTCAAATCACCACCTGATCCGTTGCAACAGCTCCCGTACTCTACAATGCCACGCACATGCACACTGCCACCACCAGCTGTTATGGTAGCTGGAACCCAGAGTTATGAATTATGAACCCAATCCTTGGAGTTATGATTTGTTTTAAAATGGGCAAGGCTTAACTAATAAATTGTAGATTTATTCCAGAAAAAGACTAGCAGTCTATACAGAAGTATACAGAAAAATATGTTACATGTGAGTATAAGGGAACACCGTATTAATACACAACAGGACAGTTTTTTAAAAAAAAACAGGACAAAATTAAAAGAAAGTTATCTAATTTTGGGAGACACGGCCCAAAGGGTCTGTTCGCCAGAGTTCCAGAAAGCAAAAACAGGACAGTTCATATGCAGCAGCATATCTCTGTGGTCTGACAATTTGGACCTGTGGAGTCCCAAATTACAAGGGATTCCCGCAAACACACCTTCTCCCTGCCCCCTCTGAGCAGATTTGGAGAGAGGTGGGTGGGATTCATATAAGCTCTGGAAAATCATAGTTCCCCATTTCAGTCATATCTCGGCAGGAGGCCCTCTGATCAGGAATATAGGTCCGGCATATTTCTAGTCATAATTTTATCTATTCTATCAAGCGTGACACGTAAATTATGCCCAGGTACACAGATATGCTATTTGGGGTGATACTGAGCTCGTACCGCAACATGTGTGGTTTTTTGTTCAGCTGGCCCGCCTGATTCTGAAAATATATTTCCCATCAGGCTAGGACCTACACACAACAAAATATCCTTCATTAAAAGATTTTCTTCTCATGTGAATTGTGAATTGGATGTCTATAAGAAACACCCAAGGTGTCAATCCGCATGGGCAGGTGGTCAATTAGCATATCCCTGTCACTAGCTAGTTTTATTGCTATTGCAACAAAGTCTTTCCTGGCCTCTTGTACATCAAAAGACCTGGACCATACAGCCAGGCCTGACTGGGGTGATATAAAAATGGATGCTGAGACACGTCTAGGGCCTGACACACACATAATGTCTGACGGCCTAGCAGTCTCTACATCACACCCTCCATTCTGGAATACTTTTGTCAATGATTCAGTGAGTTGCAGAAGACAGTTTCCTATCCTGAGGCCACCTGGCAGTGGTTTTCGCTAGGTTGTTCTGTGGGTTTTCTAGATTGCTTAGCTCCCAGCATTTTTTCACCATTATCTGGTTTGTAGAAAGTGTAAGAGATACCATCTTTGTGTAAAATAAAGTTTGTAAGAAAGACCCACTTATACAACATTTTCCCTGCCAAAACATAGATGTAATGTGTGGGAAAGCTTTTCTGGCTTGTATGGCAATTGAGGATAAAACAGCAAATAGTTGGATATTTGTTAACAGGCCAAGTAACACCACAGCCTTTTCTGGAAGCAAACATTAGAGCCTCCTTAATATGGTAGAAAGTAATCCTTGCTAAAACAGTGTGAGGAACATGATCAGGGAGGAATTTGGGTCTTTGTAGGCAATGTGCCCTATCTATAATGAGTTCCTGAGTAGGGTTAGCTGGCAAAAAAATTTTTTATTAGCTGGGTCACAAAGTCCTTCAATTCTGTTGGACTAACATTATCTGAGATACCCCAAAACTTTTTTAAGCTCTGTCTATTATGGTCTTCCATTGTGTGGTGTTGGGATCTCATCCTAGACAAAAACTGAGAGCCAGGATGAGATCTCATTGCCACACAATTAGAGAGGGAACAACTCAACTACCTGTGTAAAAACATTTTTGTGGTCACGGACATAACATGGAACATATGAGAGTTATCATACTGAAGAGCAAATTCAAGCTGCAGTGTCACAAAAGAATTTGGAAGTATACATTTTTAGCCATTTTTGATACCCTCAAAAATGGAATGAACCTCGGAAGGGGTTCTTGCATCAGTGAGGACTATGAAAAGTCAGAAAGAGGTCAAGAGGGATGTCCTTGGGGAGGGCGCCTGGGGGGGTGGTGTGGTCAGAGGATGGCATCATCTCTCCCCAAGGAGGGCGCCTGGGGGAGTGGGGTGGTCAGAGGATGGCATCATCTCTCCCCAAGGAGGGCGCCTGGGGGAGTGGGGTGGTCAGAGGATGGCATCATCTCTCCCCAAGGAGAGCACCCAGGAGAGGTGCTATTCGCAATCATTATTTTACAAACTTGGTAAAAACTCATACTTTGATTTGAAGGAATGCTGCCATCCAATAGGTGGCGCTGCAGAGGTATTGTTCCATTCCCTTTGTTTGCAGGTCTGAAGGAGAGATTTCACATTCCTTTCACATTCCTTGTCACTGCACTGATCATTTACTATTATGGTCTTCCCACCCTGCAACTTATTTAAATGCTGTTCATCCCAACATGTCTGTGCCCTCTTACCCTCTGTTTCTGGTATTTATTGAGTGCAGATTAAGTTCACCATGTTCCTGCCCTCCCATGTGATCATGTGTATTTCTGAAATACGTCATTAGATTTGTTCCATTTTGCCTAAGGAAGGACCCTGTGAGGTCTGAAAGCTCGCTATGACATCATGTATTTTTGTTAGCCATTAAAAGCTCTTATAGCTACATTATCACCGGGGCAGTAATCCTTCAAATAAATCTGGAAATAGTCACTGAAGTAGAACTTATTAAAACTTACTAACTTTTTTCAAAATATATTAAAATCTTGGGTGGACAGGACAAAACATATATCACACAAAGAGAGAGCCTTGGGGATTTGAATTATGATGACAGTATCCCTTGGCTCCACAAAATAAGAACCAGTTTAATATTAACCAAGTGCCCAACGGATACTGTACATCAATTCACTCCGTAGTTGTTTATAAAGTGTGTGGTACGATGACCTACAACCGTTAAAAGGACACGGTCACTGAAACGCTAAAAAAGCCCTTTTAGACTCTTTCAGGTGTCCCCCTTGTTTGAGGATCCCCAAATTAAATACACTTTGTTCAGAGAGTCAGACAGTAACGTACTGCATGCACTTCAATTATGCAGATTTAAGTCCTCTTATTAGATTTGTTATACCCCATTTATGATTCATATATGGGGAGCCGGGTACACTGTGTTAGCCCTTTACGTTTTATTATTGTAAAAAGAAAACATGTGATTGTGAGGAAAGGGTTAATATATGGTCCAAATATAAGTGCAAAGGAACAGCACTTATGAGGCATGAAATCTGAATGCCCCCATGCTGTTTTATCAAAATAGGAGATTTGTAGAGCCCAGCAGACAAGGGGTTAAATTTTCACACATTCAGGAATTTTATCAGTTTATTCCAGCCAGCGATAGTGATACAAAGTGCTGATTTCCATAGGTACTGGTCAGAACAATTCCCTCCTTTCTCCACCCAGATAAATATCAAAGGATGACAGGAAAGGGTTAATTGTGTAGAAGTGGATTACTGAATGCAAAAAAGGTCCCAATTTCAGCTCCATGTGTCCTATTTTAATAGCCCAGAGACCAAGTTCCTTGATCCTGATTAGGTTGTTAGGACCGTTGTATAGTACCAGCTTCAGTGAGCCAGAGCGCCCCTAGGGTTAATAGCGCACTATTGAAGACAGCTCACACCACAATGTCCCAATAATGACCCTCCTCAGAGGTATATAAGTATAAGTGAAAGATCCTCCTGACTTTCACAGCACTAGCCGCTGTGATAGATAGCTAGCTAGATCGGTACTGCAATGACCGCCCGACAATAGAAACCGGGCAGCCGGCTAACACTTTACTGACTGACTGCCTGAAACAAAGTAGTTAGCTCACTATTCTACATCATCGACACGTTTCTGCAGTTTGTAGCAAATATACTGCTTCATCAGAATGAATCAAAGATAAAGAATAGAGAAGGGAGCGGCCGTGATAACTGGCGGCATCCCGATAGTGAGTGCCGCGCATCTGCTTAGGACAGCTCTTATATATGAGAAGCCCCTCCTTCCCTCTTTCTCCCTGACCAATCCCAAATCCTGTTTGGGATACATCCATTCCCCCTACTCTCTCGCGATAAATGCTTCATGTCAGTGTAAGTTGCTGGTTCAGCACTGGACAGCTCCCTGCTATCTTGATCCTGAACAGCAGGGTTTGAGCGCAGGGATCAGCACTTGACAGCTCCCTGCTATCGTGATCCTGAACAGCAGGGTTTGAGCGCAGGGATCAGCACTGGACAGCTCCCTGCTATCGTGATCCTGAACAGCAGGGTTTGAGCGCAGGGATCAGCACTGGACAGCTCACTCCACACAACTGTAACGCAGAACATTAAAAGGGGTCTCGTATGTGATAAGAATAGAGATGAGCGAGCACCAAAATGCTCGGGTGCTCGTTACTCGGGACGAAGTTATCGCGATGCTCGAGGGTTCGTTTCGAGTAACGAACCCCATTGAAGTCAATGGGGGACCCGAGCATTTTTGTATATCGCCGATGCTCGCTAAGGTTTTCATTTGTGAAAATCTAGGCAATTCAAGAAAGTGATGGGAACGACACAGCAATGAATAGGGCAGGCGAGGGGCTACATGTTGGGCTGCATCTCAAGTTCCCAGGTCCCACTATTAAGCCACAATAGCGGCAAGAGTGGCCCTCCCTCTCCCAACAATTTTTACTTCATACCTTAGCTAAGCACCACACTACCTCCAACAATCACACAATCACTGCCTGCATGACACTCCGCTGCCACTTCTCCTGGGTTACATGCTGACCAACCACCCCCCGCACGATCCAGTGTCCACAGCGCACACCAAACTGTCCCTGCCCAGCCTTCAGCTGCTCTCATGCCACGCCACACTCATGTCTATTTATAAGTGCGTCTGCCATGAGGAGGAACCGCAGGCACACACTGCAGAGGGTTGGCATGGCTAGGCAGCGACCCTCTTTAAAAGGGACGGGGCGATAGCCCACAATGCTGTACAGAAGCAATGAGAAATCCAATCCTGTGCCACCTCCATCTGGAGCTGCACACGTGGGCATAGCAATGGGGAACCTATGTGCCACACACTATTCATTCTGTCAAGGTGTCTGCATGCCCCAGTCAGACCGCGGTTTTTTATAAATAGTCACAGGCAGGTACAACTCCGCAAAGGGAATTCCGTGTGCACCCACAGCATGGGTGGCTCCCTGAAACCCACCGGCGGTACATAAATATATCCCATTGCATTGCCCAGCACAGCTGAGGTAATGTCGTGCTTAATGCAGGTGGGCTTCGGCCCACACTGCATGCCCCAGTCAGACTGGGGTTCTTTAGATGTGGACACATGCAGTTACAACTCCCTGTGGACCCACGGCATGGGTGGCTCCCTGGAACCCACCGGCGGTACATAAATATATCCCATTGCAGTGCCCATCACAGCTGAGGTAATGTCAAGCTTAATGCAGGTGGGCTTCGGCCCACACTGCATGCCCCAGTCAGACTGGGGTTCTTTAGAAGTGGACACATGCAGCTACAACTCCGTGTGGACCAACAGCATGGGTGGGTGCCAGGAAGCTACCGGCGGTACATAAATATATCCCATTGCAGTGCCCAACACAGTTGATGTAACGTCAGCTGTAATGCAGGTGGGCTAAAAATTAATTGGATTACACTGTAGGCGAGGGCCCCCCAAAATTGGTGTACCAACAGTACTAATGTACCTCAGAAAAATTGCCCATGCCCAACCAAGAGAGCAGGTGAAACCCATTAATCGCTTTGGTTAATGTGGCTTAATTGGTAACTAGGCCTGGAGGCAGCCCAGTTAAAATAAAAATTGGTTGAGGTGAAAGTTTCAACGCTTTAATGAGCATTGAAATGTATAAAAATTGTTTACAAAAATTATATGACTGAGCCTTGTGGGCCTAAGAAAAATTGCCCGTTCGGCGTGATTATGTGAGGTTTCAGGAGGAGGAGCAGGAGGAGGAGGAGGAGGAATATCATACACAGATTGATGAAGCAAAAAGGTCCCCATTTTTGATGGTGATAGAGAACGATTCTTCCATCGGCGGGTGCAGCCTACGTATTACTTAGGTATCGCTGCTGTCCGCTGATGAAGAAAAGAAGTCTGGGGAAATCCAGGCTTTGTTCATCTTGATGAGTGTAAGCCTGTCGGCACTGTCGGTTGACAGGTGGGTACGCTTATCCGTGATGATTCCCCCAGCCGCACTAAACACACTCTCTGACAAGACGCTAGCCGCAGGACAAGCAAGCACCTCCAGGGCATGCAGCGCAAGTTCAGGCCACGTGTCCAGCTTCGACACCCAGTAGTTGTAGGGGGCAGAGGCGTCACCGAGAACAGTCGTGCGATCGGCTACGTACTCCCTCACCATCCTTTTACAGTGCTCCTGCCAACTCAGCCTTGACTGGGTACCGGTGACACAGTCTTGCTGGGGAGCCAGAAAGCTGGCAAAGGCCTTGGATAATGGTCCCCTGCCTGCGCTGTACATGCTGCCTGATCTCTGCGCCTCCCCTGCTACCTGGCCCTCGGAACTGTGCCTTCAGCCACTAGCGCTGTCGGATGGGAAGTTTACCATCAGTTTGTCCACCAGCGCCCTGTGGTATAGCATCATTCTCAAACCCCTTTCCTCTTCGGGAATGAGAGTGGAAAGGTTCTCCTTATACCGTGGGTCAAGCAGTGGGTCTGGCCAGTAATCCGTAGTGGCCAGAATGCGTGTAACGCGAGGGTCACAAGAAAGGCATCCTAACATGAAGTCAGCCATGTGTGCCAGGGTACCTGTACGCAACACATGGCTGTCCTCACTAGGAAGATCACTTTCAGGATCCTCCTCCTCCTCCCCCTCCGCCTCTGGCCATACACGCTGAAAGGATGACAGGCAAGCAGCATGTGTACCCTCAGCAGTGGGCCAAGCTGTCTCTTCCCCCTCCTCCTCATGCTCCTCATCCTCCTCCTCTGGCCATACACGCTGAAAGGATGACAGGCAAGCAGCATGTGTACCCTCAGCAGTGGGCCAAGCTGTCTCTTTCTCCTCCTCCTCATGCTCCTTCCCCTCCTCCTCCTCCTCAACGCTGAGATATAGACATGAGGGTGCTCTGACTATCCAGCGACATACTGTCTTCCCCCGCCTCCGTTTCTGAGTGCAAAGCGTCTGCCTTTATGCTTTGCAGGGAACTTCTCAAGAGGCATAGCAAAGGAATGGTGACGCTAATGATCGCAGCATCCCCGCTCAGCATCTGGGTAGACTCCTCAAAGTTTCCAAGGACCTGGCAGATGTCTGCCAACCAGGCCCACTCTTCTGTAAATAATTGAGGAGGCTGACTCCCACTACGCCGCCCATGTTGGAGTTGGTATTCCGCACTAGCTCTACGCTGCTCATAGAGCCTGGCCAATAGGTGGAACATAGAGTTCCACCGTGTGGGCACGTCGCACAGCAATTGGTGCACTGGCAGATTAAACCGATGTTGCAGGGTCTGCAGGGTGGCAGCGTCCATCTTGGAGTTGCGGAAATGTGCACTGACCCGGCGCACCTTTCCGAGCAGGTATGACAAGTGTGGGTAGCTTTTCAGAAAGCGCTGAACCACCAAATTAAAGACATGGGCCAGGCATGGCACATGCGTGAGGCTGCCGAGCTGCAGAGCCGCCACCAGGTTACGGCCATTGTCACACACAACCATGCCCGGTTGGAGGCTCAGCGGCGCAAGCCAACGGTTGGTCTGCTCTGTCAGACCCTGCAGCAGTTCGTGGGCCATGTGCCTCTTCTCTCCTAAGCTGAGTAGTTTCAGCACGGCCTGCTGACGCTTGCCCACCGCTGTGCTGCCGTGCCGTGCGACACCGACTGCTGGTGACATGCTGCTGCTGACACATCTTGATTGCGAGACAGAGGTTGCGTAGGAGGAGGAGGAGGGTGGTTTAGTGGAGGAAGCATACACCGCCGCAGATACCACCACCGAGCTGGGGCACGCAATTCGGGGGGTGGGTAGGACGTGAGCGGTCCCAGGCTCTGACTCTGTCCCAGCCTCCACTAAATTCACCCAATGTGCCGTCAGGGAGACATAGTGGCCCTGCCCGTCTGTGCTTGTCCACGTGTCTGTTGTTAAGTGGACCTTGGCAGTAACCGCGTTGGTGAGGGCGCGTACAATGTTGCGGGAGACGTGGTCATGCAGGGCTGGGACGGCACATCAGGAAAAGTAGTGGCAACTGGGAACCGAGAAGCGCGGGGCCGCTGCCGCCATCATGCTTTTGAAAGCCTCCGTTTCCACAAGCCTATACGGCAGCATCTCCAGGCTGATCAATTTGGCAATGTGCACGTTTAACGCTTGAGCGTGCGGGTGCGTGGCGGCAGACTTGCGCTTGCGCTCAAACAGTGGCGCTAGCGACGTCTGGATGCTGCGCTGAGAGACATTGCTGGATGGGGCCGAGGACAGCGGAGGTGAGGGTGTGGGTGCAGGCCAGGAGACGGTAGTGCCTGTGTCCTCAGAGGGGGGGTGGATCTCAGTGGCAGGTTGGGGCACAGGGGGAGAGACAGTGGTGCAAACTGGAGGCGGTGAACGGCCTTTGTCCCACCTTGTGGGGTGCTTGGCCATCATATGCCTGCGCATGCTGGTGGTGGTGGCTCCCCAGCTGATCTTGGCGCGACAAAGGTTGCACACCACTCTTCGTAGGTCGTCAGGCGTCTCTGTGAAAAACTGCCACACCGTAGAGCACCTTGACCTCTGCAGGGTGGCATGGCGCGAGGGCGCGCTTTGGGAAACAGTTGGTGGATTATTCGGTCTGGCCCTGCCTCTACCCCTGGCCACCGCACTGGCTCGGCCTGTGCCCACACCCTGACTTGGGCCTCCGCGTCCTCGCCCGCGTCCACGTCCTATAGACCTACCCCTACCCCTCAGCATGGTGTATTACCAGTAGTGCAGAAACAGAACGCTGTAATAAAAATGTCCCTGGAGTATGTCAAATAACTGCAGAGTGTTGCACTGTGGACTGGAATACAGCAGTGATTTAACAGCCAGCACAGAGGCAGGAAATAATTTTGCGCAAGCCTGCTGTAACACTTAGCTGGCTGCGTATGAATTAGGAGGACTACTACACCCAGCACAGACCCAGAACACTGAGGACACTCACAGGCAGCCCAAATAGATTTTTTTCCACAAATGTTTTTGCAAAGGCCCACTGCCTATATTCAATAAATATGTCTTCTGTCCCTGCCTCACAATATATGTCTTCTGTCCCTGCCTCACAATATATGTCTTCTGTCCCTGCCTCACAATATATGTCTTCTGTCCCTGCCTCACAATATATGTCTTCTGTCCCTGCCTAACCACCACTTCTGGCCCTGGAGTATTACTGCAGGGCGCAATGCTCTGCATAGCCGATATACAAAAAAAAAAAATGTGCAACACTGCAAAAAGCAGCCTCCACAGTACTGCACACGGTTAGATGTGGCCCTAAGAAGGACCGTTGGGGTTCTTGAAGCCTAAAATACTCTTAACACTCTCCCTACAGCAGCTCCGGCACCAACAGCACTTTCCCTCCTCTATGTCAGAACAAATCTGTGGCGAGCCGTGGGAGGGGCCGATTTTTATACTCGGGTGACACCTGATCTCGCCAGCCACTCACTGCAGGGGGTTGGTATAGGGCTTGAACGTCGCAGGGGGAAGTTGTAATGCCTTCCCTGTCTTTCTATTGGCCAGAAAAGCGCGCTAACGTCTCAGAGATGAAAGTGAAAGTAACTCGAACATCGCGTGGTACTCGTCACGAGTAATGAGCATCTCGAATACGCTAATACTCGAACGAGTATCAAGCTCAGACGAGTACGTTCGCTCATCTCTAGATAAGAATCATTATCCCAACAGGATTAAAGTATAGTTATGTTGCGGGGGGTTCAATACCAGAGGGGAATGGTTTTCATTAGTAAAAATTAGGAAGCAAAATCTTGTATACATGTGTATGTTTCTCAGTATTCGGTCAAAAGATAGGTATCTAATCAAATGCTACATTTCAAAGTGGAAAGGGCAAAGAAGATGGAGAGGACCGGTTGAGGGAAGAACAGCCCACCTACATCTGGACTACAATTGGTACGCATGCTTAAAGTCAAAATAAAATAAACCACTTGTTCCACACGACTAGGAAACAATATTAAAGGCCAAAATTGGCCTGCATATTTAGTTCACATACGCCAGATATAATTTATCAGATGAATGTGGCATAGGAAATCTGTTCATTCAGGCCTGTGGATGAGCAGGTTTGTAGTCTGTGAATCCGCATACATTCTTTTTGTAATAGTTTTTTGTCAATATTACCCCTTCTTCCATTATATCTGATCAGTTCAATGCCCTGGAATTTAAGGACACTGAGATCATCGTCATGGTAATCTCTCATGTACGTGCTTGCCCCTTCGTACATTACCCACATGGGCCAAAATCCTTCTCCGAAATTGTTGTTTTGACTTGCTCACACATTCCAAAGGGCATGGGCAGGCCGCCAAGTAGATCACTCCTAAGGTTTTGCAGTTGATAAAGTCACAAATTTCGTATGTCTTTCCAGAGTTAGAACTTACAAAAGTGGGGCCTCTCCTTATAAATTCGCACGCTTTACAGTCTGAGCAGGGGTTTGTCCCCCTAATTTTTCTGGAGGTTAGCCACGTTTGTCTTGGTGGTTCTGGGGTGAGGTGACTGTGGACCAGGTGGTCTCTCAGGTTTCTACCCCTCCGATAGGTGATGGAGGCCCTATTTCCAAGACAATCCACTAAGTCCTTGTCCTTAAGCAAAATATGCCAGTATTTCTGTAAGATACTCCTCACATTATTTGATTGATCATCATATGTACCTGTCAATCTCACTAGATTCTTTGATTCAGGTCTCTGCTTGACACTCAGCAAGTCACTCCTGTTCAGGCTCCTAACTTCCCCAAGGGTCTCGGTAAGGATATCATTAGGGTATCCTCTCTTCCTAAATCTTCTGGTCATATCCTCCGCCTGTGTTTCAAAACCCCTTTCTTCAGAGCAGTTTCTTCTTGCCCTGATATATTGCCCCTTCGGAATTCCTTTCTTAAGGAGGTTTGGGTGATAGCTCTCCCAATGCAAAAGGCTGTTGGTTGCTGTCAGTTTCCTGTAAATCGTGGTTTCCAGAGTGCCTGTTTCGGACTTGTATATTTTTAAATCTAGGAAAGTGATATTACGGTGTTGAATTTCAGATGTTAGAATCAGTCCCAGACAGTTCTTATTCAGGGACTCTTCAAAATCTTTGAATTCAACAACAGTACCGGACCAAAGAATAAATACGTTGTCAATGTACCTCACCCACATGTCAATTAAATTTGTCCATCTCTCATTGCTTTCTTGAAACACATATTTTTCCTCTCACTAGCCCAGGAAGAGACACACATTAGTTGGGGCACATGGACTCCCCATCGCGGTCCCCCTGAGCTGGTGGTGCCCCTCAAATAGAAAAAAATTATGCTCCAATACAAATTTGAGCAAGTCAAGGACAAAGTCATTATGGGGTTTTAAATGAATTCCCTTGGATCCAGGAAGAAATGACATGCCGCAATCCTGTGTTTGTGTGGAATATTACTGTACAGGGCCTCTACATCCAAACTGTCCAGAAGGGTGCCATCTGAGACTATGATTCCCTCCAGCTGTTTTAGGAGATCTGTGGTGTCCTGTATATATGACGGCAGACTTTCCACAAATGATCTCATTGTTATGTAGATGTATTCACTCGCCCCTTGCGTAAGGGAATCTATTCCGGATACAACTGCATACTCCTAAAGACCCTCAAATCCTCGTGTGGTAAGGTGCCTTGAGGGCTGATATTAGTTGTAAGATGAAGCCTGAACTGATGGCTTCATCTATGGTAAACACACTAAATAGCCTTATTTTTATGATAAGCCCAGTCGGGTAGCACCTCCACCTGACAGACCGTTGACAGGTTAGCGTTGGAGCACAACATCTTAGCTCATTTGGTTCACTTGGCCTAATCACTACAAGCCTTAGTGACCTAATATTCTCATGATAAAGTGGATAAACCACTTTCTGCCCGGCTATTAATTAAGTGACTCTCCAATTCCTTAATTAAGGGCAGCATTGGATACATTTTCCTTTCCCTCATCAGGGGGAAATTATCTAATTTCATCCGCTAACTCATATGTCATCCTCTTAATGGATGAATGTGTGTTTTGTTTGTGTTTGTTTGTCTGTTAAGTCTAAATTACCTCAGAATCGAGGAAGAGTATTTTATCCTATATTAATAAAAGTTATTTTTTAGTGTTAGGCCTTTTCCAGTGATAAGGTTATATTTGCTCTAAGAGCCTATTGTCACAGTGACTTTTATTACATTTTTTAAACCATTTTTTAGTCTCTGAAGGGGACCTGAAGATGCGATTTTTCGATCACTAGAATAGTACACTGCATTACTTATGTAGTGCATTCTACTAAGCCTATAACAGCTTATTAGACTCTACAGGAGGCAGGCCCTAATAAGCTAAGCTACATGGCAGACATGCAAGCCCTTGTCAAGGTTCCGGCTGCCACAGGAACCCATTGCGATCAGATTGCAGGGTGCCAATAGGTGGCAAAAGGAGCCCCTGTGTTCTGCTTTCATGCTGCAGTTGGTATTGATTGTGACATGTGAAGATTTCAACTGCCTGGATCTGGGGTTTCTCCACTACTGCCAATGAGAGCAGCAGCCTGGCTGTCAGTAATCAGCCAAGCCACTCCCTTAAAAAATGTATGTGCAGCTTTAAAGCCCATTAGTGAGGTCAGTAAAAAAGGGTGTTGCAGTCACAGAGGGGTTAATAATGGTGTCTTCAACATGTCAGACTGGGGTTCAAATCTTGACTTATTGGTACTGTGCGTTTACATTTATTTGGTCCAAAAACAGTAGTTTTTTTGGGAGTGAGAGCAAAATGATTATCTTTGGGTTAGTGGGTGGGATTTAGTATTCATGAGCTTTGGGTGTGGGAGGAGGATGCAGAGTGAACAGGCAGAGGTGCAGCCCAGAGGATTATGGGAGATGTAGTAGAGAAGCACAGCAGGGCTGTGAACAGGAAGTACTGATGTAAAGAACAGAGCACTGTGGATGCTGCAGAATAAGGAGAGCAGAGAAGCAGAGGAAAGGTAATGGATGGATTTACTGGAGCCCTGTGAGATGATTTATGACTATTTTGGAATCTGACTTTGGTCTCGGAATACCCCTTAAATGTGTTTAGTGTTTTATTAAAGGGGTTTTCCAGGCAGAATACGAGTGATGACCTATCCTCGGCCGGGATCCATCGCTTGGGATCATGACCGATCAGCCGAGTGGGCGCATGCTGTCAGCACCGCAAATACACACAGGTGGGAGCTGAAGCAGTGGAAGTCTCTGTGCCAACCCCTGTGTAGTGGCCGGCGCTTGTATGGCTCAAAATGAAATGAACACGAGCCGTGCCTGCAGTTGTAAGTAACGGGCGCTACACAGAGGTCAGCGCCGAGACTGCCTCTGCTTCACCCCCGACCCCTTTGTTTTTGCGGCGCTGACAGCATGCACCGCTCAGCTGACCAGTCCGGATCCTAAGTGATGGACCCTGGCCGATCAACTATTGATAACCTATCCTGAGGTCATTAGTAGTATTTTCTATGGAAACCCCTTTAACGCTTGCTACATCTGTAAGTATCATTAGTGACGTACAGTACGTGTATTTCACACTCTTTCCCCACACCTCACGTTTGAGCGTTTCGCCCGTCTCTTGTCCTCAGGACACAGTGGTCGCTCTTCAAGCAATGTCAATGTTTGCAAGTCGTACCATGGTGAAAGGTGGAAAAACGACCATAGAAGTGATGAACGAGAAAGGCTTCCATCACCGCTTCCATGTGGATGACGACAACCGCCTGCTCCAGCAGAAGATTCAGCTACCTGAAATCCCCGGAGAGTACACAATAACCGCGACTGGGAGAGGAACCGTAATTGCGCAGGTACGGACGGTGCGGTGACCACCCCTTCATATAGATGGGGAGGGGGAGTCGGATTTTGTCTCTTATTCTTACCTGTTGGGTCTCTCCTGTTCTTACGTTTGCACAGGTCACTCAGGTACATAACACTCTACCTGCCGCCAAGGAAGATGCCTTTGACATGTCAGCGAAACCTCAGTGCATGAAAGGTGACAAAATGGTGATAGTGGTGGAGTTCAGGTAAGAGACGTCATCTATAAGGAAGACCATATTATAAACCGTCACAGCCCACCCAGTTATATCAGCTCTTACAGTCACATCCAGAGCTGCAATCACAATTTTGCAGTTACTTGCTATCGTATACTCCAATCACACCGAGAGCTGCAAACACACTGTAGTCAGTGCAGCCTTCAGATACTGTTGTATATAAGTCTGTTCCTGTTCTCCTCTGACTCCGCAGCTATAAAGGAGGACGTCCGTGTACTAACATGGCTCTTCTGGAAGCCAAATTCTTGTCCGGCTATGAGCTAGCGGAGAAGTCGTCAAGTGATGTAAGTTCACCGGATGTATTTTACAACCACTAAAAAGATAATCCTGATGTAAATCCTTCCTCTGGCCAAAACTGCAGATTTCCCTGTGCTCCGGGATCCACGTGTGGTCGGTGTATGAAGACAGGGCCAGCTCCAGGTTTATATGTGCTTCTGGGTAACAGCCACAGTGGCTCCCTTAGTAATTTATAGACCCTACTGTGCCCCCTTAGTAATTTATAGACCCTACTGTGCCCCCTTAGTAACTTATAGACCCTACTGTGCTCCCTTAGTAACTTATAGACCCTACTGTGCTCCCTTAGTAATTTATAGACCCTACTGTGCCCCCTTAGTAACTTATAGACCCTACTGTGCCCCCTTAGTAACTTATAGACCCTACTGTGCTCCCTTAGTAATTTATAGACCCTACTGTGCTGCCTTAGTAATTTATAGACCCTACTGTGCCCCCTTAGTAACCTTTAGACCCTACTGTGCTCCCTTAGTAACTTATAGACCCTACTGTGCTCCCTTAGTAATTTATAGACCCTACTGTGCCCCCTTAGTAATTTATAGACCCTATTGTGCCCCCTTAGTAATTTATAGACCCTACTGTGCCCCCTTAGTAACTTATAGACCCTACTGTGCCCCCTTAGTAACTTATAGACCCTACTGTGCTCCCTTAGTAATTTATAGACTCTACTGTGCTCTCTTAGTAATTTATAGACCCTACTGTGCTCTCTTAGTAATTTATAGACCCTACTGTGCCCTCTTAGTAATTTATAGACCCTACTGTGCTCTCTTAGTAATTTATAGACCCTACTGTGCCCTCTTAGTAATTTATAGACCCTACTGTACCCCCTTAGTAATCTATAGACCCTACTGTGTCCCCTTAGTAATTTATAGACCCTACTGTGCTCTCTTAGTAATTTATAGACC
Organism: Eleutherodactylus coqui; assembly: GCF_035609145.1. Classification (NCBI taxonomy): domain Eukaryota; kingdom Metazoa; phylum Chordata; class Amphibia; order Anura; family Eleutherodactylidae; genus Eleutherodactylus; species Eleutherodactylus coqui. The sequence continues at coordinate 291,710,873 of NC_089840.1, read as the reverse complement.
CTACTGTGCCCTCTTAGTAATTTATAGACCCTACTGTGCTCTCTTAGTAATTTATAGACCCTACTGTGCTGCCTTAGTAATTTATAGACCCTACTGTACCCCCTTAGTAATTTATGGACCCTACTGTGCTCCCTTAGTAATTTATAGACCCTACTGTGCTCCATTAGCAATTTATAGACCATACTGTGCTCCCTTAGTAATTTATAGCCCCTACTGTGCTCCCTTAGTAATTTATAGACCCTACTGTGTCCCCTTAGTAATTTATAGACCCTACTGTGTCCCCTTAGTAATTTATAGACCCTACTGTACCCCCTTAGTAATTTATAGACCCTCTTGTACCCCCTTAGTAATTTATATACCCTACTGTGCTCCCTTAGTAATTTATACACCCTACTGTGCTCCCTTAGTAACTTATAGACCCTACTGTGCTCCCTTAGTAGCTTATAGACCCTACTCTGCTCCCTTAGTAATTTATAGACCCTTCTGTGCTCCCTTAGTAATTTATACACCCTACTGTGCTCCCTTAGTAACTTATAGACCCTATTGTTCTCCCTTAGTAATTTATAGACCCTATTGTGCCCCCTTCGTACCTTATAGACCCTACTGTGCTCCCTTAGTAATTTATAGACCCTTCTGTGCTCCCTTAGTAATTTATAGACCCTCTTGTACCCCCTTAGTAATTTATAGACCCTACTGTGCTCCCTTAGTAATTTATAGACCCTACTGTGCTCCCTTAGTAATATAGACCCTACTGTACCCCCTTAGTAATTTATAGACCCTACTGTGCCCCCTTAGTAATTTATAGACCCTACTGTGCCCCCTTAGTAATTTATAGACCCTACTGTGCCCCCTTAGTAACTTATATACCCTACTGTGTCCCCTTAGTTCACTTAAATGCAATAAAAGCAATCCCAAACTCACCAGTGCCTCAAACTGGTACCAATAAAAACTGCAACTCTTCCAACAAAAAACAAGACCCCACGGAGCTCCGCTGACTGACAAATAAAAATGGGTCTTAGAATGCGGCAATACAGATGGATTTATCTTTCTTTAAAAATGTGTTTTTTTGTGTTAAAGTAGTAATAAATAAATAAACTTGTTATCGCAGTAATCGTGCTGATCCAGAGTTTTCCAAACTTATCATGTTGTTCCTACCGAATGGTGAACGCTGTAAAAGCAAAACACAAAAAGAAAGGCAGAAGTTCTGTGGGGATTTCCATCCTGTACCCCCCCCCCCCCTCCAAAAAAAAAAAAAAAGTAACACAAGTTCTACAACACATTATATGTACCCCAGAGTGCGGCCATTAAAATATACAACTCGTCCCACAGAAAACAAGCCCCCGTACAACTATGCCAACAAGTTACGGCTCCAGCAATGCAACAATGAAACCCTCTTGGTCTTTAACCCCTTAGTGACACCCAATACTGTTTTAACGTCCTGCCGTTGCAGGACATGTATGGAGGGAGATAGCGCCACTGTGTATTACAGCTGACACCCACGGGCAATAGCCGCCATTGGCTACACAGCTGAAAACGGCTATTAACCCTTTAAATGCCGCTGTCAAATCTGTCCCGTACGCCCCCCCCCCCGCGGTGAGATCAGGGGAGCCGTGCAGGTGTCATGGCAGCTGGCGACCTTATGAAAGGCCCCAGGGCTGCCTTAGCAGACTGCATATCAAGCCCTGTGGGTTGGCTTGATAGGCTGCCTGTCAAAAAGCAGTATGACGTAATGCTATAGCATTACATCATACTGCAGGAGTGATCAAAGCATTGCTGGTTGTAGTAAAAGATTGTGTTTAAAATAAGACTAACAAAGTTTTACTAATTATTTTAAAAAAAGTAATAAAAGTAAAAAAAAACAAAACCCTTTTGCCATATTTGCAATAAAAAAATCCAAATATTACATCAAAAATGCACTTTTTTGGTATCGCTGCGTCCGAAAAAGTCCGATCTATCAAATTAATGCATTATTTTACCCGCACGGTGAACGTGGTGGGGAAAAAAAAAAAAAAAGAACTCCAGAAATGCACTTTTTTGGTCACCCTATCTCCAAGAAAAAATGTAATAAAAAGCGATCAAAAAGTCAATTGTTTACAAAAATGGTACCAACGGAAGCGACAGGACGTACCGCACAAAATGATCCCTCACTCAACTATGTTGATGGAAAAATAAAAGTTATTGGTATCGTAGTAATCATACTGACCCATAGAATAAAGTTATCGGGTCATTTTTGTTGCAGTTTGTGCGCCGTAGAAACAGGACGCAACGAAAGATGGTGGAATGTTGTTTTTTTCCATTTCTCTCCACTTAGAATTTTTTTAAAGTTTTTTAGTACATTATATGATATAATAAATAGTACCATTGAAAAATACAACTCGTCCTGCAAAAAGCAACAAGCCCTCAGACAGCGACATCGATGGATAAATAAAAGAGTTACGATTTTTCAAAAGGGAGGAGGAAAAAAACGAAAATGGAAAAAAGCAAAAAAGCTCCGTCACTAAGGGGTTAAGGAACAAAATAGGCTGGTCACTAAGGGGTTAATTGACAACCGCGTACTATCAAAGTAGTCCGCTCCATACGACAAGATAAAGAACCTCTAGCTAAATTAGCCCCAATGACTCCAGCCTCACTAATCCCGGCAATACTAGCAAACAAACCGATGGAGGTGACCGGAGCCTGGACACACCTTAGCTCAATAACTATAACCGAGATATTAAAAAACCGCCGCTACACTAACCCATCCCAAATCAAAGAATTAATCCCAGACAAAATCAGTCAACTTCATAGAGAGCCTAGATCTATATAACTCTATCAAAGGATTTCAAACAATCTTCTGCAACAGAACAAGAGACCCCCTCTGGTTTGAGGCTTACCTATCCTTTACGCCCCTTCGAAAGAAAAATATGACTCTCTTGTACAAAAACCTGCTACTTAACCAAGCCCCAGAAAAACCTTGGTTGATCAGAGAATGGGAAAGCGAACTAAAAATCTCCCTAAATAAGAAGAAGACCCAGAAAGTCCTCAGTTATTCACATGGATTTTCCAGATACGTCTGAATTCAGAAAAACTCCTTTAAAATTCTCACTAGATGGTATAAAACACCTGACGATCTATACAAAGCAAACCTTTCGCCAAACAACAACTGCTGGAGGTGTGCGGCCGACAAAGGCTCTATACTACACATCTGGTGGCAATGCCCTGCTATAAAACCCTTCTGGGAGAAAATTACAGATCAAATAAACAAAATATGCAAAACTAAATACATTTTTACCCCAGAAGAGGTTCTACTATGGAAACCTACCCCACAATTCACACCAGCTAAGAAACACCTACCGACGATACTCCTATCAGCAGCCAAATTAATTATCGCCCTCCTCTGGAAAGAAAAATCAACCCCCACACTAGACCTCTGGAGGGACAAAGTCGCCCAGATTTACAGATTTGAGGAACTAGTAGCTTGGGAGACAGCGAATAGAAAGAGTTTTTTTTATCAGTTTGGGACCCCTGGATCCACTATTTCACAACACTCTAATAAAGATCAGACTACCCATCCTAAAACTTGACCACTACCAAAACCCAACCTGGCTCATCACTACATCTCTTAACACGAAAATCTGACATCTCGTAGTTACTTTATCGTAATATTGGTTATTCGTTCTAGTTTAAATTCATAACCTTTCACCCACTACACACCTACAAACTAATTGCTACCTCCGCTACGCATTCACAACAGCAGTCATGCCTACGTGCCTCGTTCACCCGGCCAACAAAAGACACACAACTGCAAAGGCCAAGGGATTATAATGAGGAACCCGCTCCACATAGAATTCACTCTTCTAGGCAAACTTACAATCCTACTATGTCAGACGCCCTGCGTGGCCAATTTTGTCTATCTTTAATTGCATAACCTTGTATGTTTGTATTAAAGGGGTTGTCTCGCGGCAGCAAGTGGGGTTATACACTTCTGTATGGCCATATTAATGCACTTTGTAATATACATCGTGCATTAAATATGAGCCATACAGAAGTTATTCACTTACCTGCTCCGTTGCTAGCGTCCCCGTCGCCATGGTTCCGTCTAATTTCGGCGTCTTCTTGCCTTTTTAGACGCGCTTGCGCAGATCCGTCTTCTCCCTTCTTCTCCCTTCGGCTCCGCTCGGCAGCATCGGCATTTTGGCTCCGCCCCCTTGTACGCATCATCGCGTAGCTCCGCCCCATGATGTGTGCCGGTTCCAGCCTCCTGATTGGCTGGAATCGGCACGTGACGGGGGCGGAGCTACGCGATGATGCGTACAAGGGGGCGGAGCCAAAATGCCGATGCTGCCGAGCGGAGCCGAAGGGAGAAGAAGGGAGAAGACGGATCTGCGCAAGTGCGTCTAAAAAGGCAAGAAGACGCCGAAATTAGACGGAACCATGGCGACGGGGACGCTAGCAACGGAGCAGGTAAGTGAATAACTTCTGTATGGCTCATATTTAATGCACGATGTATATTACAAAGTGCATTAATATGGCCATACAGAAGTGTATGACCCCACTTGATTTCGCGAGACCACCCCTTTAAAAATGTAATATGGATCTTTTTCACGTGAAACAAATAAAAGAGATTGTTTAAAAAAATTTAAAAAAAGACAACCGTGTGGCCTTCAGTACCTGCAGTTCTCGGTCTTCAGTCTCCGATGTAAGATGTAATATTCGGTTATTTGTTGCAGCTGATGAAACTTCCGATGGTGAACAGAGTGGAGAAGGGTGAAGATAGTGTGTCCATCTACATAGAAAAGGTGAGACGTTCCCATGACCCTGCAGCAACAGACCCGAGACTTACTCCTAAAGCCAAGCTCCACCATATCACTTTAACTGGTCACTAACGTCTTAATGAACTTGTACTTATATGACAACCAATGTGGCAACAAGCAAAACTGCAAATCACTTTACTTACCTGAAATGACAATTTGTGCTGAAGAATCTCTCTAAAGTGCTGACGGCTGGGGGGCTCCCTTCCTTAGAACTTGATGTCTACTGCCTGCTGCCTTGTGTAGTCTGTCTCTAGCAGCGGGCAACCAAGACAGATTACCAGAAGCAGGCGGAGGGGTCATTGATTACTGTTGTCTCATGCTACAGGATCTCCACTTCTCTGTGCGTGACATACAGGACTCTGAGCTGACATGATGACCTGGGATCGATAGTAAAAAACATCATAATGAAAGCAATAAAAAGAGGAAAAAACAGCAATCAGCACTGAAGCATATAAAATATAAGTAGCAACCCGGACAATAAACAGAACAGCATGAGGCAGAAATGTCCGAGTCTTCTGATACAATAATGTATAGTCATGTAAATCCTCAGCATTTCTCTCCTGTTTTCTCAGGTCACCAATCAGACACAGACCCTGGAGATTCATGCCGAACGGAAGGTTCCAGTGAGCGGTCTGAAACCGGCCATGATTAGTATCTTTGATTACTACATGAAAGGTAACATAGACCCGCAGAGGCATTCATACCCTAGAGAGACCCCTAGCTGGCATCTATGGGGCATCACTCAGGAGCTGGTTGAACCCAAAATATACAAACTATGTTAGCCATGAAGGACCTGGTGCTTGTCCACCCCAATCCCATCTAAGGGAGGAACCAAGTGGATGGTCACGGTGCCCTTATTTGCTAAGATTGCTGTGCCCACTCTATCTATAACCATCAGCCACCAATGGGGATTATTCGTTTCCTGCATGATTAATAGCAGTGGTCAGAGCTCTGGTTTATATAATGTGATGATGATGATGGTATGAAGGTAGCCTCACTTTACCATGAGATGCACTGTGGGGCACTGCCCACGAGGAGTCCATAGTCATGTCAGTCCCTTCCATCAGACATGTTATTGTCTGGCTGGTGCCTTCTGCTGCTTTGCTTGTCCAGCTGTCCTGACTTGCATTTTCTTTTATTTAATTGCAGAGGAGGAGAAGACAATCAGCTATTTGGTGACCTGTTAAGAGGTGAGAGCGGGATCCATAGTACTGCAGTGACAACGCATTGTCCTCTATTCTCCAGATCTGCTCTTTCTGCTCTTCATCTTCACTGTCCTCCATTCTTGGCACATTTCCTTCCTATAACACAGGCATGGAAAACATCCTGGGGTAACAGTATGTAAATTGATGATTAAGTGGTGTTACCTCATGGGAGGGCTTGTGAACACCCACACCTGTATAAGTTGTGAGGTGGTATCTTGTGAGTGAGGTTGGACACTGGCCAGTGTGCTCATGGCATGGTAGCATGAATTATTGGAGTTCATTATGATTGTAGGTGCCAGACGGATGAGATTTTCCATCTTCTGAAGTTATGAGGTATTTAACATTCCTCGATACCCAGTGTCATGTGTTTAGAAGGCTGAGAGGAGACTTAATAGCTGTCTACAAATATCTAAAGGGCTGTCACAGAGCAGAGGGATCAGCCCTATTCTCATCTGCACAAGGAAAGACTAGAAGCAATGGGATAAAACTGAAAGGGAGGAGACACAGTTTAGATACTAGACAGTGAGGGGGATCAATGAGTGGAACAGGTTACCACGGGAGGTGGTGAGTTCTCCTTCAATGGAAGTGTTTAAACAAAGGCTGGACAAATATCTGTCTGGGATGATGTAGTGAATCCTGCACTGAGCAGGCGGTTGGACCAGATGACCCCGGAGGTCCCTTCCAACTCTAACATTCTATGATTCTACTGGGAAAATGTCAGGCATTACTACTTCCAGTGGACATTACAGTGTCCACGCACAACCACAGACAAGCGCCGCCGCCAGAAATCCCATCCACATTCATTGCAGGAGACCCCACACACTCATCTAGCAGGTCAGCACAACATTTTTTAACTTCAATGGGATATGGGAGCAGAAGACCACCAGAGCGCCTCTGTTATCACCACAACACTGGACACAGCACCTCACCTGGGCACATGAGGTTGGGTATACTGTTTCGCTTAAACACAGCAGTTATTGGTGCCTGCTACATTTCACTGCTTGCTGACCATTTTCAGCCCTTCATGGACTTTATGTCCCCCACAATGCTGGGATATTGCAGCAGGATAATACATCATACCATCAGGACCTAAAAGCCCTTCTGTCACATAATATGCCCCAGTGTTATAGCTTAGACATAGTAGGAGGGGTTACTGGTTCAGGTATCGGGATCCAGTATCATCCATTGTAAAAAAGCATACTAGGCCGAAAAAAGACATGTCCATCTAGTTCAGCTTATTCATCCCTCCAATGTTGATCCAGAGGAAGGCAAAAAAAAAAAATGAGGTAGAAGACAATTTCCCTTATCACAGAGATGGGAGAGTCTATAGTAAATAATAGTTAAAGCCCTTCACAGTTAGACTTAAAAACTATAACTCTTTATTAGGCTATCGCTTAAAAAACATATATGGGCTGACGAACACAGACAACATATAGACGAAGGATACTAAGTACCCTTTCTAAACACCTTCCTCCTATAATAATATAAATCGGAGGTATAATCAATGTTTGATGGAAGCTCAGTGCTTAGATAAACTCAAATATAGGATAACCAAAAGTGTCGTGCTAGGACTGATAATGCAGTACTTGACTCCGAAAAAACTTACAGTGGATCTGATGTACTTTTTGAGACTCTCTAATCAATGTTCTCAAAGGGAGGGCCCGAATTGGTAATACAGTTCGTGGCAGTAGAATGACATATTGAAGGCCTACAATAATACTCCAGCTCTAATACCAGAGCTGAGGTTGTAGTGCGCCTGTAATATGGAAGCACGTTTGCAGACAGTAGGTCTAGGGCTCTTAAGGCTCAGTAGGTTTAAGGCTCAACGCGTTTCCCCACTTAAAAACTGTGGTTCATCAGGAGCTAACGTTGATGAATTAAAGTACACAGAGTATATGTACCACAGCACTGTCGCTATGATGCACAGATCTAAGATTAGTTGCTCAATCGTAATGGTGCAAAGTTACTGATTTAGGCAGTGAGGGTTGTTGAATAAGTAATAATTCAAGATGGAGTCTAAAGTGACTTAACAACCACGGCGTAAGCGCTGAACGATAGTCAGCGACTACGCTATATCATGCCAGAGGCTGAGACTAAGCGGTCACAAGGCGTAAATGCTGAAAAAATAAACAGCGACTACGCTGTATAGTGCCAGACGGTTGCTTCGGTTGGCCACAATGCGTAAATGCTGAAAAATAAACAGCGACTACGCTGTATAGTGCCAGACGGTCGCTTCGGTTGGCCACAATGCGTAAACACTGAAAAATAATCAGCGACTAAGCTGTATAGTGCCAGACGGTCGCTTTGGTTGGCCACAAGGCATAAATGCTGAAAAATAGTCAGCGGCCACGCTGTGTAGTGCCAGCGGCTAAAACTAGATGGTCGCCTCGGCGGGCCACTTGAATATACAGCAGTCAGATGCCCTATGAGGACCGAAGAAAGCAAGGTAAAAGCCCTCACCGACTAGATACAGCCACAGGATAATCAAATAGACCTAGATAAAAGTTAGATCTAGTCATGGTGGAGCAGTCTAGCTAAAGATTCTCAAAGCAGCTCAGCTAAAGCACCAGATATAGAGCACAACAAAATAAATGAAAGAAAGAGTATCAGGGACCTGTGTTCTGATGGTGAGCAACAGGTCATAATGACTGTCTAGGCATTAGCGCCAGAAATACCTTGCCTGGGACTGCCCCCTTCATTAAGAGTCAAGTACTGCATTATCAGTCCTAGCACGACACTTTTGGTTATCCTATATTTGAGTTTATCTAAGCACTGAGCTTCCGTCAAACATTAATTATACCTCCGATTTATATTATTATAGGAGGAAGGTGTTTAGAAAGGGTACTTAGTATCCTTCGTCTATATGTTCTATATGTGTACGTCAGCCCATATATGTTTTTTAAGCAATATCCTAATAAAGAATTATAGTTTTTAAGTCTATAACTGTGAAGAAGACAACTTCCCCCATTTAAGGGGAAAATCGTTCTTCCTGACTCTAATCTAATCTGGCAATCAGAATAATCCCCGGATCACCGACTCTTCTGGAGTAATTAGTGATTATAATATTTAATAATGTAATCTAATACAGAAAGGCATCCAGGCCACTCTTGAACTCCTTTATCGAGTTCGCCATCACCACATCCTCAGTCAGAGAGTTCGATGGTCTCACGGCTCTTACAGTAAAGAACCCCCTTCTATGTTGGTGTAGAAACCTTCTTTCCGCTAGATGTAGAGGGTGCCACCTTGTTAGAGTCACAGTCCTGGGTATAATAGATGATGGTAGAGATCTCTGTACTGACCCCTGATATATTATACTTAGTTATTAGAGCGCCCCTATCAGGGTAATATTTCTAAGTACAGCACCAATCGGGCCCACACCACTTGCCCCGTTGCCGGCGGTAAAGAAAAAAACACCACACAGGGAGATCTGGTATCATTCCTCACACGGGACATGGCTGCGCTGTGCCGACGTGTTTTATTACAGATTACATGAGATCTTATACCCTTTGTCCCATCCCCAACCAGGGGGTGATGGGCTCATAACCATATATGGGCAGTCCGGATTTTCGGCCTGAGACAGTGAAAATTATGTACATGGTTGAACATCTTGATATCTTGTTCCAGCGCTTCTGGGAAAACGGCCAAGTACATGCGTCCTTCATGTCTGGTTCCGTATCTTCTCTGAATTTCTAGAACATCTCTCTCAGCCTTCTAAAGCCTTGGAATATCTGATGTAAGGCGACATATACGTTTTTTTTCTAATTTGGAATTGAATAAAACTTGCATACAGGTATAAAAGCATAAAAAAAAACATATGGCAATATATATATATACCCTCACACCCCCTTGTTACAGTCCTGGGTATAATAGATGATGGGAGAGATCTCTGCACTGTCCCCTGATATATCTATACATAGTTAGAGCGCCCCCTTGTTACAGTCCTGGGTATAATAGATGATGGGAGAGATCTCTGTATTGTCCCCTGATATATTTATGCATAGTTATTAGGTCACCTGAAAATACAGATTGTCAGCAGCACTCACCAATCTTCCAGTCGTGGATGGAGTGGTATTAGATGCACGCTAGGTCAGGACAGGATCCTAGTCCCAAACGCAATCCACAAGTTCCAATACATGCAAGCAGCATCAGTGATGTGAAGATTAAATACTCAACATTTCTTCCTTTATATTAAATCGCTTCTTTAGTTTCATTCTTTGGTCAAGGTATACAGCTACAGCTGTTTCACCCGCAGCATGGGTCTTTTCAAGCTGGTTCGCATATACAATGCTATTATCTCAGTTATATACTTAGTCACTAATCAAACATATCCAATTCGAAATACACCATGCTGAGGGGTAGGGCTAGAGGACGTGGATGCGGGCAAGGACGCGGAGGTCCAAGTGAGGGTGTGGGCACAGGCCGAGTTCCTGGTCCAGGTGAAACACAGCTGGCTGCTGCGGGATTGAGAGAGAGGCAAGTTTCTGGGGTCCCCAGTTTCATATCACAATTTTGGGGTCCACGTGGTAGACCTTTTATTACAAAATGAGCAGTGTGAGCAGGTCCTGTCGTGGATAGCAGAAAATGCATCCAGCAATGTATCGACCACCCAGTCTTCTACGCCATCCACTGCTGCAACTCTAAATCCTCTCGCTGCTGCTCCTCCTTCCTCCCAGCCTCTTCACTCCATGAAAATGACATATTCTGCTGAGGAGGCAGACTCCCAGGAACTGTTCTCGGGCCCCTGCCTTGATTGGGAAAAAATGGTTCCTCTCCCACCTGAGGAGTTTGTCATGATGCCACCGATGCCCAACCTTTGGAAGGCTCCCGGGGTCCGGGTGATGAGGCTGGGGACTTCCGGCAACTGTCTCAAGAGCTTTCGGTGGGTGAGGAGGTCGATGATGATGAGACACAATTGTCTATCTGTGAGGTAGTAGTAAGGGCAGTAAGTCCGAGGGAGGAGCACACGGAGGATTCGGAGGAAGAGCTGCTGGGTGATGAGGTGACTGACCCCACCTGGTTTGCTAAGCCAACTGAGGACCGGTCTTCAGAGGGGCAGGCAAGTGTAGCAGCAAGACAGGTTGGAATAGGCAGTAGGGTGGCCAGGGGTAGAGGCAGGGCCAGAGCGAAGACTCCCCCAACTGTTAACCAAAGCACCCCCTCATGCCAAGCCACCCTGCAGAGGCCTAGGCCTTTAAAGGTGTGGATGTTTTTCAGTGAGCGCGGACGACCGACGAACAGTGGTGTGCAACCTGTGTCGCGCCAAGATCAGCCGGGGAGCCGCCAGTACCAGCCTCACCACCACCAGCATGCACAGGCATATGATGGCCAAGCACCCTCCAAGGTGGGACGAAGGCCGTTCACCGCCTCCGGGTCGCACCACTGCCTCTCCCCCTGTGTCCCAACCTGCCACTCAGATCCGACCCCCCTCTCAGGGCACAAGCACGAGCGCCTCCCGGCCTGCACCCACACCCTTACCTCCGCTGTCCTCAGCCTCATCCAGCAATGTCTCTCAGCACAACGTCCAGCTGTCGCTAGCGCAAGTGTTGGAGTGAAGGCGCAAATACGCCGCCACGCACCCGCACGCTCAAGCATTGAACATGCACAATGCGAAATTGATCAGCCTGGAGATGCTGCCATACAGGCTTGTGGAAACGGAGGTTTTCAAAAACATGATGGTGGCACGCTACTCGGTCCTCAATCGCCACTATTTTTCCTGGTGTGCCGTCCCAGCCGTACACCAGCACGTCTCCCGCAGCATCAATCGTGCCCTCACCAACGCAGTTTTCTGGGAAGGTCCACTTAACCACGGACACGTGGACAATTACCAGCGGGCAGGGCCACTATATCTCCCTGATGGCACATTGGGTGAATTTGGTGGAGGCTGGGACTGAGTCAGAGCCTGGGACCGCAGACGTCCTACCCACACCCAGAATAGCGGGTCCTTCCTCAGTTCTGGTATCTGCAGCGGTCTATGCCACCTCCTCTAAACCCTCATCCTCCTCCTCCTCTACCCAGATGGTGAGCGTCGATGCTGCAATCATTAGCGTCACCATTCCTCTGCTATGCCTGTTGAGAAGTTTGCTGCAATGCATGAAGGCTGATGCTTTGCGGTCAGAACAGGGAACAGGGGAAGAGAGTATGTTGCTTGATAGTCAGAGCACCCTCATGTCTATATCTCAGCGCAGTTTGGAGTAGGAGGAGGAGGAGCAGGAGGAGGAGGGGGAAGAGACAGCTGGGCCCACTGCAGAGGGTACCCATGCTGCTTGCCTCCCATCTGTTCAGCGTGTATGGCCTGTGGACGAGGAGGAGGATCCAGAAAGTGATCTTCCTAGTGAGGACAGCGATGTGTTGCGTACTGGTACCCTGGCACACATGGCTGACTTCATGTTAGGCTGCCTTTCTCGTGACCCTTGCGTTAGACACATTCTGGCCACTACGGATTACTGGGTGTACACCCTTCTCGACCCATGGTATAAAGAGAACCTTTCCACTCTCATTCGCGAAGAGGAAAGGGGTACGAGAGGGATGCAATACCACAGGGCCCTGGTGGAAAAAGTGATGCTAAACTTCCCATCTGACAGCGCTAGTGGCAGAAGCCGCAGTTCCGAGGGCCAAGTAGCAGGGGAGACGCGAAGATCAGGCAGCATGTCCAGCGCAGGCAGGGGAACACTCTCCAAGGCCTTTGCCAGCTTTATGGATCCCCAGCAAGACTGTGTTACCACTCCCCAGTCAAGGCTGAGTCGGAGGGAGCACTGTAAAAAGATGATGAGGGAGTACGTAGCCAATCGTACCACCGTTCTCCGTAATGCCTCAGCTCCATACAACTATTGGATGTCAAAGCTGAACACGTGGCACGAACTTGCACTATATGCCCTGGAGGTGCTTGCTTGCCCTGCCTCTAGCGTCTTGTTAGAGAGGGTATTTAGTGCAGCTGGGGGAATCATCACGGACAAGCATACCCGCCTGTCAACTGCCAGTGCCGACATGCTTACACTCATAAAGATGAACAAAGCCTGGATTTCCCCAGACTTCTCTTCTCCACCGGCGGAGAGCAGCGGAACCTAAAGAATCTTTTCGCTCAAACCGCAGATAAAAGCACTCTTCTCTATCACCGTGAAAACAGGGCATTTATCTTTGTCAATCTGTCTCTGACATTAGTCCTCCTCCTGCTACTCCTCCTCCAGAAACAACATGTCATCGCGCTGAACCGCCAATTTTTCTGCGGCCCAAAAGGCTCATCTACATCTACCAATTTTTTAAACTATTTTTCAAAGTTTCAAAAGTATTGAGACTGTAACATGAACCAATTTTTTTTAACAGGGCTGCCTTCATGCTCTGTTACAAATTAAGCAACAGTGAGCTGTATCTTTAAAAAAATGTTTATGGGTTTCACCTGCCCTCTCGGTTGATAAATTTTTTAGAGGTACACTTGTACTCTTGGTACAGTAATTTTTGGGGCCCACGCCTACACTCTTATCCAACTAATTTTTCCAGCCTACGCTCATGGTATCCCAATGTTTCAGAGGTTGGCCTATACTATTACTACAGAAATTTTACTGGGGTCTGCCTGCCTGCATATACTTCTGCTACAAGAAGGTTACAGGGGTCTGCCTATACTGCTGCCACTTACATGTTACAGGGGTCTGCCTATAATGCTGCCAATTGAATGTTACAGGGCTCAGCCTATACTTCTGCAACGTAAATCTTACATGGGTCTTCCTATACTGCTGCCTCAAGAGTGTTACTGGGGTCTGCTAATACTGCTGCCACAAGAGTGTTACTGGGGTCTGCTAATACTGCTGCCACGTTAATGTTACAGGGGTCTGCCTATGCTTCTGCTACTTAAATGTTACAGGGGTCTGCTTATACTGCTGCTACAAAAATGTTACAGGGGTCTGCTTATACTGCTGCAACAGAAATGTTACTGGGGTCTGCCTATACTTCTACTACAGAAATGTTACTGGGGTCTGCCTATACTTCTACTACAGAAATGTTACTGGGGTCTGCCTATACTTCTACTACAGACATGTTACTGGGGTCTGCCTATACTTCTACTACAGACATGTTACTGGGGTCTGCCTATACTTCTACTACAGACATGTTACTGGGGTCTGCCTATGCTTCTGCTACATGAATGTTACAGTGGTCTGCTTATACTGCTGCTACAGAAGTGTTACAGGGGTCTGCCTATACTGCTGCTACATAACTGTTACTGGGGTCTGCCTATGCTTCTGCCACTTAAATGTTACAGGAGTCTGCCTATACTTCTGCTACAGAAATGTTACTGGTGTCTGCCTATACTTCTGCCTCGTAAATGTTACAGGGGGTCTGCGTATCCTTCTGCTAATATGGTACTGGCGTCTGCCTATGCTTTTGCTTCAGACATGTTACAGGGGTCTACCTATGCTTCTGCTACATAAATGTTACAGGGGTCTGCTTATACTGCTGCTACAGAAATGTTACAGGGGTCTGCCTATACTTCTGCTAATGAAATGTTACTGGGGTCTGTCTAAACTGTTACTACAAAAATGTTAATGGGGTCTCCCTAGACTTCTGCAACATAACTTTTACTGGGGTCAGCTTATACCTTTGCTACAGGAATATTACAGGGGTCTGTGTATACTATGGGTGCACTAAATCTTCCCATCGTGGTGTTCTACCTATCTGGCCCCCCCAAAAACCCAGACTGACTAGGGCATGGCGTGTGGGCCGCAGCCAACATGTATTTTCTCTGATGTAAGCTCAGCTATCCGGGGCACTGCAATGGGATTTCTTTGTGTACCGTCTGTGGGTTCCTGCTAGCCACCCATGCTGTGGGTGCAAACAGACTTCCCATTGAGGTGTTTTACCTGTCTGTCCCCAAAACACTGACAGACTTGGGTAGGGTGCAGAGTGCAGATGGTTTACCGCTTGCGTTGTTGATGAGGTATCCGACACCCAAACTGAATGAGTAGTGTGTGGACACATGGAGTCCCCATTGCAATGTCACTCGCAGCACCTTGGCCACACAAGGTGTTTGCTGGGACAGAGGCTGACCCTGGGCCTGCTCACATACTTCCCACACCGAGTATTGCTGCATCGTGGAGATGTGTAGAAGTGCTGGGCTGGCAGCGGAGCCCCCTTTATGCCCACGATTGCAGCTCCTGACGGAGGTGACAAAGGATTGGAATGAAGATGGAACATCAATCTATTATCAATTCTCACACAGTATTGTGGTCTATCGCCCCCCCCCCCCTCCCTGGTACCTACTCATGGCAGACGCACTTATAAATAGACATGAGGGTGTTGTAGCTATGAAGCAAGCGTGTGGCATGAGGGCAGCTGAAGGCTGCACAGGGACACTTTTGTGTGCGTTGCGGACGCAGGGTCGTGCGGTGGGTTGGGCAGCATGTAACCCAGGAGAAGAAGCAGGGGTGTTTCCCGCAGGCAGTGCTTGTGCTTGGTTGGAGGTAGTGTGGTGCTTAGCTAAGATGTGCCTTACTAATGAGGGTTTGTCCGAAGTAAAAATGGTTGGGGGGGGGGCACTCTTGCCGCTATTGTGGCTTAATAGTGGGACCTGGGAACTTGAGATGCAGCCCAACATGTAGCCCCTCGCCTGCCCTATCCGTTTCTGTGTCATTTCCAGCACTTTCGTAGGTTTTGAAGATTTGCACAAATGAAAAACTTAGCGAGCATCGGTGATATACAAAAAATGCTCGAGTCGCCCATTGACTTCAATGGGGTTCGTTACTCAAAACGAACCCTCAAGCATCGCGGAAAGCTCGACTCGAGCAACGAGCACCGGAGCATTTTGGTGCTCGCTCATCTCTAATCGTAATGATCTATTACTATATAGCAGCTGTCATCTGAAGCAAACCCTGCAGTCGTTACCCTGGAGCCAGTTGCTCAGGGTTCGCAGGATTGTGAGAGATGGGGATATTGATATGCGATTAAATCAGATGTGCCAAAAATTTATAGAGAGTGGATATCCTCCTGATCTTGTGTTTCCAGCAGCAGTGAGAGCACGGTCCCTGAGTCGCACGGATCTCAGAAAGCCCAGAGCAAACAAGAAAAGCCACCCCCCCCCCTCCGGATAACATTTGTCTACATACAACCCCCTCAGAAGTAGAATATCAGGTATTTTGAGACGACATTGGCCGATTTTGGGCAAGGGGTGTCCCTAAATATTGGACTTTACCAATCCTCCAATGATGGCTTTTAGGAGATGTCGAAACATCAAAGACAGATTGGTGAGCTCCTATAAAGTGGTAGACAAGACTAACGTGTTTTCACATCCAAGGCGGGGGCATTTTCCCTGCCTTGGTTGTTCATGCTGTGGAAACATGCTGAAGGGTGATGCATTTAATCACCCACATACCGGGGAGTCCTATCGCATCCTGAGCCACTTTACTTATCCATCATCTTTTGTGATCTGCTTAGTGACATGCCCTTGTGGTCTCCTCTATGTAGGGAGACCACAATGGAGGTTAGATCGAGAATATTCAGTCACAAGAGCACTATTCAGACAAGTAAAGTTGAGCTCCCGATCCCTAGGCACTTTAACCCCTTCCCGCCCCATGACGTAAGGGTACGTCATGGGAGCGGGGTACTTCCCTCAAAATGACGTACCCTTACGTCATAGCGATAGCGCGAGATCATAGCAGATCTCGTGCTAGCTCGCACCGGGAGCCGGCTGTCAGTGATAGCCAGCGTCCTGCTGCAACGGCGGGGGGCATCAGAGTTGCACCCACCCGCCGTTAACCCCTTCCCTGCCGCGATCTAAGTAGATTGCGGCAAAGAAAGGGTTCACAGAGGGAGCGCGCTCCCTCTGTGACAACCAGCCAGCTCTCGCGATAACATCACGAGAGCCCGGCTGGTTGCTATGGCAATAGGACGCCGGATACCGGCGTCCTGTATTGCCATAGCCTAAGATCGCTGTAATAAGCGATAAGGTATGGCAGGGCCTTAGCACTGCCATGCCTTATCGCAGCGATCTGGAGTGCAGTGGTGTAAGTCCCGCAGAGGGACACAGATGGTGTAAAATAAAAAGAGAAAAGTAAAGATCACAAAATAAAAATGTAAAAAAAAGTTTAAAAAAAACCTTTTTTATGCTTTTCCTTATATTAGCAAAAAAAAATTTTAAAAAAGAAATCCCACATATTTGATATTGACGCATCCGTAACGACACGTACAATACATTGAACATGCTTTTTAATCCTGCACGGCAAAAAGCGTTTTAAAAAAACGCTAAAAAACTGAGGCGAAATGCTACTTTTTAGCATTTTGCATCCCCAAAAACGCAATAAAAGTGATAAAAAAAACGTATGTACCCAAAAATGGTACCAATAAAAACTACAGCTCATCTCGCAAAAAATAAGCCCTCACAGAGCATTGTCCATGGAAAAATAAAAAAGTTACAGGACTTTGAATGCAGTGAGTTTAGAAAAAAATAATTTCCAAAAAAGGGCTTTTATTGTGGAAAATGGGAAAAACCTAAAAAAAATTAACGATTTTGGTATCGTTGTAACCGTACCAACCTGCAGAAAAAAATGTAGTGTGTTATTTATGCTGCATAATTAACTCTCTAAAAAAAACCGCAAAAATCTATGGCAGAATTGATACGTTTTCTCTCCCTACGATCATAAAAAAAATAATAAAAGTTTTACAATGTGTTTTATGTACCCAAAAATGGTACCAATAAAAACTAGAGTTCGCCACGCAAAAAACAAGCCCTTAGACGGCCGCATTTACGAAAAAATAAAAAAGTTATGGCTGTTGAAAAATGGAGATGAAAAAATACCAAAAATCGTTTGTTCCTCAACGCCAAAATAGGCCGTGTGCTTAAGGGGTTAATGATAGAGGCCATACGATTAGCCAACTTCGCTTTAGGGTGCATTCCCACGAACGTATATCGGCTCGGTTTTCACGCCGAGCCGATATACGCTGTCCTCGTGTGCAGGGGTGGGGGGGGGGGATGGAGGAGCCAGGAGCTGAATTAGCCCCGCCCCCGCCCTGAGTCTCCCCATTGCAAATAGTGCAGAGGGACGGAGAGGAGGCGGAGAGTGGGCGGGAGCTCAGTTCCTGCTCCTGGCTCTTCCATCCCCCCCCCCCTGCACACGAGGACAACGTATATCAGCTCAGCGTAAAAACCGAGCCGATATATGTTCGTGGGAATGAACCCTTAAGGTGATGGATACTGTTTCTAAAAGTATTAGGGGAGGGGACAGAGAGACGGCCCTCAAGAGGAAAGAACTAGAGTGGATACACAAGTTGGACACTGTCTCCCTCAGGTTTACATATAGAATACAATGCTGCTCCTTATCTGTAGGTTTTCTTATGGCGTTTTTTGTATTGATTTTATTATGCATCTTTTTGATGATTTTTAATGTTTATTCTCTATTTGTTTCATCTAGATTGCTCGTCAAGGGACGGCACTTCAGGACATCTACCCTATTTGTGTTTGATTAATGCATAATTGACATACTGGTGTGAAACTTATTGATACATGTAATCATATCTGATCTATGTGGCTTTGTTCACATTAATAAAAATATTTGAATTGCGCATATGTTACATTTTGTGCCATGACATAATGGTCTGTGCATGTGAAAAAGGTTTTGTAAAGGAACTAACTAGAGATGAGTGAGCATGCTTGTCTAAGCATTAGCCTACTCGAAGTACTCGTTATTCGAGCCGAGCACCACGCGAGAAAGTTTCATCTCCCCTCCCCGCATGTTTGACACCATTTTTTAGCCAATAAAAATGCAGGGAAGGCTTTACCACCTCCTGCTGTTACGTCCCAACCCTGTGCACATCCTTAGCAGTGACTGGCTGGGCTGATCAGGTGACCGCCGACTATTAAAACTCTGGTCACCTGAGGCTCGCCTCACACACATGCTGCATGAGTTGAGGGATAGAGCAGCTGCTATAGAGAAAGAAATAGTGTAGGGTACAGGTTGACAGGTTGCGGTTAGGCAGGGATCCTTGCTCCAAGAACCCAACAGTCCTTTCTAGGACTACAACTCCTCTCATTGTGTGCATCAGCAGTTTGGCTGGCTGGGACCAGTAGTGCACACAAAGTATTCTCAAGTATCCAGGCTGTATACTGCATACTGTTACCGGTTTTATGCAGTATACTGCTAGTGGTGTACAGAGAGTAGACAAGAAGTAACAAAACTCCTATCATTTTTCATTTTTTTCGTTTTTTTGCCTGCTGAAAGCGTACTCTATATACCCGTGTGTTGGTGCTGTGCATCTCCGCAATCTAACGACAGTATACACTGTTTATTGTGTCTATTTTGGCCTATAAGCGTATGCAAAATAACTTGCATTTTGCGTAGCGTTTAGTCCAGGTGCATTACCCAACATGATGAAGACTAGGGTTAAGGGTCGAAGTCGAGGACGTGGATGTGGGCGTCCAAATGAGGGTGTGGGCAAAGACCGAGGTCCTGGGCGGGGTGAAACAGTGCCTGCTGCTGAGGGATTAGTAGAGCGCCGCGCATCAAGTAACAAAACTCCAATCATTTTTTAATTTTTTCATTTTTGGGGGGCTCAAAGCGCACGCTATATACCAGTGACTGGGGGCTGTGATTCTCCACTATCTAACAACAGTATACAGTTTTAAATTTTTCTGGGACTGCTGAGAGCATACTCTATATACCAGTGTCTAAGGGCTGTAAATCTGTGCTATCTAACAATGGTATACACAGTTTTAAATTTTTCTGGGCCTGCTGAGAATATATGCTATATACCAGTGTCTGGGGCCTGTAATTCTCCGCTATCTAACAACAGTATACACCGTTTTAAATTTTTCTGGGCCTGCTGAGAACGTACTCCATATACCAGTGTCTGGGGGCTGTGAATCTGCACTATCCAACAACAGTATACACTTAGAATTTTTTTTGTGCCTGCTGAAAGCCTAAGGTATATGTATGCAGTGTCTGGGTGGTGGGAATCTCCACTATCTAACAACAATATACACTGTTTATTGTGTCTATTTTGGCCTATAAGTGTCCTCAAAATAACTTGTATTTAGCGTAGCATTTAGTCCAAGTGCTTTATCCAACATGATGAAGACTAGGGGAAAGGGTCGAGCTCAAGGACGTGGACATGGGCATCCGAATGAGGGTGTGGGCAGAGGCCGAGGTCCTGGGTGGGATGAAACAGTGCCTGCTTCTGAGAGATTAGTAGATCACCGTGTATCTCTGCTCCCCAGCTTCATCTCACATTTTGTAGGTCCGTGTGGTAGACCATTATTAAAAGCACAACAGTGTGATCAGGTGATGATGTGGATAGCGGATAACGCATCCAGTAATTTATCCAACACCCAGTCTTCCACGCAGTCCACGCACGCTAGCCAAGCCACTGGACCTCTCAATCCTCAGGCTGCTCCTCCTTCCTCCCAGCCTGGTCACTCCAGGAAAAGGAGAGATTCCGAATGGGCATACTCCCAAGAACTCTTCTTGGTTCCCTGCCCTGAGTCAGAAAAAATGGTTCATCAGCCACGTGAGGCGTTTGTCGCGACCGATGCCCAAAATTTGGACCTTTCACAGACTCGGGGTGATGAGGGTGGGGACTTCCAAGTAATGTCTCAAGAGCTATTTGTGGATGACGATGATGAGACACAGTTGTCTGTCAGTGAGGTTGTTGTTAGGGCAGTAAGTCTGAGGGAGGAGCAGACTGAGGAGTCAGAGGAAGAGCTGATTGACGATGAGATGACTGACCCCACCTGGGTTGGTAAGCTTACTGAAGACAGGGCTTCAGAGGGGGAGGCAAGTGCTGCAGCAGAACAGGTTGGAAGAGGCAGTGGGGTGGCCAGGGGGAAAAGCAGGGCCACAGCAAATACTCCCCCAACTGTTCCCCACAGCACCTCCTCTCTTCAAGCTCCCACTCAGAGGGCTAGGGGTTTGAAGGTCTGGAGGTTTTTCAATGAGAGCGCGGACGACCAACGAACAGTGGTGTGCAACTTGTGCGGCACCAAGATCAGCAGGGGAGCCACCACTACCAGCCTGACCACCACCAGTATGTGCAGGCATATGATGTCTAAGCACCTGACGACGTGGAACGAAGGACGTTCATCGCCTGTGGGTCACACCACTGCCTCTTCCCCTATGTCACATCTTGTCACTGACACACAATCCCGCTTCCAGGACGCAGGCACTAGCGTCTCCCGGCCTGCACCCACACCCTCACCTCCACAGTCCTCTACTGCCTCCACTAATGTGTCCCAGCGCAGCGTTCAGCTGTCGATAACCCAAGCATTGGAACGCAAGCGGAAATACGCGGCCACTCAATCCGCATGCACAATCACTAAACGTGCATATCTCCAAAGTGCTGAGCCTGGAGATGCTGCCATTAAGGCTGGTAGAAATGGAGGCTTTCCGAAACATGATGGCCGTGGTGGTCCCTCGGTACTCGGTCCCCAGCTGCCACTATTTTTTCTGCTGCGCCGTCCCTGCCCTACACCAGCACATCTCACGGGACATAAAACGTGCCCTCACCAACGCGGTTACTGGGAAGGTCCACTTAACCACCGACACATGGACAAGTGCTGGCGGGCAGGGACACTACATCTCCCTGACGGCACATTGGATTAACCTTGTGGAGGCTGGGACCGAGTCTGACCCTGGGTCTGCTCATGTGCTACCGACACCGAGGATTGTGGGTCCTACCTCGGTCATGGTTTTTCCGGGTTATTATGCCACCTTCTCCAAACACTCCCCCCCTCCTCCACCTCTCAATTACCACATGTGAGCATGTCGCCTTCAGTCGGTAGCTTGTGGCACTGCAGCACTGTGGTGGGGAAGCATCAGCAGGCCGTGCTGAAACTCCTCAGCTTGGGAGACAAGAGGCACACCACCCAAGAGCTGTTACAAGGTTTGATGGAGGAGACCGATCTGTGGCTTTCGCTGCTAAACCTCCAACCAAACATGGTCGTATGTGACAATGGGCGTAACCTGGTGGTGGCTCTGCAGCTTGGCAGACTAACACACGTGCCATGCCTGGCTCATGTGTTCAATCTGGTGGTTCAGCGCCTTCTGAAAAACTACCCCAATTTGTCTGACCTGCTCAGCAAAGTGTGTTGCATATGCGCACATTTCAAAAAGTCTACTAGAGATGCTGCCACCCTCAGGACACTGCAACATCGCTTCTAGCTGCCAGGTCACCGACTGTTGTGCGACGTTCCCATGAGCTGAAATTCAACGTTGCACATGCTGGCCAGGCATTACGAGCAGCGCAGAGACATTCTTGAATACTAGCTGCAACATGGCCGGCGGAGTAGTAGTCAGTCTCTGCAGTTTTTCACAGAGGAATGGGCATGGATGTTTGACATCAGTCAGGGGTTAGGAAACTTTGAGGAATCAACGCAAATGGTGTGCGTCGATGCAGCCATTATCAGGAGGAGGAGGCTGAGAGTCATCCTCCTGATGAGGACAGCGATGTGTTGCGTACTGGGACTCTGGCACACATGCCTGACTTCATGTTAAGCTGCCTTCCCCGTGACCCTCGCGTTAGACGCAAGACCCTGGTGGAAAAGCTAAAGTTCCCATCTGACAATGCTAGCGGCAGAGAACGTACTTCAGTTGGCCAAATAGCAGGGGAGACGCGGAGATCAGGCAGCATGTCCAGCGCAGGCAGGGGAACATTCTCCAAGGTCTTTGCCAGTTTTATGGCTCCCCAGCCAAACTGTGACACTACTCCCTAGTCTAGGCTGAGTAGGAGGGAACACTGTAAAAAGATGGTGAGGGAGTGCATAGCTGACCGTACCAACGTCCTCCGTGATCCCTCTGCTCCATACAACTATTGGGTGTCAAAGCTGGACACGTGGCACGAACTTGTGCTGTACACCTTGGAGGTGCTGGCCTGCCCTGCCACTAGCATGTTATCAGAGAGGGTGTTTAGTGCTTCTGGAGGGATTATCACGGATAAGCGTACCCACCTGTCAACTGACAGCGCTGACAGGCTTACACTCATAAAGATGAACAAAGCCTGGATTTCCCCTGACTTCTCCACCAGTGGAAAGCAGCAGAGCATAAATATTCTTTAAGCTGGAACAGGAGAACCATGCACTCTCTATCACCCCAAAAAAGGGGAGAAGTATCTTGGTCTATCCTCTGATCTTCCTCCTCCTAAACCAGCATGTCAGCACGTGGAACAGGCAATTATTCAGAGGGCCAAAAGGCTCTGTAAAAAATATATTTTTTGGAGGGCTGCCTCCAAGCTCTGTTAGCAAAATAAGCAAGTACGAGCTCTATGTTAAAATTTTTTTCTGGGTTTCACCTGCACTCTGAGTAAACAAATTTTTCAGGGGTACACCTATTTGGTACACAAATTTTTCCGGGCTTCGGCTATACTCTTAGTAAACAAATTTTTCAGGGGTTCTATACTCTTGGTACACCAATATTTCAGGGGGTTCACCTATACTCTTGGTCAACAACTCTTTCAGGGGTTCGCCTATGCTCTTGGTCTTCCAATGTTTCAGGGGTTCGCCTATACTCTTGGTACACAAGCGTTTCAGGGGTTCGCCTATACTCTTGGTACACTAATTTTTCAGAGGTTCACCTATACTTTTGGTTAGCAAATCTATCAGGGGTTTGCCTATACTCTTGGTTAACAAATCTATTAGGGATTCACCTATACTCTTGGTACACCAATGTTTCAGGGGTTCGCCTATACTCTTGGTGCACAAATGTTTCAGGGGTTCCCCTATACTCTTGGTAAAGCAATTGTTTCAGGGGTTCGCCTATACTCTTGGTCAACAAATCTATCAGGGGTTCGCCTATACTCTTGGTACACAAAGGTTTCCCAGCACGGTGTTCAGCTATCTGACACATAGACAAATTAATTGTCCTGCTTTGGCCACTCAAATTTCTTCATGGTTTATGCTGTCCTTGTAGCGATCAAAGGAAGCACAATTGATTTTATGAGACATTGACAGTTTCACTGTATACCTGTGGTGGCTACTTTTGCAACACCTCCTGCTTTAAAACAATCTTTGGTTTTAGAATGCATTGCTGAATTGTGCAGATGGTTGGAAGTACAGGCATCCGAGTCCTCTTTATTTCCGCGTTTGTGGCTCCTGAAAATTTTGTGGTGGAAGTGGCAGGGGATTGCAATTCTGATCAGCACTGTTTTTAGCAAGACAACTCATTGCACGCTGTCTATTTTTGGATTTTAGCGGGCGTAAAAAACCCAGAGTCATGGGGGCGTGGCCTGGATGGAGTTAATGGCAGACGTGCTCTGAGAAACTCTGCTGCCTCCATAGCCTAAAAAGCAACTAAAAGGAAGCCGAGCTCGCAGAAAAACTCACCCGACAGCTGAGGGAGATCCTCCTGCATGCAGTGATGTCCAGGAGAAGAACAGGGAGACTAGGACCGAAGCGGCTGACTGATTTTTATCCAGCGCGTGGCCCCGAGGCAGAGGAGAGAGAAATGAAGGAGCCCACACACAGTGCTGAGAGAGAGCGGGAGACAGAAGCGCCGGGCTTGGAGATGACAGCTGAAAGCAGCAGTGGTAAGCTTTTCACATCAGCCCCTGCATCGCTGCTATCTCCTCACTCTAACACCTTAAAACAACACTCTCCCCGCTCACACAGCATGACAGAAGCTCAGGGAGAGATAAGAGAAAGAGCACATAGCACGGGCTCAGCAGAAGCAGGGGGGGTCACCAGGGGGAAGCAGCCATCTTACCCAGCACGAGCTGCAGCTCACACAGAAAAAAGAGGCATCTCCTCACCTAAAGACAGCCCAGAGAAAAGGCGCCCTAGAAAAGATTCAACATCTAATGCTGCAGAACCATCCATCCTAAGCTGGCTAGAAGAAGAATCCCCAGACCCACTTCTCAATATTCAGTGCTCCAACCAGACTGCCTCTGAGTGCTTTATCAGAGACATGGTAATTGCACTCAAAGGCTCTATCAGAAAAGACCTAACAAATAAATACAAAAATCTACAACTCAATTGATGGGGTGGGAGCCAGAGTCGATCATCTGGAAAACAAAACAGGAGAGATCACTGACTCCCATAACGAGCTTATAGACGCTCATTACAAACTTGAAGAAGAAGTTATCTCCCTCAAAAAACAAAATGGCGGATCTCGAAGACCGTAACCGCCGTAATAATATAAAGTTCAGAGGCATAGCAGAATCCGTCAAAACAGACGAGCTAAATAACTACGTCCAAAATCTCATTAAAACCCTACTACCAGATTCCAGAACAGAAGATCGTATTCTGGATAGAACACATAGGCTGCCTAAGCCAAAAGGCGTCCCAGAAAATGCACCAAGGGACGTAATTACAAGAGTACACTTTTACCACACTAAAGAAAAACTAATGAAAGCAGTTAGAAATCTTAAAGGTCTCTCTCACCCATACGGGAATATTAAGCTATACTCTGACTTCTCCCAGACAACGATGATTGCTCGTAGAAAGCTATCTCCCATCACAGAGATTCTGAGAGAAAATAACGTCTTATACAGATGGGGCTTCCCTACAAAGCTCTTCATCAACAAAGATGACTACGTCACCACCATAACAACCTACGAGGAAGGCCTAAACCTACTTCAAAAGTGGAATCTACCAAATCCTAAAGTTCGCAATCCCAACTTCGTCACAAGAGATTGGTCTCGCAAGCAACCAAACAAACAAGGCAAAAACCCAGAGCCAAACCGCTGAACCTCCCTCACCAACTATCATATTCTCATCTTTATGGCGACCTCGCGCTAATCTGAACAGCGCTTAGGTTATAGGCTGAACTGTGTTAACCCCCACTCAAGACCTTATCCATAGGACTTCCAACCCAACAATTGGAAAAGGTCCCCCTTAGTTGCTGGTTGCAACGCAAAAGTTATTATCTAGAAGAATAAGAAGTTTTATCTTTCATGTTCTTTTTCTCTCCCTTATCCCTCTCACTCGATATCTTCTCCGACCTAAAACAAGATGCTCATACGAGCCACCGAACTTTTCCAGCCACCAACCGGAAGGAAGAGAAGCAAACCTCCAGGGAAAAGATACAAACAAGGTCAGTCCAACTATGCAAACCTAACACAGACCCTCCATGGACATAAAACTAATCTCTTTAAATGTTAAAGGATTGAACACCCCCTTTAAGAGAGCTGCCCTATGGAAGGAAGCCTTAGCATCAGACGCAGACATCTTCTGCGCACAAGAGACCCACCTCACTAAGCTTAATCCACCAAAGATCTCCCACCCCAAGTTCTCCAAGACTTATATGGCGAACTCTGCAAAAAAGAAGGCAGGTGTCTTGATAACAATCAAAGACTCAGTGGATTTCCAGCTGCTGGAGGAGATTGGAGATGTCGACGGCAGATATTTAATGCTGGTGTGTAGGATCAATGGCTTCCTTACCACTCTGGCCAACATCTATACACCCAACGCAAAACAACTGAGATTTTTGGGCAGAGTGGTGAGGAAAATAAGAAAATACAAAAGGGTTCACTGATTGTATGCAGCGACATTAATGCCATTGCAGATAAGGATTTAGACTCAACCCATATGGGAAGAAGTAGAGGCTTTGACCTCTCATCTTGGTTATATAAATCTGAGCTATTCGATACCTTCAGAATTATGAATGTAAATTCCAGAGAATACACTTTTTATTCATGCAGATATAAATCGTTTTCGAGAATCGACATGTTC
Organism: Eleutherodactylus coqui; assembly: GCF_035609145.1. Lineage (NCBI taxonomy): Eukaryota > Metazoa > Chordata > Amphibia > Anura > Eleutherodactylidae > Eleutherodactylus > Eleutherodactylus coqui. Next base: position 291,684,240 of record NC_089840.1, on the reverse strand, counting down.
TTAACGGACTTTCAAATTCTAAATAAAATACAAGAAGCCAAAATAGGCACGACCACATGGTCTGATCACGCCCCAATCACACTGAAACTCAGATTGGGCCCTAGCGTCCCTCTGTTCAACAATTGGAGAAACAACATGTTTCTAATGAAGGTTCCTAAATACCAAAAGAAAATTAAAGAAACAATCATAGAATATTTTCAGAACAACGATGTCCCGGGGACATGTCGATTCTCGCTCTGGAATGCCCATAAAGCTGTTGTAAGAGGTGTCATGATGCAGCAAGGCTCCATATATAAAAAAGAAAAAAATTCTCTATTAAAAAAAACCATAGAAGAACTAAAAAACCTAGAACAAACGGCCCAATCAAATCCCACATCAAGCATAACCAACAAAGTCAGAGAAATTAGACTCAAAATCCGTAACATACTGATAGATGAATATGAAAAAAATCTAAAATCCCTAAAAACAACATATTACACCGCCAACAACAAAAATACTAAATGGATGGCCAATAAAGTCAAACAAAAAAGAATCAAAACTAAGATCACCTATTTACTAGGCACAGGATCAAAAAACAAGCTATCAAATCCCATCGCCATAGCAGAGGAATTCAAAGAATTCTATGAAGCTTTATACAACCTTAAAAAAGACCCTCAGGTAACCCAACCTACGAAAACAACCATAAAAAGCTTTTTAAACCCGCTGCAACTCCCCAAACTTACAGACACTCAATTGGACAAACTAAACTCGCCTATCTCGGCCCAGGAAATACTCCAGATTATCAACAAAGCCAAAAAAGATAAAGCCCCGGGACCAGACGGCTTCTCAGGGGAATATTATAAGCTATATAAAGACCATCTGGTGACCCATATGAGAGACCTTTTTGACAAAGCAATCCTGGGGGGTTCTCTGCCGCCTGAGATGCTCCAAGCAAACATTATAACAATACCTAAACCAGGCAAATCACCTTCATCCCCAGTAAATTTCAGGCCCATATCTCTCTTAAATAATGATACAAAAATTTACGCTAAGATCCTCTCTGAGAGACTCCAGGGAGTAATTCCAAGCCTCGTTCACAGCGACCAAGTCGGCTTTGTGAAAGGCAGACAAGCTTCAGACGCGACAAGACGACTTCTGGATATAATCAGCGAGGTTGAGGTCTCTCGAACGCCTTCTCTGCTCCTCACTTTGGATGCGGAGAAGGCATTCGACAGAATACACTGGGGATACGCCTTTTCAGTGCTTGAAAAATTAGGATTCAGAGACAACATCTTGAGGGCCATCCAAGCCTTATACAAAGCCCCTTCGGCCCGTGTCTTCGTAAACGGGGTGATATCCAAACCGCTTGATTTTACCAATGGAACGAGACAGGGCTGCCCCCTCTCACCTACACTTTTTATCCTGATTATGGAACCGTTGGCGGAGGCAATACAAATGTCCGATAGAATCATAGGGCTCCCTCTGACAAGCAGACAGCATAAAATCGGATTATTTGCGGACGACATTGTACTGATGTTGGCATCGCCTCTAAGCTCACTCAGAGCGGCCACAGAACTCCTGAAAGGTTTTTGAGATATATCATACTATAAAATCAACCCATCCAAATCAAAGCTACTCCCATTGAACCTGAAACCTGAACTCCAAAAATTCATAAAAACAGAATTCCCCTTTGAGTGGGACCCTTCCGGAATACAATACCTAGGCACTATAATAAACACACCCATAAGCAATATAATGGAACATAATCTAACCCTCCTATTGGAAAATATCCAGAAAGACTTAGCCTCCTACAGAAGGGTCGAACTTACATGGCTAGGAAGAATTGTCATCTACAAAATGATGACCCTGCCAAAAATATTGTATATATTTAGAACAATAGCCTTAAAATGCAGCACCAAGCTACTAAAAAAAGCTGCAAAAGCAACTCATGACCTTTTGTCTGGGACAACAAAAAACCAAGGGTAGCCGCAAGCATCCTGTACAAACCTAGAAGATTAGGTGGACTCGAGGTTCCGAATCTAGTAGCTTACTACGAAGCTATCATCATATCCCAAATAAAGCCTTGGCGTGTACCCCAAGAGGGAATCAGTTGGCCCAATATCGAACAAAACTCCATAGGAAACAAATCCCTCAGGAATCTACTTCTTGCCACAAGCATCAATATTAACATAGGCCCCTTAAAAAACCCAATAGTACAAAACACTTTAGAAACTTGGAAAAAGCTACTAGACATCACAAAAAATCTCGCTCCTAGAACGGAGTGCCCTCTCCCATTAGAAATCATTGATATCCATATAAAGAATATAAACACAAAAAACTGGAGACTTAGAGGGATTAAAACGATTGCAGACCTAGCAACTGGTACTAAAATGAAGTCTTTCCAGAGCCTTAAGGAAGAATACAACCTCAACAATGGAGACTTCCTTCTATATTCGCAAATTAAAAGCGAATGGTCTAATTTTACATCAATAACCACTTCCCTCCCTAAACTCCTAACTGACAACTTGCTCAACCCCTCCACTAAGAAACTCCCACTCAAAAACATATATGAACTACTCTATAGTCAAAGGAACATCCTACAAAGACCCTCCAAGGGTGCCAATCTCCTAAACTGGGAGAGAGAGATAGGTAGATCCTTCCCTTTATCCCAATGGAATATAGCGCACGAGTGGGCTAACAAAGCCTCATTATGTGCATCCTTAACAGAAGTACATTATAAAACAATTACTCGGTGGTATAGACCCCCAGCGAGACTAGCAGACTTCTTCCCAGAGGTATTGGATAGGTGCTGGAGGGAATGTGGAGGAAGAGGTTCCCTATTACATTTATTCTGCAACTGCCCCAAAATTAAACCTATCTGGAGAGAACTTTTCAACCTTATGGCAAAGATAACGGGCCTAAAAACCCAAGCCACACCAGAACTGGCAATACTACTAATTGGAATAGAAAATGTCCCAAGAGACTTTAGGAGACTACTCGCCCATAGCCTTTTAGTTATGAAACTAATAATTATAAGGAACTGGAGGGCGTGAAATCCCCAAGCCTGCTCAGAAATAATCCATTTACTAAACGACCACATGACCATGGAAAACATCTTTGCCCTAAGACAGGACAAATTAAATAATTTCAAAGATCAATGGACACCTTGGATCACCTACTTCCAACTGCACCACATGAACTCAAGGTTAAATTCATAAATGAATAAGAGCATTCCGGTTAATAGATATCGGTATTATAATTGGGTCGGAACTCAGATAAAAATACGAGTGAATTGTTATATTTACCCCCCCCCCATCCTCTCCCCCCCCCCTCATTTCCCAATTAACCCTCCTCCCTACCACCCCTCTCCAACCACCCTTAGTTACCTTAAATGTAATGTAAATCATCTGTTAAGCAAATCTTTATGCTTAAATCAACAACTCGTTATTTGCTCAATACATGTGATAAATGTTTGACTGATGTTATGTAATCAAACTTGTATTGGTTAAATGCCATAAAAACCATTGAACAATAAAAACCCAGAGTCATAACCAGCTGGATTGGTTTAGGGCTGAGAAACGCACGCATCCCTCCGGGTCTGCGATCGTCGGTATGTATCTGCTCCAGATCTGTTGCACAGCGCTGTCCTACTTTGGCCACTCAAATTTCTTCATGGATCACACTGTCCTCGTAGCGATCCAAAAAAGCGTAACTGATTTCATGAGACATTGACAGTTTCACTGTATACCTGTGGTGGCTACTTTTGCGACACCTCCTGCTTCAACCCAATCTTTGGTTTTAGAATGCAATGTAGAACTGTGGAGATGTGTAGAAGTACTGGCATCTGAATCCCCTTTATGCCCACGTTTGTGGCGTCTGACAATTTCGTGACGGAGGTGGCATGGGATTGGAATTATGATCGTACGTTAATGTATCAGCAATTCTTCTGTGATATTGGGACTTGAAATTGCCTATAAGTATAATAACTTTCCTATAGTCTGTGTGGGAAGTACGTGAGCGGGCCCAAGGTCAGGCTCGGTCCCAGCCTCCACCTTGAGTGACCCAAGGTGCCCTGAGTTACATAGCAATGGGAAATCCATGTGTCCCCACACAGATAGCTCAACACTTCAAGGGGAAGTCTTGGAGTTCCTTGGGCTCGCCTATGCTGTCAGTGCACAAAGATGGTATTACACAGGAAGAAATCAGAGTGCCCAACCATGGGAGAGTTTCACCCCGCCAACGACCTTGGCCTCGGCCCATAATTCATGCCCTAGTCAGTCAGTGTATTTGTGCCAGATAGGTAAAACACCATGATGGGAAGACGTAGTGCACCCACAGTATAGACAGACCCCTGTAACATTCCTGTAGCAAAGGTATAAACAGACGCCAGTAACATTTCTTTACTAAAAGTGAAGGCGAACTCCAGTAACATTTCTGTAGCAGAAGTATAGGCAAACAAACACCAGTAACATTTCAGTAGCAAATGTATAGGCGGACCCCAGTAACATTTCTGTAGCAGAAGTATAGGCAGACCCCAGTAACATTTCTGTAGCAAAAGTATAGGCAGACCCCAGTAACATTTCTGTAGCAAAAGTATAGGCAGACCCCAGTAACATTTCTGTACTAACAGTATAGACAGACCACAGTAACATTTCTGTGGCAGAAGTATAGGCAGACCCCTGTAACATTTCTGTAGTAAAAGTATAGACAGACCCCAGTAGCATTTCTGTAGCAGATGTATAGACAGACTCCAGTAACATTTCTGTAGTAACAGTATAGACAGACCCATGTAACATTTCTGTAGCAGAAGTATAGGCAGTCCCCTGTAACATTTCTGTAGCAGAAGAATAGGCAGACCCCAGTAGCATTTCTCTAGTAACAGTACAGACAGAGCCCTGTAGCATTTCTGTAGCAGAAGTACAGGCAGACCCCTGTAACATTTCTGTAGCAAAGGTATAGGCAGACCCCTGTAACATTTCTTAGTAACAGTATAGACAGACCCCTGTAACATTTCTGTAGCAGAAGTATAAGCAGACCCCAGTAACATTTCTGTAGCAAAGTTATAGGCAGACCACTGTAACATTTCTGTAGTAAACGTATAGACAGACCCCAGAAACATTTCTGTAGTAAAATTATAAGCAGACCCCTGTAACATTTCTGTAGCAAGAGTATAGGCAAACCCCTGAAACATTGGTGTACCACGTGTGTAGGCGAAGGCTGGAAAAATTAGTTAGATAACAGTATAAGCGAGGGCCAGACAAATTAGTGTACCAAAAGTACAAATGTACCCCTGAAAAAAGATACAGCTCGCTGTTGCTTAATTTGTAACAGAGACTGGTGGCTGCCCTGTTAGAAAAATTGATTTATGTTAAAGTATCAATACTTTTGAAACTTTGCAAAAATTTAAAAAACATTGTAAGCAGAGCCTTTTGGGCCGCAGAAAAATTGGCAGTTCAGCGTGAAGACATGTTTCTGGAGGAGTAGGAGGAGGGGGACTAATATCCAAGAGAGATTGACAAAGCTAATTCCCCCCTTTTTTCCGGTGATAGAGAATGCTTTTTTCTCCGGTTGCAGCAAAAAGAATCTTTAAGTTTTGCTGCACTCCGCTGGTGGAGAATAGAACTCTGGGGAAATCCAGGCTTTCTTCATCTTTATGAGTGTAAGCATGTCGACACTGGCAGTTGACAGGCGGGTACGCTTATCCGTGATGATTCCCCCAGCTGCACCAAACACCCTCTGTGACAAGACGCTAGCAGCAGGGCAAGCCAGCACCTCCAGGGCGTACAGCGCAAGTTCGTGCCACGAGTCCAGCTTTGTATGGAGCAGAGGCATCACGGAGGACGGTGGTATGATCGGCTACGTACTCCCTCACCATCTTTTTACAGTGCTCCCTCCGACTCAGCCTTGACTGGGGAGTGGTGACACGGTCTTGCTGGGGAGCCACAAAGCTGGCAAAGGCCTTGGAGAGTGTTCCCCTGCCTGCGCTGGACATGCTGCCTGATCCTCGCGTTTCCCCTGCTACTTGGCCCTCGGAACTGCGGCTTCTGCCACTAGCGCTGTCAGATGGGAAGTTTAGCATCACTTTTTCCACCAGGGCCCTGTGGTATTGCATCCCTCTCGTACCCCTTTCCTCTTCGCGAATGAGAGTGGAAAGGTTCTCTTTATACCATGGGTCGAGAAGGGTGTACACCCAGTAAAGCGCTGCGGAATAAGTTGGCGCTATACAAATAAAGATTATTATTATTATTATTATTATTATTAATCCGTCTTGGCCAGAATGCGTCTAATGCGAGGGTCACGAGAAAGGCAGCCTAACATGAAGTCAGCCATGTGTGCCAGAGTACTAATACGCAACACATCGCTGTCCTCACTAGGAAGATCACTTTCAGGATCCTCCTCCTCGTCCACAGGCCATACATGCTGAACAGATGGGAGGCAAGCAGCATGGGTACCCTCTGCAATGAGCCCAGCTGTCTCTTCCCCCTCCTCCTCCTGCTCCTCCTCCTCCAAACCGCGCTGAGATATAGACATGAGGGTGCTCTGACTATCACACGACATACTCCCTTCCCCCGTCTCCTGTTCTGACCAAAAAGCATCAGCCTTTATGCTTTGCAGCAAACTTCTCAGCAGGCATAGCAGCGGGATGGCAACGCTAATGATTGCAGAATCGTCGCTCACCATCTAAGTAGACTCCTCAAAGTTTCCGAAGACCTGGCAGATATCTGCCATCCAGGCCCACTCATCGGTAAAGAATTGGGGAGGCTGAGTACGACTACGGTGCCCATGTTGGAGTTGGTATTCCACTATTGTTCTACGCTGCTCATAGAGCCTGGCCAAAATGTGTATCATAGAATTCCACCGTGTGGGCATGTCGCACAGCAGTCGGTGCTCTGGCAGATTAAACTGATGTTGCAGGGTCCTCTGGGTGGCAGCATCCGTGGTGGACTAGCGGAAATGTGCGCAGATGCGGCACACCTTGCCGAGCAGGTCAAACAAGTGACGGTAGTTTTAAAGAAACCGCTGAACCACCAGATTGAAGACGTGGGCCAGGCATGACGTGTGTGAGGCTGCTGAGCTGCAGAGCCACCACCAGGTTACAGCCGTTGTCACACATGACCATGCCCTGTTGGAGGCTCAGTGGCAAAAGCCAGAGGTTGGTCTGCTCTGTCAGACCTTGCAACAGTTCGGGGTCCGTGTACCTCTTGTCACCTAAGCTGAGTAGTTTCAGCACGGCCTGCTGACGCTTGCCCACCGCTGTGCTGCCACGCCGCGCCATACTGACTGCTGGCAATGTGCTGCTCACACTTCTTAATTGAGAGGTAGAGATTGCGTAGGAGGAGGAGGGGGAGGGTGTAGAGGAGGTGGCATAAACCGACGCAGATACCAGCACCGAGCTAGGACCTGCTATTCTGGGTGTGAGTAGGACGTGAGCGGTCCCAGGCTCTGAATCGGTCCCAGCCTCCACCAAATTCACCCAATGTACCGTCAGGGAGATATAGTGACCCTGCCCGCCAGTACTTGTCCACGTGTCCGTGGTTAAGTGGACCTTCCCAGTAACCACGTTAGTGAGGGCATGATTTATGTTGCGGGAGACGTGCTGGTGTAGGGCTGGGACGGCACACCGGGAAAAATAGTGGCAACCGGGGACCGAGTAGCGCGGGACTGCCGCCGCCATTATTGTTTTTGAAAGCCTCCGTTTCCACAAGCCTGTATAAAAGCATCTCCAGGCTGATTAATTTGGCAATGTGCACGTTTAAAGCTTGTGCGTGCTGGTGCATGGTGGCGTATTTGTGCTTTTGCTCCAATGCTTGTGCTAGCGACAGCTGAACGCTGCGCTGAGAGACATTACTGGATGGGGTGGACGACAGTGGAGGTGAGGGTGTGGGTGCAGGCCGGGAGGCGCTCGTGCCTGTGTCCTGAGAGGGGGGTTGGATCTGAGTGGCAGGTTGGGGTACAGGGGAAGAGGCAGTGGTGTAACCCGGAGGCTGTGAACGGCCTTTGTCCCACATGGGGTGCTTGGCCATCATATGCCTGCACATGCTGGTGCTGGTGAGGCTGGTAGTGGTGGCTCCCCGGCTGATCTTTGTGCGACACAGGTTGCACACCACTGTTCATCGGTCATCCGCGTTCTCACTAAAAACATCCACACCTTTGAACACCTAGCCCTCTGCACGGAGGCTTGCCACGAGGTGGTGCTTTGGGAAACAGTTGGGGGATTCTTCGCTCTGGCATTGCCTCTACCCCTGGGCACTCCACTGCCTCTTCCAAGCTGTCCTGCTGCTGCACTTGCCTCCCCCTCTGAAATCCTGTCCTCAGTAGGCTTAGCAAACCAGGTAGGGTCAGTCACCTCATCGTCCAGCTGCTCTTCCTCCGAATCCTCTGTGCGCTCCTCCCTCGGACTTACTGCCCTTACTACTACCTCACTGATAGACAACTGTGTTCCATCATCATCATCCTTCTCACCCACTGAAAGCTCTTGAGACAGTTTCCGGAAGTCCCCAGCCTCATCACCTGGACTTCTGGAACTTTCCAAAGGTTGGGCATCGGTCATGACAAACTCCTCAGGTGAGAGAGGAACCATTTTTTCCCACTCATGGCAAGGACCCGAGAACAGTTCCTGGGAGTCTGCCTGCTCATCAGAATATGTCATTTTAATAGAGTGAGGAGGCTGGGAGGAAGCAGGAGCAGCAGCCAGAGGATTCAGAGTTGCAGTCCCTAAGCTGTGAGTAGTGGACTGCGTAGAAGACTGGGTGGTCGATACATTGCTGGATGCATTTTCTGCCACCCACGACAGGACCTGCTCACACTGCTCTGTTTGTAATAAAGGTCTACCACGTGGACCCATAAATTGGGATATGAAGCTGGGGACCCCAGAAACTTGCCTCTCTCCTAATCCCGCAGCAGCCGGCTGTGATTCACCTGGACCAGGAACTTGGCTTGTGCCCACACCCTAGCTTGGACGTCTGCGTCTGCATCCGCATCCACGTCCACGTCCTCGACCATTACCCCTACTCCTCATCATGGCGGATTAAGAATAGAGCAGGGCCCAAATAAATTACCCCACTGTACAGCACTGACAACTGGGCTTTAATGCACTGCACACAGAGACTTGTAGATAGCGGAGGCTCTATGCTGTTACTTGAAAAAAGTAACCCGCTGTCTTGCACTGATACCTTGGGGTAATTTACTGCTCGCAGAGACTTGTAGATAATAGAGGCTGTGTGGAGTGGGAGAAGACTCTAAAGCCAGTGGATAGTGCTAATAGCTGCGGCAATCTCAACCCCACCAACGGAAATGGTATTGTGAGATGCTCTGCACAGCTGCAGAGCTGAAATACTTTGCAGTGGCCACAGTAATATTACAGTACTGTTTAGCGGTGAGACCACTGTCTAATTCACTGCAGACAGAGAACGGTTTAAATGAGGTAGTTCGTAGCAGGCTAGGAATTATTTGCGTGCACTTTCACGATAAGAGCGGTATTGTGCTGCACTCCAGCCAGAAAAAAATATTACGAAAGGCTGCAAACAGGCCTAGCTGTGTAATATAAAAAGGGAAGCACTACAACTCCCAGCAACCACCAAGTAAAATGCACACGGTCAGATGTCGCCCTAAGAAGGAGCTTTTGGTTTTTTGCACAGAGGATACGGACTGTATAGTGTATATCACTTTCCCTCTAGAAGTGGCTGTGGCCCAACGCTCTGCGTCTAATTCACTGCAGACAGAGAACGGTATAAATAAGATTGTTTGCAGCAGGCTAGGAATTATTTGCGTGCACTTTCACAGTGAGAGCGGTATTGTTTGTATGGCACTGCAGCCAGAAAAAAATATTACGAAAAGGTGCAAACAGGCCTAGCTGCGTAATACAATAATGGAAGCACTACAACTCCCAGCAGCCACGCAGTAAAATGCACACGGTGAGATGTAGCACAACAAAGGAGCTTTAGGACTTTTGCACAGAGGATACAGACTGTATAGTGTATATAACTTTCCCTCTAGAAGTGGCTGTTGCCCAACGCTCTGCATCTAATTCACTGCAGACAGAGAACGGTAAAAATAAGTATGTTCACAGCAGGCTAGGAATTATTTGCATGCACTTTCACTGTGAGTGCGGTATTGTGCTGCACTCCAGCCAGAAAAAAAAATATTACGGAAGGCTGCAAACAGGCCTAGCTGCGTAATACAAAAATGAAAACTATCACAGAAAATGGCCGTTACTTACTGGGTGCGGAGTGCATATAGATGCATCCTCTCACCATGCAGGTAGCTGACTACCAAATGGAGGAGCCAATAACACCTGTGCAGGACACCGATGAGACAACCACTCACACTGCCTCTTGATAATGAGGGGGGTGGATGCTTGGTGTATACTCCCACACATAGTGGATACAGGGTGCCAGACCATTCTGATATATGTAGTTCACCATGCAGACCAGCAACCTATTACTGACGCCATGATAATTCGGCAGGTTGCCCTGCATTTCAAACAGTGAACCACATTGGTACTGCCACACTACTGCTCCCAGCCAGCCACAACAGTAATGCACATGGTCAGATGTAGCCCTAAGAAGGACCGTTGGGGTTCTTGAAGACAGGATCCTACACTAACACTTTCCCTATAGCAGCAGCACTTTCCCTAATATCTGCCAGCGTGTGTCTGAGGCGAGCCGCGGGTGGGACCGCTTTAAGTACTTGGCGGTCACTTGATCTCGCCAGCCACGCACTGCTGGGGGTTGGGATAGGGCTGGCACGTCACAGAAGGAAGTGGTAATGCCTTCCCTGCATGTCTATTGGCTAGAAAATGGTGCTAAACATGGGGGAAGGAAATGGAATTGACTTGACTGCCGCGTGGTGCTCATCTCGAGTAACGAGCATCTCGAGTACCCTAATGCTCGAACGAGCATCAAGCTCGGACAAGTGTGCTCACTCATCTCTAGTCATGACCTATGCGGAGCATCGGTCCCATACAAAAATGCTCGACTTGCCCATTGACTTCAATGGGGTTCGTTACTCAGAACGAGCTCTTGAGCATTGCGAAAAGTTCGACTCGAGCAACGAGCACCCGAGCATTTTGGTGCTCGCTCATCTCTAATAGATAGATAGATATGAGATAGGAGATAGATAGATAGGAGATAGACAGATAGATAGATAGATAGATAGATAGATAGATAGATAGATAGATAGATAGATAGATATGAGATAGATGATAGATAGATAAATAGGAGATAAGATATAGATAAATAGATAATAGGTAGAAAGATAATAGATAAATAGAAAATAGTAAGATATATATGAGATAGATAGATATACATATATACACATACCCTGGGGCCCGGACCACTTCTTCTTCATGTGACAGCAGCAGCACATGCAGACACAGCAGCTTCCAGTCAGCAGGAGGCAGGGGCAGCACATGATGACATCACTGGGATCTGCTGGCACATGTGACTACCTCCCTCCTCCTTCCCCCTGCTCTTCCCTGCTTCCTCTCAGGCTGGCCGTGCTGCCTGCCGAGTGATCGGATCCTTGCTGCAGATAAAGCGGCCAGCCATTAATGCACTGAATGTGCATATATGTATGGCGGAGGGTGGCCTTGGTCCTCCTGAGCACAGGGGCCAGGTCGCCACTGCGACCCCTGATGCTACGCCTATGCCTCTTGGGGTATATTTACACAAATTTCCAAATTTTTGGACTAAAAAATTAGGGAAAAAAAGGACCTAAATAAAGCTTATTATTTTAACTGGTTTAATTCACATGTGCAATTGTTTTAATTATTTTTAATCGGATGAACAGACTGAGTGAAAAAAAAATCTCAACGTGTCTTAATTTGTTGCAATTTTTGGATGCGATTAAAGAAAACATATTGCACTTGTTTGATGCGATTGGGATCTGCTTTAATTGCATGTAGCTGTGGTTACCACAAATAAGGTATACAGAACCTTTAATTTCATAATTTGGCCCATCATGTGTTTTTTTATAACATACATAAAAAAAAATCTGATAAAAATTGTGTAGAAATTAGAGATGAGCGAGCAGCAAAATGCTCGGGTGCTCGTTGCTCAAACTTTCCGCGATGCTCGAGCGTTCGTTTTGAGTAACGAACCCCATTCAAGTCAATTGGCGACTCGAGCATTTTTGTATATCACCCATGCTCCGCTAAGGTTTTCATTGGTGAAAATCTGAAAAACCCAAGAAAGTGATGGAAGCGACACAGAAACGGATAGGGCAGGCGAGGGGCAACATGCTGGGCTTCATTTCAGGCTCTGAGGTCCCACTATTAAGCCACAATAGCGGCAAGAGTGGGCCCCTCCACCCTAACAATTTTTACTTCAGACAAACCCTCATTAGCAAGGCACACCTTAGATAAGCACAACACTACCTCCAACTAAGCACAATCACTGCCTGCGGGACACACCGCTGCCTCTTCTCCTGGGTTACATGCTGCCCAACTCCCCCCACACGACCCTGCGTCCGCAGCGCACACAGAAGTGTCCCTGCGCAGCCTCCAGCTGCCCTCATGCCACATGCTGGCTGCATAGCCACACCACCCTCATGTCTAATTCTCAGTACATCTGCGATGAGGAGGAACCGGAGGCACACACTGCAGAGGGTTGGCAGGGCCAGGCAGCGACCCTCTTTAAAAGGGGCGGGGCGATAGCCCACAATGCTGTACAGAAGCAATGAGAAATCTAATCCTGTGCCACCACCGTCAGGAGCTGCAAACATGGGCATAGCAATGGGGAATCCATGTGCCACACAGTATTCATTCTGTCAAGGTGTGGCATAGCTCAATCGACACCGCAAGGGAAAAGCCATCTGCACTCTGCCCCCTACCCAAGTCAGTCAGTGTCTTTGTGCCAGACAGGTCAAACACCGCGATGGGAACTAAGTGGGCACCAACAGCATAGGTGGGTCCTAGGCAACCCAAAACATGAACAATTAATAAATCTGAGCGGCCAAACATGGCAGACTTGCACCGCGCCCACGACATAGGCCTCGGCCCACAGCTTCAGCAATCGTAGGCAGGAAGCAGACTTTCACTGCACCCAGGACATAGGCCTCTGCACAAACCCTCAGCAATCGTGGGCCAAGAGCAGACTCCATTGCTAGCGTAGCTGTGCACGTCTCATTAGCGCTGTATTGCTCCTGTAGTTTGTCCCAATGCAGTGCCCCGGATAGTAGAGCTAACGTCAGATTAAATACAGGTGGGCTTCGGCCCACACTGCATGCCCCAGTCAGACTGGGGTTTTTATAAGTAGACACAGGCAGGTACAACTCCCCTATGTGAAGGCCCTGTGGACCCACAGCATGGGTGGCTCCCTTGAACCCACCGGCGGTACATAAATATATCCCATTGCAGTGCCCTGGACAGCAGAGCTAACATCAGAATAAATACAGGTGGGCTTCGGCCCACACTGCATGCCCCAGCCTGACCGGGGTTTTTAATACATAGACACAGGCAGGTACAAATTCCTAATGTGAAGTCCCTGTGGACCCACAGCATGGGTGGCTCCCTGGAACCCACCGGCGGTACATAAATAGATCACATTGCAGTGCCCTGGACAGCAGAGCTAACATCAGATTAAATACAGGTGGGCTTCGGCCCACACTGCATGCCCTAGTCAGACTGGGTTTTTTTATAAGTATACACAGGCAGGTACATCTCACTAATGTGAAGTCCGTGTGGACCGACAGCATGGGTGGGTCCCAGGAGCCACCGTCGGTACATAAATAAATCCCATTGCATTGCCCTGCACAGCTGAGCTAACGTCAGATAAAATACAGGTGGGCTTCGGCCCACACTGCATGGCCCAGTCAGACTGGGGTTTTTATAAGTAGACACAGGCAGGAACAACTCCCCTATGTGAAGTCCCTGTGGACCCACAGCAGGGGTGGCTCTCTGGAACCCACCGGCGGTACAAAAAAATATCTCATTGCAGTGCCCTGGACAGCAGATCTAACGTCAGATAAAATGCAGGTGGGCTTCGGCCCACACTGCATGCCCCAGCCAGACTGGGGGTTTTAATACATAGACATAGGCAGATACAATTCCCTAATGTGAAGTCCGTGTGGACCGACAGCATGGGTGGGTCCCAGGAAGCCACCGGTGGTACATATGTAAATCCCATTGCATTGCCCTGCACAGCTGAGCTAATGTCAGATAAAATACAGGTGGGCTTTGGCCCACACTGCATGCCCCAGTCAGACTGGGGTTTTTAATACATAGACACAGGCAGGAACAACTCCCCTATATGAAGTCCCTGTGGACCGACAGCATGGGTGGCTCCCTGGAACCCACCGGCGGTACATAAATACATGCCATTGCAGTGCCCTGGACAGCAGAGCTAACGTCAGATTAAATACAGGTGGGCTTTGGCCAAGAATGTTTTCATTGTTGGAGGAAGAGGAGGGGGATGTTTTTGAGGCAGTACGCGTCCTGTCCCGGTGTCCGTGGTTATATGCACCTTACCAGTAACCGCGTTGGTGGGATAGTGGTCACGACTGTGGCCTTATTAGCGCGGTTTTATTTAGTTGGTTTTCGGAATGTGGCCAGGATTAAAGGGGTTGTCCCGCGCCGAAACGTTTTTTTTTTTTTTTCAACCCCCCCCCCTGTTCGGCGCGAGACAACCCCGATGCAGGGACTTAAAAAAAAAACAGCACAGCGCTTACCTGAATCCCCGTGCTCCGGTGACTTCTATACTTACCGGTGAAGATGGCCGCCGGGATCTTCTTCCTCCGTGGACCGCAGCTCTTCTGTGCGGTCCATTGCCGATTCCAGCCTCCTGATTGGCTGGAATCGGCACGTGACGGGGCGGAGCTACACGGAGACGGCATCCTGCACGAGAGGCTCCATTGAAGAAAGCAGAAGACCCGGACTGCGCAAGTGCGGCTAATTTGGCCATCGGAGGCCGAAAATTAGTCGGCACCATGGAGACGAGGACACCAGCAACGGAGCAGGTAAGTATAAAACTTTTGATAGCTTCTGTATGGCTCATAATTAATGCACAATGTACATTACAAAGTGCATTAATATGGCCATACAGAAGTGTGTAGACCCACTTGCTGCCGCAGGACAACCCCTTTAAGTGGGCCGTGGTGGGGGGCTTTCTTTTTGTGTCATTTAAGGTGAAATTCTTGGACTGCCGCCAGACGAACCACTGCGAAAGCATTTGCCAAGAGGGTTTTCATTGTTGGAGGAGGAGGGGGATGTTTTTGAGGCAGTACGGGTCCTGTCCCCGTGTCCGTGGTTATATGCACCTTCCCAGTGACCGCGTTGCTGAAGAGTTGTCGCGCCTGGGGACCTGGAAGTGCGCCTCGCCACCATCATGTCTTTGGGAAGACTCCGTTTCCACAACCCTGTAACATAGCAGTAGCATAGTATAGGCAGAGCCGAGAATTAGTAACATTTCAGTGGTAAGAGTATGGACAGATACCTGTAACATTTCATTGGCAGCAGTGAGGACAGACCCCACTAACATTTCATTTGCAGCAGTATACACAGACCCCAGTAACGTTTCAGTAGTATAAGTATAGACAGACCCCAGTAACAGTTCAGTAGTATAAGTCTAGACAGACCCCAGTAACATTTCAGTTCCAGCAGTGTAGACAGACCCCAGTAACATTTCAGTTCCAGCAGTGTACACAGACCACAGTAACATTTCAGTTCCAGCAGTGTAGACAGACCCCAGTAACATTTCAGTAGTATCAGTTGCGACATGCCCCAGTCACATTTCAGTTCCAGCAGTGCAGACAGACGCCAGTAACATTTCAGTACTATCATTAGGAACAGGCCCCAGTAACATTTCAAGTAGCAATAGTATAGACAGACCCCAGTAACATTTCATTTACAGCAGTATTGACAGACCCTAGTAACATTTCAGTAGTATCAGTTGCGACATGCCCCAGTCACATTTCAGTAGCAACAGTATAGATAGACCCCAGTAACATTTCATTTACAGCAGTGCAGACAGACCCCCGTAACATTAACGTAGAAGCAGTATGGGCAAAGCAGCAGATTCACATTTCCCTGGCAGCAGTGTAGGGAGAGCACAGCATTTGTAACATTTCAGTAGTAGCAGTATAGACAGGCCCCAGTAACATTAACGTAGAAGCAGTATGGGCAAAGCAGCAGATAAACAATTCCCTGGAAGCAGTGTAGGGAGAGCATAGTATTTGTTACATTTCAGTAGTAGCAGTATAGTCAGACCCCATTAACATTAACCTAGCAGCAGTATGGGCAAAGCAGCAGATTCCCATTTCCCTGGCAGCAGTGTAGGGAGAGCATAGTATTTGTTACATTTCAGTAGTAGCAGTATAGACAGGCCACAGTAACATTTACGTAGAAGCAGTATGGGCAGAGCCCACTATTAGTTACATTTCTGTTATAGCAGTATAGAAATCCCCCCGTAACATTTCCGTTGAAACATTATGGGCAGAGCCCAGTATTAGTAGAATTACAGTAGTAACAGTATACACCATCCAAGGTAACATTTCAGGAGCAGAAGTATCGGCAGACTGAAGTAACATTTCTGTTGCAGAAGTCTAGTCAGACCCCTCTAGCGTTACAGTGGCAGAAGTATAGGTAGGCAGAACAGAGTTACATTTCTGTAGCACAAGTGTAGGCCAACCCCAGACACAGTGGTGTACCATGAGTGCAGGCGAAGCCCATAAAAATTACTTGGATTACATTGTAGGCGAGGGCCTGAAAAAATTGGTGTACCGACAGTACAAATGTACCCCAGAAAAATTGCCCATGCCCGACCCAAAGGGCAGGTGAAACCCATTAATCGCTTAGCTTACTGTGGCTTAATTTGTAACTAGGCCTGGAGGCAGCCCAGTCAAAATAAAAATTGGTTCAGGTGGAAGTTTCAATGCTTTAATGAGAATTGAAACAGATAAATATTATTTAGAAAAGATATAAGCCTTTTGGCCCACAGAAAAATTGCCCGTTCGGGGTGATTACGTGAGGTTTCAGGAGGAGGAGCCAGAGGAGGAGGACGAATATCATACACAGATTGACAAAGCTCTTTAGGTACCACTGCTGTCCGCTGGTGGAGAAGAGAAATCTGTGGAAATCCAGGCTTTGTTCATCTTTATGAGTGTAAGCCTGTCGGCGCTGTCAGTTGACAGGCGGGTACGCTTGTCCGTGATGATTCCCCCAGCTGCACTAAACACCCTCTCTGACAAGACGCAAGCCGCAGGGCAAGCCAGCACCTCCAGGGCATACAGCGCGAGTTCGTGCCACATGTCCAGCTTTGACACACAGTAGTTGTACGGAGCAGAGGCGTCACGCAGGATGGTGGTACGATCGGCTATGTACTCCCTAACCATCTTCTTTCAGTGCTCCCTCTGACTCAGCCTTGACTGGGGAGTGGTGACACAGTCTTGCTGGGGAGCCATAAAGCTGGCAAAGGCCTTGGATAGCGTTCCTCTGCCTGCGCTGAACATGCTGCCTGATCTCTGCGCCTCCCCTTCTACTTGGCCCTTCGGAACTGCGCCTTCTGCCACCAGCGCTGTCGGATGGGAAGTTTACCATCAGTTTGTCCACCAGGGCCCTGTGGTATTGCATCACTCTCAAACCCCTTTCCTCTTCGGGAATGAGAGGGAAAAGGTTCTCCTTATACCGTGAGTCGAGCAGTGTGTACACACAGTAATCTGTAGTGGCCAGAATGCGTCTAACGCGAGGGTCACAAGAAAGGCATGCTAACATAAAGTCAGCCATGTGTGCCAGGGTACATGTACGCAACATATGGCTGTCCTCACTAGGAAGATCACTTTGAGGATCCTCCTGCTCCTCCTCAGGCCATACACGCTGAATGGATGAGAGGCAAGCAGCATGGGTACCCTCTGCAGTCGGCCCAGCTGTCTCTTCCTCCTCAGGCTCCTCCCCCTCTCCTCCTCCTCCATGCGCTGAGATATAGACATGAGGGTGCTCTGACTACCCAGTGACATACTGTCTTCCCCCGCTTCCATTTCCGCCCACAAAGCATCAGCCTTTATGATTTGCAGGGAACTTCTCAACAGGCATAGCAGGGGAATGGTGACGCTAATGATTGCAGCATCGCCGCTCACCATCAGGGTAGACTCCTCAAAGTTTCCAAGGACCTGGCAGATATCTGCCATCCAGGCCCACTCCTCTGTAAAGAATTGAGGAGGCTGACTCCCACTTCACCGCCCATGTTGGAGTTGGTATTCCACTATAGCTCTACGCTGCTCATACAGCCGGGACAACATGTGAAGCGTAGAGTTCCACCATGCGGGCACGTCGCAAAGCAGTCGGTGCAGTAGCAGATTAAACCGATGTTGCAGGGTCCGCAGGGTGGCAGCATCCATATTGGACTTGCGGAAATGTGCGCTGACCGGGCGCACCTTGCCGAGGAGGTCTGACAAGTGTGGGTAGCCTTTCAGAAACCGCTGAACCACCAAATTAAAGACGTGGGCCAGGCATGGCACGTGCGTGAGGCTGCCGAGCTGCAGGGCCGCCACCAGGTTATGGCCGTTGTCACACACGACCATGCCCGGTTGGAGGCTCAGTGGCGAAAGCCAGCGGTCAGTCTGCTCTGTCAGACCGTGCAACAGTTCGTGGGCCATGTGCCTCTTCTCTCCTAAGCTGAGTAGTTTCAGCATGGCCTGCTGACGATTGCCCACCGCTGTGCTGCCGCGCCGCGCGACACCGGCTGCTGGCGACGTGCTGCTGCTGATAAGTCTTGATTGCAAGGTAGAGGTTGCGTTGGAAGAGGAGGAAGGTTTAGTGGAGGTGGCATACACCGCCGCAGATACCAGCACCGATCTGGGGCCCGCAATTCTGAGGGTGGGTAGGACGTGAGCGGTCTCAGGCTCTGACTCGGTCCCGGCCTCCACTAAATTCAGCCAATGTGCCGTCAGGGAGATATAGTGGCTCTGCCCGCCTGTGCTTGTCCACGTGTCCGTTGTTAAGTGGACCTTGCTGGCAACCGAGTTGGTGAGGGCGCGTACAATGTTGCATGAGACATGGTCGTGCAAGGCTGGGATGGCACACAGTGAAAAATAGTGGCGACTGGGGACAGAGTAGTGCGGGGCTGCCACCGCCATCATGTTTTTGAACGCCTCAGTTTCCACCAGCCTGTAGGGGAGCATCTCCAGGCTGATCAATTTGGCTATGTGGACATTTAAAGCTTGAGCGTGCGGGTGCGTGGCAGCGTATTTGCGCTTTCGCTCCAACGATTCTCTTAGCGACAGCTGGACACTGCACTAAGAGACATTGCTGGATGGGGCCGAGGACAGCGGAGGTAAGGGTGTGGGTCTAGGCCAGGAGACGGTCGTGCCTGTGTCGTGAGAGGTGGGTTGGATCTCAGTGGCAGGTTGGGGCTCAGGGGGATAGGCAGTGGTGCAAGCCGGAGGCGGTGAACGGCCTTCGTCGCACCTTGTGGGGTGCTTAGCCATCATATACCTGCGCATGCTGGTGGTGGTGAGGCTGCTGGTGGTGGCTCCCCGGCTTATCTTGGCACGACAAAGGTTGCACACCACTGTTCGTCGGTCGTCCGCCGTCTCAGTGAAAAACTGCCACACCTTAGAGCACCTTGGCCTCTGCACGGTGGCTTGGCGCGAGGGGGTGCTTTGGGAAACAGCTGGTGGATTATTCGCTCTTGCCCTGCCTCTACCCCTGGCCACCCCACTGCCTCTTCCAACCTGTCCTGCGGCTGCAATTGCCTCCCCCTCTGAAGACCTGTCCTTAGTTGGCTTATCACATCAGGTGGGGTCAGTCACCTCATCGTCCAGCTGCTCTTCCTCCCAATCCTCTGTGCGCTCCTCCCTCGGACTTACTGCCCTTACTACTGCCTCACTGATAGACAACTGTGTCTCATCGTCATCGTCCTCCTCACCCACTGAAAGCTCTTGAGACAGTTGCCGGAAGTCCCCAGCCTCATCCCCCGGACCCCGGGAACTTTCCAAAGGTTAGGCATCGGTCACGACAAACTCCCCCGGTGGGAGAGGAACCATTGTTGCCCAATCTGGGCAGGGGCCCGAGAACAGTTCCTGGGAGTCTGCCTGCTCCTCAGAATGTGTCATTTTCATGGAGGGAGGAGGCTGGGAGGAAGGAGGAGCAGCAGCCAGAGGATTCAGAGTTGCAGCAGTGGACGACGTAGAGGACTGGGTGGTCGATAGATTGCTGGATGCACTTTCTGCCATCCACGACAGGACCTGCTCACACTGCTCGGTTTTTAATAAAGGTCTACCGCGTGGACCCAAAAATTGTGATATGAAGCTGGGGACCCCAGAAACTGTCCTCTCTCCTACTCCCGCAGCAGCCGGCTGTGATTCACCTGGATCAGGAACTCGGCCTATGCCCACACCCTCACCTGGAGCTCCGCGTCCTCGACCGCGACCACGTCCACGTCCACTACCCCTACCCCTCAGCATGCTGGATTAAGAATCGAACAGAGACAGAGCGGTGTAAAAATGTTTGTGAATTATTGCCGCACAGTTGGTGGCTGCCAGCGGTAATATAACGCAAAATGAAGCCAGAGATAAATTATAAGGAAGGCTGCACTTAGGCCTTGCTGTGGACTATGCAGTTTGGATGGACGTAAAGTCCCACAGGCCACGCAGGCAAATGCACTGGGTCACCGGTAGCCGTAAAAAGGATTTCTTTTTTAAATTTCCTTTTTTTTCTTTGCAATGCAGGCTGAGGCTATGCAGTGTGTATTGCACTTTCAATCTATGGGCGTCTGACAGACCGTACACTTCTGAGGCAGCTGGCGTGCAAGACAGAGCGGTGTAAAAATTTTGTGGTTTCTTGGCGTACAATTGGAGGCAGACAGCACAGACGTTACGCTAACTGCGGATAGAAAAATATTTAAATGAAGGCTGCACGCAGGCTCTGCTGTGCAATACTGAGGTACTACAACTCCCAGCCACCACGGAGTTAAATGCACACGGTCACAGGTTGCCCTAAGAAGGACCGTTGGGGTTCTTGTAGACAGGATTCTACACTACCACTGTCCCTGCCTGACCAATACTGCCCCTATACTCAAGTACAGGCTGCAGCCTGAGAACGCTACAGCCTGCACGCCGGATATACATTTAAAAAAAAAGTGCAAAACTGCTCACAGCAGCCACAACAGTAATGCACTAGGTGAGCCGTGGCCCTAAGAAGGACCGTTGTGGTTCTTGAAGACGCTAAAACTCTCCCTATAGCAGCAGCAGCACTTTCCCTGATCTCTCTTAGCATGTGTCTGTGGCGAGCTGCGGGCGGGGCTGATTTAAATACTCGGGGGTCACTTGATCTCGCCAGCCACTCACTGCAGGGGGGTGGGATAGGGCTGGAACGTCACAGGAGGAAGTTGTAATGCCTTCCCTGTGTTTATATTGGCCAGAAAATGGCGCAAATTTCTCAGGGAAGGAAATGGAATTGACTCGAACACCGCGTGGTGCTCGGTTCGAGTAACGAGCATCTCAAACACCCTAATGCTCGAACGGGCATCAAGCTCAGACGAGTGTGCTCGCTCATCTCTAGTAGAAATAAATTTTAAAAATTATGTTAAAATTGGTCCACTTTTTCAGCACTGAAAAAAATAGCACTTGTGTGAATATACCCTAAAGCTCCACTGAGCTGCGAATCACTGTGGTGGATTTTGCCCTTGTAAATGGGCAAAATCCGTGAGCGGAATTTCCAACGCGATTCTGCATTAACAAGTCACAAATCACAACACAGATTTTTCTGCCAAGGAAGACAGTGACACGGGTTCCCATACAAATGATTGGGATTTGGAATGTGGTACAGAATTCGCACCATCTGTACCAAATCTCACCGTGTGAACATACACTAATAGCTCCTGTGCTCATGCTGTCACAGCAGAATGCAATTAAAGCGGCCTGCCTTAACTACATAGCTACTGTAAACTAATAGTACATCGCATGGCAAGAAAGGATTAAACGCAGCATTCTTCTGACTTCATTTTTGGGGGGGGGGGGGGTGGTGGAGGGGGGCGCATATCAACAAGAACAAAAAAATGCAGTGAATATGTATGTAGCATGTGTATTCCCTGCAGATTTGCAGAGTCCCATTCACCTCAATAACCTATTTTGCTCCGCAATACAGACCAAAATAAGACATGCTGCATTTTTTTTACTGAAAATTGCATGAAAATATATAAATGCGAAGAAATGTTTTAAATCCAATGGGTTTTTTTTTCACTCTGTATTACACATTGAAAAAATGCACTCGTAGTGCGGTGTGTATTCACACTTCTATGAATGAGCCCTTACAGCTGAGTCACACAAGCATATTTGCACTGCAGATTACACGTAACATGCCCATGGGAGGGAGCTCTAAGATTGTATGTAAGGGATTTGCTGTTATACCTGGGATGACATACGCCCCGAGTCTCAGTGAGGTAAAGATATATATGCCAAGTTTCAAGAAGATTGGATAATATTTAGAGGTTGCACACTTTGATCGGTTTTGTAAAAGTAGGCAAAAAATATAATTTTTCAATGTTAATTACTTTTACTGGGAAAACTAGAAATCACAAACTTAAAATAATACTAATACTATACACTAAGATTAATAGGTAGTAAGATAGGCAAAACATATGTTATATTAATCAACTGTGAACCATGCCATCCTTTCTTTTGTTCGCTTGGTGACGACTTTTCTGTGATGCTCCACTACCCTCAACAAGAATTGTTTTTGTTGTTCGTCCCTGACCGATTCGAGCAATTCCTCTTGCTGCGGTATTTTTTTTTTTCAAATCAATTTTTTATTCAAGAAATTTTTGTGATACAGATAGAAAGAAAATAAAGGGGGAACGGGAAATCACATACGGCTATGCTCTGTCAAAGCTAGACGGTACATTCAGTTTTACTGACTACTGTATATATGCAGATTGTCGTCGCAGTGTGGCACAACAGGAACAAACACTTCAAAAGAAATAGTATTAATGGGGGAGAAAGAAAATAGGGGGGGGAGGGGTACAGACGAGAGGGGAGAAGTGGGGGGGGGGGTTAGGGAAGGAACGAGAGGAGTGGGGGAGGAGAGAAGAGAAGAGGGGAGAGTCTCTTCTTACTGCTGCAGAACGTCCAGGAGTCTCAGGTCACGCCAGGGATACCAAATTTTTATAAATTTATCGTAGGAGTTGTTTTGCCAGCTCGCTAGGTCCTCTAGATTGTAGATCATATCTACTTTCTCCTTCCATTGAGATAAGGAAGGGGGTACCTCGCTTCGCCAGTGCAGGGGGATCAGGGCCTTGGCGGCGTCCGTCAGGCAGGCTATCAGCTTATCTCTTTGCGGGTGAAACCCAGGAGACGTTTTCCATAGAAACACTATTTCCGGCGTTAGCGTGAAGTTTTGTTTGATTTTCCCCAGCACTTCGCCCACTCCTTTCCAAAAGGGCATCAGTCTCCCACAGGACCACCATATGTGGAGGTAGGAGCCCTCTTCGGCGTTGCATCTCCAGCATTTGTTGTGAGGTGTCAACTTGTATGCATAGAGCCACTGCGGGGTCCTATACCACCTTATCAAGAGTTTGTAGTGGGATTCCTGGGCTAGGACGCATGGGGAGCGACCAAAAGAAGTGGTAAGGATTTTTTTAATGTCTCCCTGTGACAAGGATATTCCCAGTTCCTTTTCCCAGGTGGTCAGAAAGGTTGGTTTGGATGAGGGGTGGGGTATGATGAATTGTTGATGCAGGTTAGAGATTTTTCTTGTTCTAGAGTTTGATTTCACCAATAAGCGCTCAAAAGGGGTTCGGGGTCTGGTTGATTTATGGATCCCAAGAAACTCTCTTATAACTCTTTCAACTGTGGCTCGGAGGAGAAAGGAGGGGGTCCAAGCCGGAAGTAGGGAACTTATTATCTCCTGTGCAGGTAGGTGGGCCAAGACCTGCAGGTCTCCAACTGTGATTATCTTTAAATTTTCCCCATACCGAAGTGGAGACTGAGTCCAGTGGAAGATCTATTAGTCTACAGATCAAGCTCAATGGAGCGGATGGAGAGGGTTTAGGAGCTAGATTTTCTTTCAGACCATCCCACACCTCGCAGGGGCCTCTCAGAAGGGGGTTAAAGTCCTTCGCTCTGTATCTATTCTTTTCTGGATACCACAGGTCCTCCATAGAACCGCTATAGTCATGGGTTGTGGCCAGTTCAGACAGGAGAGGGTCTCTTTTCGGTTGGACGAAGTCCATCCAATAGCCCAGCTGTGAGGCCCGATAGTAATCTAATACATTCGGGAGGTCCATGCCTCCTTCAAACCTCCATTTTGTCATTAGACTGTAGGCTAGCCTCGGTCTCTTGTACCTTCATTCATAGCCTGTGAACGCCGAGCGCGGGGTTTTAAAGAAGCTTGGGGGGAGATAAATTGGTAGCATCCTTGTAAAGGATTGTTGGGAGGATGTAGGATTTCAGAATATTCCTTCTGCCAAACCAGGATATCAGGGGTATATCGTAGTTTGCTAACAGTTTTTTAACCTGTTCTAGCAGGGGGACAAAGTTGGCTGCGAATATGTCTTTTATCTTCTTGGGTATCTTGATCCCTAAGTATTCCATAGATGTTTCCGACCATTTAAATGGGGAGTTATTACTGCACCTCTTGCAACTTGCGCTGGGAATGGAGATGCTTAATGCTATGGATTTATCAAAATTAATTTTGAAATTAGAGAGTTTACCGAACTCATTCAGCAAGGCTACTAACCTGGGGAGGCCTATTTCAGGGTTTGTAATCAGGAAGACGATGTCGTCCGCGAAAGCCGCGGTGGAGAGGAGATCATTTCCGATAGACAGTCCCGCTATGTCTGGATCTTGTCTAACTTGTAGCAGAAGGGGCTCCAGGGCCAAGATGAATAGGGAAGGGGAGAGGGGGCAGCTCTGCCGTGTACAATTTTTAATTTCAAAGGATGGGGATAATTTGTCGTTCACTTTAAGTCTAGCATATGGGCAAGCGTACAGGGAGAAGATCGCCGTTACGAACTCCGAAGGTATATTATAATGTAATAGCGCAGACTTCATATAACACCAGTTAACTTGGTCAAACGCTTTTTCGGCGTCCGTTCCAATGAATGCTAGGGGTATATTATGGAGTTGGGCGTATCGTGAAGCATGTAACAATCTACGACTATTATCCTTGCCCTCCCTCCCTTTTACAAATCCTGCTTGTTCTACGTTGATGAGCCTTGGGATGAAATTGCCAATCCTCTGTGCTAAAAGTTTCGCCCAGAGCTTGACGTCGAGGTTGATGAGGGATATAGGCCTGTAGCTACTACAGATCTCCGGGTCCTTGTTTTCCTTGTGGATTAGCATTATGTGGGCCTCTTGTGCTTGTCTAGGGAGGAAGGCTACCGACAAGAGGTTGTTAAATAATGTGGTCAGTTTAGGGATTAGTATGGATTGGAAGGTTTTATAGTAGGGCAAGGATAGACTGTCTTGTCCAGGGCTTTTGTTGGGAGGGCATGTGGCTATTAGGTTTTTAACCTCTTCTTGGGACACAGGTATCAATAGGGAGTCTGCTTCCTCGTCAGTTAGCTTCGGTAAAGGTAGTTGTTGTAGAAAGGTGTCTATTATTTTTTTTGAGTTGGGAATGTCTTCGGGGGGGGGGGGGGGGGGGTGACGGGTTTGGAGGTTGTATAGGTCCGAATAGTAGAGCTGAAACTCTTTTGCAATTTCTGTGGTTGAAGTAACCACTTTCCCCGATTGTTTTTTTATTTTTGCGATTGTATTTTTTGCTCTAGCTTTTTTAATTAGGGAAGAAGTAAGCTTGCTCCCCTTGTTGCCTTGGGCGTAGACAGTGTGTTTCCAATACAGGTGTTTTTTTGTTGAATTTAGAATTGAGGCAAAACTGAAGGTCTTTTCTTAGATCAGATAGTTGTCCTAGTAGAGACTGGGTTTGGGAAAGCTTGACTTTTTGTTC
Source organism: Eleutherodactylus coqui (assembly GCF_035609145.1). NCBI lineage: Eukaryota > Metazoa > Chordata > Amphibia > Anura > Eleutherodactylidae > Eleutherodactylus > Eleutherodactylus coqui. The sequence continues at coordinate 291,658,382 of NC_089840.1, read as the reverse complement.
CAATTGGGCTATTAGTGTGAGTTTATCGTCTATTTCTTATTGTTTTTTCCTCTTGACCCTGGAGCCCAAGGCTATCAATAAGCCTCTGACATAGGCTTTGTGGGCCTCCCACACCATGGGGGTACTCACTTCACCTTCGGAGTTGATTTGAAAATACTCCTCGATTAGTGTGGATAAGGAGGAAGTGTCCTCCTTAGAGTCCAATAAGGAGGGGTTTAGCCTCCATCTCCACTCCCTAGGCTGCCGAAGCAGAGAGCAAAGATTTACATGGATTGGTGTGTGGTCGGAAACCGTTGCTGAATCTATCTTAGCTCCCTATAGTGAGGTGAGGAGTCCAGGTGATACTAGGAGGTAGTCTAGTCTTTGGAAGGTATGATGTACCTGCGAGTAAAAGGAGTAGTCTCTGTTTGTTGGGTATAGTAAACGCCAGGCATCTACCAATCCTAGCTCTTGCATGTGTTTACTTAAAGGGGTGGTCTCGCGAAACCAAGTGGGGTTATACACTTCCGTATGGCCATATTAATGCACTTTGTAATATACATTGTGCATTAAATATGAGTCATACAGAAGTTATTCACTTACCTGTTCTGTTGCTAGCGTCCTCGTCTCCATGGTTCCGTCTAAATTCGCTGGCAGCTTGCTTTTTTAGACGTGCTTGCGCAGTCCGGTCTTCTCCATTCAGCACGAGCCGCTTCAGTGTGCTCCCCGCTACAGCTCTTCTGCGCATGCGCAGACGAGCTGTCACTGCTCGGGAGCGCGCTGAAGCGGCCATTCTGCACCATCCTCTGTTAGAGGAAGGTGCAGAAACTGGAGCTGCCCAGCGGAGAAGACCAGCCCAGCCCAGCCGCCCCGAGAAGCCTCCCAGGTAAGTGATGGGTCGGGGGGGGGCTGCCGCTGCGCCGGGCTGCGCCGGGGGGGCTGCCGCTGCGCCGGGGGAGCTAGCGCTAGGCCGGGGGGGCTGTCGCTGCGCCGGGGGAGCTAGCGCTAGGCCGGGGGGGCTGTCGCTGCGATGGGGGGGGGCTGTCGCTAGGCCGGGGGGGCTGTCGCTAGGCCGGGGGGGCTGTCGCTAGGCCGGGGGAGCTAGCGCTAGGCCGGGGGGGGCTGTCGCTAGGCCGGGGGAGCTGTCGCTAGGCCGGGGGAGCTGTCGCTAGGCCGGGGGAGCTGTCGCTGCGCCGGGGGAGCTAGCGCTAGGCCGGGGGGGCTGTCGCTGCGATGGGGGGGGCTGTCGCTAGGCCGGGGGGGCTGTCGCTAGGCCGGGGGAGCTAGCGCTAGGCCGGGGGGGCTGTCGCTGCGCCGGGGGAGCTAGCGCTAGGCCGGGGGGGCTGTCGCTGCGATGGGGGGGGCTGTCGCTAGGCCGGGGGGGCTGTCGCTGCGCCGGGGGAGCTAGCGCTGGGGAGCCGGGGGCTAGCGCCGGTTACCTGCTGTCTGGTCGGCGGCTGCGGGGCGTCTGGTCGGCGGCTGCGATGCGTCCGGTTGCCATGGAGACACAGCTGGCGGCGTCTCGGGAGCGCGCACGTCGGGCTGCAGCGAGCGACTGGGAAAGAGCCGGCGGCCATCTTGAGGAAACTTTTATAACTTGCTGAAACGCTGGAACGGTAAGTACGAACCAGCTAGAAATGTCATTTACAGGGGGGCTTAGTAATGTGTGTTTAATGGGGGGGACTGGGCAAAAAAAAAAATTAACTGCTTCCTCGAGACATCTCCTTTAATTTCCTCAGTTTAGGCTGTGATATCTGAGATCGGCCCATTGAAGAATCTAGTAGGGGATTAAGGGTCAGGTTCAGGTCTACTCCCAGGATGATCTGACCCACTGCAAAGTTTTTTAGGACCTCTAATTGGGCTATCAACCAGGGGACCTGGTCAGTGTTCGGTGCATACAAGTTGGCTATTGTGATCTGCATGTTATTAAAGGGGTTCTGACATCAAAAAAAAAAAATTGTACTCACCTTGCCTGGCCTGGCCCAATCGCCAGGCATGTCCCCTCCAGCCGGCATCATCTTCTGTGCCTTTAAAGCAGAGCAGGAGCAGTCAAAAAGACCGCTTCCTGCTCTGGTCCGTCCGTCAGGCACTTCCGAGGTGAACAGACGGACCGCCCACAGCAAGCACGTCACAAGCAGTGCTTGCTGTGGGCGGTCCGTCCGTCCTGCTGAATTCCGAGATTCTGCGCATGCGCAGTGGAGACGCGGCCCGTCCTGACTCCTGTCAGAGGGCACCTCTCCACTGCGCATGCGCGCAATCCCGGAGCGGCGCGGCTCGTAGAGGAAGAAGACTGCCTGCCGGGAGATGACCCCCCCCCCCCCCCCGATGTCAACAACAACAGAAGAACAGGTAAGTATAAGATTTTTATGCTTTAGCAGCCATTAAACCATGGGTTCCCTGGGTCCATTAGGCAGACCAGGTAACAATGGCTGCTAAAGCATAAAAAAATTATTTGTGTCAGAACCCCTTTAATAGAACCCTTTAGGTAGAGGACTCTGCCTTCTCCGTCTGTATACCGCAAATCACAGTTAAAATTGACGGTTTTGTGGAAGAGGGTCGATACCCCCTTGGATGCAGATGTGGGGTGAGAACTGTGGAAGTGCTGGGGAAACTGCTTACCTTGCAGTGCGAAGCACCTGTCCCCCTTGAAGTGTGTCTCCTGCAGGAGCACTATCTTAGAGCCGTATCTCTTGAGGAGGAGGGCGATGTTGTGGCGTTTCGCTGGCGTGTTGAGGCCCCGGACGTTGTACGAAGTACATCTGAGATCATCCATATTTGGTCCCTTAAGACGATAGCAAAAAAGAGCGTTATTCTATGCTCGAGCCTCTCTCCTAAGTCGGTGGAAGGAGGGGCGGGCGGAGAGGAAGAGTAAGGTAAAGAGGGGATGGAAGACACGAGAGGGAAGGGGTTACTGGGGGAAAAGGGGACAATATGTGGAGCTGAAATGGATCAGCAGCTCGTTACGTAGGAGAGCTGCTTCAATTGAACTATAACAGCTAAGGTTAGGTGTCACAGAGGTGTCCCCGCTTTCAGCAGGGGCAACGGTCACAATCAGACCCTTAGCGGAGAGACCCTTGAACTTGCAGGGTCTGTATTAGGTAACTGGGTAACAATAATCGTGCCTACTCAGTCAGGCACCACAACCGGGTGGATCTTGTTGTGTTAAGTAAGGGTTGAGATAAACGGGTTTGTCAGAGGAGAATAACGGTTAGTAGTGGAACAGGCATCAAAATAGGCATGTATAAGCGAAAAACAATCAACCAATCAATCAGTCAATCAATCGATCAATAGGGCCACTTATCGTGGAAATCTTATCCTGGGGTAGCCATAGCTATATTCAGGTGTCGTTGTGTGTAGGATCTTCTTTGTTCTTCTTTTTCCCTTTAGGCGATTTGGAGCGTCCCATGTGCTGCCAGCTTTCTACCGGAGTCAGCTGTGGGAGTATGGGCAGTTCTGGGATTGGCAACCAGCAGGGAAGGTCTATAGGTTCTATGTCCAGTTGGCGCCAGCTTTTGTTTAAGTCCTCTGGAGTGCGGTTGTTGCCTTTAATGAATATTCCTATGCCAAATGGAAAGAGCCATGTGTATCTAATGTCTTTTGCTCTTAGGGCTTCTAGTAGCGGTCTCAGCATCCGGCGTTTGGCCAGGGTTGTGGGAGCTAGATCCTGAAAAAGTTGAATGCGCACGCCACCATATTGCAAGTCTTTTTTGTTTCTAGCAGCCTCTAGAATTGCTCTTGCGTCCGGGAAAGCTAGAAGTTTACAGACCACGTCCCTCGGTGGATCCGAGGGAGATGGAGGTGGTCTTAGAGCCCTGTGGATGCGTTCGATTGTAATAGTAGTAGCTCGTTCAGCGCCCAGGAGTGAGGTAAATATTTCCGTGGCGACCTTGGGGAGTGCTTCTGTTGCCCAGGTTTCTGGAAGTCCCTTGAGTCTAATGTTACTACGACGGTTTCTATTCTCAAGGTCTTCTTGCATAATTAACGTATGATTTAATTGGGAGCGATGTTCTTTCATTGCTTCTGCTAGTGCTGTGGAGTGGGTAATCATGTCAGCTGAGGTCGACTCGAGGTCTTCAACTCTTCTCCCCATATGTTTGAGTTCTTCCTTAATTTCAGAGAGGTCTGAGATAACTGGATGTAAGGCTCTTGTGATCAGATCTCTCATAAAAGCCTTGGAGATATGCTCGCTCTCTTCGCCTCCTGATGATGCATCATCTTCTCTCTCTAGACTCTGATGGGATGTAGATGTCATGTTTAGCGCTTTTTTGCTAGATGGGAAGGGTGATCTGGAATTATGTTCCTTTAAAAAGCGTTGCATGTCTGTTTGTCCTTTATGTGGACGGGGAGTGCTTATTGTTTCGCTACTTTTTTCTCGGCTTGTCTTTCCCATGGTGACGCTGCTTTTTTTATGTATATGGGAACCCGCCGTGGTGCCTTAACTGATTCACGTAGGCGCTTCAGCCATGGGCCATTGTGATTTAATGGTTAATTCTGTGACTAAGGGGTCTCTGTGTCACTCTTGTTTGGAAGTCGCTGTTTACTTAGTGCTGTCCTGTGCTGTTGCAGAGCTCTACTGTGGGGGCTCCAGGAAAAATTCAGGCTATGCCTGTGTTAGAGAGAACACCCTCTGCGTCTCTCTTTCTCTGGATAGTCCTCAACTGTTAGGTTAAGCGTCCATCCGTGAGGGACAATGTTAATAGGAGAAGGGTATGATGCAATAATGGAGTGGAGATGCAAGGAGGGGAACGTGGGTCTTGTTGTTTACTCCAGTCAGTGGGTCTGCATTTTGCAGCTGCTTCCATGCAGGGGGGGGGGGGGGGAGGGGACAAAAAGGCTGGGGTGCACTATGTAGTGTGGTTCCCTTCTGGGCAGCACAGTGTCTCTGTGGTCACACAGTTTCACCTCCTCTGTCTCCCACTTCAGGGCCCAAGTGGGGGGGGGGGGGCGCCGTGGGTCCCGGCGCTGTATTCACCTTCCCCCTGCTTCTCACCCCACTCCTCTCTCCTCTACAGGCCTTTCCTTTCCTAGAGAATAACTGCAGTATTCTGTCATGTTGTGGATCCCAAACAATTCAAAGAACGTCTTTGTTTTATTAGTAACGAAATGGCTCAGGTCTTTTCCTTCAAAAACTAGGTTTTTACCCTCTAATCGTTTCATTTCCTTTTTCTTTGCAGGTTTGGTTTCTAAATTTTTAGTTCTATTTTCCTTATCAGCCTGAGTAATACATTTGTTTCTGATACCAAAGGTGTCTCTTAGCAACTGTGAGAGCTCTTTTTTTAACGTCTGCATCTGGGTAAGTGCTCAGAAGCTGTAGCATATCCAAGTTATTCTTTGGAGCCCATCGACTTACAGTTGCCTTGTGCCAAAAGCGAACATATATGAGGCTCACAAAATGTGCAACCCCGTTTCATTCCTTTCAATTCTCATTAAGGAATATTCAACTGTTTAGTGAAGAGGACAATTTTTAGTGCATAAATAGCCTTTGCTTTCCACCTTGATTGATGCAGAGTCCTTGGGATCCTGAAACTGAAGTTGTTTTGAGACCAACCTTCTTTTGGATGACTTCCGTCTTTTAGGACATTTTGAATGTAGTTAACCATTTTCACTCATTCTTCTAGAAAGCCTTGAACAGGACTTTCTTCATCCATCATTCTCGTATATAACGCAGATGAAGCCCACAGACTTTGGAACTCCTGAAAAATCTGGATGTCAGGACCACTTGATGGTATGCCACAATAGTCCTCAAACACTCCTTTCAATATTAGTTCATGGGTGTGAAGCCAACCACAATAATGTTCATCCGAATTCCCTTTCAATTCTGGTACAAGCCCCTTGGATCCATCCTGTATTAGATGCTATAGTATCAAAAGACATACCGATGATATTGTCACGTAGCCCAAATCGGTACACTTCTTGAATAACTACTTCAGCCATCTGCTCACCAGTGCCTTTCAGGGCAACAGGAATGCCAAGCAAATGCTCAAAATCTTTGCCAGTCACTAGAACTTCAACTCTATCTTCCAAAGTTTTGACACTCCCATGGGCAACAGTTTACTATCCCAATGCAAGACAAAATGAGGAGGATTTTCAAAAAGTGACTCTTCGATTTTCTTTGCCATTTTACTTCTATTGATTGCCTGAGCTCGGTAAACGGTAGCTGGAGATATGGAAATTTTTGAAACATTGTGGGCCAGGCTCTTTGGAGTTGCTATGAATGACATACTTACTTGTCAAATAGAGAGCTGTTCTCAATCCCAAGAAGTAATGATCAAGAGGTTTTAACCCCTTAACGACCAGCCCATAGCCTTTTTACGTCCTGCTCAAGTGGGCTTTATTCTCTGAGGACGTAAAAACATGCGTCCTACAGAGAATAAAGCCCCGTGGGCTCTGGACGTGACAGCTCGATGCTGGGCTGCGGGCAGTCCCCCCCAATGGATAGCGCCGATCACAATAAAGTGTAAAAAAAAAGTTTAAAAAGTTAAAGATTCAGCTGCCCTGATGGATCGGATCCATCAGGGCAGCTGAAAATACTAACCTGGCTTCCCCGATGTCTGCCGCAAAAAATGGATCCTCCGGGACCCGGCGCGGCTCTTCTGCGCATGCGCGCCAGATGAATGACGTCACGCGCATGCGCAGAAGAATGGGAACCCCGGGGAATTTAAAATCCCCTGGTTCCCGGCTCCTGAAGGTAGCCGGGAACCAGGGGATGTCCCTGGGGACCGCGGCAAGCTGTCCCTAGGCTTGCGATCGCCGCTATCCAGTGAATAGCGGCGATCGTGAAAAAGTTTTAAAAAAAGGTAAAAATAAGGTTCATTTCACCTCCCCTCATGGATCGGATCCATGAGGGGAGGTGAAAATACTCACCCCCTGTCCTCAGCGGTGTCCCGGTCTTCCGGGACCTGAGTCCCCTTCTGCGCATGCGCGCCCGATGGATAACAGTGATCATTTAAAGTTAAAAAAAAAGTGTAAAAAAGTTTTTAAAAAAGTTTAAAAAGTAAAAAAAAAAGTTTAAAACGCTTACATTTCATCTCCCCTCACGGATCATATCCGTGAGGGAGGATGAAATTACGTACCTAAGGCCCCCGGATTTATCCGCGGACCTTACCACAGCTTCTGCGCACGCGGACGTCGCCAAAGCGGCAGACGCATGCGCAAAAGCCGTGGATTGCCAGGATAATTTAAAATCTCCCTGCTCTTGGCTACAAAACTTAGCCAAGAGTCTGATCACGTGTTCGCCGTTATCCAATGGATAATGGCGATCACGTAAAAGTTTTAAAAAAAAGTTAGTTTCATCCCCCCTCACCGATGCGATCGGTAAGAGGAGATGAAACTTTTTACCGGAGGCCTCCATATTTGCACCCCGACGCGATCCTCATCCATGAACTTACCCGGATTCTGCACATGTGACCGCCGGCAAAATACCGGACACATGCGCAGGAGTCGGTGAGCCCAGGAAACTTAAAATCTCCTTGCTCTCGGCGACCAACGGTCGCTGAGAGCCTGGAGCAGCGACGGGTGGCCTCGTTGAGCGGACCCCGGTCACATGATAAAAAGGTAGCGATCTACCTTTGGTCGGTCTCACATGATCGGATAGGAATTACGGATTCTGCATGCGTCTGATCCGCGGCATTACGCAAATCAATCGCATTGGATTACACAATTCCGCTCACATTAGGGGGCTGGAATTGCGTAATCCACTCGCAGAAAAGACAATGCAGCAGGTTCTATTTTACCGCGGCTATCCGCAGCATAGAGCCTATTGTGCTCCATGGTTGCGGATATACCCGCAGGCCATATGCAACTACATTGTATACGGGCTGCGGGTACCCGCGTCATCGCTAAGCGATGGTGCGGGAAATGCAAACAAAAAAAGGTGTACTGTGCATGACCGCCAGTGTAAGTACGCAGTTATGCGCAGTACATTACGCGGCCGTACGCAGGGTCACAGCCGGGCTCACAGCTGGGATCCGCTGCGGGCCTCCGCAAGCAGATTCTGCCTACAGCTGCGTGAGCCCGACGTTATTCAGACCGCTACCTGTGATACGTATTTTACAGGAAACCCCGGGAACGCTCGCCTTCATGCAGTTCAAGGAGCAGCTTGTTGAGCGTCTTCTGTGTGAGACCACTGCACCTCCGCAAGCTTACGAAGACTCACAAAACGCCACTTTTTACAACCCATACCTGCTACTGAGGTCATGAAATAACCCCCAAAAAGCATGAGAGGAGGGGGGATACCCGGTTTTCTTGCCCCATGTGCCCAACCCAAACAGCCTCCGTAATTACCCCTGTCTTCAAAGATAAAACACAGTTTATATTATTACCTTTAATAATCTAATAATTAGGGAATGCCAAAAAATGGGGATGGCGGGGAGGGGGGGGGGGGGATTATTTTTAGGAAGTCAATTTTTTTCCGTATAAGTGGGTAATGGGGCCTGGAATTTATTCAGTTCTGCCCTGAAATCCAGCGAGCATTCCCTCCATTATGGGCCTAGCCATGTGTCCTGTAAGTAGATTAGGGCCACAATGGGTATGTTTCTGAACACGGGACAAATGGGGGGATCCATTTTGGGGTGAACGTCTTCATTCCTATGTACACTGTACAAAAAAAAACAGTTTTTAAATTGCCAAAATTGCCAAAAAAATAAAAATCGTAATTTTTTCCTTCTGCTTTGCTTAGATTCATTCAAATACTGTGGGATCAAAATATGCAGTACACCCCTAGATGAATTTGTAAAGGGGTCTAGTTTTCAAAATGGGGTCATTTGTGGGGGTTCTCTATCGTTTTGGCCGCTCAATGGCTCTATTAGTGGGCAATGGGGCCTGAAATTTATTCCGTTGTACCCTGAAATCTAACGGGTGCTCCTTCCATTATAGGCCTAGCCATGTTTCCTTTAAGTAGATTAGGCCCACCATGGGTATGTTTCTGAACACGGGACAAACAGGGGTATCCATTTTGGGGTGAACGTCTTCATTCCTATGTACACTGTACAAAAAAAACTGTTTTTAAATTGACACAATTGCCAAAAAAATGAAAATCATAATTTTTTTACTTCTGCTTGGCTTAGATTCATTTAAAAACTGTAAAGTCAAAAAAGTCATTGCACCCCTAGATAAATTCGTTAAGGGGTCTACTTTTCAAAATGGGGTCACTTGTGGGGGTTCTGTATCGTTTTGGTCACTCAATGGCTCTACTATTGGGCAATGGGGACTAAATCTCCTTCAAGCAAAATCTCTGTTCCGAAAGCCACCGGTTGCTCCTTTCATTTTGGGCCCCATTGTGCATCCAGACATAAGATTAGGGCCACAATGGGTATGTTTCTGAACACGGGACAAACATAGGCATCCATTTTGGGGTGTAAGTCTTCATTTATATATGTGCTGTACAGAAAAACTGCTTTTAAAATGACAGAATTACCAAAAAAATGAAAATCGTAATTTTTTCCCTTCGGCTTGGCTTAGATTCATTCAAAAACTGTGAAGTCAAAAAAGTCATCGTACCCCTAGATAAATTCGTTAAGGGGGTCTACTTTTCAAAATGCGGTCACTTGTGGGGGTTCTCCATCGTTTTGGTCACTCAATGGCTCTACGAGTGTGCAATAGGGCCTAAATCTCCTTCAAGCAAAATTTCTGTTCCGAAAGCCACCGGTTACTCCTTTCATTTTGGGCCCAATTGTGCATAGAGACGTAATACTAGGGCCACAATGGGTATGTTTCTGAGCATGGGACAAACAGGGGTATCCACTCTGGGGTGCAAATCCTAATTTTCATGTGTACTATAGAAAAAGTCCCGTCTTTAAAATGACATATTTGCAAAAATATGAAATTTTAGTTTTTCTCCTCTAAATTGCATTGACTCCTAAAAAAAACCCTGTGGGGTTAAAATACTCATGCCACCCCTCAGTGAATACATTAAGGGGTGTAGTTTTTAAAATGGGGTCACTTGTGGGGGTATCTATCATTTTGACTCCTATGAGCCTTTCCAATCTTGGCTTGGTGTAGGAAAACAAAGTGTTTCTCAAAATGCTGAAAAGTAATGTTAAATTTGTACGTCTCCTAAATGGTTAAAAAAAACGAAAGTTTTCCAATGTGCACCCAAAATAAAGTAAACGGATGGAAATATATATCTTAGGGAAAAAAACTATATTATGTTTGCACATATTTGAGATATTGCAGTTGGAAATGTGAAAAAATGACAATTCTTTTCAAAATTTTCCCAATTTTGGCGCTTTTAATAAATAAACACAAATTCTATCGGTCTTTTTTTTCCGCCTAAATGAAGTACAATATGTGGTAAAAAAAACTATGTCAGAATCGCTTGCATATGCAAAACCTTTCTGGTGTGTTTCCATGTTAAAGTGACACGTGTCAGATTTGCAAAATTTGGCCTGGTCATTAAGGCGCAAACAGGCTTAGTCACTAAGGGGTTAATTTAGGACTTCAACATAATTTTTTTTGTTGCTGGATGCAAAAACTCGGCCTCTTCATCACTAGTTGCTGATGATGATGGAGATGAGTCTTCCAGTATAACTGTCTTATTGATTTCAGCGATGGCTTTGTAAGGTTTATTCTTATATAAATCATTTTTGTCTTCTTTTGTACACCTAGTCCTTATTTTTGAGACGAAAACCTTGTCTACTCCACTCATTGACAAACTCATATGGTCTTCTCTTTGTGACCTAAGAAATCCTTTATCTTCTTGTGATACGCTAGTCATGTCCATCACATTTCGCCGGGAAATGTCAAATAACTTGACAAGATCACCTTTCCAAATCTGCCATTTACATTTGCTTTATCAGTGTTTTTTTCGATTTCTCTTTACCCAGATTTTGGTATTCTTTGTACAGCTTCTGTATAGCAGCACGGATATTCTCCTCCGTCTTAACAGGTATATTTGTTTTCCTCCACACTTCCTGTAGTTAAGTACTGGTAGATTTAGCAGCATCTGAAAGTGTTTCTTTCATTTCCTTGTGATGGTAAATAAAGACTAAAAGAGGTGTGAGAGATGACCATGAGATGTTAGATACAGCCGCATGGCAAAAAGAAATGTCTTTGTGTTAAAGGACAGGACATGGCTGGAGAGAAACAGGAAGTATTTCTTCTGGCTAGAAAGTCAAGAATGAATAGAGCATGCTCAAGGGAAGCTCCTCCCCGGTGAATGATCTCACAGCTACCTCACAAATACCTCCCTATGAGAATGACCTATCAGCACACAAAATGCTGTAACTGGACCCTGAATGAACTAACTTCCTGCTTGAAACCTTTTATAAACTTTTACCCTCCTAAATAAAGGGCAGATCCCTTTTGGTGTACACCATGTAGATGTGTGTTCATTGGGGGAGGGGGGTCTCCAGGCCTGTATATTAATCAAATCTAATATGGCACCCACAGTGTATTGAATAGCGAAAATTGCGCTAACACCAATGTAGAACACCACCCATTACATGACACAATCTCACGTGACTCTTGCGAGAAAAAGGAGCATTTTCTTTTTACCAAATCTTGAAAAAATTGCAATACATGTACATGAACCCAATCAAATAAGGCCGTTTTTACATGAATGATAGCGAGTCGCGCTTGAGACTCTCGCCTGCAACTCACAGCACACAGGCACCCCATCCATGTGATGAGCGGGACACTGCACACTTGCACGTATGACTCTCATGCAAGACTCACATAACAATAGGACATGCTGTGAACTTTCCATCTTGCGACATCTTGAGAGAAAAACTGTCCATGTAAATACATCCGTTGCAAAAATGGGGTCTATTTACGTACGTATTGCAATGCACAAAACTTGTACGGGTTTATTGGTCATGTAAATACGGCTTCACCGATGTCTTCTGGTCTGCAGGCAATTCATCAGGACCAGAATGATTCCAGATCTTACCCGTACCCCTGGCCTGAGCTCTGAGATACCTGTGCAGGGCTAATGGGGAGGGAAGGAGGGAAGGAGGGAAGGGGAGAGAGGGAGAGAGGGAGAGAGGGGGAGAAGGAGAGAGGGGGAGAAGGGGAGAGGGGGAGAGGGGGAGGGGGAGAGGGAGGCGGAGAAGGGGAGAGGGGGAGGGAGAGGGAGAGGGGGAGGGGGAGGGGGAGGGAGAGGGAGAGGGGGAGAGGCGGAGAAAGGGAGGGGGAGGGGGAGGGAGAGAGAGATACAAAAATGCTTGAGTAGAGCTCCCAAATTTTACGAAAAACTTGACTCAAATAACGCAGATCTGAGCATTTCGGTGGTCGCGAAGCACCACACTTCCTGCAACCAAGGACAATCACTGTGGGAAGCACGTGAGCGGGCCCAGAGTCAGGCTCGGTCCCAGCCTCCACCTTGTGTGACCCAGGGTGCCTTGAGTTACATAGCAATGGAAAATCCATGTGTCCACACACAATTCATTCTGTATAGGTGTCAGATAGCTCAACATTGCAATGTGAAGTCTTTGAGTTCCTTGGGCTTGTTTATGCTGCCGGTGCACAAAGATGGTATTACACAGGAAGAAATCAAAGTGCCCAAACATGGTAGAGTTTCACCTCGGCCTTGGGCTACATTTCTGCCATAGTATTTGTGTCAGACAAGGAAAACACTGCAATGGGAAGTCTTTGTGCACCCACAGCATAGGCGAGGCCAAGGAACTGAAACATGGTATTACACATGAGAAAAACAGAGTGCCCAAACATGGCAGAGTTTCGCCCCGCAAGGACCTCGGCCCACATTTCTGCCCTAGTCAGTCAGTGTATTTGTGCCAGACAGGTTTAACACCGCAATGGGAAATCTTTTTGCACCCACAGCATAGGTGAGCCTAAGGAACTTAAAGATGGTAGTACACATGAGGAAAACAGAGTGCCCAAACATGGCAGAGTTTCACCCCGCCAAGGACATCGGCCTTGGCCCACATTTCTGCCCAAGTCAGTCAGTGTATTTGTGCCAGATAGGTGATAGATAAAACACCGCAATGGTAAGTCTTTGTGCACCGCAATGCAATTACGTTGATTCGTAGCAAACCTCAGGACTTTGTATCAGTTATTCCAGATCAATAAATCTGCTTCATGCACGCCAATTGTAATGGAGTCAGAGCCAAAAAACTCCAAACGTAACAGTCCAGTATAAAAAAGAAACAATGGCAGCATTCCAGGCGTACTAAATAACTTGCATTTTTATTCCTCCATAAAACCGCAACGTTTCGACCCGCACGGGGTATTTGTCTTTATATTTGACAAAGACCCCGTGCGGGTCGAAATGTCGCGGTTTTATGGAGGAATAAAAATGCAAGTTAATTCGTACGCCTGGAATGCTGCCATTGTTTCTTTTTTATACAAGTCTTTGTGCACGCACAGCATAGGCAGACCCCAGTAACATTTCTATAGCAAGAGTATAGGCGGACCCAGTAACATTTCTATAGCAAGAGTATAGGCGGACCCCAGTAACATTTCTGTAGCAAAAGTATAGGCAGACCCCTGTAACATTTCTGTAGCAAGAGTATAGGTGAACCCCTGTAACATTTCTGTAGCAAGAGTATAGGCGAACCCCACTAACATTTCTGTAGCAAAAGTATAGGCAGACCCCTGTAACATTTCTGCAGCAAGAGTATTACGAGACCCCTGTAACATTTCTGTAGCAAGAGTATAGGCGACCCCAGTAACATTTCTGTAGTAAGTGTATAGGCGGACCCCAGTAACATTTCTATAGCAAGAATATAGGCGGACCCCAGTAACATTTCTATAGCAAGAATATAGGCAGACCCCAGTAACATTTCTATAGCAAGAATATAGGCGGAACCCAGTAACATTTCTGTAGCAAGAGTATAGCAGACCCCTGTAACATTTCTGTAGCAAGAGTATAGGCGAACCCCTGTAACATTTCTGTAGCAAAAGTATAGGCAGACCCCAGTAACATTTCTGTAGAAAAAGTATAGGCAGACCCCAGTAACATTTCTGTAGAAAAAGTATAGGTGAACCCCTCAAACCCTTCAGTTGAAACTGCATAGGCGGACCCCAGGAACATTTTTGTAGCAAGAGTGTAGGCGGACCCCAGTAACATTTCTATAGCAAGAGTATAGGTGGACCCCAGTAACATTTCTGTAGCCAAAGTATAGGCAGACCCCAGTAACATGTCTGTAGCAAGAGTATAGGCGAACCCCTGTAACATTTCCGTAGCAAGCGTATAGCAAACCCCTCAAATCATTCAGTAGAAAAGGTATAGGCGGACCCCAGTAACATTCCTGTAGCAAGAGTATAGGCGTACCCCAGTAACATTTCTGTAGCAAGAGTATAGGCGGACCCCAGTAATATTTTTGTAGAAAAAGTATAGGCGGACCCCTGTAACATTTCTGTAGCCAGAGTGTAGGCGAACCCCTGAAACATTGGTGTACCAAGAGTATAGGCGAACACCTGAAAAAATTTGGTTACCAAGAGTGTAGGCGAGAGCCGGAAAATTAGTTAGATAACACTGTAGGCGAGGGCCTGAAAAATTGGTGTAAGACACTGCAGATACCAGCACTGAGGTAGGACTCGCTATTCTGGGTGTTGGTAGGACGTGAGTGGTCCCAGGCTCTGACTCGGTCCCAGCTTCCACCAAGTTCACCCAATGTGCCGACAGGGAGATAAAGTAGCCCTGTCCAGCAGTACTTGTCCATGTGTCCGTGGTTAAGTGGACCTTCCCAGTAACCACGTTGGTGAGGGCATGATTTATGTTGCGGGAGATGTGCTGGTGTAGGGCCGGGACAGCACACCGGGAAAATAGTGGCGACTGGGGACTGAGTAGCATGGGACCGCCGCCGCCATCATGTTTTTGAAAGCCTCAGTTTCCACAAGCCTATACAGCAGCATCTCCAGGCTGATTAATTTGGCAATGTGCACGTTTAAAGCTTGTGCATGCGGGTGGGTGGCAGCGTATTTGCGCTTTCGCTCCAACACTTGTGTTAGTGACAGCTTAACACTATGCTGAGAGACATTGCTGGATGGAGTGGATGTTGCAATCATGCTGAGGCCTGCACCTTGCTTGCAGGCCAGACCAGGTTTTGGGTGTGCCCTTGCTTCTCCGGGAGCTGAGGGGTGTGGTAGCGGCAGGAGTAATGTCAGTCAGCACCTGGTGCTGAATAGCCTGGCTACTACTTAAACAGTGCCAGCACTATCTCCTGTGCTGGTCAATCACTTCAGTTGCATTTGGACAGCGATGGAGCAACACATCTTGGTGGAAGCTCTCCAGGCTAGCTAAGTTCTTTTCTGTTTTGTTTTGTTTTCTGTTTCGCCTTTATTTTGTGCTAGGGCTCCCTGATAGGGACTTGCTAGTGGCCCAGGCTCGCGTGCGGGCTCGCACTTGTCAGAGCGATCGGTCCGCCGAGTAGGCAGGGCCCCCTCCCGGGTTAGGGGACTATAGGGAGAGTATTCCCCATAGGGTTATGTTTCTTTTGCACAGTTGTGCCCTTGGTTTGTGTTATTGTGGTTGCACGTCCGGAGGACGCAACAGATTGACCAGCCCTTACCTACTCAGGGAGATTCTGTGCTGTTTACATGAATCCAGTACCTCGCAGTCTGGATGAGGCCATGTCTCTGGCTATTAAAGTTGGGAAACGGATCAGGGAGAGGCATCAGGAACTGTCTACGGATCCAGACCTCCTACCTACAGGTATGGAAGAGCCCATGCAGCTGGGGTCTCTAGCTGGCAGGGTTAGGAGGAGAAGGACGGTACAGTTTAATGGCCGATGCTTTGTCTGTAATTGTAGAGGTCATATGGCTCAGTTTTGCCCTCGTTGTAATGCTCAGTCGGAAAAACTAGATGGCCTGGAGGTTTGAGGGAAGGTCTCTCTAGGCCATCAGATTGCTTGGGTATCCTCTTCCAGGTTGGTACTTCCCACTGAAATTCATTGTGGCAGTGTTGACAGTCCCATATGAGTCATTTTGGATTGTGGAGCTAGTATTAATTTAATACATCAGGAGACTGTCAAATGTTTAGGCTTAGAGATTAGCGCTTTGGATTCTCCCATCCCTGTGTCCGCCATTGATGCTTCTCCACTATCTCAGAGAAATCTGAGTTTTTGTGTATCTAATGTCCATTTAAAGATTGGGCTGTTCCACACGGAATGTATAACACTATATGTCATGGAATCCCTCCCTACGCAAGTAGTCTTGGGGTTGCCCTGGCTGTGCTTACACAACCCAGTAGTGGACTGGGAAAAGGGGGGCATTGTTAAATGGAGCCCTGGTTGTCTGTCCGGTTGCATTTCTGCTGATATAGCCTCCATTCAGGCAGAGGAGTTGCCTGAATTTATAGTTGACTTCTCTGATGTGTTTTCCCAAGAGGGGGCAGACAAATTACCGCCGCACAGAAAGGGGGATTGTGCCATTGAACTTCTCCCTGACTGCAAGCTCCCCAAGAGTCGCATGTTCAACATATCGGCCCCTGAGAGACAGGCGCTCAAAGATTATATCCAGGACAGCCTGAGAAGGAATCATATACAGCCATCTAATTCTCCACTAGCAGCTGGTTTCTTTTTTGTAAAGAAAAAAGATGACTGGTTACGTCCCTGTGTTGACTTTAGGGAACTGAACAAAATCACGAAACGCAATCCATACCCTCTCCCCCTTATTCCGGATCTGTTTTCGCAGTTGAATGGCTCAACTGGTTTTCCAAACTAGACTTGCGCGGGCATTTAATTTAATACGGATTAAGGAGGGGGACGAGTGGAAGACTGTGTTTAATACCCCAGAAGGGCATTTTGAGAGTCTGGTGATGCCTTTTGGTCTCACTAATGCCCCTGCGGTATTCCAGTCCTTGATCAATGAGGTTCTCTCTCAATTTGTGGGCAGATTTGTACTAGTATACTTGGATGATATTTTGATCTTCTCTCCGGATTTCGAGTCCCATGTTTCTCATGTTCGCCAGGTCCTCCAAGCTTTGCGTGAGAATTGTTTGTTCACCAAAAGAGAAAAGTGTGTGTTTGCTGTACAAGAGATGACATTTTTGGGGCATATAATTACCCACGAAGGGTTCATGATGGATCCTGAGAAGGTCCGAGCGGTGCAGGATTGGGTCCTACCAGAAAATGTGAAAGCCTTACAAAGGTTCTTGGGGTTCGCCAACTATTACCGTAGATTCATTAGGAATTTTTCAGTGATAGTTAAACCTCATACTGATATGACTAAGAAGGGGTGCTTTCCTACTAAATGGTCGACGGAAGCTATGCAGTCATTTCAGAGATTGAAGAGGTGTTTTGCTACTGCTCTGGTTCTGGTGCAGCCAGATTCTTCCAGGCCCTTTATTGTTGAGGTCGATGCTTCAGAGGTGGGGGTTGGAGCACTTGTATCTCAGGGAACTGAGACATTGCAAGATCTCCGCCCATGTGCATTCTTCTCCCGTAAATTTTCGTCTTCGGAGCGAAGTTATGACATTGGGGACAGGGAATTGCTGGCGATTAAATGGGCATTCGAGGAGTGGTGTCATTTTCTAGAGGGGGCGCGATACAAAGTAACGGTTTTCACGGATCACAAAAACCTCATATATCTGGAATCTGCCAAGAGACTTAATTTCAGACAGGCACGCTGGTCGCTTTTCTTTTCCCGTTTCAATTTTTTAGTTACATGTCCAGGCTGGAAGAATGTGAAGGCCGATGCTCTTTCCAGAAGTTTTCTTCCAGTAGTTTCTGAGGAACCTCCTGCCCCTATCCTGTCTGAAGGGGTGGTGGTGTCGGCAGTGTCATTAGAGTTAGAGGAGCAAGTCCGTAAAGCACAAAATTTGGCCCCGTCAAAGCTTCCGGCTGGGAAGCTTTTCGTTCCTGTTCATCTAAGGTTACAGGTGCTGGCCGAGATTCACAGTTCGGTGTTGGCCGGGCATCCGGGGATTATTAATACCCCTAAGTTACTCTCTAGAACATATTGGTGGCCGTCATTACGACGGGATACGTTTAGTTTTGTTTCGTCATGTGAGGTGTGTGCCAGAACCAAGTCATCCCGCAGTCGGCCAGCCGGTATGTTATTGCCGCTGCCTATTTCTAAAAGACCATGGACGCATTTGTCCATGGACTTCATTACGGATTTACCACCTTTCGATGGCAACACTGTTGTGTGGGTGGTAGTGGACCAGTTTAGTAAAATGTGCCATTTTATGGCACTCCCCGGTTTACCTAATGCCAAGACGTTGGCGAGTTTGTTCATTTGCACATCGTTAGACTACATGGTTTGCCAGAGAATATAGTCTCCGATCGCGGCGTACAATTTGTTTCTAGCTTTTGGCGAATAGTCTGCTCTCGTTTGGGTATCCAGCTTTCGTTTTCCTCGGCATACCATCCTGAGACCAATGGGCAAACTGAGAGGTGTAATTAGAACCTGGAGCAGTATTTACGTTGTTATGCCTCGGAAAATCAGGAGGACTGGTCAAAGTTCTTACCACTAGCCGAGTTTGCTCTAAACAATAGACCATTGGAGGCTACGGGGACTTCACCGTTCTTCTGTAACTACGGATTTCACCTATGTTTTGGCCCCCTTTCCAAGAGGGTTTCGGAGGTACCAAGAGCAAATGAGTTTTGTTCCGATATTGAGGCCGGGTGGGCGGAGGTCCAGAAAAATTTACAGCGATCCGTTCGGCACAGACAGTCACCGCTCTGAGGGGGCGGGATTCTGTGTTGGAGACTTGGTGTGGTTGTCTACTAGAAATATAAAACTCAAACAACCATCCGCTAAACTGGGCCCGCGATTTATCGGTCCGTTTAAAATAATTGAGAAGATTAACGCGGTGGATAAATCTGTGCTCAAAAGATTCATCGATTCGGGGAATGAGTCACCACCCCCGGCTCCTGTGCTAGTGGATGGGGAGGAGCAGTTTGTAATAAGTTGCATTCTGGACTCCCGTCGAGTCAGGAATTTCCTGCAGTACCTGGTGCACTGGTGCGGTTATGGCCCAGAAGAGAGATCATGGGTTCCTGCAGCGGATGTTCATGCAGATCGTCTGGTAAAAAAGGGTCCTGGGGCCCCTTCCAGAAGGGGAGGTACTGTTTCAGCTGTGCTGAGGCCTGCACCTTGCTTGCAGGCCAGACCAGGTTTTGGGTGTGCCCTTGCTTCTCCGGGAGCTGAGGGGTGTGGTAGTGGCAGGAGTAATGTCAGTCAGCACCTGGTGCTGAATAGCCTGGCTACTACTTAAACAGTGCCAGCACTATCTCCTGTGCTGGTCAATCACTTCAGTTGCATTTGGACAGCGATGGAGCAACACATTTTGGTGGAAGCTCTCCAGGCTAGCTAAGTTATTTTCTGTTTTGTTTTGTTTTCTGTTTCACCTTTATTTTGTGCTAGGGCTCCCTGG
Source organism: Eleutherodactylus coqui (assembly GCF_035609145.1). Classification (NCBI taxonomy): domain Eukaryota; kingdom Metazoa; phylum Chordata; class Amphibia; order Anura; family Eleutherodactylidae; genus Eleutherodactylus; species Eleutherodactylus coqui. The sequence continues at coordinate 291,639,124 of NC_089840.1, read as the reverse complement.
AAGGGACTTGCTAGTGGCCCAGGCACGCGTGCGGGCTCGCACTTGTCAGAGCGATCGGTCCGCCGAGTAGGCAGGGCCCCCTCCCGGGTTAGGGGACTATAGGGAGAGTATTCCCCATAGTGTTATGTTTCTTTTGCACAGTTGTGACCTTGGTTTGTGTTATTGTGGTTGCACGTCCGGAAGACGCAACAGTGGAGGACGGTGGAGGTGAGGGTGTGGGTGCAGGCCGGGAGGTGCTCGTGCCTGCATCCTGGGAAGGGGATTGGATCTGTGTGCCAGGTTGTGGCACAGGGGAAGAGGCAGCGGTGTGACCCGGAGGCGGTGAATGGCCTTCGTCCCACATTGTGGGGTGCTTGGCCATCATATGCCTGCGCATGCTGTTGGTGGTGAGGCTGGTAGTGGTGGCTTCCCGGCTGATTTTGGTGCGACACAAGTTGCACACCACTGTTTGTCAGCTGTTCGCGCTCTCACTAAAAAACATCCACACCTTTGAACACCTAGTCCTCTGCATGGAGGCTTGCCGCGAGGGGGTGCTTCGGGAAACAGTTGCGGGATTCTTCGCTCTGGCTCTGCCTCTACCCCTGGCTACTCCACTACCTCTTCCAACCTTTCCTGCTGCTGCCCTTGCCTCCCCCTCTGAAGCCCTGTCCTCAGTAGGCTTAGCAAACCAGGTGGGGTCAGTCACCTCATTGTCCAACTGCTCTTCCTCCGAATCCTCTGTGCGCTCCTCCCTCGGACTTACTGCCCTTACTACTACCTCACTGACAGACAACTGTGTCTCATCATCCTCTTCCACAAAAAGCTCTTGAGACAGTTGCCGTAAGCCCCCAGCCTCATCACCCGGACTTTGGGAACTTTCCAAAGGTTGGGCATCGGTCACGACAAACTCCTCAGGTGAGAGAGGAACCATTTTTTCCCACTCATGGCAGGGACTCGAGAACATTTCCTGGGAGTCTGCCTGCTCAGAATCTGTAATTTTCATGGAGTGAGGAGGCTGGGAGGAAGGAGAAGCAGCCAGAGGATTCAGAGTTGCAGTCCCTAGGCCGGGAGTAGTGGACTGTGTAGAAGACTGCACAGCCCGAGTTGCTTAAAGAAAAAATGGTGCACTACTGCTCCCAGCCAGCCACAAGTATAATGCACACGGTGAGATGTAGCCCTAAGAAGGACCGTTGGGGTTCTTGAAGACAGGATCCTACAGTAACACTTACCCTATAGCAGCAGCAGCACTTTCCCTAATCTCTGCCAGCGTGTGTCTGAGTCGAGCCGCGGGCGGGACCGCTTTAACCCCTTCCCGCTCCAGGACGTACCGGTACGTCCTGGCAGCCTGGTACTTCCCGCAACAGGACGTACCGGTACGTCCTGGGGATAGCGCGGGATCACATAAGATCCAGCGCTATCCCGCAGCGGGAGCCGGCTGTCAGTCACAGCCGGCGTCCCGCTGTTAACCCCTTCCCTGCCGCGATCTAAGTAGATCGCGGCAGGGAAAGAGTTCACAGAGGGATCGCGCTCCCTCTGTGTCTCCGGCCGGAACTCGCAATGTCATAGCGAGAGCCCGGCCTGTCGCCATGGCAACAGGACGCCAGACACTGGCGTCCTGTATTGCCTGTGCCTATAATCGCTGCAGTAGCTCTGCCATGCCTTATGACAGCGATCATAGGCACAGTGCTGCAAGTCCCTCAGAGAGACTCGAATAGTGTAAAAAAAAGAAAAGAAAAACGTAAAAAAAAGAAAAATGTAAAAAAAAATGTAAAAAAACCCCTTTTTTATGCTTTTTCTAATATTAGCATAAAAAAAGGAAAAAAATTAAAACCCCACATATTTGGTATTGACGCGTCCATAATGACGTGTACAAAAAGTTGAACACACTTTTTATTTTGTACGATAAAAAGCGTAAAAAACAACGCTAAAAAACAGAGGCAAAATGCTAATTTTTAGCATTTTGCCTCCCCAAAAGTGCAATAAAAGTGATCAAAAAAGCCGTACATTCCCCAAAATGGTACCAATAAAAACTACAGCTCGTCTCGCAAAAAATAAGCCCTCATAGAGCTCAGTACATAGAAAAATTAAAAAGTTACAGGACTTTGAATGCAGCTATAGAGGAAGAAAAAGATTTCCAAAAAAAGGGGGTTTTATTGCAAAAAAGTGTAAAAATCTAACGAAAATATAACAATTTTGGTATCATTGTTACCGTAGCGACCCGCAGAAAAAATTTAGTGTGTCATTTATGCTGCATGATTAACGCTGTAAAAAAAAGAAAAAGAAATCTATGGCAGAATTGATGCGTTTTCTCTCCCTGTTATCATAAAAAAAAAAAAAAAAAAAAAATTTACGATATTGTCTATGTACCCAAAAGTGGCACCAATAAAAACTACAGCTCGCCACGCAAAAAACAAGCCCTTATACGGCCGCGTCCACGGAAAAATAAAAAAGTTATGGCTCCTCAACGCGCTGAGATATAGACATGAGGGTGCTCTGACTATCCAGCGACATACTGTCTTCCCACGCCTCCGTTTCCGAGTGCAAAGCGTCTGCCTTTATGCTTTGCAGGGAACTTCTCAAGAGGCATAGCAGAGGAATGGTGACGCTAATGATTGCAGCATCCCCGCTCAGCATCTGGGTAGACTCCTCAAAGTTTCCAAGGACCTGGCAGATGTCTGCCAACCAGGCCCACTCTTCTGTAAAGAATTGAGGAGGCTGACTCCCACTGCGCCGCCCATGTTGGAGTTGGTATTCCACTATAGCTCTACGCTGCTCATAGAGCCTGGCCAACATGTGGAGCGTAGAGTTCCACCGTGTGGGCACGTCGCACAGCAGTCGGTGCACTGGCAGATTAAACCGATGTTGCAGGGTCCGCAGGGTGGCAGCGTCCGTCTTGGAGTTGCGGAAATGTGCGCTGACCCGGCACACCTTTCCGAGCAGGTCTGACAAGTGTGGGTAGCTTTTCAGAAAGCGCTGAACCACCAAATTAAAGACATGGGCCAGGCATGGCATGTGCGTGAGGCTGCCGAGCTGCAGAGCCGCCACCAGGTTACGGCCGTTGTCACACACGACCATGCCCGGTTGGAGGCTCAGCGGCGCAAGCCAGCGGTCGGTCTGCTCTGTCAGACCCTGCAGCAGTTCGTGGGCCGTGTGCCTCTTCTCTCCTAAGCTGAGTAGTTTCAGCACGGCCTGCTGACGCTTGCCCACCGCTGTGCTGCGACGCCGCGCGACACCGACTGCTGGCGACGTGCTGCTGCTGACACATCTTGATTGCGAGACAGAGGTTGCATTGGAGGAGGAGGAGGGGGGTGGTTTAGTGGAGGAAGCATACATCGCCGCAGATACCAGCACCGAGCTGGGGCCCGCAATTCTGGGGGTGGGTAGGACGTGAGCGGTCCCAGGCTCTGACTCTGTCCCAGCCTCCACTAAATTCACCCAATGTGCCGTCAGGGAGATATAGTGGCCCTGCCCGCCTGTGCTTGTCCACGTGTCCGTTGTTAAGTGGCCCTTGGCAGTAACCGCGTTGGTGAGGGCGCGTACAATGTTGCGGGAGACGTGGTCATGCAGGGCTGGGACGGCACATCGGGAAAAGTAGTGGCGACTGGGAACCGAGTAGCGCGGGGCCGCCGCCACCATCATGCTTTTGAAAGCCTCCATTTCCACAAGCCTATACGGCAGCATCTCCAGGCTGATCAATTTGGCAATGTGCACGTTTAACGCTTGAGCGTGCGGGTGCGTGGCGTCGTACTTGCGCTTGCGCTCAAACAGTGGCGCTAGCGACGTCTGGACGCTGCGCTGAGAGACATTGCTGGATGGGGCCGAGGACAGCGGAGGTGAGGGTTTGGGTGCAGGCCAGGAGACGGTAGTGCCTGTGTCCTCAGAGGGGGGTTGGATCTCAGTGGCAGGTTGGGGCACAGGGGGAGAGGCAGTGGTGCAAACCGGAGGCGGTGAACGGCCTTTGTCCCACCTTGTGGGGTGCTTGGCCATCATATGCCTGCGCATGCTAGTGGTGGTGGCTCCCTGGCTGATCTTGGCGCGGCAAAGGTTGCACACCACTGTTCGTCGGTCATCAGGCGTCTCTGTGAAAAACTGCCACACCGTAGAGCGCCTTGACCTCTGCAGGGTGGCATGGCGCGAGGGGGCGCTTTGCGAAACAGTTGGTGAATTATTCGGTCTGGCCCTGCCTCTACCCCTGGCCACCGCACTGGCTCGGCCTGTGCCCACACCCTGACTTGGCCCTTCGCGTCCTCGCCCGCGTCCACGTCCTATAGGCCTACCCCTACCCCTCAGCATGGTGTATTACCAGTAGTGCAGAAACAGAACGCTGTAATTAAATGTGCCGCTTATTGGCCTGTGGTTTGAGGCTCACTTCGCTTACCGAACGCACAGCAGAGCCAGGAAATAATTTTGCGCAAGCCTGCTGTAACACTTAGCTGGCTGCGTATGAATTAGGAGGACAACTACACCCAGCACAGACCCAGTACACTGAGGACAGTCACAGGCAGCCCAAATAGATTTTTTTTCCCAAATGTTTTTGCAGAGGCCCACTGCCTATATTCAATAAATATATGTCTTCTGTCCCTGCCTCACCGCTACTGGCCCTGGAGTATGTAAAATAACTGCAGACTGTTGCACTGTGGACAGGAATACAGCGGTGATGTAACAGCCAACACAGAGCCAGGAAATAATTTTGCGCAAGCCTGCTGTAACACTTAGCTGGCTGCGTATGAATTAGGAGGACAACTACCCCCAGCACAGACCCAGAACACTGAGGACAGTCACAGGCAGCCCAAATAGATTTTTTTCCCCAAAGGTTTTTGGAAAGGCCCACTGCCTATATTCAATAAATATATGTCTTCTGTCCCTGCCTCACCACCACTAGTGGCCCTGGAATATGTATAATTACTGCAGGGCAAGTGCAACACTGCAAAAAGCAGCCTTCACACTACTGCACACGGTTAGATGTGGCCCTAAGAAGGACCGTTGGGGTTCTTGAAGCCTAAAATACTCCTAACACTCTCCCTATAGCAGCTCCGGCACCAGCAGCACTTTCCCTGAGCTATGTCTGAATGCATCTGTGGCGAGCCGCGGGAGGGGCCGATTTTTATACTCGGGTGACACCTGATCTCGCCAGCCACTCACTGCAGGGGGGTGGTATAGGGCTTGAACGTCGCAGGGGGAAGTTGTAATGCCTTCCCTGTCTTTCAATTGGCCAGAAAAGCGCGCTAACGTCTCAGAGATGAAAGTGAAAGTAACTCGAACATCGCGTGGTACTCGTCACGAGTAACGAGCATCTTGAACACGCTAATACTCGAACGAGTATCAAGCTCGGACGAGTACGTTCGCTCATCTCTAGTTACATCCTCAGGTATCCCCTGGAATTTTATATTATTGCGCCTGCTTCTATCTTTTAAGTTGGCCATCTTGTTTTTTATGGAAGCTCTTTAGTCTTTAAGCGCATAATGGCCATCAATTAAACTATTGTGGGAGGCAGTAAGTTCCCCCATTTTGTACTCAATATGGTTTGTTCAGCCTAGTAACTCTTATAGGGATGAGTCCAAGGCTAAAGATATTTGGCTTATTTCACTTTGAATAGAGTCCCTTAGTGCCAGCTCCATATTTTTTAATAAAGTCCTCAGATGCTGGTTGGTTTGAGGAAGGGAGCAATGGTGTCCTCTTCTACTGTGCTGCAGTATTGCAAGGGGATGGGTGTGGAGAGCCTGGGCCTCTGCTTCTCCGGACTGGCTGAGGGAGAAGGCTGTGCAGGACTGGGACCCCTCTTCGGCTTCACTCATTCTCACATGCTGGGCATTCTCTGCAGTGTGGCTCCATGGTGGACCACTGTATTCTGTGGTAAGTGCTGTGTTCTTTGACAGGCATTGTGAGAGAGCAGTGCAACGAGCTGAAGTTAGCTGAACTAACTCAAGTGGATATTCCACCTCAGGCCTAGTCACTGTGGGGGCTACAATGATTCATGCAGTAGTCAGATTTCACAAAGGTGATTGATAACAGCAAATGGTACAAGTGCAACGTGATGCCAGTGCCTCTGAGTATGGTGCAGAATTAAATAAAGTTAACAGCTGACACCCACCTGCAACAGTTTTAATAAGCAGTGCTGCTGATCAGAAGTGTTGACCCTTTAAATGCCACTGTCAATTCTGATAGCAGAATTTTAATGCTCCAATCAATGTTTTAGAGGTCCCGCACTGCCCCCCGCGATAAGATTGCGGGTTGCCATACAGTTGCCTATCAGCCTGGGGCCTTCTGAAAGACCCCAGGGCTGACAATGCAGCTGCCTATCAAGCAATGCTTGTGGCATGGCTAGATAGATCACTTGTCAGATCGCAGTATGATGTAATGCCTGTCATTACATCGTACTGGAGACGTGATCAAAGCATCGTAAGTTCTTGTCCCCTCTTATGACTAAAAGACTGTAAAAATTAGTTTAAAAGTTTTTTAATTATTAAAAAAAGTAACAAAAGTTTAATAAAAGCTAGAGATGAGCGAGTATACTCGCTAAGGCACATTACTCGAGCGAGTAATGCCTTAGCCGAGTATCTCCCCGCTCGTCTCTAAAGATTCGAGTGCCGGCGCGGGTGACAGGTGAGTTGCGGCAGGGAGCCGGGGGGGGGGGGAGAAAGAGAGATCTCCCCTCCATTCCTCCCCGCTCTCCCCCGCCGCTCCCCACCCCCCACTGGCGGGCAGATACTCGGCTAAGGCACTACTTGCTCGAGTAATGTGCCTTAGCGAGTATACTCGCTCATCTCTAATAAAAGCCCTTAGACAACTCCGGCAATGGTTAAATAAAAGAGTTATGATTTTTTAAATGGGTGGAAGAAAAACTGAAAATGGGGGAAAATGGCCATATCCTTAAGGTTTTAAAGACTTTAAAGGGAAGACTTTCAGTAAAAGAACATTTAATAGCCCCCACAGGGGACTTGAACTTGTGCTCATTTGATCGCTTGTACTGTATACTGTAATACTTCAGTTTTGCAGTATATAGTGACTTTAGATGTTGCTAGAGGCATGGCTTGATAGTCATCTATGTGTGGCAGCCCAGGGATCGTTTAGTAGACTCCGGACTGCCATGTGGACCTTTCAGCACCCTCTGATTGTGCTACAAGTGGTGCCGATGGGGTGTGGGAAGGGGATGCCCACACTGACTATATAGATGCACGGTCAGCGTTGAAGATGGCCCTTAAACAGTTAGCTGCAGCAATGAGGGCTAATACCAATCAAAGCAGTAACTGTCAGCTGTCAGCTATCAGAACCAGCAGACAGCCGCCAGGTATGGAGTGGACTTGGCTCCCCAGCGCTCCACACTTCACAAATGCAGGACGTGTAGTCTTTCAGCAGTCATGAAGTGGTTAGTCTTCCTATTAGAGGCTCAGAACTGAATGCTCCCCAGGACGGAAGGTGTTAATTCTCAGATGGAAGTCAGATTCTTGTTGATGAGTCTTGTCTGTGACTATCAGCCATCATGCGCTATTTATGTTAGGATGATATTTGCGGTTTTTCAGGAAGGATGATAGGTTCTTGCCAGAAACGGATTACTCTAATGTCTGTGTAAACCTTCTCGTTTACCTTGGCGGTGGCTGCAGGAAATCTAATGCAATTAGTAAAAAGTCAAATTTCTGCACAAATGGCAGCCTGACAGGTGCTGAAGGGTGAACCGCACCTGGAAGACAGGATATTAAAGGGGTTGTCTCGCGGCAGCAAGTGGGTCTATACACTTCTGTATGGCCATATTAATGCACTTTGTAATATACATCGTGCATTAAATATGAGCCATACAGAAGTTATTCACTTACCTGCTCCGTTGCTAGCGTCCCCGTTGCCATGGTTCCGTCTAACTTCGGTGTCTTCTTGCTTTTTTAGACGCGCTTGCGCAGATGCATCTTCTCCCTTCGGCTGGTCTTGGAAGCATCGGCGTTTTGGCTCCGCCCCCTTGTACGCATCATCGCGTAGCTCCGCCCCATGACGTGTGCCGGTTCCAGCCTCCTGATTGGCTGGAATCGGCACATGACGGGGGCGGAGCTACGCGATTACGTGAAAAGGGGGCGGAGCCAAAACGCCGATGCTTCCAAGACCAGCCGAAGGGAGAAGATCCATCTGCGCAAGCGCGTCTAAAAAAGCAAGAAGACACCGAAGTTAGACGGAACCATGGCAACGGGGACGCTAGCAACGGAGCAGGTAAGTGAATAACTTCTGTATGGCTCCTATTTAATGCACGATGTATATTACAAAGTGCATTAATATGGCCATACAGAAGTGTATAGACCCACATGCTGCCGCGAGACAACCCCTTTAACTAAAAAAACACAAAAAAGGGGACAAAAATTACAACAAATAGCCATATACTTACCAATGTACTAATACAAGAGAGCAGGTAAATGCACCCCAACCCTCAACATAGAGACAGCCAAACTGCTATATGGAGGAGAAATAGTAGTGATGAACAACCACTCACACACCCTCCTAATATGGAGGGGGTGGCTGCTTAGTACTATTCTTGCACAAAAAGAGGGCATATACAGGGTGTCAGACCACAAAGTACATATAGCGCACCATGCAGGATCACATCCTACGGTACTAGTAACGCCATATTTCAGTCCAGCGGGCTGCCCTGCACCTCATAGGTGAACTGCACTGGCACCCTGGGCTCCCCAGCGTTCAAAGTGCACTGCATGTTACTCATATGAACCAAACTTTTCTGGCACACAAGTATGACCCGAATCAAATGTGTTATGCAGTTATACAAGGCAGTTCAACAGGGCAGGAGACATACAGCCCACATTTTTTGCTTAAACACCTTCCCTGATCCCTGCACCCCGGCTCAGAGACCCATCCAACTGGCCTAAGCCCTGCAGCCACCTCAACCTTCACCTGCTCACCACAAGGGTCCCCTGAACACCAATAGAAGAACAACACCAGCTCTGCTGATCTGCCAACCTTCAAACGGCACCGCAGCCTCCCCACAAACTCCTCCACTTTGAACCTCTACTAAGGCTGGATGCCAGGGTAAGAGCCTGCCTCACCATTCAACCTGCATAAACTGCTTCATTTCTCCACTGCTTCACCATCTGCACCTATACTCCATTGTCTTAGCTTCTGCACGTGCCTCATCACCATTTGCAAAGACTGTCTAACTCACGTCCATGCTTTGCTTTGTCTATGATGTCTATGCTCACCTATAGGGCCTTGTGTGGCGCAGAGTGATAAAGCTCTCACTCATGACCTGCAGGTTCAATCCCTGCATGGTTCAGGTAGCCGGCTCAAGTTTGACTGCAATCCTTCTGAGGTCAGTAAAATGAAATTGCTGGGGGTAATAAACAAATCCCCTGAGAGCACTGTGGAATAAGTTGGTGCTATAGAAATAACAAATCCCTTCCTCCCTATGCTTCATGTTGCCCATGCCATGCTCCGTTAATGCTCATGTTTTATCTTGCTCATGCTCTGTTCTGTCTCTATGCCTAAGCTATGCTCATCTGTCTGCACCGACTGCTCCCCTCCTCCTTCGTCTCTGCCTTACCACCAGCCAGGAACTGCTCCACACACACCCCACCTCACCTGGCATTCAAGCGTGCCGCGTTCCTTGACATGGCCGCTTGATGGAGCAGGAGGCCTGCACATTAGCAACCTTACTGCCTGCCTCCACACCTTCCTCCCATGACCAGCCCCAGCACACTATCTACACCATGTCACCTGCTCTCCTCACCCATGCACAGCTCTCACACACTTCTCACCTTCCTCAAATGCCTCCATCCCACCTCACCACCAAGAAACACCACAGCTACCCTCACAAATCCCCCAACCATCTGCTCACCCTCACTACCCAGTTACTTTTAGCTGTGGGGGACATCTGCCCTAACCCCGGCTCATCCTGTACCACTCACAGCCAATACCCTGCTCAAACTAAAGCCGCACACCCCTCAAGCCCACATGAACTCCCATGCCACCTTCAAATATGCCCTCTAGAACTCCCAATCCACATGCAACAAATATCTATGACGTCTTCACCACCAAGTGCCTAAATTTACTCACCCTCACTGAAACCTGGACTCAGCAGTCTAATTCTGCCTCCCCCGCTGCATTGTCCTATGATAGCCTGCAGTTCTCCCACACCCCCAGATCAGATGACAGGTGCGGCTGAGGAGTAGGCATTCTCCTCTTGCCAAACTGCACCTTCCAGGCTATTCCCCTGGCTCCCTCCCTCACCTTCTCATTTTTCGCAATACATACCCTGTGACTCTTCTGTTAACTCCCTCTATGTGCCACACTTATCTACAAGCCCTCGGGCTCCGCCCACCTGTTCCTACAACATTTCACTGCCTGGCTCCCCCATTTCCTGTCCTGCAAACTTCCAACCCTCATCCTCGGTGACTTCAACATCCCCACTAATGTCTCTATCTCCCCATCTGCCTCTCAGCTTCTATCGCTCACCTCCTCCCTTGGCCTAGCACAACTCTGACTCCTCCACTCACAGAGATGGTAACATTCTCGACCTAATCTTCCTCCACTTCTGCTCTGCCTCCCACTTTACTAACTCCACCTCCCACTCTTGGACCATAATCTCCTCTCCCTTTCCATTTGGCACCTTAACATCTCCTAAAACCCTCCTCCCATCTATCTCACCTCCAGATCGTCCACACGCAACAGTTTGCCAAGACCCTACAGTTCTCACTGTCCTCCATCTCTCTCCTCTCATGCCCCAAACTGGCTGCCAACATTACTCCACCACCCTCAGACACGCCCTGAATGAAGCTGTATCCCCTGTGACCAGAGCCATTAACTGCAGACCACAACAACCCTGGCTCATGCCCCAAATGCGCTTCATCTGACGGTGCTCCAGACGTGCTGATCGGCAGTGGCGTAAATCCAAACAGCCTATGGACTTCATCCACTTTAAATTTATGCTTAAAACCTACAATCTTGCCATCCATCATGCCAAACAAGTCTAATTCACCTCCCTTGTCTCCTCACTATCCCACAACCCCAAAAGACTCTTCAACACTTTCCATTCCCTCCTTAGCCCCATAGAACAGGACCCCATGATGGACCTCAGCGCTGGAGAGCTAGTCACACATTTCAAGTGTTGAAAGCATCCGTAAAGAATTCCCCAAAGATTGCACAGCTAGCCCTGTTAATGGCCTTTTCAGCACTGCATCCGCAAGACAGCTTTCTGCTGCTCGACCCACCACCTGCGCTAGCAACCCTCTTCCCTCACACCTCTTCCGGTCCCTTTGCCCGGCTGTCATTACCCACTTTGTAGTGGAAACCCAATATATCTATATTCTGGACTGTGGGCCTTTGGTAATGGACAATGAACCTGTTTTTATTCTGTATATTAAATGCCAGTACTTTTCCATTACTGATACAAATATAGATATGCCTTCTTTCATGTATCCAATGTATCTACTTCCTCTTATGAAACTTCTGTTCTCAAAACGCTGACAAGATAATATATAGTATAAACACGTTACATTTTCCATCTGTTTTGCAACTTTGGAAGACAGTATAACTCAGACATAGATAACCGCAGTCTGAAACAGCTACCACAATAATTACCCAAGCAATTTTACTGGAAACGTATGCAATTTATAGTTCATGATGTAACATCCAATCATATCGAAGGAACCACACGTGGGACCAAGACAACCCACTCATCTAATCCACCACCTGATGGCCAATCACAGATGACCGGAGGATGGAAGAATTGCAAGATGCTCATCCAATAATTAAACAATACGTTGTATCTATGTAATCTTTTGACCTGCCCATATGTTAAACTCTTAAAAGAGGCTACACGCCTAAGATTAAAGGAGAATTGAGGAAGCTTATACATTCTGAACCTGAGTCAGTGTGGAAACTTCTTATGCGCATATAATCAATTCAGAATTAATATGGAAGGGTGTAAACATTCCAAATTGAGTAAGCTGTGGTTCCACAAAGGATTTCCAGGACAACTTCACCACCATTTTCAACCTCTCCCTAACCTCTAGTAATTTCTCCTCCTCTTTCAAACATTTTATTATATCCCCTCTTCTAAAGAAACTGACCCTTGACCTGACTGATGCTACCAACTACCGACCTATCTCTAATCTCCCCTTCGTCTCCAAACTTGAATGCCTGGTTGATTCCTGCCTTACTCACTTTTTCTCTGACAACTCTCTCCTCAACCCCCTCCAATCTGCCCCAACACAGTCAGACTAGACATCCCCCTAGTATGAACCTCACATGCTTGCCTCCAGGACTTCACTAGAGCAGCACCGACCCTATGGAACGCTCTACCCCAAGATGTCCGGACAATCCCTTCAAATAATTAGCTGCAGCACTCAGGAACTCAATCAGAATTCCATGTAAATAAAAGTTATAAAAGTTATTTACTCCATCATTAAAAAAGTGCGACATTTTGACCTAAACAGGTCTTTGTCGAGCATGAGTGCATGTACACTGCATCGAATATAAATACACAAACCAAATACCCACTAACCAATTACAATAACCCCCCTCCCCCTATTCCTCCATCATCTTTCCCATTGGCACAGCGGGTGTCACGGCAGATGCATTAACTTCAGCAGCATCATAAATGTGCAAGGCATAAGGACACAATAGGCAACTCGCTAGCATCCTGTTAGATCCTGAGCGCATGCGCTAAAATAGTAACTCATAGAGCCATGAGTCACCTATGTACAACGTTAGAGACTACCGCGCATGCCCCAACCTCTGGCAATACCACGAGCTCTCATGATGAATAGACCCTTAACTATGCATGCGCCGCTGCCACGGCAATAAACCACCATCCTGGTCGCGGACATAATAAACAACACCAAGTGCCTACATAATGAAAGCCAGACAAATCTCATCCACACATAGTGGTAACAGAGACATGCTACCCAACACACAAATTGGACTTAATGCACTGTTACTAAAGTTTCTACCAATAATTAATGGGCCAATAGGTGCTAGCTACTACTACAGCAGCTCTCTCCATGTACTCCCTGTTTGTGATAACACACATCCACATACCATGCACAGAATTAAATGTCCATGTATTTTAAGTGCAAATAGCAAGAGCACCACAAAAGAGAGTGATAATTTATCTGTAAAATGATGTCTGTAAACAATGGGCAATACCATATAGGTACACTTGATCATATATATCTAAACACTAAGCCCCAAAACCAATGTGCACTTTATATGTGTATCTAGATCGACCTTTGAACCAACTTGTGTATCACATAGATCTGAATACCGAGCTATGACACAATAAAGCCATTAGCAGTCCAAATCATAACGTCCAATCTTTATTTCATCAAGTATTTAAATACATAAGCAATATTATATACTCCAAAGAGTGACTAAAATGACCACCTGCCGTCCATAATATAATATAGAGACATGCAATAAGACCATCTTCCAGCTCAATGGACCTGTACATGATGGTCCAATATAGCAATAAATGTACGTAAAACAAATGCTGCCATGAGTACACCCCCCCACGGGACACGCCATCCTGCCACCTCCCTGTTTTAACCAACTTGCCTCTGAAGTTGGGACCCGTTTGGTAGGCCATTAGCGGGGGGCATTTTGAACTCGGAACGGGCGGAGGAGAGTGAGCGGTTACGAATGGGTGGAGAAGAGTGAGCGGTTACGAATGGGTGGAGAAGAGTGAGCGGTTGCGAATGGGTGGAGGTGAGAGAGCTGTTGCGCACGGATGGAGAAATGTGAGCGGTTGCACATGGGCAGTGGTGAGTGAGCGGTTGCGCACAGGTGGAGAAGAGTGAACAGTTGCACACTGGCAGAGGAGAGTGAGCAGTTGCGAACAGGCGGAGGCATTCTTGGAGTGTGATCTAGTCAATCTTTTCTACTTCCACAAGTAAATTGTAAATCCCCATTAGGATGAGCTCCATGCCTGACAATGCCATCCAATGTGCTACTGGTGCAATGTATGCAGTCCTTGATCAGCCGATCGAGGGTCCATATTGTTGCGCAGGATGCATGCTCGGCGCACATTTGGAAGACCAAATCCAGGATCTAAATGAGCGATTGGCAACACTGAGATATATTGACAACATGGAAAGGAGTTTGCTGCTCACTGAGCAGTCACTCGCTGGGGTAGAGGCAGCGGGGATTGTATTATGGAGGAGCAGGGGGAGCAGGCAGCTAGCTGGGTGACAGATGGAAGGAGGGGTAGAGGGAAGAGAACCAGGGAGACTAGTCCTGATTTGGCACAACCCAACAAGTTGGCAAAATTGGTAGATGAGGGGATTGCCATTACAGAGCCAGCACCGCTGCAGCACATGTCCTCTGAACGCCAAGTGGATGATCCTAGTGGTGGGGGACTCAATTATAAGGGGGACAGATAGAGCTATCTGCCATAAAGCCTGGGATCATCGAATAGTGAGTTGTCCTCATGGCGTTTAAGTTCAACACATCGCGGATCAGATTGAAAGATTACTGGGAGGGGCTGGTGAGGTTCCAGCAGTCATGGTGCACATTGGTACCAATGAAAGAAATTAGAGGTCAATGGAGGGCCCTCAAAAATGATTTTAGGGAGCTAGGATTTAAGCTTAGGTCGAGGACCTCCTGGGTAGTTTTCTCAGAGATACTACCTGCACCAAAAGCCACAATAGAAAGGCAGCAGGATCTTAGGGAGGTAAATAAGTGACTCAGGAGTTGGTGTAAGAAGGAGCGGTTCGGGTTCTTGGAGAACTGCGCTGACTTTGCTGTTGACTACAGGATCTACTGTAGGGACGGACTGCATCGTAATGGGGAGAGGGCAGCTGTGCTGGGGAAGAAGATGGTTAGAAGGCTGGAGGAGTGTTTAAACTAGGGACTGGGGGAGGGCAAAAAGACAAACAGGGGATTAGATTGTGTAGATAGCAACCTAAGGCCAAGTAATGAGAATGGGGGTTGAGCAGGGTTGGGGTTAGTACAGTTACAACTGTCAGATCAGCCAATAGTACCATTAGTAACAAAATAAAAATAAAGAACAAAAACAAACATATAAATTGTATTTCTGTACGTTAAATCCTACTTAATTCCGAGGCTACGGGAGGATATAGGTGTAGGAGATGAACACGTGGAATCTCTGTGGGTAGAAACACAGGGAAAAAAATAACAAAATCCTGATAGGAGTTTTCTATAGACCAGCAAAAGCAACAAAAGAAACTGAAATCTTATTATTAAGGCAGATAGAAGAGGTGTCAAACCACAATAAAGTAATTATTATGGGGGACCTTAATTATACAGATATAATTTGGAAAAACGAAACCTACAAATCTCACAAGGGTGATAAGTTCTTGAAAACAATTAAAGATAACTACCTTACCCAACTTGTGCGGGAGCCATTTAGAGGGAGGGCCACTCTGGACTTAGTACTAACTAACAAACCGGACCGAATAATGGGGGTGCAGGTTGAGGAACACTTGGGAAACAGTGATCACAATTTAATTAATTTCCAGCTGTCATTCAATAAGAAGCCTTATCAGGGAGCGAGAAATAAACGAAACTTTAGTAAAGCAAAATTTGATCAGCTCAGACCTACTATTGGTAACATTAATTGGGACAACATCCTCAAAAATAGCAGTACAGACAACAAATAGGAAAGTTTAAAAACATCCTAATTACCTCATGTGAGCAGTGCATACCCTTTAAAAAAAAAAATCCACAAGTAGAAGGAAACCAATGTGACTCAACAAGACTGTAAGGGGGGCAATAAAGAAAAAAGAAAGCGTTTAAACTACTAAAGAAAGAAGGCGGCGAAGAAGCGCTAAAATCGTACAGGGAAAAAACTAAATAAGTAAAGGAAAGATCAAAATTGCTAAGGAGGCAGAAAGACTGATCGCCAAAGAGAGCAAAAAAAACCCTAAACTTTTCTTCAATTATATTAACAGCAGAAGGATTTGCACTGAGAGCACTGGCCCTTTAACAAGTAATGCAGGAGAAATCATAGAAGACAATGGGGGGGGGGGGAGGCAAATCTCGTAAATAGTTTCTTTTCAAGTGTATTCACGAACGAAAAATACATTTCATACGAGATGCAGGGGAATAAAATGAACCCCCTGCTAAATATTGCATACCTAACACAGGAAGAACTGCAGATCTGGTTAAACAGGATTAAAATTGATACATCGCCAGGCCCAGATGAAATACACCCAAAGGTTCTAAGGGAACTAAGTGATGTGATCGCTAGACCGCTATTTCTAATATTTATAGACACTATCAATATTGGGGTTGTACCATTGGATTGGCGCATTTCCAATGTGGTTTCAATATACAAAAAGGGGTCCAAAAGAGAGGCTGGTAACTGCAGGCCGGTAAGTCTTACTTCAATAACCGGAAAAATATTTAATGGGTTTCTGAGAGATGCTATTCTAGAATACCTCAAGGTGAACAACAGAATAACTCCTCAGCAGCACGGGTTCATGGACTGCACAGTAAAATATCAGTATTTGCAGATGACACAAAATTATACAATATAATCAATGCAACAGAGGACAATGCACGGATACAAACGGACCTAGATATGCTGGGGGCTTGGACAAAAAAATTGGAAATGTAGTTCAATGTTGATAAATCTAAAGTTATGCATATGGGCAGGAGAAATGGATGTCACCAATATACACTAAATGGGGTACTGCTAGGGAAAAGTGAGATGGAAAAAGAGCTGGGGTGCATTAAAAGTCTTGGGGAGAAACACTGTAACTTATTAAGGTCCAGTTCACCCCTGTCGTGGTCGGAGGCCTCGGTTGACGATCTAGGTGTCAAACTCACCAAGAAAATAGAGAATATATATGGTCAAAACTTTCTACCCCTGATCGACCAGATCAAAGCTCTTTTACGCTCTTACGACTTGCCAGCACTATCCTGGTTTGGCAGGAAAAATGTCTTAAAGTCCTATGTGCTTCCTATAATAATTTACCAAATTCGTATGCTCCCGATACACCTACCCACGTCCTTCTTCAAAACAATACATATGGCCTTCTCCGGATTTGTGTGGAGACAGAAGAGGCCTAGATTGGCATATAGTTTGATGATTAAGAGGAAAACTGAGGGCGGCTTAGATCTCCCATCTATTCAAGACTTCTATAGAGCTGTTCAACTCAGATACTGGACAGATCTAACTAACCTATCGAAAGACCCACTGCTGCACGCCCTTGCTGAGGGAGTCCACAGGGATCACTATTTGGATGACCTCTGGTTTCCAAGCAAGAACACATATAGGGCAAAAGACTTCAACCCATTGCTTAAAGGCCCATGTGAGATCTGGGACGGGCTAAGTGAGTCTCTAGCTCCCAAACCCTCGCCAAAAACGCCACTTCAGACCTTATACAAACTGATGGGGCTTCCACAAGACCCAGTGATAATCAGCATCTGGAGAGAGGCTCATAATAGTCGGATAGAAGACCTGCAAGCTCTGAGTCATAAAACCCCCGAAGAAATAAGACAGAGTTTGCTTCCACACCAAACCTGCTCCTTCCTGCAGAAAGAGCACATCCACAAAACGCTCAGCGAATTCCAGGCAAAATATAGGTCCACTCGTCCTAAAACTTTATTCGAAAAAATTCTCACTGAAAAAAACCCTAAAACACTGAACATCTCACACCTGAGAAAACATTTCATCGCACCTCCGCTATCTGCCAAACCCACCTTTCTCACATCGTGGGAAAAAGAATTAGGAATATCACTATCAAACGCAGACACCGCCCTTATCATGAGGATGGCCTACAGCCTCTCTCCATGCATTCTCATGCAAGAAAGCCATTACAAGTTGCTTGTCAGATGGTACAAAACTCCACAATGGCTTTTCAGCTATAAACTGGCACCCCACAACAGGTGTTGGAGATGCGACTCTGGTATCGGATCCTACTCCCACATCTGGTGGGATTGCCCAGATATTATACCTTACTGGAGAGGGGTCGAGGGAGTCCTCAAGTTGATCCATCCAACCTTATCCTTAGGAGCAGAAATGATCTTCCTTTGGAAACCCTCACATGTCTTCCACCCTTTAAAAAACAAATTGATAGCCTTTCTTCTGGACACGGCCAAAGCCCTAATTCCGCTACACTGGCTGCAGAAGACACCCCCTACCATATCCCAATGAAGAGAGAAAGCGGATATGTTATGCAACATGGAAGAACTCCTGAGCTGGTCTACAGGCACTCACGACAAGTTCCTCCAGATCTGGTCCCCATGGAGAAACCTGAGACATAATCCCTAAAGCAAGAGATCCCCCAATAAGATTATTACTAAAACACCATGATCCCACCCTCGGAGGGAATTGCTCTGGATGGGACAACTCCCATAAAAACATTGAACTCAAGGAGACCTCGAGACCTCGGACGTTCAGGGCTTAACCTAGGCCTGGGAACATTGACAGATTTAATGCCCCGCTGTTCCGGAGGAGGTAAGACTCTTCAGATATATGTTCAGGGATTGCTTCCCGTGCCTACCTACCAGCCCCCCCCCCATTCCCTCTTCCCCACACCCCCATCTTTTTATCTACCCCTTAAATTCCATCCCCCCCCCCTCCCTGTTTCTGTGAACTTTAATGTAAACTGAGTTCAACATTCCTATTTTGTGTACCGACAGCTTACTGGTACAATTATTATCAAGTGCACGAGTTATAGACATTTGTTATAAGTTTGAATTAAGCGGATTCTTAGAAAATGATGTCCATCAACCTGATTATAATTGTAAAACTGCTGATAGTTTTAATGTTAAAATGAATAACTATCGCTATGTCAGCTTTCTAACAGCAACATTTTTGTATGGAACATCTATGGAAATTCAATAAAAATCTGATTTAAAAAAAAAAAAAAAAGTCTTGGGGAGCATTAAAAGAGGCATGGGTACAAGGGACGATAACATCATCCTCCCACTATATAAGGCACTTGTCAGCCCCACATGGAATACTGCGCACAGTTCTGGTCACCGGTGCTCAGGAAAGATGTTGCAGCACTGGAGGGGGTTCAAAGAAGGGCAACTAAATTAATAAATGGAATGAGACGACTGGAATACTCACAGAGATGATCAAAATTGGGATTATTCGTCCTGGAAAAAAGACGGCTAAGGGGTGACCAAATAACTGTGTATAAATACAGGAGAGGACAATACAAGGATCTCTCCCATGATCTGTTTATACCCATGACCATCGGTAACAAGAGGGCATCTGCTACATCTAGAAGAAAGTAGGTTTCATCAACAACAGAGAAGGGGGTTCTTTACTGTAAGAGCAGTAAGACTGTGGAACTCTCTGCCTGAGGACGTGGTGATGGCAAAATCCATAGAGGACTTTAAGAGGGGACTAGATGTCTTTCTAGAGTGCATTGATTGTTCCGGGTCTTACATTTAGGTAGGAACTATCAAACATTGATCCAGGGATTATTCTGACTGCCATTATGGAGTCGGGAAGAAATTTTTTCTCCTGAATGGTCTAATTGGCTTTTGCCTCTTTGGGTTTTTTGCCTTCCTCTGGATCAACAAGGGGGTTTAAACAGGCTTAACTAGATGGACATTGTCTTCATTCATCCTAACATACTATGTTACTTTTGAGACAAAAAGATCATCATGTGGTACTGCATGTGCTTTAGAGCAAAGATCACTAATGAGTTGCGCGGTATAACCCCATACCAAAAACTTCTTGCATATCTGGCCTAGGCAATAATCGAGATGATCATCATCAACTATCCTTTTCATTTTGAGCAGTTGGTTCCAGGGCAATGATTTTAAGATACTGGGTGGATGGTAGCTCTTAAAACCAAACACTTTATTAGGCTCTATTGGCTCTTGGTACAAATCTGTTTTTAGCTGACCATCAGACACCGATACCAATATGTCTAAAAACTGTATCTGGTTCTCTGAGAATGTGACGGTAAGCTTAATGTCAGTCAAGATATTAAGTTCCGATTGAAAAGCCAGCAGTTTGTTCTCTGTTCCTTTCCAAATAAAAAATACGTCATCTATATACCTTCACCACACCTGGACATGCATCCAGGCCGGGGACATATATATATTTAATCCCTGAAGTAGACTTGAAGATATGATTGTCCAATCGCTAGGATAATACACTGCATTACTTATTTAGTGCATTCTAATAAGGCTATGACAGCACTCTATGAGACTGTGGAAGGTGGGGCTTAGTAAACTGAGCTACATGGAAGACATGGAGGCCCTTGTTAGGCTTCTGGTTGCCATGGGAACTGATTGGTACTTTACATTCATACTGGCGAGTGCCAATAAATGACAGAATGAGCCCCCTCCCCTACCATCCATTTACTTTCTACAATGGCTATTGATTGTGGCATGTAAGCAGTTATACTGCCAGGATCTTATATTTCTCTGTTCCTGGTGGTTAGAGCAGGAGCCTGGCTGTAGGTCGTCAGCCAAGACACCACCTTACAAAGATGTATGTGCAGGTTTTAAGCCCATTATTAACTACTGTAAAAAGGAGTATTGGATGTCATTATGATCCCCAGCACAATACTGAAAGAAGCGACCTAGAACTTGTGACCTGACATAAGGGCTTCCCTATTGTTCAGGAAAGAAAGTGAAGAGTTAACTGACAAAAGTACAGCCGAGTCTACCAATGTGTACATGTAAGACATGTGACCCTCAAAATATCATGAGCAGCAAGGTTCCGTTTTCTTCATATGTAATCCCTAAACAAACTGTTATCTAATGATTCAAGGAATATTGGACAACTGCCACGGGGGCATTTACTTAATGCGTTTGAACTTCAGGAATTATCAACACTCTGTAAATACTAAATGACATTCACTCCGCAATGTGCAGGAACTCTTCCCATTGACGTATGTTACAGCAGCAATGAACCGAATACTATGAAATAGATATTAATCTACACTAATGTCCAACCATCACCAACAATAACCTCCAGATATAACCTATACCAACAGTCACTGCGTATATACATTATTTATCCATGAATCGATCTTCTATTAGAAAAGTAGAAAACATAACAAAAATACCAAACTAACAATAACATAACTGTATACAGCAAGATAAGGCCCTTCACCCATGATCCACAAACTAAAAGCAGAAATCAGTTTATACCCATGTCCGGAGTTCTTCCCACCACTGAACACTCACACATCCACGCATAATCAACATATAAACATATATAACACAGTGTATCTAAAAGAACATGAAGCTATATGTCCAGCCGAGCCATACTGAGACCAAATATAAATAAAATTAAGCAATAGCATAAATACCAACATAAATACCAAAAAGTAGTAACACAAAGACTAAGTCCACCGGCATATAACCAAACTACCTGAAATTTCTCCTTTTTTGGGATCCTCATTGCAGCTTGGGGGTCATGCCTGCTACACAACTGTGTGACCAAAGATCTAAGTTCAGGATGTGTCAAGCCACACCATTTTTTTTTTCTTCTTAAATATGAACCATACTGTGCCCACTGTAGCCTGGGGGCCATGCCGGCTCCACCAGTCCATGCCCAGAGTTCAATGTTCTGGATGTGCCAGGCTACGACTGAAGACATGAATCCCACTATAATGTCATTCTGAGAAATGAGCACTCAGCATAGTAACATAGTATGTAAGGCTGAATGAAGACAATGTCCATCTAGTTCAGCCTGTTTATCCTCCTATGTTGTTGATCCAGAGGAAGGCAAAAAACCCCAAGAGGCAGCAGCCAATTAGCCCATTTGGGGGAAAATTCCTTCCCGACTCCCTCATGGCAATCAGACTAATCTCTGGATCAACCCCTAATAGTTCCTACCTGCCTGTATAGCCGGATTAACAATTACCTAAGATTCATATCCTATAATATCCTTCCGCTCTAAAAAGACATCAAGTCCCCTTTTAAACTCCTCTATGGATTTTGCCATTACCACGTCCTCAGGCAAACAGTTCCACAGTCTCACTGCTCTTACAGTAAAGAACCCTTTTCTGTGTTGGCGATGAAATCTGCTTTCTTCTAGACGTAGCGGATGCCCTCTCGTTACCGTCACAGTCCTGGGTGTAAACAGATCATGGGACAGATCCTTATATCATCCCCTCCTGTATTAAAAGAGTCTTGCCGGCACGTGAAATGTGGAACTGTGAACTGGACTCAGAAAGTTGATATAACTGAGCAGCAGACATAAAACACTGACTGACACACACTCAAAACACGCATGAATAAACAGATGGGATTGCTACAAGTACAAGTAATTAGTTTGTAGATTGGCCAAGTCACTTAAGCCATGAGCCCACTTCAAGGGTCCTCATTGTCTAGCGGTCCATAGTCTAATGAAACAACTAACCCCTAACCAAGGATACCTGCTTGCAAGCAGGCTGATTGCCCCAATAGGGATGGCCCCGAACTGGAACCTAAGGACCTAACTAGCCCTAGATGGTAAATGATCCACAGCAAGACTGTTCCAACCACATGCACCGAGAGCCACACAGACATGCAGGTGCATGAAACTGTTCATACTGAAGATACAGAACACTGTACATACACCTTATGTCCAGTCACATGCACAGAAGATATAGAAGACCTGGAGGAACACAACACAGTTCACACTGAAGCCTGCACAGACAAGCAGGAACACAAGACTACTCATACTGTAGGAGGGAAACCAGCAGACACTGACAAAACAGCTGGTATGTATAAGCAACAGACCTGTGAGATTGGCTGACTGGAGCAAACCACAACAGCCAGCGCAACCCTAACAGTACCTCTCCCTAAAGAGGGGACTCTGGGGATACAGGTGCCTAACACCCACTCTCCCCAACTCCCCACCCAATCTATCTACCAGTCAAAACGTGAATATATAAATATATACAAATACATAAACTCCAATATACATATCATACACTATTCATAAAACCCAAAAGCCTAAGGTCAGCACACCTGCAGCCCTAGTTCTCGCAGCCACCCACCGGAATTGAAGATGATAAGCCAGGCATGGACATGGCAATGTCTGTTCCTTTCTTTTTAAAAAGGTCTCCCTATTCTTTCCCTAATTTGCCTTAGATTGTACTTAATCTGCCCCTCAGTATGACCCTTCATAGAAACTGTCCCTATCCTATCCCTTCTCTCATTATCTGTTCCCACTCTCTCCATGCTCTAGAAATTTTGAAAAAAGACTGTCCGCATAGGAGAGGTGTGCCAGCTGAGGCCTGTATTAAAGGGGCACTGAAGCAGAAAATTCTCCATCCTTTCCAGCACGTTGCTGCACTCCTGACAGGGGCAACCCCTATCAATGAGAGGCCTACATTGCAGATTACCTTTTACATACAGTCTGTCGTGGAAGCAGTGCTAACCCAAGTCCCAAAACTTCAAGTGGACCCAGGTTGAATTCTGTAAACATAACCTTCCCTCCAGGTCCCAACTTGGGCAGTCTTTGAGTGCCAGGGGCTTCTGAAAATGGGTCAACAGGACTCTTTCGTCGAGGAGCCTCCTCGTCAGAGTCCTGATCTCCCACATCCCCAGAGCCCACTGGTATTTCACCTTCAGAGCCAAAGTAGTGTGAGCTGGGAGATATCTGCATTTGAAGGTCCTTCATTTGCCCTCCTGTCTCCCATTCCTGGAAGAAGTGCCAAAACAATCCCCTGCAGGAGTTGACCCACCGAGGAGTCCTCTCTTGCAAGAGGTCACCTGTGTTGATCTTAAAAAAATGGTGTTTACAAGAAACACCACAGGGTTGACCATAGATAACCCCCCTAGTCTCCTCGTGCGGTACATAATATCTCTCCTGATTAGGTTCAAACTATTTCCACACAACATTAGGAATATCAAATTGTAGACCAGGGTCCAGAAAGGTTCTGGCAAAATTCATAACATTGCCCAGGTTGATGAATAAGAGAAGCAGGTATTTTTTGAACTGGCTACCTTTTTCCTAAAGGATCCAAGACCAACCCTTTCATTGATTTGCCTTTTGAGTGGTACCATCCAGCCTGCCTACCTAATTTTGCATGGAGTAATTCCCCTGGTCAAATTTGATGCTGAGAACTTTTACTGAAGCCTTGGGCACCCAGGATATCAAACATAGGATTTTCCCTTCCTAACCAGAGACTCTCACACTTATACTTGTTGATCCTGGATCCAGATGCCTCCAGGTAGCGGTCCACCTCCGACACCACAAACTCCGCTCCCCCCCCACCCCCACACACACACACATACACACCCAAGGAAAGGATCTATTGCAAGCAATTACAACAAGAGACTTAGAGGACAGCCCTGACAGACACCGGAACCCACCTCAAAAGGGCAGCCAAGCCGACCGTTAACCATCGGGAAAGTCTCAGACCCTGCGTACTATCAAACTGTCGAAGCCAATTGAAAAACCCTCTCTGAAGGATTGACCAGAAGTACTCATTATCAACCCAATCAAAAGTATAAGCCTGATCCAGGGACAGCCCTATCCTGCTCCACTGCCTCCCAGACACTAAGAACAGCACTGAAAGTGCTATGACCTGGAACAGAGCAATGCTGGGCACCCCAAGAGGAGCCAGGGTGGAAGCTTCACCAGTCGATTAAAGAGCACTTTTGCCAGAACTTTCCTATCCATTATTGAGAAGTGCTACCAGACGCCATTTCTCAATATGCCTTGAATCTTTACCCTTTGATAGAATGATCAAGGCTGTCATCCTCATTGACCTAGGCAGAGTGAAAGAGGAAAGACACTCATTTAATACCTCCATCAAGATAGAACTCAAAAGGCCCTTGAATGTCTTATAATACTCAGATGTTAAGCAATCTGGACTTGGTGATTTTTTGAGCTGAAGCCCATTATCGCCAGCTTAACTCCTCTTCTGTGATCTCTTCTGTCAAAACGTCAAAACATCCAGATAGCGGTCTACCCCCAGGCTCGGGGAGAGTTTCAGACAGGAAAGCCAACATCCTGTCCGAAACTAGATTCCTCTTTCCCAAGAGTTGCAAGTAGCAGGATTGGATGACCTCTAGAATCCATGATCTGGATCGATTCAGGGACCCCATACAATCAACCAGTCCACTGATGACTTTACTATTCACTGACATCCTACTGTTTCTGTTAGAGTTGGGCACTAAAGAGCTCTCGAAAGAACCTCGTGGTCCTCCTCTTGAACATCTTCCACGGCACTGACGTACTACTACTAGTTTTAGTTCCTGGCTCTGCCTAAAGTCCTCAAAGGACTGTCTTATTTCTGCTTTAGTCCAGGAGTGACTAATTCAGTCTCCACAAACCTCTGCCCATCCGGGGGGTCTCTGCAACATTCAGAGAAAACAATATTAGACAGTGGTCAGAGAATTCCACCTCAACAATGGACCATGGTGAAGAGATGGCTTCCTCCTTCAAATAAAACCTGTCTATTCTAGACCTGTTGCTGCCTCCATATATTAAAGATGAATCCTCATCTCCTTGGGCATGCTGGATGTGGACATCCACCAGGCAAGCTATGCTGTTAAATGCAACGCTGTCAAAAGACCATCTGATTCTGAAGCCTCCCCTATTCTCATTCACACCAGTAATTCCTGTATGCACACCCTCAGAGTCCAGATCAGATTTTGGGTCAGGACCAGGTTTCATTTGGGCCTTAGTAGACCTAGGAAACTACACTGTTGCCTCAGCTTGTGCAGCTGCAACTACTGCAATGTCCCCCCATAATCAGTACTCTGTGTCATTTTTTTCCCCGTAGTTTTTGCTTTATTTTTTACATTTGTCACAAGCCTCCACATCCCAGGGTGTCTGGGACTCATAGACCACTGCAGACTGACCTGTCACACAGGAGACCTCAGATCCTGATTTCACAGCAGCCTCTGCATCACTGGTCTTATTAGCACTGACAGTATTGTTACTGTCACGACTCTTTGCCACTGCATTTTTCGCAGAGTCTGAATCAAATGGTCTCAGAGTGGGGATGCCCCTATCTGACCCTTCAGCTAAACCAGCGTTCCCCATCACATACACATATTTCACCTGCTCCTCAGGCTTCCTTTGTTCCCTCCTTCCTTTTGGGATGCCAGGGCAACCATTGTGGTTATCAGCCAGGGTGCTGTGGGTCCCTGAGTGGTAATTACTCAGTGGTGCTGCTGCTGGATGCACACACTGATGACAGTGTTTGCACCCAGGATCCTCCTCCCCTAACCTCTACTCCTTGGTTCTGCAGGAGGAGAGGCATCCGAGTGCACACACTTCTGCCTGCAACAGTGCCGAGACACAGGGGGGTGAACCTGGCAGCTGCAGGCATAGCTGGCCAACACACAGATCCCAAAGAGTCTGGTTCATCACAGGCTTTCTATGGGACTGCAGTGCCTTTAGTGCATAGCACTGTGGTTAGACCAGAAAGGGGTTCGGCCACAGCACCTCAGCGCTTCAGGTCAAGGGCGAAAAATACTGGCTCTTTGTCTTTTTCTTTAGGTCGCCGTTCACAACTGTCGGCCAGGGACAGAAGGCGGAAGAAGAGATGACACCATTCATGTAGGCAGAACAAGCATGGTAGATATCATCACCTATCTTACCACTCTAAACGAAGATCCATGCGGTCCTCATCATCTTCTGATTTTCGATCTGCCAGCAGTGATTCTCAGCGTTGGAGAACAAGACAAGCATGTAAGTCCAATTGGTTTTGGAGCGGCAGGAGTGACTGCATCAGCAGCGACCAGGGGCTATGGCTAGAGCAGTCAATGTCATGGTTGAACAGCCCAAGGGACCTTTTACTTATTTGACCTCAGGCCCGCTTCCACCATCAACAGCAGCAGAGGATGAAGGGGACTGTGGGTTGGGCTGCCAGCATGCTTGGTTGTCTGTCTCTTTGCAGGTTTCAAAGGAAAGTGATTCAGCTACAACTAAAGTATATTTTGACCAAATTTGAAGACAGTAATAAGGGTAGTTCCCCTTCAACTATACCTGGGAGTGCCCCACGCCCATCTGACTAGGGAATGGGGTCACAAGGCTTGTTTAAAGATACAATGTTTTGTGGTGTAGCCCCTTTGGTCAGTGGTTTGTCGGAAGAGATAACAGAAAAAAATCAGACTAGGAGAGTACGCTGAAATATGGCCGCTTTTGTCGGTGGATCACATTGCAGTAGGCAAAGAGCAGAATTTTGATAAGGGGTTCGAATTAAAAAGCCACATATTCGGTAATTGGCTTTGGGCCTTTTTTCTTTGGTGCATGTTTTATGGCAATGTTGTTTGGAGAGAGGCCCTGAATTATTGATTATATGTAGACACAATCTTCAGCACCCGTAGTCTGTACGGAGGTGAGGCTTGGTGGTGCTATGATGAGGAATTTAGGAATCATGTTTCCAGCCACCCGGTATCAGCTGGACGTCAAAGGCAATGGACATCTGGATTCAGTTGATACTGGCACAACATCCACAGCGGCCCTTTCCAGGAGGAGCTGTAGCAGTCGGGCAGCAATCGACTATCACAGTTCGAAAGTCAAATAGCTCCTGTTGGTTTTACAATGAAGGCGATTGCCTATCCGCAACCTTTAAATTTTGCCATGAGTGCTCCATCTGCGGAGGTGCACATGCAGCAATTTGGTGCTTCTGAAGGCAGACTATAGGTGTCCAACAGCATCTAATGAGCCTCTCAGTCCAAGGAGAATTTGCTTTATTTATCCTCCAGACATCCATGTACAAAAAAGTACAGCAGCAACAACGTTTCAATCCCAAACTGGGATCTTTATAAAGCTAACTGCACAGTAAAATGTATCACGTTAAAAACCAAACTCATTAAGAAACACCCACCTCATTAACCAATCATGCACCTAGGCCATTAGATAACGCTTGTCAGAAGAATGGGGTAATGAGATGCTCACCTGGCGTTCCACTGAGGCTATGTATGTGCTTTGTAGTATAGCGTTATGTAGCGTCCTGTACATCCTACTGCACATGTCATGGAAACGTAGTATGACCAAACCTAGTGACGCCTCCTGTCATTGTTGTGTGCATGCGCGGGATCTCTCACTCAACCCACCTCGTTTCGCTGCCATAACAACGTGACTACATGTACTTGATGTGCATGTGCATGAGCACAAGTCCAAAAAGGCATCACACAAGACGCCAGGAGAAAAATTGCCTTGCACAGAGATCATGTAACGTAGCGATTCTGATATATTGAAAATCAGAACCAGTCCCACTTATCCTGAGCACCTTAAGGGCTCTCAATTACAATAAAGGAAGGGACAATGATGTGCACTTACACATGTGTATGCTGTGTGTCATCAAAATAGCAATGTAACTATTATCAAATTATGTATTCTCGTGACAGCTTAGAAAAACCATCAATGTTTACACATGCTGACCCTCAGTAATATGCAAGTATTTTTAGAAGAATTTTTTGAAAATAAAAGGTAAAAATTCCTTTCAACTATACCTTAAAGGGATCCAAACAATGGAATATACACTCCCAGAATGATAATACACAGGGTGCACTCATCATTCATTTTATTAGACCCAAACAAAAATTATCGGACAACTTATACATCTCACTCAAGGATATGACACTCATAACAAAAGTGCAAAGGGAGATTCACCACTCCCAACTCAAAGGGGGGGGGGGGGGGGGAGTGTCAGCTAATTGTCTTCTTGCATACTATGAATGCTAGGGTTTTTCACATGCATGTCAAAAATTCATCAATTGATGTCCGTCAAAAAGTTTCTGTATCACGTGTGAGTTAGCAGTCTCATATTGATGCCAGGGAGATCCTCATAAACAGACTGTGCCCCATTGATTTGAGGAAATAAAATCAAAATTGAAAAGTCAGAAATAAATCTAACATGTCAAAAAAAGGCCACAGAGCAGATGGTATATTGAGGTGGTCTAATGAAAAGCCATGCCATTGTATGTGACTAAAAGTTGATGCACTGAATATACATTTTAGACTATATACATACATTAACAGTGTAAACACTAGAGATGAGCGAGCGTACTCGTCCGAGCTTGATGCTCGCTCAAGTATTAGGGTACTCGAGATGCTCGTTATTCGAGATGAACACCACGCGGTACTCTAGTCAATTCCATTTCCTTCCCTGAAAGTTTTGCACCATTTTCTGGCCAATAGACATGCAGGGAAAGCATTACAACTTCCTCCTGTGACGTGCCAGCCCTATCCCAGCCCCCTGCAGTGAGTGGCTGGCGAGATCAAGTGACCGCCGAGTATTTAAAGCGGCTCCCGCCCGCGGCTCGCCTCAGACACACGCTGGCAGAAGTTAGGGAGGGTGCTGCTAGTGCTATAGTTAGTGTTGGCGTCTTCAAGAACCCCAACGGTCCTTCTTAGGGCCACATCTGACTGTGTGCATTACTGTTGTGGTTGCTAGGAGCAGTTTTGCTATTTTTTTTATATCAAAAATTTTTTTACACCACTCTGTGTGTGCCGTCAACTGCACGCGCAGCGGACGGCAACAGCCCCCGATACAGTGAAAGTCAGCTACATGCTATATAGCCTGCATTGCATTTCCCCCCAATTTTTTTTTTAATCCTTCTTACGGCTAGCTCTGACTCTCTGCATTTCACTGCGTGGCTGCTGTGAGTTCAGGTGCATCACTATTGCATATTGCACAGCTAGGCCATATTATTTTTTTTCCTGGCTGCAGTTTGCGTAACATAAGCGCTGTCTCCCTCCAACTGCACGCCAATAATTAAAAAATTTTTTACACCACTCTGTGTTTGCTGTATTCGAAATACACCTGTAAGGACTGGCGGTTCGCGGGTCCGTCGTGCCCGCACCGCCGGTCCTGTCACACGTGCGGCCGCTGTGCGGCGCAGGGGGGCCCCGGTCCTCGTCACCTCCCCTGGCCGCCGAGCTCCGCCTCGCCGCCGGGTTGCCAGGGACGCGGAAACCAAACATGTGTCTCCTGTCCTGCCTCCTGCAGGGCTGGGGGCGGGTTCCCCAGTGCTGCTGGGTGCAATCAGCTGCTGTCAGGCTCCCCGCCCCAATCAGCTGCTGGGGCGGGAGCTCTGACAGCATTTAAACCTGCTGGTGTCTGCAATCCAGTGCCAGTGTTAGTTTTGGATTTCCTGCTACACCAGCGTACTGCATACTTCTGACTCCTGACTCCTGTTACTGACCTTCTGCCTTTGGACCTGACGTTGCCTTTGCCTGACCCTCTTGTACCGCGTACCCTCTTGTTGCTGACCCGGATTGTCTGACTCTCCTTGCTGTTGTTTGTTCCAGTGCCTGTCTGTCCGTTAGTCCCCGTGTCCCCCTTCCTTAGTGAGTGTAGGGACCGTCGCCCAGTTGTCGCCCTGGGGCTTAGCCCAGGGGGGCAAGTAGGAAGGGACAGGGGTTGCGGGTATCTTCAGGGACCTCCAGTTTCCCGGACCCCGCGTCCTGACAGTAACACTGGCCGAACGGAAGTCGGTTCCCTACATCCGACCAGCAACCTGGAAACCCACTATGGAGGCTGTGGCGGCTTTAGCCAACCAGGTACAGATTCTGACGGACCTGGTCCAGGACCTGACTGCTCGCCTGCAGCATCAGGAGCAGCGAGGGGCTTCTAAGATGATGCAGCTCCCTGCCACCCCTGGTACGGTTTCTGAACCCCGAGCAACACCTCCTGACTTCTTTTCTGGTGAGAGAAGTCAGTTTTTTGTGTTCAGAGAAGGCTGCAAGCTTTATTTTGATCTCCGACCCCACACCTCTGGCACAGAATACCAGAAAGTGGGTTTTGTGATAACTCGCCTGAGAGGAGAACCCCAAAATTGGGCCTTCTCCTTACCAGCTGACTCCCCCACCCGACAGTCACTAGACGCCTTTTTTACTGCTTTGGGCCAGCTGTATGACGAGCCTGACCGTGCGGCCTTTGCAGTCTCTAAACTCCTGGCCCTGCGACAGGGGCGGAAGGTGGCTGAGGACTATTGTTCACAATTTCGCCAACACTGCACGGAGTCTGGGTGGAATGACGCGGCCTTAAAGGATCTGTTTTTGACCGGCCTGTCGGAGGGCCTCAAGGACCTCTTGGTGGCACACCCGGAGCCCAGAACTTTGGAGCAAGCCATGTCTCTGGCCATCCGGGCTGACCGACGCTTGAGGGCCAGACGCTCGACTCGGACCAGCCCTGTCCGTACGTCTACTCCGTCGGTGGTTCCGACCTTAACCCCTCCCTCCACAGAACCCATGGAGCTGGGAACCATGACCCCGAAGCAACGCCGGGAATATCGTCTCAGAATGAACCTCTGTCTCTACTGTGGGGAGCCGGGTCATCGCATTGTGACCTGTGAGAAAAAGCCGCGGCAGGAAAACTTCCGCTCCTAGGTAGTTGTCGGGAGGACTGCCTAGGAGCTAAGGTACTCCCTGTAAAGTCTAAGATGCTGTTGCCCTGCACCTTAGAATTCCGGTCTTTCTACCGTGCTGGGCAAGCGTTCCTGGATTCTGGAGCTGCTGCTAATTTTGTTAATTTTGAATTTGTTGCTAAACTGTCTGAGTATTTTTTCCGTGTAGACCCCCCTATTCTGGTCTCTGGTGTCGACTCTACTCCCTTGCAGGCTGGTCTTGTAAATCTGGTTACCCCGGAGTTACAGTTCACTATTGGGGCCTTACATACGGAGTCCTGTACATTTTTGGTTATGAAGAACCTGTCTGTGGATGTTGTGCTGGGGCTACCCTGGCTAAGGAAACACAACCCAGTAATTAACTGGGATACGTTGGAACTGGTCAAGTGGGGTTCTCGCTGTGACAGCCACGTGCGCCCAGTGGGGGTGGATGTCTCCACCTGTGAAGGAGTGGAACTACCTGACTACCTCTCCGAGTTTTCGGACGTCTTTTCCAAACAGCTATCAGAAGCCTTGCCTCCCCATAGAGAATGGGACTGTAAGATAGAGTTGATCCCTGGGGCCAAACTTCCTAAAGGTCGCATCTATAATGTTACGGTTCCGGAGAGGGAATCTATGAAGGACTATATCCAGGATAGTTTGTCCCGGGGGCACATCCGGCCCTCCGAGTCTCCAGTAGGGGCTGGTTTCTTCTTTGTGGAGAAAAAGGATGGGGGCCTCAGACCCTGTATTGATTACAGGGAGTTAAACAAAATCACTGTCAGGAACCAGTACGCCCTTCCGCTCATCCCAGACCTCCTCAACCAGGTCACCGGTGCCCAGTGGTTCTCTAAACTCGACCTAAGGGGAGCTTACAACCTCATTCGTATTCAGGAGGGGGATGAGTGGAAGACGGCATTCAATACGCCCCTCGGTCATTTTGAGTACCTGGTCATGCCCTTTGGGTTGTGTAACGCC
Source organism: Eleutherodactylus coqui (assembly GCF_035609145.1). Classification (NCBI taxonomy): domain Eukaryota; kingdom Metazoa; phylum Chordata; class Amphibia; order Anura; family Eleutherodactylidae; genus Eleutherodactylus; species Eleutherodactylus coqui. Next base: position 291,606,952 of record NC_089840.1, on the reverse strand, counting down.
CCTGCTGTATTTCAAGGTTTCATGAACTCAGTTTTTCAGGACATCATGGGGGTGTTCGTCGTAGTGTATCTAGATGATATTCTGATTTTTTCCCCTGACTGGGAGACACACCAGGTACATGTTCAAATGGTCCTGACTCGACTCAGGGCTAACCAGCTGTTTGCTAAGCTTGAAAAATGTGTCTTTGGGGTGCAGAAGATATCCTTTTTAGGGTATATCATTACTCCATGGGATATCCAGATGGATCCGGGGAAGGTGAAAGCCATCACTGAGTGGGCCCAACCCATCACTCTAAAGGCCCTCCAGCGCTTCTTGGGCTTCGCTAATTATTATCGGAAGTTCATCAAGAACTTTTCTGTAGTGGCTAAACCCTTAACGGATCTCACCCGGAAAGGGGCAGATGTGAGTACCTGGTCTCCAGATGCGCTGGCGGCATTTGCTACCCTGAAAGCTGCCTTTTCCTCCGCACCTGTTCTTGTCCAACCAGACCTGTCGTGTCCGTTTGTGGTAGAGGTGGATGCCTCTGAGTTTGGAGTAGGGGCGGTCCTTTCTCAGGGGCCGTCTACACTCACAAATCTTAGACCGTGCGCTTACTTTTCTAGAAAATTTTCCCCAACCGAACAGAATTATGATATAGGCAATCGTGAGTTACTTGCTATAAAATGGGCGTTCGAGGAGTGGAGGCATTTTTTGGAGGGAGCACGCCATCAGATCATGGTACTCACAGACCATAAGAACCTGGTATATTTAGATTCTGCTAAAAGGTTGAATGCTCGACAAGCTCGTTGGGCTCTTTTCTTTTCCCGTTTTAATTTCCTGGTTACTTACCGACCCGGTTCCAAGAATGTGAAGGCAGATGCCCTATCTAGGAGTTTTGGTATTCCGGAACCTCCGGAGTCGGAACCTGAGACTATCCTTTCCCCTGGGGTGGTTCTCGCAGCTGTCTCCTCTGACCTCTCGCCGCTAATTCAGGCTGCGCAGCAATCAGCCCCTGAAGCACTTCCAGAAGGCAAACTCTTTGTTCCTTTACCATTAAGGTTGAAGGTGTTAGAAGAGACGCATGCCTCGGTACTTGCTGGTCACCCCGGTCTCCGGGGAACTCAGGAATTACTTTCCAGAACTTATTGGTGGCCTCATATGAGTAGGGATGTTCGGGCTTTTGTCACTGCTTGTCCGGTGTGCGCCAGGGGGAAGAGTGTCAGGAGACGTCCTGAGGGGCCTCTTCTTCCCTTGCCCATTCCGTCCAGGCCCTGGACACATCTGTCCATGGACTTCATCACTGATTTGCCGCCGTCACAGGGTAATACGGTCATTTGGGTCATTGTAGATCGGTTCTCCAAAATGGCACATTTCGTTCCTCTGAGCAAGTTACCTAATGCCAAACTTTTATCTGACATGTTTATTAAGGAGGTGGTGCGGTTGCATGGGGTTCCTGAGGACGTGGTCTCAGATAGAGGGGTCCAGTTTGTCGCTCGCTTCTGGCGAGCTTTCTGCAGGCAACTGAATATTGGTTTGTCCTTTTCGTCTGCTTTTCATCCCGAGTCGAATGGTCAGACTGAGAGGATGAACCAAGAATTAATCCAATACCTGCGACTGTTCGTTTCAGACAATCAACATCTGTGGGTTAACTTCCTTCCTCTCGCCGAGTTTGCCATTAACAACCATGTAAATTCGTCTTCTCATGTGTCGCCGTTCTTGTGTAACTATGGGTTCCATCCTCGATTTTCTTTTTCTCCCTCAGTTACTGACACGCCGTCTGCGGACTCTGCCATTAATGAACTGTGCACAGTTTGGGCCCAGGTTCGTAAGAACCTTCAGGGTTCCCAGGATAAAATTCTTGGTCAAGCTAATAAAAGACGCACGATCTCTGCACCGTTCGTGGTTGGGGAGCAGGTATTACTGGCCTCGAAAAACTTGAAACTCAAGGTTCCATCCCTAAAGCTGGCTCCTCGCTTTGTTGGTCCATTCACCGTCTCTCAGGTGGTCAATCCTGTTGCGTACCGACTATCTCTTCCGCAGTCGTGGAAGATTCACGACGTCTTCCACAAGGGGCTGCTGAAAAAATATGTAACCCCAGTTCTGCCCGCCCAGAGCCCGCCCTCTCCTACTCTTGTACAGGGGGAACTGGAGTATGAGGTAGAACGTTTAATTGATGCTCGGCGTGTGAGAGGTATCTTACAATATCTGGTACATTGGAGGGGGTTTGGCCCTGAGGACCGTACATGGATTCCTGCCCGGGACGTACATGCACCCCTATTGGTTCGAAGGTTTCACAGGGCCTTCCCCCTCAAGCCTGCCCCGGGCCGTGGGGGTCCAGTGTCCCCCCGTAGAAGGGGGGGTACTGTAAGGACTGGCGGTTCGCGGGTCCGTCGTGCCCGCACCGCCGGTCCTGTCACACGTGCGGCCGCTGTGCGGCGCAGGGGGGCCCCGGTCCTCGTCACCTCCCCTGGCCGCCGAGCTCCGCCTCGCCGCCGGGTTGCCAGGGACGCGGAAACCAAACATGTGTCTCCTGTCCTGCCTCCTGCAGGGCTGGGGGCGGGTTCCCCAGTGCTGCTGGGTGCAATCAGCTGCTGTCAGGCTCCCCGCCCCAATCAGCTGCTGGGGCGGGAGCTCTGACAGCATTTAAACCTGCTGGTGTCTGCAATCCAGTGCCAGTGTTAGTTTTGGATTTCCTGCTACACCAGCGTACTGCATACTTCTGACTCCTGACTCCTGTTACTGACCTTCTGCCTTTGGACCTGACGTTGCCTTTGCCTGACCCTCTTGTACCGCGTACCCTCTTGTTGCTGACCCGGATTGTCTGACTCTCCTTGCTGTTGTTTGTTCCAGTGCCTGTCTGTCCGTTAGTCCCCGTGTCCCCCTTCCTTAGTGAGTGTAGGGACCGTCGCCCAGTTGTCGCCCTGGGGCTTAGCCCAGGGGGGCAAGTAGGAAGGGACAGGGGTTGCGGGTATCTTCAGGGACCTCCAGTTTCCCGGACCCCGCGTCCTGACAACACCATGCTGAGGGGTAGGTGTAGGCCTAGAGGATGTGGACACGGTCGAGGACGCGGAGTCCCACGTGAGGGTGTGGGCACAGGCCAAGTTCCTGGTCCAGGTCAATCGCAGCCAGCTGCTGCCGGATTAGGGGAGAGGCAAGCTTCTGGGGTCCCCAGCTTCATATCACAATTTTTGGGTCCACGTTGTAGACCTTTATTACAAAATCAGCTGTGTGAGCAGGTCCTGTTGTGGATAGCAGAAAATGCATCCAGCGATGTATCGACCACCCAGTCTTCTACGCCATCCACTGCTGCAACTCTGAATCCTCTGGCTGCTGCTCCTCCTTCCTCCCAGCTTCCTCACTCCATGAAAATGACACATTCTGATGAGCAGACAGACTCCCAGGAACTGTTCTCGGGCCCCTGCCTTGATTGGGAAAAAATGGTTCCTCTCCCACCTGAGGAGTTTGTTGTGACCGATGCCCAACCTTTGGAAAGTTCCTGGGGTCCGGGTGATGAGGCTGGGGACTTCTGGCCAAGTACTAAAATATCTGGGTGTCCAAGTAGTTCTCTCCAGTTAGTTGTTGATCTAAGAACTGATTGTGTATTCAGGGATCTACAAGGACAATCAGTCTAACATGATTTTGTACTCAACATTATTCATTATAACAGTAGTTCCACCTTTATCAGACAGTTTAATGACTACTGATTTACCCTCTACAAGACAGACCTATAGCAGTCTTGCAGAGATTGAATTATACCTACTGTATGTTATGGCGACTCTCTAGTTCCCGAGTTACAACCTTAGTAATAAATAATATCACCCATCAAGGCTATTCTGATGAGCAGGCAGACTCCGTTGTCCTTGGCCCCATGCAGCAATGTCTCTCAGCGCAGCGTCCAGCATTGGAGCGCAAGCGCAAAAACGCCGCCACGCACCCGAATGCTCAAGCATTAAGCGTGCACATTGGCAAATATATCAGCCTGGAGATGCTGCCATACAGGCTTGTGGAAACGGAGGCTTTCCAAAAACATGATGGTGGCAGTCCCACGCTACTCAGTCCCCAAGTACTGGCGGGCAGGGCCACTATATCTCCCTGACGGCACATTGGGTGAATTTGCTGGAGGCTGGGACCGAGTCAGAGCCTGGGACCGCACACGTGCTACCCACACCCAGAATTGCGGGTCCTCCCTCAGTTCTGGTATCTGCGGCAGTCTATGCCACCTCCTCTAAACCCTCCCCCTCCTCCTCCTCCAACAATGAAAACATTCTTGGCAAATGCTTTCGCTGTGGTACGTCTTGCACCGGTCCAAGAATTCCACCTAAACTGGCACAATAGGAATGCCCCCCCCCCCCCCCCCTCTTAATTCTGGCCACAGTTCCGAAAACCAACTAAATACAACCGGGGTCGTATTCGATTATCCCTAGCTGAAGCATTCAGCCGACCGTTAGAGCAATAGTGGCTTCCATCTTGTTGGTATTGATAATAATTACATATTTTAGTGTACAGCTGAGGTAGGAATAGAGCCGACTATAGAACACAGCATTCCTGCAGGGCTGGGGACAGAGTAGCAGCAGGCACGTATCTTTTTTGGAAGCAGGCCAGCTGAGATCCACATACTCCCGTACTGATTTTGGACTGATTGATGAGGCCTTTACTTGTGATCATCTTTGGTAATTCCTGACAAAGATGAGTGGTATAGCCAGAAACTTGCATTGCTAACACTTTGAAATGGTCAACAAAAAACATATGAATGAAGCCTTTCCATATTTCTGATTGAGATGAGGAGGAGTTCAGACTTTTAGTACCTAGAATATCCTTTTCATTGCTATCAAATGCTCCTCTTGTCTCAGAAAATAGTAGCTTTTCCACATAGCTGTTGTCGCTTCCACTTTTGTTCTGTGGCTTTACCTTTGTCCATTAGCTCTTATTCGTATCTGAAGGTTTGATTTTGCCCATGGAGGCAAAATTCAAGGTGGAGGCGTGGAACTGAGGCTGACCCTGGGCCCGCTAACGTGCTTCCCACACAGACTATAGCGGGTCCTCGTCATGGTGTCTTGGCTTTGTAATGCCACCTCCTCCTCCTGCTTGGGGTCAGGGGATCAGCAATGCGCATCATGTATTCTCTCTCGTGTTACCACAGTTATCTGAGAAACTTGTTTGGGCCAAAGGAGAGGAGCGTAACTGCATTAACGTTACAGGGGTCTGCCTATACTTCAGCAGCAGAAATGTTACAGGGGTCTGCCAATAATGCTGCTACATAAATGTTTCTGGGGTCTGCGTATACTTCTGCAACTAAAATGTTACTGGGGTCTATCTATACTGTTACTACTGAAATGTACCTAATACTGGGCTCTGCCTATACTGCTGCTATGGAAATGTTACTGGGGTCTGTCTATACTGTTACTACTGAAATGTTACTTATACTGGGCTCTGCCTTTACTGCTGCAACGGAAATGTTACTGGGGTCTGTCTATGCTGTTACTACTGAAATCTTACTAATACTGGGCTCTGCCTATACTGCTGATACGGAAATGTTACTGGGGTCTGTCTATACTGTAACTACAGAAATGTTACTGGGGTCTACCTAGACTTCGGCAACATAACTATTAGTGGGGTCAGCTTATACCTTTGCTACAGGAATACTACAGGAGTCTGTGCATAGTATGGGTGCAGTAAGTTTTCCCATCGCGGTGTTCTACGTATCTGCCCCCCCAAAAAAAACAGACGGACTAGGGAATGCAGTGTTGGCTGAAGCCCACCTGTACTGAATCTCACGTTAGCTCAGCTATCCGGGGCACTGAAATGGGATTTATTTATGTACCATCGTTGGGTTCCAGGGAGCCACCCATGCTGTGGGTGCACACAGACTTCCCATAGCGGAGTTGTACCTGCCTGTGACTATTATTAAAAAAAAAAAAAATCTGACTAGGGCATGCACTGTTGGCCGAAGCCCACCTGTACTTTATCTCACGTTAGCTCAGCTATCCGGGGCACTGCAATGGGATTTATTAATGTACCGTCGGTGGCTTCCTGGGACCCACCCATGCTGTGGGTTCACACAGACTTACCAGAGCGGAGTTGTATCTGCCTGTGACTATTAATATAAAAAAAAAACAGTCTGACTAGGGCATGCAGTGTTGCCAAAAGCCCACCTGTACTTTATCTGACGTTTGCTCAGCTATCCGGGGGACTGCAATGGGATTTATTTATGTACTGTCTGTGGCTTCCTGGGACCCACCCATGCTGTGGGTCCACACAGACTTCCCAGAGCGGAGTTGTACCTGCCTGTGACTCTTAATGAAAAAAACCCAGTCTGACTCGGACATGCAGTGTGGGCCGAAGCCCACCTGTAGTTTATCTGACGTTAGCTCAGCTGTCCGGGGCACTGCAATGGGATTTATTTATGTACCGTCGGTGGGTTCCAGGGAGCCACCCATGCTGTGGGTGCACACAGACTTCCCATTGCGGAGTTGTACCTGCCTGTGACTATGAAAAAAGGCCAGACTGACTAGGGCATGCAGTGTGGGCCGAAGTCCACCTGTATTTTATCTGACGTTTGCTCAGCTATCCAGGGGACTGCAATGGGATTTATTTATGTACCGTCAGTGGCTTCCTGGGACCCACCCATGCTGTGGGTCCACACAGACTTCCCATAGGGGAGTTGTACCTGCCTGTGACTATTAATGAAAAAAACCCAGACTGACTCGGGCATGCAGTGTGGGCCGAAGCCCACCTGTATTTATCTAATGTTAGCTCAGCTGTCCGGGGCACTGCAATGGGATTTATTTATTTACCGCTGGTGGGTTCCAGGGAGCCACCCATTCTGTGGGTGAACACAGACTTCCCATAGCGGAGTTGTACCTGCCTGTGACTATTATTTAAAAAAAAAAAAACAGTCTGACTAGGGCATGCAGTGTTGGCCGAAGCCCACCTGTACTTTATCTCACGTTAGCTCAGCTATCCGGGGGACTGCAATGGGATTTATTTATGTACCGTCGGTGGCTTCCTGGGACGCACCCATGCTGTGGGTCAACACAGACTTTCCAGAGTGGAGTTCTACCTGCCTGTGACTATGAAAAAAACCCAGTCTGACTCGGGCATGCAGTGTGGGCCGAAGCCTACCTGTATTTTATCTGACGTTAGCTTAGCTATCCGGGGCACTGCAATGAGATTTATTTATGTACCGTCGGTGGGTTCCAGTGAGCCACCCATGCTGTGGGTGCACACAGACTTCCCAGAGCGGAGTTGTACCTGCCTGTGACTATTAATAAAAAAAAAAAACTGTCTGACTAGGGCATGCAGTGTTGCCGAAAGCCCACCTGTACTTTATCTGACGTTTGCTCAGCTATCCGGGGGACTGCAATGGGATTTATTTATGTACTGTCGGTGGCTTCCTGGGACCCATCCATGCTGTGGGTCCACACAGACTTCCCAGAGCGGAGTTGTACCTGCCTGTGACTCTTAATGAAAAAAACCCAGTCTAACTCGGGCATGCAGTGTGGGCCAAAGCCCACCTGTACTTTATCTGACGTTTGCTCAGCTATCCGGGGCACTGAAACGGGATTTATTTAAGTACCGTCGGTGGGTTCCAGGGAGCCACCCATCCTGTGGGTGCACACAGACTTCCCAGAGCGGAGTTGTACCTGCCTGTGACTATTAATAAACAAAAACAGTCTGACTCGGGCATGCAGTGTTGCCGAAAGCCCACCTGTACTTTATCTGACGTTTGCTCAGCTATCCGGGGGACTGCAATGGAATTTATTTATGTACTGTCGGTGGCTTCCTGGGACCCACCCATGCTGTGGGTCCACACAGACTTCCCAGAGCGGAGTTGTACCTGCCTGTGACTCTTAATGAAAAAAACGCAGTCTGACTCGGGCATGCAATGTGGGCCGAAGCCCACCTGTAGTTTATCTGACGTTAGCTCAGCTGTCCGGGGCACCGAAATGGGATTTATTTAAGTACCGTCGGTGGGTTCCAGGGAGCCACCCATGCTGTGGGTGCACACAGACTTCCCAGAGCGGAGTTGTACCTGCCTGTGACTATGAAAAAAGGCCAGACTGACTGTGGCATGCAGTGTGGGCCGAAGCCAACCTGTATTTTATCTGACGTTTGCTCAGCTATCCGGGGGACTGTAATGAGATTTATTTATGTACCGTTGGTGGGTTCCAGGGAGCCACCCATGCTGTGGGTGCACACAGACTTCCCATAGCGGAGTAGTACCTGCCTGTGACTATAAAAAAAGGCCAGACTGACTCGGGCATGCAGTGTGGGCCAAAGCCCACCTGTACTTTATCTGACGTTAGCTCAGCTATCCGGGGCACTGCAATGGGAATTATTTATGTACCGTCGGTGGCTTCCTGGGACCCACCCATGCTTTGGGTCCACACAAACTTCCCAAAGTGAAGTTGTACCTGCCTGTGACTATTAATGAAAAAAGCTCAGTCTGACTCGGGCATGCAGTGTTGCCAAAAGCACACCTGTACTTTATCTGACGTTTGCTCAGCTATCCCGGGCACTGAAATGGGATTTATTTAAGTACCGTCGGTGGGTTCTAGGGAGCCACCCATGCTGTGGGTGCACACAGACTTCCCATTGCGGAGTTGTACCTACCTGTAACTGTTAATGAAAAAAACCCTGTCTGACTCGGGCATGCAGTGTGGGCCGAAGTCCACCTGTAGTTTATCTGACGTTAGCTCAGCTGTCCGGGGCACTGCAATGGGATTTATTTATGTACCGTCGGTGGGTTCCAGGGAGCCACCCATGCTGTGGGTGCACACAGACTTCCCATTGCGGAGTTGTACCTGCCTGTGACTATGAAAAAAGGCCAGACTGACTAGGGCATGCAGTGTGGGCCGAAGCCAACCTGTATTTTATCTGACGTTTGCTCAGCTATCCAGGGGACTGCAATGGGATTTATTTATGTACCGTCAGTGGCTTCCTGGGACCCACCCATGCTGTGGGTCCACACAGACTTACCAGAGGGGAGATGTACCTGGCTGTGACTGTTAATGAAAAAAACCCAGACTGACTCGGGCATGCAGTGTGGGCCGAAGCCCACCTGTACTTTATCTGACGTTAGCTCAGCTATCCGGGGCACTGCAATGGGAATTATTTATGTACCGTCGGTGGCTTCCTGGGACCCACCCATGCTGTGGGTCCACACAGACTTACCAGAGGGGAGATGTACCTGGCTGTGACTATTAATGAAAAAAACCCAGACTGACTCGGGCATGCAGTGTGGGCCGAAGCCCACCTGTACTTTATCTGACGTTAGCTCAGCTATCCGGGGCACTGCAATGGGAATTATTTATGTACCGTCGGTGGCTTCCTGGGACCCACCCATGCTTTGAGTCCACACAGACTTCCCAAAGCGAAGTTGTACCTGCCTATGACTATTAATGAAAAAAACTCAGTCTGACTCGGGCATGCAGTGTTGCTGAAAGCACACCTGTACTTTATCTGACGTTTGCTCAGCTATCCGGGGCACTGAAATGGGATTTATTTAAGTACCGTCGGTGGGTTCTAGGGAGCCACCCATGCTGTGGGTGCACACAGACTTCCCATTGCGGAGTTGTACCTGCCTGTGACTATGAAAAAAGACCAGACTGACTAGGGCATGCAGTGTGGGCCGAAGCCAACCTGTATTTTATCTGACGTTTGCTCAGCTATCCGGGGGACTGTAATGGGATTTATTAATGTACCGTTGGTGGCTTCCTGGGACCCACCCATGCTGTGGCTCCACACAGACTAACCAGAGGGGAGATGTACCTGGCTGTGACTATTAATGAAAAAAACCCAGTCTGACTCGGGCATGCAGTGTTGGCCGACGCCCACCTGTTTTTTATCTGACGTTAGCTCAGCTGTCTGGGGCACTGCAATGGGATTAATTTATGTACTGTTGGTGGGTTCCAGGGAGCCACCCATGCTGTGGGTGCACACAGACTTCCCATAGCGGAGTAGTACCTGCCTGTGACTATGAAAAAAGGCCAGACTGACTCGGGCATGCAGTGTGGGTCGATGCCCACCTGTATTTTATCTGACGTTAACTCAGCTGTCCGGGGCACTGTAATGGGATTTATTTATGTACCATCGTTGGGTTCCAGGGAGCCACCCATGCTGTGGGTGCACACAGACTTCCCATAGCGGAGTTGTACCTGCCTGTGACTATTATTAAAAAAAAAAAAAATCTGACTAGGGCATGCACTGTTGGCCGAAGCCCACCTGTACTTTATCTCACGTTAGCTCAGCTATCCGGGGCACTGCAATGGGATTTATTAATGTACCGTCGGTGGCTTCCTGGGACCCACCCATGCTGTGGGTTCACACAGACTTACCAGAGCGGAGTTGTATCTGCCTGTGACTATTAATATAAAAAAAAAACAGTCTGACTAGGGCATGCAGTGTTGCCAAAAGCCCACCTGTACTTTATCTGACGTTTGCTCAGCTATCCGGGGGACTGCAATGGGATTTATTTATGTACTGTCTGTGGCTTCCTGGCACCCACCCATGCTGTGGGTCCACACAGACTTCCCAGAGCGGAGTTGTACCTGCCTGTGACTCTTAATGAAAAAAACCCAGTCTGACTCGGACATGCAGTGTGGGCCGAAGCCCACCTGTAGTTTATCTGACGTTAGCTCAGCTGTCCGGGGCACTGCAATGGGATTTATTTATGTACCGTCGGTGGGTTCCAGGGAGCCACCCATGCTGTGGGTGCACACAGACTTCCCATTGCGGAGTTGTACCTGCCTGTGACTATGAAAAAAGGCCAGACTGACTAGGGCATGCAGTGTGGGCCGAAGCCAACCTGTATTTTATCTGACGTTTGCTCAGCTATCCAGGGGACTGCAATGGGATTTATTTATGTACCGTCAGTGGCTTCCTGGGACCCACCCATGCTGTGGGTCCACACTGACTTACCAGAGGGGAGATGTACCTGGCTGTGACTATTAATGAAAAAAACCCAGACTGACTCGGGCATGCAGTGTGGGCCGAAGCCCACCTGTACTTTATCTGACGTTAGCTCAGCTATCCGAGGCACTGCAATGGGAATTATTTATGTACCGTCGGTGGCTTCCTGGGACCCACCCATGCTTTGAGTCCACACAGACTTCCCAAAGCGAAGTTGTACCTGCCTATGACTATTAATGAAAAAAACTCAGTCTGACTCGGGCATGCAGTGTTGCTGAAAGCACACCTGTACTTTATCTGACGTTTGCTCAGCTATCCGGGGCACTGAAATGGGATTTATTTAAGTACCGTCGGTGGGTTCTAGGGAGCTACCCATGCTGTGGGTGCACACAGACTTCCCATTGCGGAGTTGTACCTGCCTGTGACTATGAAAAAAGACCAGACTGACTAGGGCATGCAGTGTGGGCCGAAGCCAACCTGTATTTTATCTGACGTTTGCTCAGCTATCCGGGGGACTGTAATGGGATTTATTAATGTACCGTTGGTGGCTTCCTGGGACCCACCCATGCTGTGGCTCCACACAGACTTACCAGAGGGGAGATGTACCTGGCTGTGACTATTAATGAAAAAAACCCAGTCTGACTCCGGCATGCAGTGTTGGCCGACGCCCACCTGTTTTTTATCTGACGTTAGCTCAGCTGTCTGGGGCACTGCAATGGGATTAATTTATGTACTGTTGGTGGGTTCCAGGGAGCCACCCATGCTGTGGGTGCACACAGACTTCCCATAGCGGAGTAGTACCTGCCTGTGACTATGAAAAAAGGCCAGACTGACTCGGGCATGCAGTGTGGGTCGAAGCCCACCTGTATTTTATCTGACGTTAACTCAGCTGTCCGGGGCACTGTAATGGGATTTATTTATGTACCATCGGTGGGTTTCAGGGAGCCACCCATGCTGTGGGTGCACACAGACTTCCCAGAGCGGAGTTGTACCTGCCTGTGACTATTAATAAAAAAAAAACTGTCTGACTGGGGCATGCAGTGTTGGCCGAAGCCCACCTGTATGTTATCTCACGTTGGCTCAGCTATCCGGGGCACTGCAATGGGATTTATTAATGTACCGTCGGTGGCTTCCTGGGACCCACCAATGCTGTGGGTCCACACAGACTTCCCAGAGCGGAGTTGTACCTGCCTGTGACTATTAATGAAAAGAACCCAGTCTGACTCGGGCATGCAGTGTGGGCCGAAGCCCACCTGTATTTTATCTGACGTTAGCTCAGCTGTCCGGTGCACTGCAATGGGACAAACAAGAGGAGCGATACAGCGCTAATGAGACGTTCACAGCTACGCTAGCATTGTAGTCCACTCTAGGCCCGTGATTGCTGAGGGTTTGTGCGGAGGCCTAACTCCTGGGTGCAGTGAAAATCCGCTTCCTACCTACGATTGCTGAAGCTGTTGGCCGAGGTCTATGTCCCGGGGGAAATGCAACTGCGCCAGGTTGGGGCTATGGAGCTTTTTCCTGGCTAATCCAGTCATTGGAGTGGGGAAAGGAAAGGTAACTGATTTACTGACCCCGTCGCAGATGAACTAGCATCGAATTCCGCTTCATGCCCGCGTTTGCTGAGGGTGTGGGCTGAGGCCTATGTCCCGGGGGAAGTGCAAGTACGCCAGGATGGGGCTGTGGAGCTTTTTACTGCTAATCCAGTCATTGGAGCGGTGAAAGGAAAGCTAACTGACTTAATGAGCCCGTCGCAGATGAACTAGCATCGAAGTCAGCTTCATGCCTACGATTGCTGAAGCTGTGGGCCAAGGCCTATGTCGTTGGCGCTGTGCAAGTCTGCCATGTTTGGCCGCTCTGATTTCTTTATTGTTCATGTCTTGGGTTTCGTTGGACCCCCCTATGCTGTTGGTGCACACAGACTTCCCATCGCGGTGTTTGACCTGTCTGGCACAAATACACTGACTGACTTGGGTAAGGGGCAGAGTGCAGATGGCTTTCCCCTTGCGGTGTCGATTGAGCTATGCGACACGTAGACAGAATAAATACTGTGTGGGCACATGGATTCCCCATAGCTATGTAACTCATGCGCAGAGAGATATGTAGGAATCCGGACACATGAGTTGAATTTTCTTTGCTTTATTTTCGTTTAAGCTTGCATGATCAGGTACATGGTATCACAAGAACGCGTTTCGGCGTAATGCCTTGTTCACCTCAATGTATGATCCATAGCTTACTGATTTATAGGTTAAAAACAATTACTACTGATTCCAAATACCTGATGTATTAACTCCTTCATTACATTTTGTTCACTGCTGGTTCTCTTCCCACAGAACCCGCTGCTTGAATCTTACTTGGTAATTAACCCTTGCAGATCATTATATACTGTGTACTCATTTCTTATCCCTTATGGCACTAATAAACATTAATGCGATCGTGTTATGCACTTAAACAAATCCTTTGTACATTATACTGAGATATATATCCATTATTGATTATCACTTTAAACACATTAGGGAAAAATAGTTAAAGCATGATTAACAAACTTATAATATGCATTGTTGGACTAATAAAATATATGACACCTAGATGTAAGTGTTAAGTAACATGCTGTCATAACATGATCGCATCATAATTACATTGAGAGTCCATCAAAAACAAAATATTTTTTTCCCCTTATGTTAACTGTCCTATGATAACTGTCTTAAAGTTCTGACTTATAAGTGTACATTCCATAATGGTAAATTTTATGTGAATTATATGACAACTGCAGTAAAAACGCATGAAAAACGCATAAAAAAACGCATATGAAAAAAAAAAAAATTCCCTGAATTAAAAAAAAAATATTTTTTTTTTCTTTTCCTTTCTCCTCTTTCTCTTTTCCTTTCCTTTCTTTCATCTTTTTTACTATTTTTTTTACTTTTGTACCAGTTTATCATATTACACCTATGATGTTATAGTGCTGTGATTGCATAAGAATCTATTATACATAGAAAAAAAATTCTCCTAGGATCTCTTTTAACTGAGTCTTTATCTTATTTATTTATTTGGTATTAAACCTAGTATAGCCTTATTTATGATAATGTTTGAATTACATGTAGACTGCATGTGATGGGACCCACTTGACCTTTGACATGCTGTATGTAGTATATATTGTACTATTGATTGTTACAATCATACATTCACTTCAATACAGATATAATAGATCTGTTTTGATGTTCAACCCCTCTGGTTGTCTGGTATTCAGGGTGAGTATCCAGAAACCTTCTCGTTTAAGTACTTCCGAACGATCTACTTTTTGTTTTCTTTGTTTGGTCAGTTTTTCTATTCCAAAATATATCAAATCCTTTATGCTTCCCCCATGAACTTCTATGAAATATTTCGCTACTCCTGAGTGCTGTTTATTACCTTTTTCTACATTTCTAATATGTTCTGTCATACGCGTCCGCAGTTTGCGTATAGTGCAACCTACGTACATAAGTTTACATTCTGTGCATATTATTATGTAGATTATGTTGAAGGAATTGCAATTTATGTATTCTTTTATCTGGAAATGTTTTTCACCGAACTATCACTGAAACTGTTGCATTTATGTGCGTATCTGCATGTGCTGCATTTAGCACTGCCGCATTTTACAAATCCATTATGTGTTAACTAGAGATGAGCGAACGTGCTCGGCCACGCCCCTTTTTCGCCCGAATACCGCGATTTTCGAGTACTTCACTACTCGGGTGAAAAGTACTTGGGGTCGCCGGGGGGTGGGGAGAGGCGTGGCGGCGTGGGGGGAAGCAGCGGGGAACAGGGGGGAGCCCTCTCTCTCTCCCTCTCCCCCCCACTCCCCGCTCCACCCCCCCGCGCCGCCACGGCGACCCCCGAATTTTTTCGAAAATCGCGGTATTCGGGCGAAAAAGGGGCGTGGCCGAGCACGTTCGCTCATCTCTAGTGTTAACCAGTTTTTGTTGGTACCACTTTTTTTAGAGGAGAAAGAACTGGGGGATAAAGTGTCATATAGATTTCTGCTTCTTTTTGCTACTACCCTTACCCCCCTACCTAAGATATCTCTAGTTATTTTATCTTGGTCTAGTATAGGTAGATATTTTACAAATATTTTTTTAATGCTATGAAATAGTTCACTGAACCTTGTGGAGAACACTAATGGATTGTCTCCACTTTTCTTTTTGTTGTGTGAATCTTCTAACAATTGATTTCTGTGTTTATTTTTCATTTTACGAGATGTTTTTTTCAAGGAGACTTTTTTTATATCCTCTTTCTTTCAATCTATTAGTTATTTCAACTTTGGTTCTTTTATAATCTTCATTTAAAGAGCAAGATCGTTTAGCTCTAATCATTTCTCCTATTGGTATAGCATTAATTACGTGCTGTGGATGTGCACTACGTGCATGTAGTATTGTATTGCCTGCAGTTTCTTTTTTAAAGGGTTTGGAAATAATTTTTCCATCTGCATTGGATCCTATTATAGTTAGATCCAAAAAGGATGCAGTGTTTTCCTTCCATTCACTGGTAAACTTCAAATTATAACTGTTTTTATTGATATAAGCCCCAAATTCTTTCAAAGTGATGTTCATGTCCTCTTGTGCTTTCTTTGTCCAGATAATACTAATATCATCGATATAGCGCGCATACCACACCATGCGGTCCCTGAATGGATTATCATAACAAAAAATGAATTTGGTTTCCCAGAAACTCATTGTTAGATTTGCGATAGTTGGTGAGAAACGGGAGCCCATAGGTGCTCCCGATATCTGTAAATAATATTTACTGTCAAACATAAAAAAAATTATGTGTGAGAAGAAATTCAATAGATAATAGAATAAATTCTTTTAATGCCATTGTATAATTACTATGAAAATCTAAATGATGTTTGACAGCCAGCAGGGCCGCGTGGTGTGGTATACTTGAATATAAATCGACTACGTCACACACAATCCAACATGAGTCGGAATTCCAATTAAATTTTTCCAATTGCTGTATAACCATTTTACTATCACGCAAATAACCAGGTACCAGGTTTTGTGCATAACACGATCGCATTAATGTTTATTAGTGCCATAAGGGATAAGAAATGAGTACACAGTATATAATGATCTGCAAGGGTTAATTACCAAGTAAGATTCAAGCAGCGGGTTCTGTGGGAAGAGAACCAGCAGTGAACAAAATGTAATGAAGGAGTTAATACATCAGGTATTTGGAATCAGTAGTAATTGTTTTTAACCTATAAATCAGTAAGCTATGGATCATACATTGAGGTGAACAAGGCATTACGCCGAAACGCGTTCTTGTGATACCATGTACCTGATCATGCAAGCTTAAACGAAAATAAAGCAAAGAAAATTCAACTCATGTGTCCGGATTCCTACATATCTCTCTGCTATTGAACACGCCACAGGACCGGATGGCTAAACGGACCGGAGGTTGATTTTCTATGCGTGTACAGACCACAAGTACCGCAAGCTCTTCAGAAGGTGAGATAACTTTTTTCTATGTAACTCATGCCCACGTTTGCAGCTTCTGACGGAGGTGGCACAGGATTGGAATGAAGATCGAATGTCAATTTCTCATTGATTCTCTACAGCATTGTGGGCTATCGCCCCGCCCCTTTTAAAGAGGGTCGCTGCCTGGCCTTGCCAACCCTCTGCAGTGTGTGCCTCTGCTTCCTCCTCATGGCAGATGCACTTATAAATAGACATGAAGGTGGTGTGGCTATGCAGCCAGCGTGTGGCATGAGGGCAGCTAAAGGCTGCGCAGGGACACTTTTGTGTGTGCTGTGGACGCAGGGTCGTGCGGGGGGTTGGGCAGCATGTAACCCAGGAGAAGAGGCAGCGGTGTGTCCCGCAGGCAGTGCTTGTGCTTGGTTGCAGGTAGTGTGGTGCTTAGCTAAGGTGTGCCTTGTTAATGAGGGCTTGTCCGAAGTAAAAATTGTTAGGGGGGGGGGGGCTCACTCTTGCCGCTATTGTGGCTTAATAGTGGGACCTGGGAGCCTGAGATGCAGCCCAGCATGTTGCCCCTCGCCTGCCCTATCCGTATCTGTGTCGTTTCCATCACTCTTGTAGGTTTTGCAGATTTGCACAAATGAAAACCTTAGCGAGCATCGGCGATATACAAAAATGCTCGAGTCGCCCATTGACTTCAATGGGGTTCGTTACTTGAAAAGAAGCCTCGAGCATCGCGGGAAGCTCGACTCGAGCAACGAGCACCCGAGCATTTTGGTGCTCTTTCATCTCTAGTAAACACATAAAACAATGAAAGAGGAGCTGAAGGGCGCCAGAAATGAATTCACTATTTGGACCATAAGTCGAAATGAAAGGTATTCATGGTTTATCTTTAGAATGTTCCCTAGGGGTCAACAATTCCATACGGGGAATAACCTTGGCCCTTGCTGCAGATTTCTTAACAAGTTCAGATGGATAACCCCTATGTATAAATTTACAACAGATTTCCTCTAATGTCACATCAATCCTTTGATCATTGGGGATCCGACGTACCTGTAGAAGTTGGCTCCACATGGACTGTTTTCATTTACAATGTTGTTGCTTGGATGGTCAGTTTTTTGTAGACGTGTGTTTGCCGATAGGTTGCTCAATTTTGGATTACTACTTTGAATTGTTTAGTTCTTTTTTGAAGTGGATGCTTTGCCATGAGATGAGCATTTCTCAGGTGATAAAATACCTGGACGATTTCCTGATTGTTGGTCCAGGTAATTCACAGATTTGTGCTTTTTTTTTATTGTGGACGTTTCAGGTTTTGATGCAACGGATAGGAGTCTCACTGTCTACCGAAAAAACAAAGCCCAGTTACAGCTTTTCTGGGAATTGAAATCGACATGGTCCAGATAGTTTTTCTGTTGCCGGACAAAAAACTGCGTCAGACTTGACAGACCTTCCTTGTCAGGAGCTGGAAGTGACAAACGGCGAGCTTCATTTGTTTTCGGATGCGGCATCATCAGTTGGTTTTAGAATGATTTTTGACAATCACTGGTGCAGGTCTCCTTGGCCAGTGGGTTGGATCACAAAGGCGTTAATTCGAAGTAGTAATGCCAAATTGAGCAACCTATCCGCATCACACGTCTACAAAAAACTGACCTTATTACAACTGTTCCCTATCATAGTAGCAGTGGAGTTATGGGGCAGGAGATGACAAATAAAAGAATTTGTTTCTTGCCAGACAATGCAGCAGTGGTACGGGTGATCAACACAGTCCTCGGTGTCGCTGCTCATTTTGGCGTTGGTCAGGCATTTAAAATAGTGTTTACTGTTCAAAATTTATTTCCATTCCAAACCTGTCCTGGGTTACCTAATTGTTGTTGCTGGTGAATTTTCTCATTCTCAGTTTGCAGTCTTTGCAGGACCTGCCTCCATCAGCGGAGACGGAAGAGGTCTGTTTCCCGGCTTTCTTGTGGGACTTAGTAGAGCTGAATTGCTAAACTTGGTTCAATGCTCAGTATGAGAGTCAACATGGAAGACATATGGTGCAACTTGGGACTTATGGTTTGTGCAATCAAGTTTTCTCGAGGAATCCCAGATAGTCTATGATAGGGGCTAAAAGGGTTAATATATGTTGCATAGCAATCCATTTGAATCAATAAGGATGAATACTGCAATATTTTATGTGTAACAGGACTGATGACTGTTTTGAGGAACAAGCCTGTGGTTTCCTGTCTTGAGCTCTACACCTGACCTGAGTGGAATCAGGAAGGTCTCCAGAGCAGATGTTCCTTAGTCTGTCAAGAAATGGCTTAACCACAGAGAGTTATCAGTCCCTAAAAAGAATGTGCTTGTCTAAGTCATATGTGAAATCACAAGTCTAAGTCATATGTGGAAATCACAAGTTTTTCCCTGTTTAACCACAAGTCGCATCCTGCGAGGGCGACTGTCTATAAAAACCAAGACATACAGAAAATAAACAGAGTTCATTGCTTCAACCTATACAGTGCGTATTGGTCTATGCTTTGCCTCTCGGAGCTCTCCTACCTAGGTCAATTTGGAAACGGACAACATCACTGACCAGTCTGTTTGAGCAGACTAACCCGCGACAGTTCTTGGCGCCCAAACGTGGGGCGGGGCTTATCTTTATGGGACATCGCAACCAGTAGACTGAAACAAACTCCTGGCCCGTTGACGTGGACACTGGATCCTGAGACCCCAGACTGAAAACACCGGTGTAAAGGTAAGAGATTGTCTTACTATTATACAGTCTGGATTCTTTAGATCTGTGTCTCTAACGGACTAGAGGTTAGTTGTTGCCTGTTTCAATATATTTACTGCCCCGCCCATATTTTAGAGTGAATAAGGTTCATTTAACTGTCCTAGACGGAAGAACTCACTCATTGGGACTTAAAGAGTCATGTTGTCTGTATTGGAGATTGAAATAATTGTTATTATTATAGTCTCATTTCTGGCAGTCATATTGTTACTCTGGATCTGTTATAATATTACTAAAAGTTCCCTAAGAGGCGAAGTCTGGTCTCCCCTGAATCCTAGTGTTTGAAGTTGACCACGTTTTAGTTCTGTAAATCTATTCCGGGACAGGGAACTGTGTGTTCCCAGATAATCTCAGTGATTATCTTAGTTTACTGTGTGAAATATACGTCCTGTATACTTAGTGAAGAATAGTTGAAACTGGTCAAACATGGGGTCTGAACAATCTAAGACATATCAGACTCCTATTGAAATAATTAAAGATAGAGAAGGGGAGGACATTTGCAGACAAGCCTATAAAGTTTACAAACGTATAGGCCTCAAGAAGGCGGGAACATTCAATTATGAATTTTGGTCACAATATGAGGATAAGCATAGAAAGGAAATAAGAAATAAGGGTTTGGAAAAGGGCATGAAGGCCATCCTGGACTGCTCTAAAACAGCAGAAGACGAACACTGGGACTCCGAGTCCCGAGGCGAGGGCATTTTAGTTTATTGTCCTATGGCCCGGCCACCAATAGACGTTCCCATGGAAACCCCTACGGTTCCATTGGCCCCTCCTGTCGTCCCGGCCGCTCCACCAATGTCTCCAAATAATCCCTTTAATTCTCTGTATCCCAATTTGCCGCCCCCTACGTATCCACAGGCTACTGCCCAGATGGATACACCTCCCTACAGCCCTCAATCAGGACCCCCGGGCCCTGAAGTAAAAAAGGGGTCCGGCTTGGGATTGTCCACGTTGTGGTCAACAGAATGCCTGTTTTAGAGAACTCTGTACGGTATGTGGGACTCCACGTCCCAGGGACCAGTGTAGACAACCGGTTCCCTTGTTCCCCGTTACAACCTCCACTACCCATTATAGAGAAACAAACAGACCGAGTCCACCATTGGGCACGGTCAGACAAGAGGACACCGGCGGACCATCGTCTTCTAATGACAGACCCACGGACGCAAATAGACCAACTCCCGGGTCTACAGTCACTACATGGCGACCCTGGAGCGCCATAGACCAGATGGCACTGTGTCAGCAACTGCCCGATCCCCAGACAGAGCCAGCAGCTTTCCATAGAAAGTTGGAAGTCATACAGAAAAACTACTCTGCCACTTGGACAGACATGGAATGTCTTATGAATGTAAAATGTCCTCTGGGCCTTTACAATAGTATTACTCAATTTTGTGGTCTTGAAGAACGCCCAGATGACCCCCAGACATTACTTAGTGGTACTCAATATGTGGACAAGGTTAAGGCCTGGTTTAAGGATAAAGCCCAAGAAAGACGTACAGCCCTAACCCAGTGTAGACAGAACAAGGGCGAGTCTATTGAATGTTACTTTGGCCGTTTAGAGGAAGTAGGCAGAGATCTGGGTTTGTATGATTGTCCAAAGGCCATACGTAATGCTGCTTTTTGTGAAGCCTTTATGCAAGGAATAGATAAGCGCCTGTCCGACCGCGTTAAAGCATGTACCCCCGATTGGCGACAGGCCAAACCGCGTGATCTATATAAGAAAGCTGTAGGATTTGTCATGGACACAGAAGACCACGCAAAGGGTGTTATGGTTAAACATTACACCATGGAGGGGGACACAGTCCGACTTAAAGACCCCAGGCGGGAGACCCGTAAGTGTTATAACTGCGGGAAGACTGGACACTTGGCCCGTAATTGTCGGGCCCCTAAACGCCCTAGACAGAACATGTCAGACGAAAGGGGGCAACAGGGAAGTACGGCCAATACCACATCATCCCGCCCACAGTTAAACAACGGGTATACCAATTACCAATGAAGGTCTGGCACTCCTTCCCCCGTGTCCCTTATAGTTACTGACACAAGTGGACCACAAATTTTTCAGCCTCTAAAAATCCAGGGGAAGGAGGTGCCCTTTTTAATTGACACAGGGGCCACTAAATCATGTGTCAGTACCTCACAAGTCAATGACCTTAGTATTCCCCTCTCAGACTCCATAGCCATAGCCGTTGGAGTGTCCGGTGAACCAACACCCATGCGTGAGACCGAACCCATAGAAGTCTCCTTTCAAGGATCACGAGTCCTCACTCGCTTCCTGGTGTCACCCGCTGGGGATTGCATCATGGGAACCGATGTGATGGGACCCCTGGGGTGCTGTATTCAGCTCCATCCTTCCGGTGAGGCTCATGTCAGTACCTCCGCGGCCGACCACCAGGTATTCTGTCTCATGGCAGCAGACTTGGTCACTCCGCCTCCTTCTTGTACTGTATATGTGTTGACCCCAGAAGATACACAGGTTCTCTCAGCAGTACCAGAGACCCTATGGGCAAAAGGGAAGACAGACTTGGGGCGTCTCCACGTACCCCCAGTCATGGTGTATCTCAAAGATGGGGAAAAAGCCCCCATGATTCGCCAGTATCCCCTAGCCATGGCACAGGAAGATGCAATAGCCTCCACTATTACAGAGTTATGTGCCTTGAATGCTTTAAAACCTTGCGTCTCACCCGCTAACACGCCACTCTTCCCGGTTAAAAAGAAAGGCAAGAAAGGTGAACCTGATACCTACCGGATGGTTCACGATCTAAGAGAAATTAATAAGGTGACCATCCTAGAGACACCTCTGGTTCCCAATCCATACACTCTGTTGTCCACCATACCCTCCGGAACCTGTTGGTACACTCTGGTCGATCTTACCAATGCCTTCTTTTCTGTCCCCCTACACCCCGATTGCCAGTACCTGTTTGCCTTCACGTTCCGAGGAAAACAGTACTGCTGGACTGTCCTACCACAAGGGGCACAAAACAGCCCAAATCAATTCACCCAATGTATGATGCTTGTACTTGATGCATGGACGGTCCCGCCGGGTGTGGCCCTGCTTCAGTATGTTGATGATCTCCTACTCTGTGCACCGGACAGACCTGCCTGCGTTGCGGCCTCACTCAGCCTCCTTTGTTTTCTTGCAGACAGTGGGTGTAAAGCCAGTAAAGACAAATTACAGTTTTGCAAATCTCATGTTGTGTTTCTTGGTCACTGCCTAGGTCCTGGTACAAAACACCTCACGCCAGAACGTACCAAGGTGGTGGAGGACATGCCACTCCCCGCCTCCCATGCTCAGTTGCGGACATTTCTGGGGTTAGTGTCATATTGTCGGCCGTGGATTCGCTCTGCCTCCATGACCATGCAGCCTCTGTACGACTGCCTGAGTTCTAAGCCATTTGCTTTGACCCCGGAAGCCGAATCAGCTTTCCATCAGCTGAAAATACAGATTACCACTGCTCCGGCACTGGGTCTGCCAGACTATGATAAACCCTTCCAGATGTTTGTGACTGAGATGGGGGGACATGCTACTGCCGTCCTCACACAAGAGCATGGTGACAAAAAGCGCCCTGTAGCATACTACAGTGCACATCTTGATGCAGTAGCCAGGGGTTCACCCTCCTGTGTACGAGCAGTTCTGGCCGTACAAGCACTGCTTGAGAAAGCTTCTGAGGTGGTCCTAGACTACCCACTTGTGGTCCTCACGCCCCATGACGTACATGGAATTCTGACACAGGTGAGCCGTAGACATCTGTCTCTTGCTAGACAGATCAAAATGGAACTTGCAGTACACTCTTCATCCAATGTCTCATTTCAACGTTGCACAACTTTGAATCCGGCCACCTTACTGCCATTAGGTGACACTGATTCAAATGGGGGAGTAAGTACAGGGGACCAGCTTTTCGCGAATTCCCTGACTGATGAGGAGGAGGCCTTTGACGCAGAACACCAGCACGACTGTGCAGCACTCATGGAGCAGGAGATAGCTGGGTTAGCACATGTCACTGATAAACCTCTCCTAAACCCCCACCTTGAAATGTTTGTGGATGGATCACGATACCAGAATGAGATGGGCAGATTTGTGACTGGGTTTGCTGTAGTATCAATGAATGAAGTACTGATAGGCCGCGCCTTGCCCCCACATATGTCAGCACAGGAAGCGGAGCTGTGCGCTCTGGCCGAGGCCTGTAAGCTCGCCCGGGGAGTCACTGCTAATATCTACACGGACTCCAGGTACACGTTTGGCGTTGCGCATGACTATGGGCCGATTTGGCGCACGGGGAGCTTCTTAACAGCTCAAGGCAGACCGATAAAGAATGGTGAGGCAGTAAGTAGTTTAATGTCAGCTATCATGCTCCCAAAGCAGGTAGCCATAATAAAGGTAAAAGCACACACCCAAGGGGACTCCTTGGAAAGCAGAGGCAATGAGAAGGCAGACGGAGCAACTAAGGCTGCAGCCCTGCTGGACTGGAGGACACCCGTGTGCAGAGTTCAGACCAGGTCCTGCCCAGCGGAGGAGGATCCTGAGCCCCCTGCCAAGGACCAGACTCTGTCCCACCACAGAAGGAGGTGGACCTACTCCCCTCAGGGAAAGAGCAGGAGCGCTGGGCAAGTGCAGGGGCAGTAAAAGGAAATGAAGGTTGGATGATGGGTTCCCGTATGTGTTTACCTGCGGCTGCCTATCCTAGTATGGCCCTTTTGGCTCATGGAAAGGTGCACGCCTCGCGCAATGCTATGGTAGCCCTGGTGGAGAAAATGTGGTACGCTCCGGGATTTGACAGGATGGCAAAGGCATATGTCAAGGCTTGTGAAATCTGTGCACTACACAACCCCGGTCAAGTAGTAAAGACCCCTCGGAAGTGCACTCCGCGACCTTTGTACCCCTTCCAGAGACTACAGATAGATTACATCCAGCTGCCCAGGTCAGGAAGGTATGAGTACGTTCTGGTATGCGTTGACCTCTTTTCCAGGTGGCCCGAGGCCTATGCGGTCCTGAAGGCCACCGCCCAGGCCACTGCAAAAAAACTTGTGTCAGAGTTAGTGTGTAGATTTGGGGTACCAGAGACCATTGAGAGCGACCGTGGTACTCACTTCACTGGAGAGGTAATGAAGGAAGTCATGTCCGCCTTACGAGTAGAGCAGGCGTTCCACACCCCCTATCATCCACAAAGTTCAGGAAAGGTGGAACGCATGAAAGGTACACTAAAACTAAAAATTCAAAAAGCCATGGTTGAAACAGGAAAACCCTGGCCCGAGTGCCTACCTTTGGCCCTCTACTCAGTACGGACGACGCCAAATAGGAAAACAGGACTGTCTCCTTATGAGATTCTCTTTGGCTCCATACCTAGGTTAGGGCTGTATCACCCACAAGCTCTATCCCTGGGTCATGATAAAGTCACTTCCTTTGTGCAGGACTTATGCCAAAAAACTAAAAATAACACACAACCTAGTTTTCTCTTCTATTCCAGACCCTGATAGTTTGGAAGGATCCCACTCTCTGCAACCTGGAGATTGGGTGGTGGTAAAAAGACACGTCAGGAAATCAGTGGAACCTCACTTTGACGGACCATACCAGGTACTGTTAACCACTCCCACCTCGGTCAAGTTAGAAGGCAAACCCACTTGGATTCATGCCTCACACTGCAAGAAAGTTCCAACGCCTCAGCACCACGAGGGGGGGTGGAGAATAAGCCCAACCCAGGGTGGTGGGGGGGGGGGGATGGCAACCTGGACACCAGCACTGATAGTCTGGATAGGTGTATTATTTACCCTTTGTCTTCTTGGACTACTCTCTTTTCGGGACAACTCCTCACCAACTGTCAATGTAAGAAGAAGATGGACTGGTTGGGCGGAAGGACACCCCAACATGTGGGAATACCTTGCAAAAGACGTACTGAATATCTCCCACATGTGCATGCCCAACCTTCGGAGTGGGGAAGATATTTTACGGACTTGCTTACTGTCTATCCCCACCCCAATAAAGACACTTCGCGATATATATTCAATAGTGCATAACGATAGTGATGTGGAGGAGAGCAATGTTGTCCAGGAAAATACCTTTCTTAATGTATATGAATATTGTCCCCATTGTGATGCGGTCGAACATACACTTTGGTCAAATATGACTCGTTTCCGGGTCAGGAATGTCGCTCCGGCTGAGGTATGCTATAACTTCACGTGTAATAAAGAACATATGGGAGGTTGTGCGCAGAGAACCAGGGTGACTAGTGATTCCCAGAGACTCTGTAATCGCACAGTCGAGCAATGTAGAAAGGTACAGACTCCTATGCTCTGTAACCACACAGTCCGAAGCCCCAGCCATTTTAGGCACGTCAAATTACCATTAGGCTGGGTCCTGTCCTGCGGTAACCTGACTTACACATACATCCCTGGTAATATCTCTGGTGGGCCGTGTGCACTGGCCAGATTAAGTATACTAATGTACCAAAAACCTAACAGCCCACAACTCACCAAAAGACAAAAGAGGGAGGTAGAAGGACTGGATAGCAACTGTGAAGGACCACCCACTCTACTTAGCTACACAGAACATACGGCACTGGCGGTCAGTATTGTGGGTGTTCCCGGGTTGGCACAATATAACGCAAGAGTAATCAATGGATTAGCATGCAATATGGTAAAGGGCCTGAATGCTACATCACAGGCCTTGGACCTTCTCCTACTAGACATACAAGGAGTCAGGAAAGCAGCTTTACAAAATAGAGCCGCCATAGATTACCTGTTGCTCGCAGTAAACCACGGATGTGAGGAATTTGAGGGGATGTGTTGTTTCAACCTCTCTGATCACTCAGAATCCATTCACCAAAGGATCAATACCTTGGGAAAAATAGCTACTAGCATAAAACAGGATAAAGACCAGGGATGGTTTAGTTTTCTTAACCCTGCAAATTGGTTTTCTGGTCTGGGAGGATGGTTCATGGGAATCCTACAAAGTATAGTACAGATAATTGTCATGCTGTTGTGTATATATATAGTAATCAAAGTCATAATCTCTTGTGTGGGCAAATGTACGGCAAAAGCCTTTCCAGCCCCTGTGTAGGCCGACCCTTGCTGGATGAAGGTTAGACATACTGTCCAGGGACCTGACTAGGCCGTCAGCGCCATCGGGCGATAGAACTGGACCCTGCGTGTGTCTTCCTGATGTCCAAAATGGGGGAATGATAGGGGCTAAAAGGGTTAATATATGTTGCTTAGCAATCCATTTGAATCAATAAGGATGAATACTGCAATATTTTATGTGTAACAGGACTGATGACTGTTTTGAGGAACAAGCCTGTGGTTTCCTGTCTTGAGCTCTACGCCTGACCTGAGTGGAATCAGGAAGGTCACCAGAGCAGATGTTCCTTAGTCTGTCAAGAAATGGCTTAACCACAGAGAGTTATCAGTCCCTAAAAAGAATGTGCTTGTCTAAGTCATATGTGAAATCACAAGTCTAAGTCATATGTGGAAATCACAAGTTTTTCCCTGTTTAACCACGTCGCATCCTGCAAGGGCGACTGTCTATAAAAACCAAGACATACAGAAAATAAACAGAGTTCATTGCTTCAACCTATACGGTGCGTATTGGTCTATGCTTTGCCTCTCGGAGCGCTCCTACCTAGGTCAATTTGGAAACGGACAACATCACTGACCAGTCTGTTTGAGCAGACTAACCCCCGACAGTCTACTACAGACTTTAGTAGACTTTTTATTTCTTGTCTGCAGGAGGGGTGCTTCCTCAGGAGCGGTTCAAAAACATCTCTCCAGGGTGGCTCTTTTACTTCGCTTGCATGAATTAGGTGACGTTATGAAACGTTTTGTGGTGAGGCAGATTGCCAAGGGATGGAAGAAAGAAAAGCTCACGGGGGATGGTCATTGCCAAGTTTGGTATGCTTTCTTTTCAAATCGCCGCTGCCATTATGGTGAATATATGAGGTCAAGCGATTAGGCAGATGGAAGTCAGACTGTTACAGGTCACGTGTCAGGCTACATTTGATGACTGGTTAGGAGTAGTTCAGTTTGTTAGGTAGACTGTAAGATTACATGTAATGTTTAGTTTTTCTTTCTTTCAGTTGTGGCACTGCTGACTATTTGGCTGCTTGGTCACTCGTTCATATATTGGGCCAAGAGCGAAGGTCCATCCATGTGCTGTGTCATTGGGTTTCTGGCCAAAAGTGCTTCCCGAAGTGGTCTAAATTAGTAGGTTTTCGTGGGGCAAAGTCATATTACTTCTGCATGCTGGAGGTCATGACTTGGGGAAGGTAAAAGCTGGGGAGTTAATTGCCCTCATAAAACAAGACATGGCATGTTTGGGGAATTTTTGACAAACGTGATTTTGGTAGGATCAGAAGTGGTGTCATGACAGATGTGGAGGGGAGCTAGAAGACATTCTGCAACAGAGAAGGCAAGAAGGCCGCTGAACATGAGGATTTCAAATTTTGTCCGGTCACTGAGTTGGGTGGCGATATAGCATAAGGAGTTATTTGTTACTACAGGGTGGGGTTCATTTAAATCGTATTGGAATGGATATATTTCTGTCCAGGTTGCAGGATGGCATCCAAAAGGCATTGGTGCTGGCTGGTGGGGTAGGTCTGAGCACAGTGTAGAGTTACACTGGTGCCCTTCTTGGTGGTGTTTCCATGCTAGCATTAAGAACTGGAGGTCTACATGCCCGCTATTAAGGCCTCATGTCCACTTGAAAAATACAATCCGCGCAGGATTTGCTTTAAATGGTATTTTTTTGTATGCAGATATCCGCACACATTGCTATCAATGTGATAGCAATGTTGCCGATCAGCGGGGAAACTGCGGCAGAATGGAGCATGCCGCGTTTTTTCTCCTGCGCGTGAAAAACGCAATTCTTTTAAAATGCCATCCACGGGTGCAAAAATCAATTTAATGGATCGCGGATGGCCAATGATTCCCTATGGGCAAAATCCGCTGCGGAATCCGCAATTCCATTTAGCTAGTGGACATGAGGCCTAAAGCCGGGCAGTGCAGAAGGTTCTAGGGACAGTCACAGTTAATGTAAGCATCTTGGAGAAGGCTGATGTTTGGAACAATGTTTTTTGCCAGTTTAAGTGCTCTTTCACATATACGCTTTTTACCGTGATTACCATGGAGTTTTGAACACCACGATAATTCCTATATAACGCTCCTATTGATGTCACTCGATCACGGCGCTCTCTAGCATCGCAATTTTCAAGCACTGTCTGCTCTATTTTTCCACATTTAGCACATCTCATCACCCATCACAATGATGGTATATGCTAAAACCCGCTATCGGACGCAGGAACCTGCCTCTGAAAACAAAAGTAAAATCGTGTCATTCTGCTGAGTGCATGTGTGCGAGTCGCCTAAAGGTTAATATGTTAATAAAGCTGTGGCTTATCCCACTTCATCCCAAGTTAAAGGTGTGGAGTGAATGTGTCTGGGATGCAGCAAAGGTGATTTAGGAGCGCTCATGCATGCAGTCTTCTCCAGAGCTGCACTCATCATTCTGCTGGTGGAGTCACTATGTACATACATTACTTATCCTGTACTGATCCTGAGTTACATCCTGTAGATCTTTTTATTATAAAAGTGAAAAACATAACAATAAACAGAACATAAATATCGCTCTCTTGGCATAAGACATAAACATAAAACAAAACCAAATCACTTGTGTTATCTGTACTTTGCCTTACTGCAGGACAAAGGGGACAAAAGCAAAAGGTCCATCTGGTCCAAACAATACACACCGCACACTACACCAACCTGCACTCCAAAACTACACTCACTCATCCTCACCAATACATATACACTACATACTACATATAACAATATACCCACATGTGAGAAAACATCCCTAACTCACAGGATCCAGCCTGAAATCCCAAAAAAAGAAGAAAGAAAACGACTAATAACCGAAGCAAT
This sequence comes from Eleutherodactylus coqui, assembly GCF_035609145.1. Lineage (NCBI taxonomy): Eukaryota > Metazoa > Chordata > Amphibia > Anura > Eleutherodactylidae > Eleutherodactylus > Eleutherodactylus coqui. Next base: position 291,577,939 of record NC_089840.1, on the reverse strand, counting down.
TATATAATAACAATAATGCAAACAATAACAAAAGTAATAATAATAAGAACAACCCAATACCTTTTTTTTTATATATATATTTTTTTTGCTATTTTTTTTTTTATTAATTTTTTTTTACATTTTTTTTAAATTTTTTTTTTTTAATGCCCACCACCTAAAGAATAAAACCTTACATAATCCTAAACTAACCCTATATCCAGACCAAACCACCACACACCCCAAACAACCCCCTACGATGCAGCCTGGGAGCCACGCCTGCATCCCAAGTCCGTGCTCAATGTCTATGTCCAGGACGAGCCGAGCTGCACCGCATACACACACCCTGCCCGCCGCAGCCTGAGGGCCACGCCCGCACCAACAGTCCGTGCCCAGTGTTCATTGTCCGGGACGTGTCAAGCTACGGCTGAGGCATAAATCCCCCCCCCCCCCTCCCCCCAATAAACCCCCACCCAACCTATCTATAACCCCTAGCCCTATATACAAAACAAAACATATAACATCTCTTATACTACACAACTACAAACCAACACTACATATTAGTACCCGAAAGCCTAAGGTTCAGTTACCTGCAGCCGTACATACCTGATCTTTGACCGAAAACAAAAACTCTACTAGTGTCACACTCAGCCCTCCACAAGGACTGGATATGATAAGCCGGGCACCGACCAAATAGAGAAAAACTATCCCTATAGTTAATCTGTCCCTACAATGTCCCTACTCCTTCCCTAAAACTTACCCTCAGAGAAACTGTCCCTACCTCTCCCTATTCTGTCCCTACAAAGACCCTAGCAATAAGAAGACTGTCCCTAACGAAATACAAACCCTCTCCATAGGAGAGAGGCCTTAGTCGTGCCCAACCTCTCATAATCCAGAGAGCGCACCTTCACCAGGTCACCCAGGATGTTTCTATTCACCTCATCCACGGGGAGGATTTTCTCTTCCGTCGAAACTAGACACCGTGCGTTCCAAATGTGAAACCTGACCACTAGGCTGACTAAGAATAAAGTGCACCGGTCCCTGCGACCAAGGTCCCCGAATGCCCCATAGACCCATTCCGCATACGAGAGGCGTGCCAACCTGGGCCAACCAATGGAGGCTCCCACCCGTTTGTACACCTCTGTATTAAAGGGACACTGAAGCAGGAAATGCTCCATGCTTTCCAGTACGTTGCTGCACTCCTGGCGGGGGCAACCCCTATCCACCAGTGGCCTGCTCTTCAAGTTGCCCCTTACATACAGTCTCCCGTGGAAACAGCGCCAAGTCAAGTCCCAAAACTTCAAGGGGATCCTGTCAGAATTCAATAAACGTAACCCTCCCTCCAGGTCCCGACTTGGGCAGTCCTTGAGCGCCAGGGGCTTCTGGAAATGGGTCAACAGAACCCTCTTATCGAGGAGTTTCCTCGACAGAGTTCTGATCTCCCACATCCCCAGACCCCACCGACGTATCATCTTCAGAACCACGGTAGCGTAAGCCGGAAGATGCCCGTGCGAAGATCCTTCACTCGCCCTCCTGTCTCCCATTCCTGGAAGAAAGGCCGAAGCCATCCCCAACAGGAGAATACCCACGGAGGAGCCCTCTCTTGCCAGAGGTTGCCTATATTGATCTTAACAAAGGTGTTTACGAGAAACACCACGGGGTTGACCATAGATAACCCCCCTAGTCTCCTCGTGCAATATGTGACATCTCTCCTAATTAGGTTCAACCTGTTCCCCCACAACATTAGGAAGAACAGGTTGTAGACCCGGGTCCAGAGAGGTTCTGGCAAAATGCATACGCTGCCCAGGTAGATGAATAAAGGGAGCAGGTATGTTTTGATCAGGTTAACCTTTTCCCGAAGGGTCAAAGACCAACCCTTCCACTGGGCCACCTTCTGAGTGGCACCATCGAGCCTGACCACCCAATTTTGCATGGGGTAATCTCCCCGGCCAAATTTGATGCCGAGAACTTTAGCCGAGTCCTGGGGCACTGGAAGGGTGTCCGGGAGACTAAATGTAGGATCTCCCCTTCCTAACCAGAGACTTTCGCACTTATCCCAGTTGATGTCGGACCCAGATGCTTCCGAGTAGCGATCCACCTCTGCCATCACGTACTCTGCCTTCCCCCTCGAGGACACAAAGACGGTGACGTCATCAGCGTACGCTGCCACCCTGAGGGCGGCTTCCGGCACCGCCCGATTCATCCCGACCCCCGCCATAGGCCCACCATCAATCATCCTAAGGAAAGGATCAATGGCAAACACGTACAGCAAGGGGCTCAGAGGACAACCCTGACGGACGCCAGACCCAACCTCAAATGGGTGGCCGACCCAACCGTTCACTAGCGGGAAAGTCTCAGCCCCCGCGTACAATGTCTTGAGCCAATTGACAAACCCCACTGGCAGGCCATATCTCAGAAGAACAGACCAGAGGTACTCGTGATTAACCCGATCAAACGCTTTGGCCTGATCCAAGGACAGCAGGTACCCCTCCCAGTGACCAGCCCTACCCTGCTCCACTGCCTCCCGGACACCTAGAACAGCACTAAAGGTGCTACGGCCTGGAACAGAGCAATGCTGGGCGCCCGAGAGGAGCCGGGGTGCAAACTTCACCAGCCGATTAAACAGCACTTTTGCCAGAACCTTCCTGTCCGTATTGAGAAGCGCTATGGGATGCCAGTTCTCAATACGGCTCGAGTCTTTACCCTTTGACAGAAGGATCAAAGCCAACCTCCTCATTGACTTTGGGAGAGTGTCCAAGGAAAGACACTCATTGAAAACCTCAGTCAAGAGGGGACTCAAGAGGTCCTTAAAGGTCTTATAGTACTCAGATGTTAAGCCATCCGGTCCTGGCGATTTTTTGAGCGCAAGCCCATCAATCGCCAGTTTAACTTCCTCTATGTTGATCTCCTCTGTCAAAATATTAAGGGAGATGTCATCCCCTGGCTCAGGAACAGCTTCAGCCAGGAAAGCCGACATCACATCTCGATCTAGATCCCTCTTTCTCAAAAGGTGCGAGTAGAAGGATCTGATGACTTCCAGAATCCCTGATCTGGACCTGTTCAGAGATCCCGTACCGTCGATCAGTCCAGTGACAACTTTACGATTCACTGACATCTTGCAGTTTCTGTAAGGGTCAGGTGAGTGGTACTTCCCGAAGTCCCTCTCAAAAACCAAAGATGCGTGCCTATTATACTGGCACCCTTTGAGCAAAGACTTCACTCTGGAGATCTCCTCGCGGCTACCTCCAGTCGAGACGAGATGTTCGAGTTTCCTCCTCAGGCCCTGATAAAGACGGTACTTACTCAGGCTCCTGAGGCTAGAGAGCTGGCGGAAGAACCTCGCCACCCTGATCTTGAACATCTCCCACCACTCTGACTTACTGCTACAAAGATCCAGTAATGGTACCTGGCTCTGCAGAAAATCCTCAAAGGACTGTCTTATCTCTGCTTCCTCCAGGAGTGATGAATTCAGCCTCCATAAGCCTCTACCCATCCGGGGGGTCTCTGCAACATTCAGGGAAAACAAAATCAGACAGTGGTCGGAGAATTCCACCTCAACAACAGAAACTGGTGAAGAGATGGCTTCCTCCTTCAAATAAAACCTATCTATTCTAGACCTGCACTCGCCTCTATAATAGGTGAAACCCGCGTGGCCTGGGGTGTGCCGGATGTGGACATCCACCAGGCGTGCTTCGCTAGCTATGCTATTAAGCGCGACGCTATCATAAGTCAGCTTGCCTAGGGAGCCTCCCCTGTCACGGGTCCTCGTGACTGCGTTAAAGTCACCCCCAAAGATCACCTGCCGACTGGTAAAAAGGTACGGCTTGATCCTCATAAAGAGATCCTTGCGGTCCCGCTTGGTTTGGGGACCGTAGATGTTGATTAGCCGAAGCTCTTGTCCCTTCATGAGAACATCCAGGATCAGGCACCTCCCTATTTCTAACTCGATAACCCGTCGGCATTCAACCGCTGCGGTAAAAAGTACCGCCACTCCGCTATATGGCTCGGCCGCAAGAGACCAGTAAGATGGACCAGACCTCTATTCCCTCCTTGCCTTATGCACAGCTGCCAAATTTGGCAGCCTGGTCTCTTGTAAAAACAAAATGTCGGCTTCAACGCGGCCGAGAAAATCAAAGGCCGCAAATCTAGCCATATCAGACTTAATGCTGGCTACATTAATGGATGCCAGCGTCAACGGAGCGGGTGCCGCCATCATTGGTGATTGAGTTAGATGGCTTTCTTCTTCCCACCCCCCTTCTCATCAGGGTCTGAGGATGACCCCTTGCCACGTTTCTTGGACACTGAAAGGTCCATGGCAAGGGGCTCCTCAACCTCGTCCTCCTTGCCACTGGGCTCTGGGCCAGCCCTCCCGCTGGAGGTCACCAAACCCCCAGAAGAGGAAGGCTCAGCACCCCCTGTAGGCCCCACGCTTGTCCTAGGCACCTCTCCCTCCGAGGACGAGAGAGCTTGGTACCTGTTGGAGAGCCCAACCAGAGGAGAGTTTGGATTGCCTTCCTGCACCTGGCCCGTTGCAGGGGAAGATTTCCCTTCCCTTTTTTCATTTTCTTGGAGCCCTGCTTGCGCTTTTTCTTTTGCCACTCATCCTTGCCCTCACCCACACTTTCATAGTGGGAAGAATCTGAATAAGTGGCATCCTCTTCCCTTTGGATCCTCCTGACCTCCTCATCCAGCTCCCTGTCCCCTGGAGCCTCAGCCACATGATTTGCGTCCGGAGCAGGGGCCAGCATTGACCCACCTGCCACCTGGGTTTCCACCAGCTCCCTGCCCATTCCGCGCTTCTCTTGGCGCCTTAGCTTGGCTGCCCCAGCATGTTTGTTCTTCCTTGGCTCCTGGGCTCCATCGCCTCTGCTGGTCCCCTCCCCTGCAGAAGCAACCTCACGGCTCTCCTCCGCTGGGGCCATGACCGCATTGGCGAAAGAGCGCGGACAGCGACTGAATGGGTGACCGAGGTCACCACACAGGTGACACCTAATCTCTGTACAAGATGCCGCAAGATGACCTACCTCGCCACACAGAGCGCACCTGATGACGTTACAGGCTGCACTCAAATGTGTGGGGTCGCCGCACTTGTGACAGAGCTTTGGCTGCCCCTGGTAGAAGGCCAAGATACGATCCCTGCCAAGGAAGGCCGCGGATGGTATGTGGGCCATCGAATTCCCTGAACGCTTAAGTTTCACCATAAACGTCCAGGCTCCGGACCAGATGCCGTGTTCGTCCCGGTTCTTATTGGGCATATCCACCACCTCTCCGTACCGACTTATCCAAGTCATGATATCGTAACGAGAGGGACTCGTTACGAGTCAAAACGGTCACTCTCTTGACTCCAGTCTGGCGGGTTACCACTTGTGCAGCGAAACCGCGCCAGCCGGGCTCGTCCTTCATCAGCTCATAATTCCCCCAGAAGAGCTCCAGGCCCTCCGGGCGAGCAAAGCTGATGTCGAACTCAGACGTGCCGTAAGGATGGATCAGGGCATAGATGTCATTTGCCCTGAAACCCATCTTCAGCAGAAGCTCCACCACCTTACTCCTGGATGGGCATGCGTCATTGCCTCTCCACTGAAGACGAGCCACATTCCTACGGCCAATGTCCTGCCCGGTTGTCGGCAGGGACCAGACGGTCTCCCCCCTTTGTTCTTGGAAGGCACCAAGACCATGTCTCTCCACCCAGAGAGACAAATCCACAACTCTTCCCCCTACATTCATTGAGCTCTCCCCCCTCCTCAAGGCCTCCAGGAGGCGCTGTTGCAAAACGCCGTCCCCAGAGCCCAAAGACGAGGAGGACGCATCCCCCCTCCCTCCAGCGGCGACACTGGCATAACTTCTACCAGCTGTTGTCGCCGCCTGAGGGGCGACTGGATCCTGACCCACCCCCTGACTACCCTCCGAAGCCCCACCCACCTGTACACAAGATGGCATACTAACTGGGGAACCAGGGACACCTGGAGTTCCCAGGATCCTTGCAGGGACAGGGGCAACAGGGGTACCAACAGCCACATCCATTACCTCAATCGCCTCTCCATTAGCTGCTGGACCAGGACCCTTATTTTTACCCTCTTTTTTCCCTTTTTGCCCAGAGGGCAGGTCCATGGCACCTCCAGTGGGTGGTTGGAGATGCACTTCAGCGGATTCAGTGTCTGGCCTTTTAACATTTTTCCTTACTTTAGTTGCTATAGCTCCGCCCACCTTAGCCACTCTGGGAGTTGTAGTTCCTTCAGCTTCCCTTCCAGGAACAGGAGCATGTTTACCATGGGTGGGAGGATCGGTAGACCCGGCCACCACCCACTGCGCCCCCTCTGCACCTGAAAGGCGCTTTAGGGACACAGGCGGGACAGCCAGGCCACCACAGGTGGGACCTGGTGCCGGATCACGCCTCCCTCCCACTGGGACGTGACCGACAGCACCAGCACCTCTGGACTGGTCGCGACCCTTTGCTTTCCCGACACTCTTTTCTACCTCCTTTACTCCTCCATTCCCACTACTGGCACAAGCGGACTTGGAGTTTTGGGCCGCATTAACCCTCTCTTCCCCAGTCCCCTGCACCGGACCCACCACAGACCCCCGGGACTAGGAGCTCAGGGTTACCACCCTGGTCTGACTTTGCAGCCAAACCAGAGTGCTTGGTGACATAAACAAATTTTTCCTGAATATATGTATTTTTCCCTTTCCTCTTCTTCTTGCTTGAGGTCTCCGGGGGACGATCATTCCCAAAATAGAAGGACTGCAGCCTCTCTGGGGACTCTTGCAGCTGTATCTGCCGCATTATCAGCGCCCCCTCTCCACTGCTGCTGCAGCTGTCATCACTGTCCTCCGGGTCAGATTCGCCCGACTTGAGGGGCAGGCTTACCTGTTCAGCTGGGATGCTGGGCCCGGTAGTCCCACCTGGCAGCGAAGATTGCTGCTCACCAGAGCACCCAGCTCGCCCATCCTGAGCACCGTCCGATTCGCCCGCACTGCTGCTTGAGCTCCTGGCAGAGCGCTCTTTAATAGCAGCGCTGTTCACAGACGCCATTTTGATAAACCTCTCATCATTTAAGAGTTTTTCTTTAAAAGGCCCACTTCTTTCCAGGATCCTTTCCCTCTCCTCCGCATAAAAGTCAATAGCCTCCTCACAGGCTTCAATCTGCCGTGATATGGCCAATTTTCTGGTACGAGATCTAGCCCGCTCCGCATCATAGCGGGCAACGCGCAGCTCCTGCCTGTATTTATTAAGCTGCCTCCCGACATGCCCAAAGTCTTTCATATATTTGGCAATACGGGTTGCCACATCGGTCACTGACTCGCCCTCCTTGCGATCAGCCCAACTTGCCTGCATACGTTGTTTTTCAGCATGTTCCTCTACGCTCTTCCTCTGGCTGCGAGTCATCTTGCGCTCCTCCAGGGGAGTCAGGGTGACATTGCTGCCACTCTGACCAGGTGTTCTCCCCTCCTGGGGTGCAGTCCTCCCTCCCCCCGACCGAAGCCGGAGGGAGGAGGCCTGGGACTCCATGGCTGGAGCAAGCCCAGCACCTGTAGACTTGGCTGGGTAAGATTCCTCTCACTGCTGACCACACTCTGGATCCTGCAGAGCTCTCACACACATAACCTTCTCCAGAGATGCACTCACTATTCTGCTGGTGGAGTCACTGTATACATACATTACTTATCCTGTACTGATCCTGAGTTACATCCTATATTATACTCCAGAGCTGCACTCACTATTCTGCTGGTGGAGTCACTGTGTACATACATTACTTATCCTGTACTGCTCCTGAGTTACATCCTACATTATACTCCAGAACTGCACTCACTATTCTGCTGGTGGAGTCACTGTATACATACATTACTTATCCTGTACTGATCCTGAGTTACATCCTGTATTATACTCCAGAGCTGCACTCACTATTCTGCTGGTGGAGTCACTGTATACATACATTACTTATCCTGTACTGATCCTGAGTTACATCCTGTATTATACTCCAGAGCTGCACTCACTATTCTGCTGGTGGAGTCACTGTGTACATACATTACTTATCCTGTACTGCTCCTGAGTTACATCCTACATTATACTCCAGAGCTGCACTCACTATTCTGCTGGTGCAGTCACTGTATACATACATTACCTCTGTATTACACTCCAGCTCCTTCTAATTGTTGTGTGACGCCATCACAGCTGACATATAGTAACAGTTGATCTGCGGGTTTAGTGGCAGGAACTCAGCCAAGGTTTTATATTAAAGGGAAGAGTAAAGAAAGAAATCGCTTGTCATCACCTGATGAGAAATTATAAAGGCCGAGGCAGGAGGAAGACGGAGACAGATGAGCAGGAGCGGCGACATGGGACGAGGTGAGGAACGGTAGACACCATGATGATGTGTTTGCAGTAGAGGATTCACGTGGCGTCGCTTTACGTTCGCTTTTCTCTTATTTATTGTGATTTCTTCCCAAACAGACATCGCCGTATTTATGAACATTGTCTAATATGGCGCCATAGACAGACAAATTGTGCTAAATTTACAAAAGTGGCGCACAGACTTGTAAATTTGGTACGATTTACGCTGCACCAGAAATAGGAAAGATGGGCCAATTTTTGCATCGCAGTTCTGCGTGCGCCAAAAATGCGACAATTTGTTTTCTGAAATATATTTTGCACCAAAAACTAAATTCTGCATCATTTGCTGATAAAAAGAAAATAATCCGCAGTCCAATTACTGATTTTACCACAAATGGGGACAAAAACGTAAAAAGCACCCCGCCCATGTAGTTTATTTTGCGCCCCAAAATGCACTAATTCGCATGTAACACCGCTACATGCGCCACTATTCTACCTTGTCATTGACACCAACTGTGGTTAGGTTTTATTAGCGCCACTTTTTGCTGACACTTTCTTGTAGTAACGCTTCATAAATGTGTCACAAAGGCAGACAGAAGCTGGCTACACCCACAAATCGGGCGCAAAAGTTTGGCGCAAACTATCTGTAAATTTGTCTAAGACTCCCTGCGCCTTAATTCTGGCGCAGCTTTATACACGAATCTCATTCACTAATAAGGGACTTTGTGATTCCTTTCCCAATATTCATAAAATCTCTGCTTGCCATCAGTGAATGGTAACACTTCTATTCAGATCTAGAGGCTGAAAGCCCTTCGTGTTCTAAGACCCAATGCATATGGATTTTTGCTGCAGAGTTTCTGGCCAGACGCCCCCTGCTGCGAATCCATCCATAGCACGCAATGTAAAATGATTCTGCCGCGCACACGAGCGGAAATCACTTTGGATGAGAAAGAATCGCAGCTTGCTCTATTTCTGTGTGAGCCTCGCACGGACGGCTTTCATTGTAGTCAATGGAAGCCGTCCGTGCCGCGGAGATTCTGAAATGTCAATATTGAAATCGCCGCAGATCTGTGTCATCGCCAGCGCGTCATTCTCTGCACTGCTCATGTGCGGCGGCGTGACAGCCGGCACATCCGCAGTGCATCCGAGACAGGTACGCGGGGGTCACTGGCCGGCACTGGGTCAGATTTAGCTGTGAGACCTGTGCATGCGTCCTGAATAGTTCTCACAGCTGAGGGTTTGTTACATTGTATCTAGTCTCCACAATGCTGTGTGATATAAACATCCTGGACTCCAGGCTGATACATGTTACCTGCACTGATACACTGTAACAAACTATCAGCACAGGAGATGTGTTGATGTGTTTACTTCATAGAAACTTATTTACACTTTCTGCTTAACGCACAGAACTCGTGTGATGTATTAACCCACTGTTTCCAAAGGGTTAATTTACACCGGCGTTCTTCCTCTCACGGGGATGCTGGTAATTGGAAAAGATGAAGCAGGTTCTATTTTTTTGCGATATCACCAAAAACTCGGCCATTAATTGCTCTGTATGGGACTGTGATGTGATTATTATTCTGCTACTATTGTAACAACATGCGATTTTCTTGCGCTTGTACCGCCGAGCCGTTTTCTCACAGAAATGCATCAATCGCATAAAAATCGCAGGTTTAAGAGAGCGGTGTTGATCCAAGTTTCTTGGTCGGATAACGTGCTCAACAGTGTAAATATGGCCTAAACTAGATACAATTGTAACAAACCCTCAGCTGTGAGCAGTGTTAGGTCTGTACAGGTTATAAGCCTATAACTACAAATGTTTCTATTCAGTGATAGCAAGCAGAGTTTTTCAAGGAGGCGAGAATTTGAGACATGGGGATTGATCATTGGGATTTGTTGGTGGCTGTCCCTGTGATTATAGGATTTGTGCCTTAGACCCCGCTCCACACCCGGTGGGCGATTAAACATGGACGTTATAGATGACTGCTGGTGATGACATGTCAGAGGGACGGATCCGTCCTGGGAGGAGAGAATAAGCATCATGATGGGAGATGAGTGTGCAGGTTGTGATACGGGCAGGGAAGATGTGGAAGGGTCTGCAGGGGGATGATCCTACTGGGGCAGAAGATGTAGAAGGGTCTGCAGGAGATGAACCTACTGGGGCAGAAGATGTAGAAGGGTCTGCAGGGGAATGAACCTCCTGGGGCAGAAGATGTGGAAGGGTCTGCAGGGGGATGATCCTCCTGGGGCAGGAGACGTGGAAGGGTCTGCAGGGGGATGATCCTCCTGGGGCAGGAGACCTGGAAGGGTCTGCAGGGGGATAATCTTTGGGGCAGGAGACGTGGAAGGGTCTGCAGGGGGATGATCCTCCTGGTTCGAGGACCCCATTCTGTGTGTTCCCTGTGGCTCTGCTCTGTGGGCAGTTTGAAGATTTACCCCATTACAGGATACTTTCTTAGGGAAATACATACTTTATAAAGGGGCGGGAGGGAGGAATGCAACTATTTTTGTGGCGCTGTTGGGGGGGGGGGCACAGACTTTTCATGAGGTGTGGGTACTTTTTGGGTGCGTACATTTTAGGAGTGACATACTTTTGGACAGAGAGCACATTCTTTGTGGGGGAATTTACTTGTAAGGGGGGGGGGGGGCTGTAGGCTTTTAGGAGGGAGGCAGACTAGATGCTTCCTTTTTTGTGAGGCACATGCTTATCTGGGGTGAATACCTTTTCCGGGCACACATACTTTTTGGGATGGGGCACAAACTTTTGAGTGGAAGAGACAAACTTTTGGATGGATAACATGCTTCTTTATACTTTGTCAAGCGCTGAGAGAACATATCTTTCCAGGGGGGAACACTTTTAAAGAGGGACATACACCTTTGGGCAGAATGGATATATTTTTTGAGGACACTTATTTTTTTTGCAGGACACACTATTTGAGGTGGGGGTGGATGTGTATTCCAGGGGCATGTCCTTTTCAGGGGGTTAAATACATTTTGGACAGGAGACATACCTATTGGGGGCATATACTTTTTAAAGGATGTGGCAGCTTTCTTTTTGGGGGGGGGGGGGTGGCAAACTATTTAGGAGAGACAATTTTGCAGTGGGGCAAACACCTTTGGGAGAGGGACAGTCTTTTGTGGAGGGTACGTCTTTTTGAAGTGAGTTCTTGCTAATAAGCCTTGTGTATATGAAGGATGTATTTTTGAGAAAACGTGTATTTACCCCCCTTTACACACCGCACCCCATTAAACATCACAATGTGCCGCACGCTCTTGTGTAGACGCCTCTCTTAGTGAGAACCCAGATAAGCCCGCACAGTCAGCACCAATCGGTATTCTGGCAATTACGCTCTAATGACTTTACGGATGAGGTAACGCGTTTTGCATCCAGAATGCGACAGATTGTTATCCACATGAAACGCGTCTTCTGCGAGAGGTTTCGGTAATATATTTGTGTCTCTCCCCAGGAATGGGCTCCAGGATGTGGCTGCTGTGTCTGCTCCTCAGCATGGATGGAATTCTGGTACAGTCCAGCAAAATCCCGTAAGTGCAATCAGTGGCTTCAATATGTGTGAGCGGCTCTACTAAATAAACAAAATGAACCCCTGTGTGATCGTTGCCTCAGCCATTTATTAGCTAGATCACACCCAATAGAGCGCCTCTCGCAGCACAGTGAAGAGTGTGAGCTCCTGCGGTTCCCTTCGTATATTCTGCGACTGCCATTCCTGTACATGCAGTGAGGTTGCCAGATAGTTCTGACATACAGGAGACTGCATCCCCACGCTGCACAGACTTGTTTAGGCTCCTCCCACTATAGATCCCAGCAATATAAGGATGATCACGGATAAAAGGGGGGGGAAGCATGCAGAGATAAGATTACAGTGTACAGGGCAGCAGGCTGAGGGGTCTGGTGCAAAGATGACTCTGTAATGTGCAGAGGGCTAAGGGGGTCTGGTGTGGAGATGACACTGTGATGCAGAGGGCTGAGGGGGTCTGGTGCAGAGATGGCACTGTTAGGGGAAGAGGGCTGAGGGGGTCTGGTACAGAGATGACACTATAATGTGCAGAGGGCTGAGAGGGTCTGATGCAGAGATGGCACTGTTAGGGGAAGAGGGCTGAGGGGGTCTGGTACAGAGATGACACTATAATGTGCAGAGGGCTGAGAGGGTCTGGTGCAGAGATGGCACTGTTAGGGGAAGAGGGCTGCGGGGTCTGGTACAGAGATGACACTATAATGTGCAGAGGGCTGAGGGGTCTGGTGCAGAGATGGCACTGTAGCTTGCAGAGGGCCGAGGGGGTATGGTGCAGATATGTCCCTGTAATGTGCAGAGGGCTGAGGGGGTATGATGAAGAGATGACACTGATGTGCATAGGGCTGAGGGGGTCTGGTGCAGAGATAACGCTGTTATGTGCAGAGGGCTGAGGGGGTCTGGTGCAGAGATGACACTGTAGCTTGCAGAGGGCTGAGGGGGTCTGATGAAGAGATGACACTGATGTGCAGAGGGTTGAGGGGGTCTGGTGCAGATACGTTCCTGTTATGTGCAGTGCAGAGCACATGTCAGGGATGGCTGTGGTCACGGCCTCTGTGTCCTGATCTCTGCTCTGGTTGACGGTCAGGGAATCGCTTGTGTTCTTGTCATTACAGAAGCTTTGCACTGTTCATCCCTCCTGACGTGTATCACGGATTAAACAACCTCTTCTGCCTGCACTCCTCCCCGGACCTGCAGGGGTTCACAAAGATGACAGTGGATCTGAAGACCTCATCTGGAAGTGAGACCCTGTATACAGTGCAGCCGGACAGCCCCACATGGCACTGCACGTCATTCCAGGTACGGAGCCCCATCTGCCCCTCATACTAACATCCTAGGAAATACACTGCAACGCATCCCAGCAGTATATGGCGGCTTTATATGGATCTGTACAGTGTATCTGCTCTGTAGATACAATAGATAGACACATATAGACATGTATATAACTGGTGGTCTCACATCTCTAACACTACTGAAGTAACACCGTAATGTCCCGCAGCCTCCTGCACCTTCAGGCTTCACAAGGAAAGTCACCATCGCCGTCCACGGACATAGGAGCGATGGCGAGAAGGTGGAGCTGAGCTCAAAGGAGCTGACCGCACAGGAGAAAAATACCGGGACCCTCATCCAAACCGACAAAGCTATGTATAAACCAGGGCAAAAAGGTGAGGAGGAAGGATTATAGATACATTATATATATATATACAGTGGAAGAGACTATAGATACATTATACTGTATACAGGGAGGAGGGACTATAGATACATTACACTGTATACAGGGGGGGAGGGACTATAGATACATTATACTGTATACAGGGAGGAGGGACTATAGATACATTACACTGTATACAGGGGAGGAGGGACTGTAGATACATTACACTGTATACAGGGAAGGAGGGACTGTAGATACATTACACTGTATACAGGGGAGGAGGGACTGTAGATACATTACACTGTATACAGGGAAGGAGGGACTGTAGATACATTACACTGTATACAGGGGAGGAGAGACTATTGATACATTACACTGTATACAGGGGAGGAGGGACTATAGATGCATTACACTGTATACAGGGAGGAGGGACTATAGATACATTACACTGTATACAGGGGAGGAGGGACTATAGATACATTACACTGTATACAGGGAAGGAGGGACTGTAGATACATTACACTGTATACAGGGGAGGAGGGACTGTAGATACATTACACTGTATACAGGGGAGGAGGGACTATAGATACATTACACTGTATACAGGGAGGAGGGACTATAGATACATTACACTGTATACAGGGGAGGAGGGACTATAGATACATTACACTGTATACAGGGGAGGAGAGACTATAGATACATTACACTGTATACAGGGAGGAGGGACTATAGATACATTACACTGTATACAGGGGAGTAGGGACTATAGATACATTACACTGTATACAGGGGAGGAGGGACTATAGATATATTACACTGTATACAGGGAAGGAGGAGTTATAGATACATTACACTGTATACAGGGAAGGAGGGACTATAGATACATTACACTGTATACAGGGGAGGAGGGACTGTAGATACATTACACTGTATACAGGGGAGGAGGGACTATAGATACATTATACTGTATACAGGGGAGGAGGGACTATAGATACATTACACTGTATACAGGGTAGGAGGGACTATAAATGCATTACACTGTATACTGGGAAGGAGGGACTATAGATACATTACACTGTATACAGGGGAGGAGGGACTATAGATACATTACACTGTATACAGGGAAGGAGGAGTTATAGATACATTACACTGTATACAGGGTAGGAGGGACTATAAATACATTACACTGTATACAGGGGAGGAGGGACTATAGATACATTACACTGTATACAGGGGAGGAGGGACTATAGATACATTACACTGTATACAGGGAGGAGGGACTATGGGTACATTACACTGTATACAGGGGAGGAGGGAATGTAGATACATTACACTGTATACAGGGGAGGAGGGACTATAGATACATTACACTGTATACAGGGGAGGAGAGACTATAAATACATTACACTGTATACAGGGAAGGAGGGACTATAGATATATTACACTGTATACAGGGGAGGAGGGACTATAGATACATTACACTGTATACAGGGAAGGAGGAGTTATAGATACATTACACTGTATACAGGGGAGGAGGGACTATAAATACATTACACTGTATACAGGGGAGGAGGGACTATAGATACATTACACTGTATACAGGGAGGAGGGACTATAGATACATTACACTGTATACAGGGGAGGAGTGGCTATAGATGCATTATACTGTATACAGGGGAGGAGGGGCTATAGATGCATTATACTGTATACAGGGAAGGAGAGACTATTGATACATTACACTGTATACAGGGGAGGAGGGACTATAGATACATTACACTGTATACAGGGGAGGAGGGACTATAGATACATTACACTGTATACAGGGAAGGAGGGACTATAGATTCATTAGACTGTATACAGGGGATAGGGGACTACAGATACATTTTTCTGTATACAGAGGATAGGGGACTATAGATACATTATACTGTATACAGGGGATAGGGGACTATATATACATTTTTCTGTATACAGAGGATAGGGGACTATAGATACATTATACTGTATACAGGGGAGGAGGGGTTATCGATACACTAGCTTGTCACCTGCAAATTTGTATTTTTTAAACTAATTCATGTTTTGCTGTATATTAAATCATAAAAAGTTGAGATGTGAGAGGAGTGTAACTGTAATATTCTGTCAGCACTTCTGTATGATTTTTGGTCTTGTCATCTTTTGCTAGGATATAAAGGTTTTGTGGGCTGTATACACCTGAGCCGCCACATACAGATGCCCAGGAGAAAAACATGTTTTTTCTAAATGTACACCTGCTACCTTAAGTGTTTGCCCTTGAGCCTTATTGATCATCAACGCAAATGCTGTTTTTAGAGGGAATTGCATCCTTTTGAATTGAAAAGGCACATCCGTTGGTATTATCGGAATGCGTGGAATTGAAATACTTGTTCCTTTTGCTATCCCGGTTATAACAGTGGCTCTTACAATGTTTCGCCCCCGGTGTGAAATTTGTAATTGTGTGCTGCTGCACAGTTTTGGTACATCAGGATTTCGCATTAATAGGACCAGAACGCTAACTTTTAACCTCAGCAATAAATCTGTCTTGTCGCACTCCCTACAGAACTCTTATCAATTTTCGGGATAGGTAGTTGATATACCCGACTTCACCCAAGTTAATTTGGTACTGGTGTTTACGTGTTCTTCGCACGGAAAATTTGATGAAGTCATAGTTACTATAGAAGAACCGAGTAATAAAATATGCATACACATAGAGGAGTGTTAGATTCTCCTCAGGCTGCATGTACCGATGTCCCTCTGCAGAATGTGCCACCCTTCCCACTCCCCTTACTTTTTACCCTTAAAGGTAACGCCCCTTTTTAATTTAAATTTACACACAGACTGGAGGTTGCAGCCCCTTGTTAGCCTTAAAGGCTTCATCCCTGCAGTCCATGGCTGCTTTCTTATGTGCTTCACAGCCTTTCAGTATATACACAGAGAGGTCAGTTATATTCTTCTCAGTTTATACACACGGAGGTGAGGTAGATTCTCTCCAGTATATACACACAGAGGTGAGGTAGATTCTCCTCAGTATATACACAGAGGGGTGAGGTAGATTTTCCTCAGTATATACACATATAGGTGGGGTAGATTCTCCTCAGTATATAAACAATGAGGTGAGGTAGATTCTCCTCAGTATAAACATATAGAGGTGAGGTAGACTCTCCTCAGTATATACACATAGAGGTCAGTTATATTCTCTTCAGTATATGCACATAGAGGTAAGGTAGATTCTCCTCAGTATATACACATAGAGGTCAGTTATATTCACCTCAGTATATACACATAGAGGGGAGGTAGACTCTCCTCAGTATATTCACATAGAGGTGAGGTAGATTCTCCTCAGTATATACACAGAGAGGTGAGGTAGATTCTCCTCAGTATATACACACACAGAGGTGAGGTAGATTTCCCTAGGTGTATACACACACAGAGGTGAGGTAGCTTTTCCTCGGTGTATACACATATAGGTGAGGTAGATTCTCCTCAGTATATACGCATAGAGGTGAGGTAGATTCTCCTCAGTATATACACACACAGAGGTGAGGTAGATTTCCCTAGGTGTATACACACACAGAGGTGAGGTAGCTTTTCCTCGGTGTATACACATATAGGTGAGGTAGATTCTCCTCAGTATATACGCATAGAGGTGGGGTAGATTCTCCTCAGTATTTACACATAGAGGGGAGGTAGATTCTCCTCAGTATATACACACAGAGGTAAGGTAGATTCTCCTCAGTATATACACATAGAGGTGAGGTAGATTCTCCTCAGTATGTACACATAGAGGTGGAGTATATTCTCAGTATATACATATAGAGCTGAGGCAGATTCTCCTCAGTATATACACACAGAGGTAAGATAGATTCTCCTCAGTATATACACTAGGAGGTGAGGTAGATTCTCCTCAGTATATACACATAGAGGTGGAGTATATTCTCAGTATATACACATAGAGGTGAGGTAGATTCTCCTCAGTATATACACTTAGTGGTGAGGTAGATTCTCCTCAGTATATACACATAGAGGTGGAGTATATTCTCAGTATATACACATAGAGGTGAGGTAGATTCTCCTCAGTATATACACATAGAGGTGAGGTAGATTATCCTCAGTATATACACACAGAGGTAAGGTAGATTCTTCTCAGTATATACACATAGAGGTGAGGTAGATTCTCCTCAGTATATACACATAGTGGTGAGGTAGATTCTCCTCAGTATATACACACAGAGGTGAGGTAGATTCTCCTCAGTATATACACATAGAGGTGAGGTAGATTCTCTTCAGTATATACACACATAGGTGAGGTAGATTCTCCTCAGTATATACACATAGAGGTGAGGTAGATTCTCCTCAGTATGTACACATAGAGGTGGAGTATATTCTCAGTATATACACATAGAGGTAAGGTAGATTCTCCTCAGTATATACACATACAGGTGGAGTATATTCTCAGTATATACACATAGAGGTGAGGTAGATTCTCCTCAGTATATACACATAGAGGTGAGGTAGATTATCCTCAGTATATACACACAGAGGTAAGGTAGATTCTCCTCAGTATATACACATAGAGGTGAGTTAGATTCTCCTCAGTATATACACACAGAGGTAAGGTAGATTCTCCTCAGTATATACACATAGAGGTGAGTTAGATTCTCCTCAGTATATACACATAGAGGTGAGGTAGATTCTCCTCCGTATATACACATAGAGGTGAGGTAGATTCTCCTCAGTATATACACATAGAGGTGAGGTAGATTCTCCTCAGTATATACACATAGAGGTGAGGTAGATTATCCTCAGTATATACACACAGAGGTAAGGTAGATTCTCCTCAGTATATACACATAGAGGTGAGGTAGATTTTCCTCAGTATATACACATAGTGGTGAGGTAGATTCTCCTCAGTATATACACACAG
Source organism: Eleutherodactylus coqui (assembly GCF_035609145.1). Taxonomy (NCBI): domain Eukaryota; kingdom Metazoa; phylum Chordata; class Amphibia; order Anura; family Eleutherodactylidae; genus Eleutherodactylus; species Eleutherodactylus coqui. The sequence continues at coordinate 291,559,517 of NC_089840.1, read as the reverse complement.
AGGTGAGGTAGATTCTCCTCAGTATATACACATAGAGGTAACGTAGATTCTCCTCAATATACAAATCATTTCCCTCGGCTTTACAGTTTCTGAAAAAATTCCTATGTATAGCGGATTTTCACAGCTTTTCATGCTTAGAAATGAATAATCAAATTGTGGCCCCTTTACTTTTAGTATTTAGGACCTAAAGAAAAGTTGTGCCAAATTTCACGTTTGTATGACACTGGGAAGTTAGAGAATTAAATTAGGTAAATAACATATGGGGGTCACTTACTTTTGCACTTAGAATTGAATAATCAAGTTGTGACCCTTTTACTTTTCCTATAAAGTATCTAAAGAATGGTTGTGCCAAATTTCATGTTTGTTCGTCACCGGAAAGTTAGAGAATTAGTGGCAAATCAGTCAGTGACGGACTATAGCTACATTATTCTGTATATGGGGGAGGAGGAATTATAGATACATTATACTCTATATGGGGGAGGAGGAACTATAGATACATTATACTCTATATGGGGGAGGAGGAACTATAGATACATTACACTGTATACAGGGGAGGAGGAACTATAGATACATTACACTGTACACGGGGGAGGAAGGACTAGAGATATATATATACTGTATACAGGGAAGGATGGACTATAGATTCATTAGACTGTTTACAGCAAAGAGGAGGCTATAGATACATTAGACTGTATACAGGGGGGAGCGACTAGAGATACATTGTACTGTATACAGGGGAGGAGGGACTAGAGATACATTATACTGTTCACAGGCTGATTCGATTTGCAGAATATGCGTGGAAGATCGGCAGTTCAAGCTGTCCATAGGGAAGCATGCGGTGTCCACACCTCAATTAAACACATGCAGATTTAATTTGCGGATGCCACATGTGGAAAAGAAATCACAGCATGCTCCATTTTACTGCGGATTCTGCGCAGATTGGCTTTATTAATCCCTATGGAAGCGAGCAATCGGCAATTCATCCGCAATTCAATTGCAGATTTGTAGGCAGATACCTCTCTGCTTGTAGACCAAACAGAGAGGTGGGGAGGAGGGGGAAGGCAATCACTTTGGGCTTGTGATTTTTCCCACGCAGATGATCCACGGCGCATCTGCGTACATTTTCACGAAAAAAAAAAACGGTATCCACGATCGCCGTCAAACATTTAAAAATCATTTCCCAACTGACTCATAGGGAAATCCGCATGTGCCGCGGACATGAGGCCTTACTGAGAACAATCACATATTGTTCTGCTGGCTAACACGATATTGAACGTTCGTTTTTCGATAATGCTCTGTAACATGTCATACATACCTGACACACTTCTCATCTACTCCCTCAGTTAATATCCGTATGGTAACACTGGATCAGGACATGGAAGTACAAAAAAAACCGGTAAGTTTAATATATTATGTAAAACTGTTCTTTTGTATGACATTGTGACCTTATTATATCTATTGTATTACATCAAATCCAATTACATTAAAGAGGTATTCCATTTCAAGAGTCTTATTTCAATGTATTCAAAAACACAAAATAATGCGCTCACCTATAAGATGTTGTTTTCCACCATTGAGGCATTCTTTATAAAATTACATTCAGATACTTAAATGTCTTCCCAACGTTGTTACAGAAGTTCCCATAAATGTGCTGCACTTGTCAATTTCTTTGCTTTCACCCTTCTGTCCAGTTCACCCCAAACAAGCTCAATGTGGTTTAAGTCTTGAGACCCTGCAGGCCATTGTATTCTTTGTAGACTACTGGATTCTTTGTATCTTCTTAAGTAGTTCTGGCATATCCTAGAAGTATGTTTGGTATCATTTATTTAAAGCCCCGACCAAGTAGATGAACACCAGAGGGTACTGCATGGCATATTAAACTCCATCATGCCTCCTCCTTCATGTTTGACAGTTGGTGTTGGTTATATACTTGATGGTATGAACCCTGATGACACAAAAACCCTGCATGATGTAGCAAAGATATCACATTTTTTGAACAATCTCATTTTTTATGGCAAGCACGATCATAGAATCACAGGATTTTGTAAGTTGACAATCAGTAAATAGCTAAATGAAGATAGTTAAGCATTAATGAGCTTAATACCCCTTTATATTCATTAAGCGTGACAGGAATTGCAGCTATTTATCTCGAGTACATAAAACATTATTGTGAATCCCCTGGGCCGTACTTCTCAGTCGGCAAAGGTTGCATAGCAGCAGTGCAATATCTATTTTTTTGTGGGGGGAGGCTTATTCTCACCTGGTCCCTAGACCTGCAGATCTCCGGTGGCGATGCGGCAGGCTGCAGTGTCCTCGGTGTTCACACAGAACTCTCCTTCTGGTGACGGGGATTTAAATACCCAGCCTGCAGCAAGCAAGTGCTGTGATTGTCTCACAAGCACTATGGCTCAGCCAATGAGAGCAGGCGCTTGATTAACCAATCACAGCCATTCATTGAATGGCTGTGTTTGGTTAATCCAGCGCCGACTTTCATCAGCTGACGCAGTGTTGGATTAACCAATCAGAGCATTAGCTTGCTGGAAGCGGGGTATTCAAGCCCCGCTACCAGGAAGAGCTGCTCTGTCAGCGTGCCGGAGGACATGGAAGCCTGCAGCAGTGCCGCAGCCCAGCGAGAGTGACCCGAACGCCGGCTGCTAGTTCAGTATTTATTTTTTTTCACATTTAGCCTATATTTCAAGCCTTCCCCTGAAAATCGGGATATATGTTATTATTGAGGTAGGGCTTATTATCAGGAAAACAAGGTAATAACAGTGACTCAGTGTGAGATAAGTTAGTAATCTTAGCCCCAAGGAATGGAGTTTTGTTTATGGGTTCACTGCTTTCAGTAGTTTGTTAGCCAAGATAGAGGGAACTAAAGATGCAGATGTCATCGGTGCCAGTTTATGGTGGTCGCTCCCTTCTGACCTAATGGAACATATAACTTTGATTGTGCCTTGTGTAATTGGGCTCAGTGCTTGCGTTCTACATAATGAGTTATTACTAGAGATGAGCGAGCACCAAAATGCTCGGGTGTTCGGTACTCGAGTCAAACTTTTCATAATGCTCGAGAGCTCGTTTCGAGTTACGAACCCCATTGAAGTCAATGGGCGACTCGAGCATATTTGTATGGGACCGATGCTCCGCATAAGGGATGATTTGTGAAACACCTGAAAACATCAGAAAGTCATCGAAACACCACAGAAATGGATAGGGAATGGCAGGGGCAGCATGCATAGCTGCATCTGAGGCTCCCAGGTCCCACTATTAAGCCAAAATGGGGACAAGAGCCTGGTGGTCACCCCCCTAACTATTTACTTGGGACAGATCCTCATTAGCAAGGCACACTCGCTGGCACATCTTGGCTAAGCACCACACTAGCTACAACCAAGGACAATCACCGCCTGCGAGTGACACCGCTGCCTCCTCACCCGGGTTACATGCTGGCAACCCCCCGCACGACCCTGCGTCCACAGTGCACACAAAATTTTCCCTGCACATCGTTCAGCTGCCCTCATGCCACACGCTCGCTTCATAGCCACACCACCCTCATGTCGATTTATAAGTGCATACTGGATGAGGAGGAGCTGGAGACACACACTGCAGAGGGTTGGCAGGGCCAGGCAGCGACCCTCTTTGAAAGTGTGGGCGATAGCCCGCAATGCTGATGAAAATTGATGATAAATTAACGTACGATCATTATTCCAATCCTGTGCCACCTCTGTCACAAAATTGTCTGGAGCCGCAAACGTGGGCATAAAGGGGACTCAGGTGCCAGCACTTCTACACTTCTCCACAATGCAGCAGCACATACTAACACCAAAGATTGGTTTGAAGCAAAAGGTGTCGCAAAAGTAGCCACGACAGGTATACAGTGACCCTGTGAAAGTCTCATGAAATCACAAACGCTTCCTGTGAATGCTCCAATCCAGTATCTCGGACAACTGTGGTTACGCTGATCCCCAGACCCCAAGCAGGAGGACGAGGTTGCATAATAAGCCCGAGAAACCATGACTGAGGTAGGACCCGCAATACTCTGTGTGGGCGGGCCCTGGGTCAGGCTCGGTCCCAGCCTCCACCTTGTTTGACTCAAAGTGCCGTGAGTTAAATAGCTATGAAAAATCCATGTGTCCCCACATACTTCATTCTGTGTATGTGTCAGGCAGCTGAACACCGCAATGGGAAACCTTTGTGCACCCACAGTATAGGCGGGCCAATGAAACTTTTCTGTTACAAGACTATAGGCGAACCCCTCAAACCTTTCAGTAGCAAGTGTGTAGGCGGACCCCAGTAACATTACTGTAGCAAGAGTATAGGCGGACCCCTGTAACATTTCTGTAGCAAGATTGTAGGCAAACCCCTGAAACATAGGTGTACTAAGAGTATAGGCGAAACCTGAAAACATTTGGTTACCAAGAGTGTAGACGAAGGCTGGAAAAATTAGTTAGATAACAGTCTAGGCGAGGGCCTGCAAAATTGCTGTACCAAGAGTACAAGTTTACCCCTTAAAAATTGCTCAACTGCGAGGGCAGGTGAAACCCAAAAACCTTTTTTAAAGATACAGCTCGCTGTTGCTTAATTTGTAACAGAGCCTGGAGGCAGCCCTCCGAAAAAAATTGTTTTCAGTTAAAGTTTAAAAACTTTTGAAACTTTTAAAAATTGTAAAAATAATTTAAAACAGAGCCCTTTGGGCCGCTGAAAAATTGGCAGTTCAGCATGATGACATGCTGTTTTAGGACGAGTAGTAGGAGGAGGAGTAATAATATCCGAGAGTGATTGACAAAGCTAATTCCTCCATTTTTTGTGGTGATAGAGAATGCATTTTTCTCCTATTGCAGCGAAAAGAATCATTAGGTTTTGCTGTTTTCCGCCGGTGGAGAAGAGAAGTCTGGGGAAATCTAGCCTTTGTTCATCTTTATGAGTGTAAGCATGTCACTTTGAACACATAGCCCTCTGCACGGTGCACTTTCCAATGATTGGGCATCGGTCACAACAAACTCCTCAGGTGAGAGAGGAACCGTTTTTTTCCACTCAGGGCAGGGACCCGAGAACAGTTCCTGGGAGTCTGCCTGCTCATCAGAATCTGTCATTTTCATAGAGTGAGGAGGCTGGGAAGGATGAAGAGCAACCAGAGGATTCAGAGTTGCAGTCCCTAGGCTGGGAGTAGTGGACTGCGTAGAAGAATGAGTGGTCGATACATTGCTGGACGCATTTTCTGCCATCCACGACAGGACCTGCTCGCACTGGTCTGTTTGTAATAAAGGTCTACCACGCGGACCCGCAAATTGTGATATGAATCTGGGGAGCCCAGAAACTTGCCTCTCTCCTAATCCCTCAACATCCAGCTGTGATTCACCTGGACCAAAAACTCGACCTGTGCCCACACCCTCACTTGGATGCCCGCGTCCATGTCCTCGACGCTTACCCCTACTCCTCATAATGGCGGTTTAAGTATAGAGCAGGGCCCAAATAAATTACCCAACTGTACAGCACTGACAACTGTGGCGAAATTCTCTGCACACAGAGACTTGTAGATAGCGGAGGCTCTATACTGTAACTTGAAAAAATTAACTCGCTGTCTTGCGCTGATACCTAGGGGTAATTTACTGCTCACAGAGACTTGTAGATAACAGAGGCTGTATGGAGTGGGAGAAGACTGTAAAGCCAGTGGATAGTGCTGGTAACTGCGGCTATCTCAACCCCACCAAGGAAAGGGTATTGTGAGACGCTCTGCACAGCGGCAGAGCTGAAATAGTTTGCAGTGGCCCCGGAAATATTACAGTACTGTTTCGCGGTGAGACCTTGGTGTAATGCACTGCAGCCTGAGAACGCTATAAATTGAAGGCTGGGAACAGGCTTAGATGTGCAAAAAAGAAATTGATGCACTACTGCTCCCAGCCAGACTCAACTATAATGCACACTGTTAGAAGTAGCCCTAAAAAGGTCCATTGGGGTTCTTGTAGAGAGAATCATGACTGTAAAACTTTCCCTATATAAGCAGCTCTGTCCCTAAACTCTGCCTAATGCACTGCAGACTGAGAACACTATAGCTAAAATTGCCTGCACAGCCCTAGATGCTTAAAAAAAAAATTGGTGCACTACTGCTCCCAGCCAGCAACAACTGTAATGCACACGATGAGGAGTAGCCCTAAGAAGGACCATTGGGGTTCTTGAAGACAGGACCTACGCTAACACTTTCCCTATATCAGCAGCAGCACTTTCCCTAACCTCTGCCAGCATGTGTCTAAGGCGAGCCATGGGCGAAACCAGTTTAAGTACTCAGCGGTCACCTGATCTTGCCAGCCACTCACTGCTGGTGGGTGGGATAGGGCTGGCACGTCACAGCAGGAAGTGGTAATGCCTCCCCTGCATGTTTATTGACTAGAAAATGGCGCTAAACATGCGGGGAAGGAAATGGAATTGACTCGTGTTCGTCTTGAGTAACGAGCATCTCGAGTACCCTAATGCTTGAATGAGCATCAAGCTCGGATGAGTGCGCTCGCTCATCTCTAGTTATTACTGGTCCAAAGGAGGTATTATCCTTGATCAATGAAAGTTCTTTCTAGGTTAAATGATGGTGATTCCAATCTGTGTTCAACCAAGCAAATCCATCTGAAGATATCACATTTTGATTCATGGGTCCATAATACTTTCTTCCATTTGTCAGTAGTCCACTGGAAGTGCTTCCTGGCCCAGGCAACTCTTTTCTTTTTCAATCTTAGCACTGGCTTTCTTACTGATACTCGTCTTGTCCGACCTGCACATGATTGTCTGTCTTCTTTGGTTAAGTGCCTTTTTCTTGCCATTATCATAGCAATGAGCTCTGTGTTGAGGAGAAAAACTGCAAGTCCTTCCTTAGAGCAGTCTGTTTCAACACTGGTAATATATGATCAGAGGGTTTAAAAGTAATCAACAAATATTGAGACACCTGTAGGAATAGTTTGCATCCAATTTTAAACCATAATTTGCTTTCCATGCTGCAGAGCAGCCCGTCCTTGATGTGCTGATCCCTGAAAAAAATTAGGTTAAAATGTCATGATATTTTTTATGTTTTTAACTAACTTTAGAAGCTTTGAATTATTTCACATTATTTGAACTGCATTAATATAAACAATAACTGGAAAGATTGAGGCGTTTTAAAACTTTTGACCGTCAGTGTAGATATCATTGAACCACAAGTACAATCATCTTTACGCCGTCCATTTTAACATTTTTCCAAAAACTATTCATAGATCCATCTATACAGTCATTCACTCAACCAACAATCCATTCATCCATCCAACCAACCATCTAAGGGTGGATTTACATCGGCCAACTATCGGGTGAAAAATTGCTCAAACGAGTGAGTCTGATTGATAGTTGTCCCATGTAAACACTGGACCCAACAGGGTGATGAACGAGAAATAGTTCATTAGTCGCTAGTCACTTAATTTCAGCTCAGTGAAACAAAGCGACTAGTGGGTGACTTCCCACTCAATATAAACAGGCAGTCGTTCATCTTTAACCCGTTAATGACGGGGACCTTTTTTTAGTTTTGTTTTTTCCTCTTCACTTTCAAACGAAAAAGCCTTTTATTTATCCATCAATGTAGCTGCCCAAGGGCTTGTTGTTTTTTGTGCGACCAGTTGTATTTATCAATGGTGCCATTTAAGTTCCATATGATGTTCTGAAACCCTTTTAACCCCTTAGTGACCAGCCCATTGCCTTTTTACATCCTTGCTTGCTGGGCCTTAATCACTAAGGACGTAGAAACATGTTTCCTGCAGGGATCAAGGCCCTGCAAGCTGAGGACGTGACAGCTCCATGCTGCCGGCTCCCGGAGGTAGCAGGCAAGCTGGAGCTTCCATTCCAGGCTGCGAGACCCCTCCCCCCAGTCACATGATTGCCGTCATTTACCGAATGCCAGCGATCATATAAAAGCTAGCAAAAAGTTAAAAAAAAATTTAAAGATTCAGCTGCCCTGATGGATCGGATCCATCAGAGCAGCTGAAAGTACTCACTCGCCTTCTCCATGATGTCCTGCGCTGTCCTGGCCTCCCGGGTCCCGACGACACCTTCTGTGCATGCGCGCCAGACGTCATATGTCGGTTGCACGCGGCCTGGGAAATTTAAAAACTCTCTGGCTCCCATGTGTGGCCGAGAGATGTCACCAGGAGCCGCCATATGCAGTTCCTGGTCACATGATTGCTGCTATCCAATGGATAACAGCAATCCTGTAAAGTAAAAAAAAGTTTAAAAAAAAAGAAAAAATAAGTTGCATCTACCCTCATGGATCATATTCGTGAGGGAAGATGAAATGATGTTCCTAAGGCCCCGGATTTATCCGTGGACCTCACCATGGCTTCGGCGCACACGCCCCCCGCCAAGATGGCGGACGCATGTGCAAAAGCCACAGATTGCCAGGGTAATTTAAAATCTCCCCGCGCCTGGCTACCAAACATAGCCAAGAGCTTGGACATTACACGGGAGCCCGTAGTTTGTGGCCCCTGGTCACGTGATCACCACTTTCCTATAGAAAACGGCAATCACGTAAAAGTAAAAAAAAGTTAAACGTTTCACCTCCAGTCACGGGTCAGATACATGAGGGGAAGTAAAATTACTTACCTAAAGCTTCTGGCGATGACACCGATGGGATCTTTATCCGCTGACCTTTCCCCAACTTTGGCACATGTGCCCATCAGCAAAATGGCAGACGCAAATGCAGAAACTACGGAGGGCCCGGGAAATTTAAAGTCTTCTTGCTCCTGGGTACTAAAGGTAGCCGTGAGCCTAGAGCAGTGACCGAGGGCCACAGTGAGCGGTCCCCGATAACATGATTGCCGCTATCCAATGGATAATGGCGATTACGTAAAGGTTCAGACAGTTAAAGTTTGATGCACCTTTCGGTTTGAGCCCCGTTGTGCATACGGACATAATATTGGGGCCACAATGGGTATGTTTCCGAACACGGGACAAACAGGCGGATCCATTTTGGGGTGAAAGTCTTCCATTATATGTGTGCTGTACAAAAAATGGTTTTAAAATGACACAATTGCCAAAAAAAATTAAAATCATAATTTTTTCCTTCTGCTTTGCTTAGATTCATTCAGAAACTGTGGGGTAAAAATACGCAGTACACCCCTAGAGGAATGCAATAGGGGGTCTAGTTTTTAAAATGTTGTCATTTGTGGGGGTTCTCTGTCGTTTTAGCCTCTCAAGGGCTCTACAGGTGGGCAATGGGGCCTAAAACCGTCTTAAGCAAAATGTCTGTTCTAAAAGTCACCGTCTGCTCCTTTCACTTTGGGCCCCGTTGTGCACACGGACATAATATTAGGACCACAATAGGTATGGTTCTGAACACGAGACAAACAGGGGGATCCATTGTGTGGTACAAGTCCTCATTCCTATGTACACTGTACAAAAAAAACTGTTTTAAAGGTGACATAATTGCCAAAAAAAAATGAATCGTATTTTTTTTCCTCCTGCTTTGCTTAGATTCATTCAAAATCTGTGGGGTCAAATTCCACAGTACACCCCTAGATTAATGCGTTAAGGGGTTTAGTTTTCAAAATGGGGTCATTTGTGGGGGTTCTCTATAGTTTTGGCTGCTCAAGGCCTCTTCAAGTGGGCAATGGGGCGTAAAACACCTTCAAGCAAAATGACTGTTCTGGAAGCCACCAGCTGCTCTTTTCGGTTTGGGCCCCGTTGTGCATCCAGATATAAGATTAGGGCCACAATGGGGATGTTTCTGAATACAGGACAAACATGGGTATCCATTTTGGATGCAAATACTCATTTCATGTGCACTATAGGAAAAAAAATCCTGTCTTCCAAGAGGCAAATTTGCAAAATAATAAAATTTTATTTTTTGTCCTCTAACTTGCATTAATTAATGAAAAAAACTGTGGGGTAAAAATACACACTACCACCTCAGTGAATAGAGTAAGGGGTGTAGTTTTTAAAATGGAGTCATTTGTGGGGGTGTCCATAATTCTTACACCTATAAGCCTTTGCCATCTTGGCTCGGTGCATGAAAACAAAGTGTTCCGTTAATAATCATTGTTAAATTTGTACGTCTCTTAAATCATTAAAAAACCTGACGTTTTTCCAATGTGTATCCAGAATAAAGTAAACAAATGGGAATTTATATCTTATCAAAAATGTGTACAGTATTTGTCCACATATTTGAGATATTGCGGTTAAAAATGTGAAAAAATTACAATTTTTTCAAATTTTTCCCAATTTTGGCGCTTTTATTAAATATACACAAATTGTATCGGCCTATTTGTACCGCCTAAATGAAGTATAATATGTGGTGGAAAAACATTGTCAGAATCACTTGGATATGTAAAACCTTTATGGAGTTATGCTATGTCAAAGTGGGACATGTCAGATTTCCAAAATTTGGCCTGGTCATTAAGGCGCAAACAGGCTTCGTGACTAAGGGGTTAAGGACCAAGTGTGGTAAATTGGTAAATATAAAGCGCTTGGTCCAGGGCTTTAATCCTGCAGATGGCAAAAAAAACAAAGGTGCAAGATTAAAGCCTCTGTTCTGCAATCAAGCATGAGCAGGTCAGGTCCTTCGATGATAGTTACAGCTGAGAATCTGGAGGAGAAGCAGTTTTTAACCACTTCTGCCTTCTCCTTTCTCGGGTACATAGCGTTTAAGGAGAGCTATGCACTAAAAAGTGAAAGTAAGACTTCACTAAGCAATCTGATGATCACGTAACCGCCACTAAGACGTCAAGAACTGGAACACGTCCATGTTTAAAGTCCATTCTCCTTTTAGATGCACTGCTGATAGTGACTTTATGTTGTCTTCTGCCCAGAAGAATATTCTCTCTGACAACTGCTGTAGATGAGGGTGTCTGGTACTGCCCTGGTGACGAATAAAGGATACTGTTGTCATATTGTCAGATAGTATTTTCACGTGTTTTCCACGTACCGTGTCTACGGCCTGATTTAAAGTTTCCCACACTGCTCTAAGCTCTCTATAATTAGAAGATAGAGAGCTGACATAAACCGACCAGGAACCTTGCAGGTTCTCATTCGCTATTTTTGCCCCCTCAACCTGACCTTCTAGCGTCGGTATTTACCACAATGGACAGGGATGGGGACCACCGCACCCCTCTTTTTAAGGTTTTGAGGTGCTAACCACCAATCTAAAGACTTTTTCCCCATAGCTGACAATTTAAACTTTTTATCTGGTGAGAGTTGTCTCCTATCCCAGGCCGACAAAATTTCCTGCTGTAAGGCCGCCTGCAGACGAGCGGGTTGGATCCGGCAGCGAGAATTCTCGCCGCGGGACCCGACCCGAGAGCCTGCAGGGACGAGTGCGTACTCACCCGCGCCTGGCAGCCCCGGCTCTTTCATGTGCCGGCTGCCGCGCAGCCTGCGCATGCGCAGACCGGAGCCGGCGTCCGGGTGAGTGCGAGCCCCGCACAAAAATAGGACATGCCGCGGTTTTTTTGCCGCGCAAGATTTTGCGCGGCCGAACAGCGGCCGTCTGCATAGGAATGCGTATTGTAATGCACTCCTATGCAGACTTTCAGTGGCAGAAATCCCGCGGGAAATACCGCCGCGGGATTTCCGCCCGTGTGCAGGCGGCCTAAGAGTCTGGAATGGATTTGACACCAAGGGACCATTGGCAAACAAGCCGCCATTTGCCCGAGGACCTTCATGCTCTCTCTTATAGAGACCAAGTCCTTTCTCTTAAATTTACTAACGGAGAGGATCAAATCCTTTCTTATAGGCCGCCTGCACACGAGTGTTCCGTATTCCACTAGCGGATTTTCACGCATGTATGGTACCTAAATGTGCTTGCAGATAGGTGCGGATGCATGAAAAATCACGCGTGGATATACGCGGATGTGTTGCGGAAAAAAACGTGCAGAAAAACCAGCAGACACCCCTTAGGGCTCATGTCCATGGGCAAAAGAAGAATTAAAATCCGCAGCAGATTTTAACTCTTCTCCTGCACGCGGATCCGCACCCCATAGGGATGCATTGACCACCCGAGGGGTAGATAAATACCCGCGGATGGTCAATAAAAGTGATTTTAAAAAAAATGGAGCATGAAAAAATCTGGACCATGCTCCATTTTCATGCGGGTCTCCCGCGGGGACGGCTCCCGCGGGCTTCTATTGAAGCCTATGGAAGCCGTCCGGATCCGCGGGAGACAAAAATCAGATTTTACTCACCCGCTCCGTTTCTTCTCTTCGCCGCCGCATCATCTTCTCTCAGTCGCGGCCGGATCACTTTGCTTCGGGACGGCGCATGCGCGGGGCACGTCATCGACGTCATCCTGCGCATCCACCGGGCCGAAGAAAGAAGATCCGGCCGTGACGCAGAGAAGATGACGCCGCATTGAAGGAAGTATCCGGAGCGTGCGAGAGGTAAGTTTATTCTGATTTATTCTTATTTTCAGCCCTCTTGTCCGCGGGGCAGAAGGGACCCGCTACGGATTCTCCCTGGAGAAACCAACACCCAGACTCCGTCTTGTCCCTCTTGCTTGTGCGAGCACTCTTAAATTATTGATGTCTTTGTGGGCATGGTTGATCCATGTAACTTTTTTTAGGCGCTTCTCCAGCGTGACTTTATTTCAGTCACTGCAAAAAAATTCACAAGAGGAATTCATTACTACAGATTTTGCATTCTTACATCCTGCATTGGCAAGAAATACTACCTGTCTCCCTCTACAAATTTGCCTGTGAAGCTCTGTGCTGTGTGTTGGGACGCCTCCTACCATGCCTACTTCCTGCAGCCATAGCAACCAGTGACTCCATCCGCAGCTGCACTGCGGATGTACTGCGTGAAAAAAACGCACCCATTCACTTGTATTGGAGGCTTCACGCCGGCTCCGGCTCACGCCGGCTCCAGTCTGCGCATGCGCCGGCTGCGCCGCAGCTGGCACATGAAAGAGCCGGGGCCGCCAGGTGCGGGAGAGTACACGCTCGTCCCTGCAGGCTCTAGGGTCAGGTCCTGCGGCGAGAATTCTCACTGCCGGATCCGACCCGCTTGTCTGCAGGCGGCCTTAGTAGGAGGTAAAAAAGAGTAACATTTATGCCGCCTGCAGACGGCCGGGTCAGATTCGGCAGCGAGAATTCTCGCCGCGGGACCCGACCCGAGCGCCTGCAGAGAACAGCACGTACTCACCCTCGTCCCGCGGCCCCAGCTCTTTCATGTGCCGGCTGCCGGCGCATGCGCAGACCGGAGCCGGCGGCGGGTGAGTGATGCTTCTGTGCGGCGCTCTGCGAGCCCCGCACAGAAATAGAGCATGCCGTGGTTTGTTTGCGGCCTGAGATTTCGTGCGGCCAAACCACGGCCGTCTGCATAGGATTGCGTTTGTTAACATGTTACATGTAATGGGGTAATAAAATTACAGTTTTGTATTTTTTTTACATCCATTTATGCTGCCAGCTCTTTCTTCTTTTGTTAACGCAATCCTATGCAGGCCTCCAGCGGCGGAAATCCCGTCACGGAATTTCTGCCCGTCTGCAGGCGGCCTTATAAGAGCCCAAAAGAACTCTGTGAAAAACTTATCTTAGTATCTGGTTTTAGGCTAGATTTTACAAAATTTATAAGCAACTCTAGCTCGGTGATAAGTTTGAGCATCTCCCCCAGGTGTAGCTCCACCGTGTGGGAATTGTTTGAGATTATTAACAAATCATCTAAGTAATTATATTAAAGGGGTTCTGACATAAAAAAAAAAAAAATTGTACTCACCTTGCCTGGCCTGGCCCGATCGCCAGGCATGTCCCCTCCAGCCGGCATCTTCTTCTGTGCCTTTAAAGCAGAGCAGGAGCGGTCAAAAAGACTGCTTCCTGCTCTGCTCCGTCCGTCAGGCACTTCCGAGGTCAACAGACGGACCGCCACAGCAAGCACGTCACAAGCAGTGCTTGCTGTGGGCGGCCCGTCCGTCCGGCTGAACTCCGGAGTGCTGCGCATGCGCAGTGGAGACACAGCCCGTCCTGACTCCTGTCAGAGGGCACCTCTCCACTGCGCATGCGCGCGATCCCGGAGCGGCGCGGCTCGTGCAGACAGAAGAGGAGGAGCAGGGCCTGCCGGGAGATGACCCCCCGATGTCAACAACAACAGAAGAACAGGTAAGTATTATCTTTTTATGCTTTAGCAGCCATTAAACCATGGGTTCCCTGGGTCCATTAGGCAGACCAGGGAACAATGGCTGCTAAAGCATAAAAACATTATTTGTGTCAGAACCCCTTTAATTCCTTCACTTTTGAGGAAACCAATCGGTTCACTCATGACTTTGACAACATTTTTTCAGTAACCATAGGGCCCAAGATGTTAGATTTTTTAAATTTTTTTATTATAAATATGGAAGAGCATTTTCTGTAAAAGTTTGATAAAGCTTTTTAAAACGTATTTTTAGTCCTTATTGGGGATTTCAACTTGTGATGCACTATACTGCATCCTGACAGGCAGTCTATCAAGCCATGTCAGAGGTATGGATTCATAGACAATTAGTCATGGGGGCCTTCAGAAGCCAAATAGAGGCCATAGCAGCCAAATAGATTGCCTGACAAGATGTGGTATAATGTAACACTATGGTATTATATTATACTGTATGAGTGATAAAATAAATCGCAAGTGTAAATCCCCTGTGGGGACTTAAAAAAATTTAAAAGTTAAAAACAAAAGTATCAATTAGAAAAAAATAAAAGGTGGTAAAAAGATTTTTTTACGCCCCTTCCTTTCCTATATATTTATACATAAAAATACTCTAAATAAAAAGCATATTTAGTATCGCTGCATCCATAAATGTCTGATCTATCACAGTAAGAGTACTTATCCCACATGGTAAAAATCATCAGCAAAGAAAAAAAATACACATCAGAATTGCATTTTTTAGTCACCGTGTCTCCAAGAAAAAAATGTAATGAAACACCCGTATGTACTCCAAAACTGTACCAATATAAATTACAGGTCATCTTGACGAAAAATGAGCTCCTCACAGCTATATTAATGAAGATAAAGTTATGGCAGCAGAACATTTATATATATATATATATGCCTGGCTGCGGGGTACTTATCACAACAGGACATACGCTTACATCCTGTGGGTAGCGTGAGATCAGCAGAGATCCTGTGCTATCCGACAGTGGGAGCCAGCTGTCACCGATAGCCAACCTCCCACTGCAACAGCGGGGATACATCGGGACACCACATCTATGTAGATCGCAGCATGTGAAGGGCTCACAGAGGGACGTCATTGGACCCCCGCAAAGTAATCCCGGAAGGCTGACTGATACATTACAGCGGAGCCACTCACCATGAACCCGGGGGGGGGGGGGGGGGGGGGGGCTACCAGACGTGTCTAACACAACAGATCAGAAAACACTACCTCTGATGGTCATTGTGCCAATCGGAAGAAAAGAGTCCAATTTGCTCGTCAGTATTGAAATCGAACCACCGCTGATTGGTGAATGGTTGCCTTCTCCAATGAGTCACGTTTTCTGTTTCCTCAAATGGATAGACGTTGGCGTGTCTGGCGAGAAATATCAGAGAACAAACACCCTGCAACCATTGCTGGGAGACCACAAGCCGGTGGCGGCAGCGTTATGGGAGTTTTTCCTAGTATTTTATCGGTCGCTCGTGCAGTGTCCAAGCGGAGGCCGGACATTACGGGTGAGACCATGGGATTCTCAAGATGGATTGTCATGGGTGGCTCTGTGATCCCTTTCTCAGCAATGGCGGAACGTGGCCCAGCCCAGCTATGCACGGTGCAAAAAAAAGAACAGGCAGATGTAAACAATAGTCCCAGACACAACACTTCTGGCAGGCTTCCTTTTTGACTCAACTCTGTTACACGTTCTTCTAGGAGGCACTTTTCTTCCTGTAATCTAGGTGTCCTAAGTTATCTGATTGACGATCTTCGGGGATAAACACTCCTGACACCGTGGATCAACACACAATTATTGCCTTTTCTGGCTTGTTAGTTACTCCTTTTGACTTGTCAATGCTGGAGCCATTACTCAGTGCTTCAGTCCCCGGAGGGGAAATTATCCCACGGCAAATGAGATAGGCCCACGGCTACAAACAGGCAGAAGCAAGAAGGAGCTTCAGCCTCTCGCTGACACGTCCTCTTACATCGACTACATATCTGTTCTCTCTCCTGGCTACTCTGAACTCTGCCCCCAAACTTCTCCTAAACTCCCACAATACCACACTCAACAACTAGTTAGGGGGAGACAGTTTGCCCCAACAAAGCTTGTTAGCATTTGCACAGAACAGGAACCAAAACAAGAGCACACAAATATACACAAGACAGTTTACACAAAACGGGCATGCATCTAGTCTATAGACACCCCAACTCTGGGCCACTACACTCACCTATGTGGAAGGCACTGAACCCATTTGGTTATGGATAGAGATGAGCGAACGTACTCGTCCGAGCTTGATACTCGTTCGAGTATTAGCGTGTTCGAGATGCTCGTTACTCGTAACGAGTACCACGCGATGTTCGGGTTACTTTCACTTTCCTCTCTGAGACGTTAGCGCGCTTTTCTGGCCAATTGAAAGACAGGGACGGCATTACAACTTCCCCCTGCGACATTCAAGCCCTATACCACCCCCCTGCAGTGAGTGGCTGGGGAGATCAGGTGTCACCCGAGTATAAAAATCGGCCCCTCCCACGGCTCGCCACAGATGCGTTGTGAGATAGCTGAGGGACAGTGCTATCGTGTTGGAGCTGCTGTAGGGAGAGTGTTAGGAGTTAGTGTAGGCTTCAAGAACCCCAACGGTCCTTCTTAGGGCCACATCTAACCGTGTGCAGTAGTGTGGAGGCTGCTTTTAGCAGTGTTGCACTTTTTTTTTTTTTTGGTATATCGGCCGTGCAGAGCATTGCGCCCTGCAGTAATAGTCCAGGGACAGAAGTGTGGAGGCAAGGAGAGCGTTAGGAGTTATTGTAGGCTTCAAGAACCCCAACGGTCCTTCTTAGGGCCACATCTAACCGTGTGCAGTAGTGTTGAGGCTGCTTTTAGCAGTGTTGCACATTTTTTTTTTTTTTTGGTATATCGGCCGTGCAGAGCATTGCGCCCTGCAGTAATACTCCAGGGATAGAATTGTGTAGGCAGGGCCAGAAGACATATATTATAGATTGAATATACGCAGTGGTCCTTTAGAAAAAAATATTTGGAAAAAATCTATTTGGCCTGCCTGTCACTCTGCTCAGTGTTCTGGGTCCGTGTCTGCTGGGGGTAGTATTTCTCCAAATAAATACGCAGCCAGCTAAGTGTTACAGCAGGCTTGTGCCAAATTATTTCCTGGCGTTCCGTAAGCGAACTCAGTCTCCAACCACAGGCCAATAAGCGGCACATTTAATTACAGTGTTGTGTTTCTGCATTCCTGGTAATACAGCATGCTGAGGGGTAGGGGTAGGCCTAGAGGACGTGGGCGCGGCCGAGGACGCGGAGGCCCTAGTCCGGGTGTGGGCACAGGCCGAGCTCCTGATCCAGGTGTATCGCAGCCGACTGCTGCGGGATTAGGAGAGAGGCACGTTTCTGGCGTCCCCACATTCATAGCACATTTAATGGGTCCACGCGGTAGACCTTTATTAGAAAATGAGCAGTGTGAGCAGGTCCTGTCGTGGATGGCAGAAAGTGCTTCCAGCAACCTATCATCCACCCAGAGTTCTGCGCCGTCCATTGCTGCAACTCAGAATCCTCTGGCTGCTGCTCCTCCTTCCTCCCAGCCTCCTCACTCCATGAAAATGAGACATTCTGAGGAGCGGGCAGACTCCCAGGAACTGTTCTTGGGCCCCTGCTCAGATTGGGCAGCAGTGGTTCCTCTCCCACCAGAGGAGTTTATCGTGACTGATGCCCAACCATTGGAAAGTTCCCGGGGTCCGGGGGATGAGGCTGGGGACTTCCGGCAACTGTCTCAAGACCTTTCAGTGGGTGAGGAGGCCGATGACGATGAGACACAGTTGTCTATCAGTGAGGTAGTAGTAAGGGCATTAAGTCCGAGGGAGGAGCGCACCGAGGATTCTGAGGAAGAGCAGCAGGACAATGAGGTGACTGACCCCACCTGGTTTGCTACGCCTACTGAGGACAGGTCTTCAGAGGGGGAGGCAAGTGCAGCCGCAGGGCAGGTTGCAAGAGGCAGTGCGGTATCCAGGGGTAGAGGCAAGGCCAGACCAAATAATCCACCAACTGTTTCCCAAAGCGCCCCCTCGCGCCATGCCACCCTGCAGAGGCCGAGGTGCTCAAAGGTCTGGCAGTTTTTCACTGAGAGTGCAGACGACCGACGAACAGTGGTGTGCAACCTTTGTCGCGCCAAGATCAGCCGGGGAGCCACCACCAGCATGCGCAGACATATGATGGCCAAGCACCCCACAAGGTGGGACAAAGGCCGTTCACTGCCTCCGGTTTGCACCGCTGCCTCTCCCCCTGTGCCCCAACCTGCCACTGAGATCCAACCCCGCTCTGAGGACACAGACACTACCGTCTCCTGGCCTGCACCCACACCCTCACCTTTGCTGTCCTCGGCCCCATCCAGCAATGTCTGTCAGCGCAGCGTCCAGCCGTCGCTAGCGCAAGTGTTTGAGCGCAAGCGCAAGTACGCCGCCACGCACCCGCACGCTCAAGCGTTAAACGTGCACGTAGCCAAATTTATCAGCCTGGAGATGCTGCCGTATAGGGTTGTGGAAACGGAGTCCTTCAAAAGTATGATGGCGGCGGCGGCCCCGCGCTACTCAGTTCCCAGTCGCCACTACTTTTCCCGATGTGCCGTCCCAGCCCTGCACGACCATGTCTCCCGCAACATTGTACGCGCCCTCACCAACGCGGTTACTGCCAAGGTCCACTTAACAACGGACACGTGGACAAGCACAGGCAGGCAGGGCCACTATATCTCCCTGACGGCACATTGGGTGAATTTAGTGGAGGCTGGGACAGAGTCAGAGCCTGGGACCGCTCACGTCCTACCCACCCCCAGAATTGCGGGCCACAGCTCGGTGGTGGTATCTGCGGCGGTGTATGCTTCCTCCACTAAACCACCCTCCTCCTCCTCCTCCGCAACCTCTGTCTCGCAATCAAGATGTGTCAGCAGCAGCAGCACGTTGGCAGCAGTCGGTGTCGCGCGTCGTGGCAGCACAGCGGTGGGCAAGCGTCAGCAGGCCGTGCTGAAACTACTCAGCCTAGAAGATAGGAGGCACACGGCCCACGAACTGCTGCCGGGTCTGACAGAGCAGACCGACCGCTGGCTTGCGCCGCTGAGCCTCCAACCGGGCATGGTCGTGTGTGACAACGGCCGTAACCTGGTGGCGGCTCTGCAGCTCGGCAGCCTCACGCACGTGCCATGCCTGGCCCACGTCTTTAATTTGGTGGTTCAGCGCTTTCTGAAAAGCTACCCACGCTTGTCAGACCTGCTCGGAAAGGTGCGCCGGCTCTGCGCACATTTCCGCAAGTCCCACACGGACGCTGCCACCCTGCGCACCCTGCAACATCGGTTTAATCTGCCAGTGCACCGACTGCTGTGCGACGTGCCCACACGGTGGAACTCTACGCTCCACATGTTGGCCAGGCTCTATGAGCAGCGTAGAGCTATAGTGGAATACCAACTCCAACATGGGCGGCGCAGTGGGAGTCAGCCTCCTCAATTCTTTTCAGAAGAGTGGGCCTGGTTGGCAGACATCTGCCAGGTCCTTCGAAACTTTGAGGAGTCTACCCAGGTGGTGAGCGGCGATGCTGCAATCATTAGCGTCACCATTCCTCTTTTATGCCTCTTGAGAAGTTCCCTGCAAAGCATAAAGGCAGACGCTTTGCACTCGGAAACAGAGCCGGGGGAAGACAGTATGTCGCTGGATAGTCAGAGCACCCTCCTGTCTATATCTCAGCGCGGTGAGGAGGAGGAGGAGGAAGATGAGGAGGAGGGGGAAGACACAGCTTGGCCCACTGGTGAGGGTACACATGCTGCTGGCCTGTCATCCTTTCAGCGTGTATGGCCTGAGGAGGATGAGGAGGAGGATCCTGAAAGTGATCTTCCTAGTGAGGACAGCCATGTGTTGCGTACAGGTACCCTGGCACACATGGCTGACTTCATGTTAGGATGCCTTTCTCGTGACCCTCGCGTTACACGCATTCTGGCCACTACGAATTACTGGGTGTACACACTGCTCGACCTACGGTATAAGGAGAACCTTTCCACTCTCATACCCGAAGAGGAAAGGAGTTCGAGAGTGTTGCTATACCACAGGACCCAGGCGGACAAACTGATGGTAAAATTCCCATACGACAGCGCTAGTGGCCGAAGGCGCAGTTCCGAGGGCCAGGTAGCAGGGGAGGCGCGGAGATCAGGCAGCATGTACAGCACAGGCAGGCCAACACTCTTTAAGGCCCTTGACAGCTTTATGGCTCCCCAGCAAGACTGTGTCACCGCTCCCCAGTCACGGCTGAGTCGGCGGGAGCACTGTAAAAGGATGGTGAGGGAGTACGTAGCCGATCGCACGACCGTCCTCCGTGACGCCTCTGCCCCCTACAACTACTGAGTGTCGAAGCTGGACACGTGGCCTGAACTCGCGCTGTATGCCCTGGAGGTGCTTGCTTGTCCTGCGGCTAGCGTCTTGTCAGAGAGGGTGCTTAGTGCGGCTGGGGGAATCCTCACAGATAAGCGTACCCGCCTGTCAACCGACAGTGCTGACAGGCTAACACTCATCAAGATGAACAAAGCCTGGATTTCCCCAGACTTCTCTTCTCCACCAGCGGACAGCAGCGATACCTAAGCAATAGGTAGGCTGCACCCGCGGATGGAAGCATCGTTCTGTATCTCCATCAAAAACGGGGACCTTTTCGCTTCATCAATCTGTGTATAATATTCCTCCTCCTCCTCCTGCTCCTCCTCCTGAAACCTCACATAATCACGCCGAACGGGCAATTTTTCTTAGGCCCACAAGGCTCAGTCATATAATTTCTCTAAACAATTTTTATACGTTTCAATGCTCATTAAAGCGTTGAAACTTTCACCTCCACCAATTTTTATTTTAACTGGGCTGCCTCCTGGCCTAGTTACCAATTAAGCCACATTAACCAAAGCGATTACTGGGTTTCACCTGCCCTCTTGGTTGGGCATGGGCAATTTTTCTGATGTACATTAGTACTGTTGATACAGCAATTTTTGTGGGCCCTCGCCTACAGTGTAATCAAATGATTTTTTAGCCCACCTGCATTACAGCTGACGTTACATCCGCTGTGTTGGGCAATGCAATGGGATATTTTTTTGTACCGCCGGTGGGTTCCAGGGAGCCACCCATGCTGTGGGTCCACAGGGAGTTGTAAATGCATCTGTTTCCACTTCTAAAGAACCCCAGTCTGACTGGGGCATGCAGTGTGGGCCGAAGCCCACCTGCATTAAACATGACATTACTACCTCAGCTGTGATGGGCACTGCAATGGGATATTTTTATGTACCGCCGGTGGGTTCAAGGAAGCCACCCATGCTGTGGGTGCATACGGAATTCCCATTGCGGAGTTGTACCTGCCTGTGACTATTTATAAAAAACCGCGGTCTGACTGGGGCATGCAGACACCTTGACAGAATGAATAGTGTGTGGCACATAGGTTCCCCATTGCTATGCCCACGTGTGCAGCTCCAGATGGAGGTGGCACAGGATTGGATTTCTCATTGCTTCTGTACAGCATTGTGGGCTATCGCCCCGCCCCTTTTAAAGAGGGTCGCTGCCAAGCCGTGCCAACCCTCTGCAGTGTGTGCCTGCTTTTCCTGTGGCAGACACACTTATAAATAGTGGGACCTGGGAACTTGAGATGCAGCCCAACATGTAGCCCCTCGCCTGCCCTATCCGTTTCTGTGTCGTTCCCATCACTTTCTTGAATTGCCCCGATTTTCACAAATGAAAACCTTATCGAGCATCGGCGATATACAAAAATGCTCGAGTTGCCCATTGACTTCAATGGGGTTCGTTACTCGAAACGAACCCTCGAGCATCGCGAAAAATTTGTCTTGAGTAACGAGCACCCGAGCATTTTGGTGCTCGCTCATCTCTAGTTATGGATCCATCCTTGCAGATCACCTATACCCATACATGTTGATTGTCTTCCCTGGAGCAGATGAGATCTTCCAGCAAGACAATTCAACATGTCCGCGGCTAGAAATGTCCGACAGTAATTGGAAGAGCATGACCAAGACTTCCAAGTACTTACCTGGCCCCCTAATTCCCCAGACTTGAACCCAATTGAGCCTCTATGAGACCTCGATCATCATGTTCGCTCTATAGACCCTCCAGCAATTGTGGGATGCAGTCAGTATGGCTCCAGATACCTGAGACCACCTACCTCCACCTTACTGAGTCTCTCTTAGCATGTCTAGCTGCTGTCTGTGCGGCACACGGTGGTTACTCTGGATACTAGCTGGTGGTCATAATAATGTGACTCGGCTCTGTCTAAAACCCCTTTGTACATAATGACCTCGTTGTCTCTTTGAACGCATTATATATGACTCTGCTGCATGTAATTACTCATTGTCTCATGTTTAATGTGATTTTTATATTTTGTCTCCTCAGTATCAGCTGGTTGAACTCCTGGTAAGTTATTATCAGTGGAGTCTTGGCTATGTCATCACACATAAGGCAATAATACATAGAAGACATAGAGGGGGCTGCACTCAGGAGACATAGAGGGAGCCACACTCAGGAGATGATATCATAGAGGGGAGCACTGAGAGACATAAACTTCATAGATTCTTTCCTTGATAGTTCTAGGCTCCGCCCCCACTGTACACAGAAGGCAAGATTTATTGTGTATGATTTTTCTTTGTTGGACACCATGTTGCATTATTTGCACCAAGTTTATCACAGTGCTGCATCTTTATTTCTAGACATTTTGAGTCTATTTTATGCTTCCCACTTACTGGATTGTATTTATGGCTAATCTTACGACTTTTTAAAGATTCACCATTCTTAAATATGTCTAAAAAAAACTTACACCACGCAAACCATGTCCCTTGTTCTCGCCGCTGCAGTGCAGAACAGCTAAAAGTTGCACATTGTTAAGCAAAAACCCACAAACGTCAAACATGCGACTTTTCTGAGACAAGAAAATTGGTGCACAACCCTTGATAAATTTGCCCTATAGAGCCTTGGGTTTACAGGCAGCTGATTGGGTGTGATTGTGTGTGTGTGGGGGGGGGGGGGTGTTGGTGTTTGTGTCTGACAGGTGGTTCAGGCTGTGCTAGGATATACTGCTCTGAGAGAGGCAGACAGCGCTGCTCCTGGGCTGAGAGTTGTCTCAGTGAACTGCAGGGGGGGGGGGGGGTAGTTTTATTATCTGGGTAGGGGGCAGTTGTTCCATCTAAACCCCTCAATATTCCATTTGTTCTATTTTTATTACTGATCTGCAGGATTCCCGAAAAAACCGTTTAGCCCAATGGAAAAATGTCAGCGATGATTCAGGGATTACAGACCTCTCATACCAGCTGTCCCCTGATGCAGCGCTGGGAACTTACGCAATAAAGGCTGATGGTACAAACATGCAGTTCATTGTGGACAAATATGGTAAGTACACGTGGATCACAAATGAAGCAGAGCTGATTGTGTCTGACGGTGGGGCTGAACTGTTTGCGTATCGTCATAATCCCTTGACCCCTTAGTGACCAAGCTTTTCTTTGTTTTCCCATTTTCTTTCCTCCCCACTTTTAAAGTCGTAACTCCTTTATTTATCCACCGACGTCGCTGTTTGAAAGCTTGTTTTTTGCGGGTCGAGTTGTATTTTTAAATGCTACTATTTAATGTACCATATAATGAAAAACTGAAAAAATTCTGTGGAGAGAAATGGAAAAAAATGAAATTCCGCCGTTTTCTATGGTGCACAAACTGCAACAAAGATGACATGATAACTTTATTCTATGGGCCAGTACGATTACTACGATACCGAATTTATATAGGTTTTTTTGCGATAGTATTTGTATTTTTTTCGAAGATATTTAATTTTTTGTAATTCTTTTCTGCCGCCATCTTCTGCACACAATAGATTTTGAAGCGCTCATTTTTTTTGCAGGACGTCCTGCAGTTTGCGCTGGTACTATTTTGGAATACGACTTTCTGATTGCTTTTTATTGCATTTTTTCTTGCAGACATGGTGACCAAAAAAGCACATTTGTAGCGTTCTTTCTTTTTTTTCTGACGATGTTACTTTGATTTATCACCGTGACAGCCAATATTCCCTAAGCTTAATATATTAGAACTGTCTCACCGAAGGGAACCAATGATTACTAAAATATAAGTTTTATTCAAATAAAATTAAAAAATGTGCGTGATCAAACTCGTGAATTGTGTGCCTCTTTTTTATTTTCTAGGGTAACACTGATATATTGATATTCCTTTGTTATGTTTATGTCCTGGTGTTTGACGCTCACTGTGAATTTGGAAATAGAAGATACCCCACACTCAACTTAGTTGCGTTGGAACAAGAAAAATTCCTTTATTACTTTTATTCTTCTATTTCGTAAATAAAGGCTCTGTTCACCATCTTGGGTTTATCTAGTGAACAGCA
This sequence comes from Eleutherodactylus coqui, assembly GCF_035609145.1. Lineage (NCBI taxonomy): Eukaryota > Metazoa > Chordata > Amphibia > Anura > Eleutherodactylidae > Eleutherodactylus > Eleutherodactylus coqui. The sequence goes on along the minus strand of NC_089840.1, from coordinate 291,535,017 downwards.
GATTATCAGTCACCGATTATTCTATATGTTCACTCCACCAGTGATTTGGTCAAAGACTGTAGTGTAATATAGACCAGACACGTGGACGCAATCTGCGGGACCGACTGGTGCACAGTCATTTCACATCTCAACCAGCAACTAACACTTGGCTAGGCTCCGAACTTCCTAAAGGCACATATCGATGCACCAGATGTAAAGCCTGCAGATTTATTAAACGTGATGCCTCGTTTACCAGTTCGTCCACTGGTAAAGTTTACCAAATACGAGACTTTATAAATTGTAGAACAACAGGGGTCATTCATAAAGCCACGTGTACTTGCCCACTTGACTACATTGGCAAGACCATACGCCAACTACGGAGACGTGTTTTAGAGCACGTCGGAAACATCAATAGGGGAGATAATACAAGTTTGGCCATACACGTGCGAGAAAAACATAATAATGACCCAGAATCCATAAAATTTCAGGGCCTTGAAAAAATCCTGGACAATGGAAGGAGAGGAAATGTTGATCAAAAATTATTAAAAAAAGAAACGCGATGGATCCACAGAATGGATTGCTGTTCCCCTAGAGGTTTAAATGAGAAACTGTCATTCGCAGCCTTTATATAAATGTCTCATACCTTCTGCGTAAGTGCCCGATAGGTACAGTCAACTTATGCCATCTTATGGCCGAGGGCTTAATATTAATCAGGGTACATGAACACGGTGTTGGATACATGCATAGCACTGGATTATTGATATGACTCTTTATTTAGTGGAGCTTTTTGACTTCCAAGAACATATACTGTTGACATGGCATTATGTAACGGCCCTAATATGTGGAGATGACCATAATGTGATTCTCAGATAAGTGCATACTTCATGCATCATGTGAATAAACGGAATGCCCATTACATTCAATACAATCTATCAACCATCTATAATATATGTGATATCATATATCACATGTGTCAATATAGGACATCAGTGATCTGTCCCAATCAATAATAGATAGGGATATTATTGCATACATCCGTGGTCGATATACCTGCAACTGTCAGATTGACTGAACATGTAGCAATGATATTAGAATAATTATAGGGATTATATGTTCCAGTGATACAATAGAATATAATACAATATGTGTCACTAGATGCATTCGAACAAAGTACATGCAAACATGACACGGTAATCTTTAGTGGCTACATTATTGCCAAACATGCATTTATATGTTAGAATGATTTTTATAGACTCCTCAACATTATGCATGTTGTTGTACAATCCAGTATATATAATAATCGGAAGTTCTACAAATAAGAGACATTTATTAGCTTCAGTATTTCCTCTAAATATGACATGATAATCAATGAATGACTCGCTTTGGAATCCCCCATATTCATAACTACATCAATTGAGTGGTGCTATAAATGCATTTTGAATAACAACATCGGCAGTGCGTTGAAAAGGCAGTATATCCAACATAAGTGCTTGTCTGAGTGAAGAGTTTTATCATACATACAGATTAATAATATCATCCCATCAGGGGTTAACAAAGTCCTGCGCTCTGCTTCTGACAGAACGAGCTCATTGGAGCAACAGTGACAAGCCCCCTGCTAAGGGAGGCGTGGCTTGAGCTATTTAAAGCCTGTTAGTGAGGCTACAGACCATCTCTGCTCATTCATTCACAGCCGGTCAGGCTGTTCACATCTACAGCACTTTATACCATCCTGATGAGCAGCTCTATCAATGATAGCTGTAGAAACGCGTTGATGATAATAAATCACTTAATAAAGTGATAATCATAATAAAGTGTGTGTGGGTCTATCATAACCCTATACCAGCTATACCATCACTTCTATATGAATTATAGGGGGTTATTGAGAGTCTTGATGGGTTATAAAATCTGAATCCATCAGACTAATACTCAATCCCCAGAACTTTGATGGTGTTTTATAGGGATAAACAAGGGGTTATTGAGAGTCCTGATGGATGATAGAATCTGATTCCATCAGACCAATACTCAATCCCCTAAATTTTGGATGTTGAATATGACTATAAAAAAAAGGGGTTAGAGAGAGTCCTGATGGGTAAAAAATCTAAGTCCATCAGACCAATACTCAGTCCCCTCAATTTGAGATGTTGAACATGAATATGTAAATCAAGGGCTGATAGCCTCCACATAATAAAGTGTGTGTGGGTCTATCATAACTAGAGATGAGCGAGCACCAAAATGCTCGGGTGCTCGTTACTCGAGTCGAACTTTCAGTGATGCTCGAGAGTTCGTTTCGAGTAACGAACCCCATTGAAGTCAATGGGTGACTCGAGCATTTTTATATATCGCCGATGCTCGCTAAGGTTTTCATTTGTGAAAATCTGCAAAACACATGAAAGTGATGGAAACGACACAGAAACGAATAGGGCAGGCGAGGAGCTACATTTTGGGCTGCATCTCAAGTTCCCAGGTCCCACTATTAAGCCACAATAGCGGCAAGAGTGAGACCCCCCCCCCCCCCCACTGTCAGCGTGAAGATCGTTCTCCTCTGCCACAGCTGTAACAGCTGTGGCAGAGAAGAACGATGTTAGCCCATTGAATTCAATGGAGCCGGCAATACAGCCGGCTCTATTGAAAGCAATGGGTTGCCAGCGTACGCGGGATGAATTGTCGGGAAGGGCTTAAATATATAAGCCCTTCCCTACAATTCATCCAGAAATGTGTAAAAATAAAAAATATATATATACTTACCAGGTCCCGGCAGAACGATGTTAGCCCATTGAATTCAATGGAGCCGGCAATACAGCCGACTCCATTGAAAGCAATGGGCTGCCAGCGATCGCGGGATGAATTGTCGGGAAGGGGTTAAATATATAAGCCCTTCCCTGCAATTCATCCAGAAATGTGTAAAAATAAAAAATATATATATACTTACCTGGTCCCGGCAGACGGAGTTCAGCGCGGCAGGCTGCAGTTCTCCTGAACTGCTCTGAACAGCTGTGAGTAGTATTCAGCAGCCGGGGATTTAAAATCCCCGCCTGCTGAATAAGATGCCTCTGATTGGTCACAGCCTGACCAATCAGAAGCATCCCTCACTCACACCCATTCATGAATTCATGAATGGGTGTGAGTGAGGGCTGCCTCTGATTGGCTCAGCGCAGGGACAGCTGAGAGCTGCCCCTGAGCCAATCAGAGGCAGCCCTCACTCACCCATTCATGAATTCATGAATGGGTGTGAGTGAGGGATGCCTCTGATTGGTTAGGCTGTGACCAATCAGAGGCATCTTATTCAGCAGGCGGGGATTTTAAATCCCCGGCTGCTGAATACTACTCACAGCTGTTCAGAGCAGTTCAGGAGAACTGCAGCCTGCCGCGCTGAACTCCGTCTGCTGGGACCAGGTAAGTATATATATATTTTTTATTTTTACACATTTCTGGATGAATTGCAGGGAAGGGCTTACATATTTAACCCCTTCCCGACAATTCATCCCGCGATCGCCGGCAGCCCATTGCTTTCAATGGAGTCGGCTGTATTGCCGGCTCCATTGAATTCAATGGTCAGTGCTCGTTTAATCGAGACGAGTACCGCGTGGTGCTCGTCTCGAGTAACGAGCATCTCGAGCACCCTAATACTCGAACGAGCATCAAGCTCGGACGAGTATGCTCGCTCATCCCTAATCATAACCCTATACCAGCTATTCACAAAGAAACAGTATGGCTGAGTAATGAATGAATGCAATGACATACTATGCAGTAATTTAATACAGCGCCATTAGTTATAATCACAGCGCTGAACACTGATATAGACGGCTTGGGATATGTCCTATTAGATATCAGAAGCTGACTGTGATAACGTTGTTATCAGTGTGTTAAAGGACACAGGTGTCTGGTCTATATTACGCTACAGTCTTTGACCAAATCACTGGTGGAGTGAACATATAGAATAATCGGTGACTGATAATCTGCTGTTCACTAGATAAACCCAAGATGGTGAACAGAGCCTTTATTTACGAAATAGAAGAATAAAAGTAATAAAGGAATTTTTCTTGTTCCAACGCAACTAAGTTGAGTGTGGGGTATCTTCTATTTCCAAATTCCCAGTGAGCGTCAAACACCAGGACATAAACATAACAAAGAAATATCAATATATCAGTGTTACCCTAGAAAATAAAAAAAAGGCACACAATTCACGAGTTTGATCACGCACGTTTTTTAATTTTATTTAATTAAAAGTTATATTTTAGTAATCATTGGTTCCCTTCGGTGAGACAGTTCTAAGATGTTACTTTGATAGATCGGACTTTTACGAACATAGCGCTACCAAATATGTATTTTTGTTTTATTATTTAGATTCTTTTATTAGAAAAATGGCAATCCGGTGGCTCATCAGAGCTGTTGCCACCGGGTGTCGGCTGCAAGAAACAGCCGGAACCTGTGATGTATGGCGGGAGATCGCTGTGAGATCTCTCTTCATACATACGCCAACACCACAGGCCGTCAAAAGGCGTTAAGAGGTTAATGCTAGATAATGTAGTAGATGTGACCTGCAGTCCTATGTAACCCCACAGATAACACAGTGAATCTTTTTATTATAAAAGTAAAAAAACATTACAGGGTGTAATAACAAAAATAGCAAAATAACAGAAAAAATTGCCAAATCCAGTCACAAAAAGCATATATACATATTTATAAAACCAGAAATATTTGCAAGAATTAATAGCCAAACATATACAAATTTACAAAATTTTACAGAAACAGTAGAAGAGTGAAAACCGGTCCGGGCGCCTCCCCAATCACACATATCCCATTTATACAACCAAATCTACATTACAAAACATAAAGAACCAACCCCATAATCCCGTAGTGCTGCATATGCCAACCTACTAAAAAGAGAAAAAACACACATTTGTAAAACAAGATTTTTCTTTCTTTCTTTTTTCTTCCCCCTCCTCCTCCCTAAACTACACACACATCACCCTCTACCCTTCCCCTGGTCCACTGCCAATCATATTTGTGAACATATAATTTTTCTTTTTCAAATATACCCATATAACATAATACTAACCCCCCACGAAAAAACTTAAACTTAATACCTCACACGAAAACACATAATACCACTCATGATATATGATACCACCCTCAAAACCATATAAGGCATAATAATCCACAGCCTAAATATATAGAAAAAAACTGACAAAACATAACCATTACCTCCAGCCCTGGTTTGGGTTCAGTAAGCCTTTTATTCAACTTTTAACTTAAAACAAAACAAAAAGCTACGGTGAAAGAATCCAGCTCCCACCGGGAAACAGTTCCCTAGACTAGGGAACCCCAATGCAAAAAACCCCTCCAAAGGAAGGCTGCTCAAGGCCTACCCAACCTTTCAAGCTCCAGAGAACACATCTCCACCAGGTCACCGAGAATGTTCCCACTTACTTCGTCCTTGAGGAGGATTTTATAATGCATCAATGCTAAACACCGTGGATTACACATGTAATACCTCACTACTATACTTACTAAAAGTAAGGTGCAGCGGTCCCTACCACCCAGATCTCTGAATGCGCCATAACACCCCTCAGCATAGGTAAGGTCAGCCAGCCAAGGCCAACCGATGGAAGCCCTACCCTCTTGTATACATCTATATTAAAGGGACAATGAAGCAAGAAGTGGTCCATGCTCTCCAGAGTGTTGCAACAAGCCTCCCGGGGACAATCCCTTTCCTCAATGTTCCTGTGCTTCAAGTTGTCCCCTACATACAGCTTACCATTGAAGCAGCACCAGGTCAAGTCCCAATACTTTGAGGGGATTCTTACCGAATTTGAAAGAAACAAACCCACCCTCAAAATCCCCACCTGGGCAGTCTCTGAGGGTCAATGGACTCTAAAAGTGGGGTGCCAAAACCCTCCGGCCCAGCACATGCCTGTCAAGCATCCCCCATGGTCAGCCCCTATTGACATAAAACCTTCAGAAATGGTGCAACATAAGCTGGAAGATTTCCATGCGATGTACAAAAGTCCTTCACACACCCTCCTGTCTCCCACTCCTGGAAGAACGACCAAAGCCATCCCTTACAGGAGGATCTCCACGGAGGAGCCCTCTCTTTCCAGAGGTTTGCGATATTAACTTTCAAAAAAGTAATCACGAGGAATATCACTGGGTTGACCATACCCAACCCGCCTAGTCTCCTTGTACGGTAAGTAAACTCCCTCTTCACTGGGTTCAACCTATTCCCCCATAACAGCTGGAAGAACAGGCTGTAGACCCTGACCAAAGAGGTTCTGGCAAAATGCATACACTTCCCAGGTACATCAACAAAGGGAGCAGGTAAGTCTTGATCAAGCAAACCCTTTCTCTCAGGGTCAAAGACCACCCTTTCCATTGATCCACCTTTTGAGCGGCATTCCTCAACCTGCCTTCCCAATTTTTCTCGGGATAATTTCCTTGGATGAAATCGATGGCTAAAATTTTAGTGAAATCTTGGGGTTCTGGGAGATCAAAAGCAGGATCCCCCCCAAGGCACTTTTCTTGATTGATCTTTGACCCAGAGACCTCCGAGTAGTGAACAACTTCCAACATCACCCACCCTGGCTTCTCATGAGAGGAGACAAAGATAGTAACACCATCAGCATACGCCACTGTCCTCAGGGCCGAGCCCGGCACCCCCGCGTCCATCCTCACCCCTGCCAACTGTCCTCTGTCTCCCCTTCTGAGGAAGGGATCAACAGCAAATGCATAAAGCAAGGGGCTCAGAGGGCATCCCTGACAGACACTAGACCCGACTACAAAAGGATGGCTAAGCCAACCGTTCACATGTAAGAAACTCTTGGCCCATGAATACAAAGTTTTTAACCAGTTTGCGAACCCCACCGGCAGACTGTATCTCAAAAGGACAGATCAAAGGTACTCGCGGTTTACTCAATCAAAAGCTTAAGCCTGATCCAGGGAAAGTAAAAACCCCTTTCAGATACCCACCCAGCCCCGCTCCACAGCCTCCCAGACACTCAGCACAGCTCTAAACGTGCTATGACTGGGAACGGGGCAGTACTGAGCCCCAGAAAGGAGCTGGGGTGAAATTTTCACCAACCTACTGAAGAGCACTTTTGTCAGAATCTTTCTGTCCATGTTAAGGTGCGCTATGGGATGACAATTCTCAATACAGAGCGGATCTTTACCCTTTGACAGAATAATTAGGGCCGACCTCCTCATTGACTCCGGCAGAATGCCTGTGGATAGGCATTCATTAAAAACCCTGGTCAAGAGAGGAACCAAAATTTCCTTAAAGGCTTTATAAAACTCAGATGTTAAGCCGTCTTGACCTGGTTACTTCTTGGATTGCAGCCCATTAATCACCAGTCCAACTTTCTCATCCATATTGCTTCTGTCAAAACGCCAAGAGAGGGCTCTATTTCTGGTTCAAGAAGGTTTCCGCCAGGAAAGCCGAGATTCTGTCCCGATTAAGTTCCTTCCCACCCAAGAAATGAGAGTAGAAGGATCTGACAACCTCTAGGATCCCTGATCTGGACTTTTTCAGGGAGCCCATACTGTCTAGCAGACCCATGGCCAATTTACAACTCACTGACATCCTACAGTTCTTGTAGGGGTCGGGCGAGTGATATTTCCCAAAATCCCTGTCAAGAACCAAAGATGCGTGTCTATCATACTGACATCTCTTGAGCAAGGATTTCACTCTGGAGATCTCCTCATGGCTATCTTCAATTGAGACCAAATGCTCGAGTTTCCTCCTCAGGCTCTAATACATACGCTTTCTGTCCAGGCTTCTGAGGTTGGAGATCTGTCGGAAGAACCTTCTTACCCAATGTTTTAACATCTCCCACCACTCTGATTACTGTTGCATTGGCCCAGTAGCGGTTCCGGGCTCTGAAGACATTCCTCAAAGGACTGTCTTATTTCCGCTTCATCCAGGAGTGACAAATTCAACTTCCATAAACCTTTGCCCATCCGAGGGTTCTCTGTGACATTCAGAGAAAAAAGAATCATACAGTGATTGGAGAACTTCACCTCCACCACTGATAATGGTAAGGAGATGGCTTCCCCCTTTAAATAAAACCTATCTATCCTACACCTGCAATAACTACCTTCAAACAAAGTGAACCCCCTGTGCCAGGAGGAGTGCCGAACGTGGACATCCACAAGGCGTGCCTCACTAACTACGCTATTTAACGCAATGCTATCATAGCCTAGCCGGTCAATGGAACCTCCTCTATTACAGAGCCTCGTGACATTATTAAAGTCTCCACCAAAGACTGCTTGCTGGCTTATAAAAAGGTAGGGCTTAATTCTCATAAAGAGGTCTTTGAGTCCCCACTTTGACTAGGGTCCATAGATGTTAATAAGACGCAACTCTTGACCTCCCATGAGAATATCCAAGATCAGGCACCTCCCCATTTCCAGCCCGATAACCTGTCTGCATTCTACCTGCGCGGTCTTAAAAAGCACTGCCACCCCGCTATATGGCTCGGCCGTAAGAGACCAATAGGAGGCTTTGCACCTCCACTCACATTTAGCTTTGTACATGACCAACAAATCTATCAGCCTGGTCTCTTGCAAAAATAAAATGTCAGTTCCAACTTAGCTGAGAAAATCTAAAGCTGCAAACCTAGCCGCATCTGACTTAATGCTGGCAACATTAATGGATGCCAGCGTCAACAGGGTGAGTGCCGCCATCATTGGTGATCAAGCTGGATGGCTTTCCTCTTACTCTCCCCCTCCTCCCTATCGGAAGAAGAGGTCTCCTTTTTGTTTTTCTTCAGTGAAACCGAGATATCCATATCACCACTCAAAACATAACCTTCACCTTCCGGCTTCAGGGTAGCCCCCTTCTCAGAGGAAACCAGATCCCCCAAAGAAAGAGACCCAGCATCCCCCAGGGTTTCTTCTTCAGAGATCTCTGCCACCACCTCTGGTAACTCACCCCCAGCCTCTCCCTCTGGCAGGGAAGAGGAGGTGTTATCGAGGGCTTGGTACCGGTTAGAGAGGTCGCCCATAGGGGAACCGATTGGGCCTTTCTTTGGTATCTGCACCAGAGAGAGTGAGACCGAGTCATCACACTCTAGAAAGGAAGGACCCCTATTTTTCTTTCTTGTTCTTCCCTTACCCTTTTTTTCTGCTTTTACCATTTGTCGTTTTCCTTGTCCACACTGTCTTCTCAGGAGGATCCGTCAGAACTGACAGCCACCAACTCTCCCTCCATTGTTCTGGTTTCCTCATCCACATTGCTATCCCTTGGGGTCTCAGGAGCTCGATGCCCCTCTGGCCCGGGCTGTCCAGGCACCCCACAGAGACCCCATAGCTTCCTCCTCCCTGTTGCCACCAGCTTCACTCCCTGAGCGACGGGACAGATGACCCTCTGACAGAGCTCGGCTGATGTTTGCAAACGATAAAGGGACAGCGACTGAATTGGTGCCCTAAAGCACCACACAGGATACACCGAATGCTGCCACGGGATGAGGATGGGGGCCCCCACACAGCATTCACACCAACACCTTACACTGTGCGCTGAAATGTGTGGGGTCCCCACACCTGTGGCAGACCTTCGGCTGCCCCTGGTAGAAAACCAGAATCCTGTCCCTTCCCAGGAACGCAGAAGAAGGGCTGTGGGTAATGGAATTACCTGACCAGATACTGTGTGCATGCCTGTTTCATCGGGGGAGGATGAAGAATCTCCCCATACCTGCCCATCCAGTTCATGATATCAACATAAGAGAGAGACTTGTTACTAGTCAGAACGGTCACTCTCTTAGTGTCATTCTGGACGGAAATTGCTAGAACCACAAAATCCCGCCACTTGGGCTCCGTCTGAGCCAGCTCGTATTTTGACCAGAAGAGCTCGCGCCTCTCTGGTCTCACGAAGCTGACCTCAAACAGGGAGGTCCAAAAGGGGTGGATCAGGGCAAAGATGTCTCTCACCCTGAATTCCATCCCGGGGAGAAGCTCCACCACCCTAGTACGGCTAGGGCAGGCATCACTGCCTCCCCATCGGAGATGGACCACATTCCTTCTGGAGCCCCCCTGCCTGGCTGTAGGAAGCAACCATGCCTTTTCTCCCTGGATTGGTCTCGGAAGGCCCCTGTGCCAAACCTATCTATCCAAAATGACAGGTCGCACTTTTCACCCTCTATAGTGACCGACGTCTCTCCTCTCTTTAAGCGGATAGGAACAGCTCATGTGGGCTGGGGTCCCTGAAGCCGGGAGGTGAAGGTCCCCCACTTATCCCGGCGGCAACACTCGCGTAGCTCCTAGGAGTCACCACCAGGGGGTCCGCAGCTGAACCAGGGCCCCCCCTCCTCCCCAAACCCCCAGACACTCCACCCTTACTTGTGACTTTTGTACATTTATTATGACCTTTATCTCCCTCAGATACTCTTCCACCAGCAGACACCTCAACATTTAATCCTGTATTGTTTACATTCCCCACGCCCCCAGACTTCTCCACTTCTCCAGACTTGGGTAACCACCTTTTTTGGGGTCCACCGCAGGGCTCTTCTTAGGGTCACCTGACGCTGGATGGCCCCCAACCTCCTGGGATTCTTGGGATTATGTGACACCAGGCAATCCCCTTTATCCAGATCCACTGCAGGGCCTTTCTGGCGGCCACCTGACGCTGGATGACCCCACACCTTTTCCTCCACCTTCTCTGAACCTTTGGGATCACCCTACGCTGGGTGACCCCTCTTATTTAGTCCCACTGCAAGGCCTTTCTGGGGGTCACCCGACACCAGATGACCCCCCCACCCCCACCCCACCTCCACAGCCTTTTTTGACATTTTACCTGGATCATCCGACGCTGGATGACCCCCACACTTAAGAATCTCCCTGTCAGACACCACCAGCTTCTGCCCATCACCCCTCCTGTCATTATGAACCAGGGGGGTGTTTGGATCAGGATGCCTAGTACTCTCCCTGTTCCTGTGCACTGAACCCACATTAGCAGGGTCTAGGCTGAATCGGACATGGGGGCTACCCATGCAGTTACCTCCCTCCCCTGGTTTGGAGGCTTGCCCTAGGAGGCTGACGAAACTATATTCCACCTGGGTGATCTTTTTGCCACTTCTTCTTTTTAGCTTGGGAGTCTCGTTCAAAAAGTTCATTGCCAAAACAGAGACCCTCCAGGCCTCCAGGGGATTCCAGGTGTCTTATGTACAGCATCAGTTGCCCCCCCCCCCCCCCCACCCCTCCAGGCCGCTGTCCTCGCCCTCTGTCCCAGAGGAGTCCGAGCTTAAAATAACAGTAGCTTTCCCGGCTGGAAGATCACTGCACAGGGACTGCTGACTATCTGCTGTCTGCAGTTCTCTGGCAGGGGCCTGCTCCATGTTGGACTCTAGGTCCTTCATATCATCACAGACCCCATCTAGAGCCGGCTGAGACTCTCTAAACTGGTCATAATTCCCCATCTTTTCAGCAAAGAGACCTGCACCCTTGAAGATAGCTGCCCTCCTCTCAACCAGGGTGAGGATCTCTCCTTTTAATTCCTGGATGGCCTAGTTGTATTGGGCCTTCCTTGACCCCCACCTGAGTTGTTGTCCAGGGATCTGGCTGCCTTTAACTCCTCCTGGAGACTTCTGATGGTGTCACAGGCTTCACTCTACTCCTGGGTTCTTGAAGCGAGCCTGGCAGCAAAGATGGTAACATCCTCCCGAGGCTGCAGTGTCACCAGTCCTCGATGGTAGTACTGGGGTCTCCCCCAGAAGCACATGGCCTGGCTCTAGGAGGGCCTTTGCTGGAAGTCCCAGCAGCCGAGGTCCTGGAGGGCCACTGTCCTTCACCCTGGTTATCCCAACAGCCACCTCGGGTGGTCTCCAAGAGGGGTGAGGAGACACATCGCCGTGTCTCCTGCTAGATCTCCTCAGCCCCTCCTGGGTAGCCAGTTGCAATACATTCCCACCCTCTGCCTGCTGGCTCCAGAAAGTGGGGGTAGTAATCCTCCCTCTAGCCATAACCCAGGACCTCACCCTTTCCTGGGTAGAAGAGAGCAAAAGTCCCAGGCCCTGGAGGAGAAGGAGAGAAGCTTGGAGCTTCAAACACCTGTTCACAGGTGAGCCACACCCTCCAACAGAAAGTGAGAGGCAGGATACCTGCAGTCCTATGTGACACCACAGATAACACAGTGGATCTTTTTCATTATAAAAGTAAAAAAAACAAATGTATAATTACAATGTATAACAATAAATTGCCAAAATACAACAGCCATAAACAGAAATACGAGTATATATTTAGAAAATATCACAGAACAAGAGAAGAAAGAAAACCAGCCCGGCTGCATCACCATTCAAAGTTAGGGCAGTCACTACTGCCTCCCCATTGGAGATGAACCACATTCCTCCTGGACCCCCTGCCCAGCTGTAGGAAGTGACCATGCCTCTTCTCCACGCTTCTGCTCTTGGAAGGCCCCTGTACTAAACCTAGCTATCCAAACGGTGACCAACCTCTCTCCTTTCTTTAAGGCCGACAGGAAAAGATGATGTGACCTGGGGTTCTGGAAGCCAGGAGGCGAAGGTCACCCCTTTACCCTGGTGACAACACTCGCATAGCTCCTAGGAGCCGCCACCACCGAGTGGAAAAAAGATTGACAAGGGCCCACACTCTTCCCCAAATCACCCTGACACACCACCAAGCACTTTTGCCCCACCTTCCGCACTCAATACTCTTGTACTCTCACTACTTTTCCCCTTACTTCCCCCAGATACTCCTCCACCAGCAGACATGCCAACATTTAATACTGCATTATTTAGATTTACCCCCCCCCATACTTATACACCACATCTCCTTCATTAATACCATTCCATATCACGCTCCTCCCTTTATCCCATTGAAACAGCTACCATGTTCTTTATATTCTCACTCTTATCATTCTCTTTTTTCTCTGTGACCAAACCAATAACAGCTCTCCTTTTGGGAGGGGGAGTAAGAGGCATACCCAGTACCCAGTGTAACCCTGTCGAATGAATTCCAGTGGGAAATTTCACAAATACCCTGATGGAAAACAGACCAACAGAACAGTCTTCAGCCTCACTCCCTGTCACCATATTTAAAGATTCACTACCCCCCAATGCCAAACAACCCCCCACATCTGCCATTTTGCAGTGTGGCCATCTAGCACTAGGCAAACCACTTTCTTTGGGTCCAGCACAGGGCCCTTCTGGGAGGTTGACGTATCTGTACTACACTTGGGTGATCTTTTCGAAACCTTTTTTATTGATTTTAGCCCTGGACTCCTGTTCAGGGAGGGCATTCCCAAAACAGATACCTTCCAGGCCTCCAGGGAAATCTGAGCTTGAAATGACAGTAACTTGCCTGGCTAAAACTTGCTGCATAGTGACTGCCCGCTTTCCACTGTCTGCAGTTCTCTGGAAAAGGCCTGCTCTACATTGAACATTGAGTCCTTCATATCATCACATGCCTCAGCCAGACCCTCCTGCAACCCTTCAAACTGGTCATCATTACCCAGATTTTCTGCAAAGGCATCTGCACCCTTAAAGATGGTTATGCTTCTGTTAACCAGGGTGAGGATCTTTATCTTAGATGTCCTGGTTGTATTGGGCCCTCCTTGCCCCACCTGAATTGTTGACCAGGGACCTGGCTGCCTGTAACTCCTCCTGGAGCCTCTTAATGGTGCCACTGGCCTCACAGTACTCCTGGATTCTTGCAGTGATACTGGAAGCAAAGCTGCTTATATACTCAAGGGACTGCACTATACCCCGGTCTCCCCCATAAGCACTTGATCTGGCTTCAGGAGGGCCATTACTGGAACTGCTTGCATCCAAGGCACCGGAGGGCCGCTGTCCCTCACTCTGATTAGCCTTATGGCCACCTTGGTTGGTCTCCAGGAGGGCTTCAGAAGACACATCACTGTGTCTATGGTCTCTACAGGGTAGCCAGTTACAATACATCCCCACCCTCTTCTGGCTTGCCCCAAAGAGTGGGGGTAGTAGGCCTCCCTCTAACCATAGTCCAGAAACTTACTTTCCCCTGAGTAAGATAAAACAATTGTCCCAGCCCTTGGAAGTAACAGAGAGAGGCTTGAAGTTGCAATCGACCAATACTGAACCCCACATGCCCAAAGGAAGTCAGAGGGTGGATACAGCAGCTCAGCAGTCCTATGTGCCACCACAGATAACCCACAGTAATAAGTCTCTGAGTACAGATAATGTAGTGGATGTGTCCTGCAGTCCTATGTAACACCACAGATAACACACAGTGATACCTTTCTGAGTACAAATAATGTAGTGGATGGTTACTACAGTCTTTTGCTGTGTTTTCTATTTAACTTCCTTCTTTTCTCCCCTCAGTCCTTCCCAAGTTCGCTACACATATTGATTGTCCATCCTCTCTCTCGATCATGGATGAAAAAGTCCCCATATCGGTGTCAGGCCTGTAAGTTATACATTTTGAATTGCAGTCCAGAAAATGTCGTTTCTCTAGATTCGTATTTCCTTATGTTCCCTCAGATTGTTCTCTGTGTTGTGTCTTCAGGACTCCCATCGTTGTCCTCAGCTGTTATATTAATGGTTGTCCTTTTCCCTCTTCCCTCTCATCTATGTTATAGATACACATACGGTGAAAGAGTGCCAGGAAACGCGACCATTAAAATCTGTCAGAAGGGACCATGGTGGTGGGAGTATAGGTGGAGAGCAAAGGGGAAAAAAGACGGCAAGAAAGGAGACCTCTGTCATACCCATGCTGCCAAGGTAAGGGGTCCAAAGAGTGAGCAGCTCTACTGTAACGGTTGGTTGGTACCTGTTCAGTGGCGGGTTAGGTGATAGTGATGATAGATGGGGGCAGCCCTTTTTACCAATTAATTTTACTAAACTTAACCTGTATTTTACAATGTGTCGCTTCATAGAAGAGTACATGTACTTGAAAATTGCATAATAACTCAGCATAAACTCTCTTAAAGTGACAGTACTCTATCTACTGCAACTGAAAATAACCATCTCACACCGCCACATACATCACCTTCACTTCCTCTAGGCAGCCTCAAGGCAAATGACGTTTCCCATGACTATCCAGCATCTTTTGACTACAACATAACTGTTACATCTGGGGTTACTGGCTGAAATGTATCAACCCAGCTGGTAATTAAGTCGAAAGGCCGGTGCGGCTTTCTATTTTAAATTAATGGGCAGTAAAATATAATTGGTGGCTTAGATCACCTCCAGCCATGCAGGAACTCCACAGCATCTAGTATATCACTCACTTTTTTTTCTCTCCAATTCAGCCGATGCTGCAGTACTGAATGGTTATGACCCCTGACTCTCCTCACCGCTATTGAGAGCACTATTAATATTGGGGGCATTGTTATTATTAGGGGCACTGTTACTACTGGGGGCACTATTACTATTGGGCCACTACAGGTGTTACTACTACTGTTGGGGGCACTGCAGGTAGAGAGATTCCCAGTGGTTTGGCTGGTCCTATATTTGGCACCACTATTCCAGGGCTCTCTGATAGTCTACTAGGGGGGAAAGCATGCAGAGCTTCCCAGTTACACTACAATGATGAGAGCCAAATATAAAGGCCAGGTAGAATACATAAGAGCTTGACTGCTATTGGTAACCTATTGGGTCACCTGAACATTAGGTAGAGAAGGGTCCTTCCTTAGGAGGGTCTAGCCTGTCAGCTGGTAATCCTGGGGGACACCAATAAAATGCCCATTTTTCCCGTAATTGTAAGGGCAGGGGCATACAGCTGCAATTAAATGGAAAAATTGTGAGTTTTAGTTGTCAGGATCACATGACTAATGTTGCAGTGCTTCCATAAATACCGAATCTCAGAAATCATTGCTGTTGATCGATCCAGATCAGTCAGTGCAGAGGATGGACTCTGAGGTCCTGACATCATTCCTTCTCTCCACAGATCGACAGCTCCGGGAAGCTACAGTTAGTGGTGGAATTATCACATTTTGACCTGCGAAGTTCAGACTACGCAAGAGAACTTGAGGTGGAGGCATCCGTGGAGGAGGAAGGGACAGGTAATAAGTTACTATTGATGATCACAGGGTGCATGCCCCAAGTAATCCTACAACTTTTTGTATTTTATGTACTCCCTTATGACACAAGGTCTGTAAAATTCTGATTTATTAAACCACAATAATTATCCAACATGGTCAACGCCATCAGAAAAAAAAACAAAATAGCACCTGAATTGTCCTTTTTTGGTCACCTCCATCTACATGAAAATATGTAATAAGTGATCAAATAGTCATATGAACCCCAAAATATGACCAGTAGAAATTACTGCTCATCTGGCAAAAAAATACAAGCCTTCGCACATCCGCACCAACTGAAAACTAAAAAAAGTTTTTGGGGTCAAGAGATTGTAGCAATGATGTTTTTTAAAGATATTTCAATTTTTTAAGTAGTATAACAAAAAAAACAATATAAGTTTAGCATTACCATAATTGTGCTAACCCATAGAATATAGTTATTGTGTCACTTGAACTTCAGTGTATACGCCATTAAAACAGGATCCCCCACAAGAGATGGTGAAATTGCATTTTTTCCCCATTTGACTCCACTTAGAATTTTTCTTAAATTGTTCATTAGATTATACGGCACGTTAAATGGTACCATTAAGAAATACAAGTTGTCCTGCAAAAACCAAGCCCTTAGGGCTTATTCCTATGAGCATATATTGTCCCCTCCCAACCCCTTATCCACCCCTTGTCCGCAGCTGGACCCTCCCTCCCACTCCCATTGCAAACAGCCGGAGGAGAGGAGAGAGGCAGAGAGTCAGCAAGTGGGAGCGAAGACAGCTTAGATGGTAGCGTATATCGGCCGGCAGTGAAAATGCCAGCCAATATACGCTCATGGGAATAAGCCCTTAGTCAAATACATCAATGGAAAACCAAAAAAGTTATAAATTTTTTGGAAGTGGGGAGTATAAACAATAATGAAATAACAAAAAAGGTTGTTTCATCAAAAGGCTAAGTCAAGATTCTTGGCTTTGAACTAAGAGCAAACGCTTGTTTTTAGCCCTGAAGCTACAGCTGGCTGTGTGATAAGAGCAGGAATACTGAATTTATGGCTATGACTTCAGCCTGGGTGCAGAGCAGAGTGAGGGAGGGGCAGCAGAAAACAACTGGTGATTCTTTCCCGTCTGTCATGGAATTATCATTATTTTATCATTTCCATTATCAATCAGAGAGCATATTTACTCTCTGATGGTTACATATCGGGTCTATTTCATTCCCAGGAAAGGAGTAAGAAGCGAAGTACTTGCTAATCCAATCACTCCTCTAGGCTTTTAACCCTGCAGATGCTGCATTCGCTGCTGACTGCTGCATCTAAGTGTTTGTGTAGGAAAGGAAAAAATAAAAGCTTAAAAGTTTTTTCCTGTACAAAATGCTTTGAAGGGAACCTGTGATCACATTTTACAATGCAATCCACCAAAATGGGACGTTTAGATGGAGTGATTATTGCACAAAAAATCATTCAAATGAGTGAAAGTAAATGGATCGTTTAGTCTAAATGCCAGACAACTGAATGACAAGAATCGTTCCCTTTCCGTTGGCTGCATGGTTTCTGCAGGCATAAAAATCATTGCTGGTTGTTTAAATGAGCCAACAATGCATTTCCCTGTCTAAACAGGCTGCACAAGAGTGAATGAGAGCGCTGACATCACCCGATAACTCAAAAGAGAATCAGCTCATCTAAAGGGACCCTAAGGCCTCCCTCACACTGGAGTTTGCAAAAACGCTGCATTTTTGAATGCTGCGTTTACCGATGCTACATTTACTGCGGTTTCAGCAGCGTTGTCATGCATTTTTGACAATGTTTTGGTTGCGTTTTCAGCACAGCTGAAAATGTAGCCAAGGAGGCTGAATGCCAGAACTGAGCCAACTGTCATACCATGTTCCCCAAAAATATGACCCTATCATATTAATTCTTGCCCAAAAAGAGACACGGGCTCTTATTTTCAGGGAATGTCTTATTCTCACCTAGCAGGCGCCGTCTGAGTCCCTCCCGCTGTTCTCTGGGATTCCTGCAGGTTTCTGTGCAGTTGTCAGCACTGATAGAGCATCTCTTGCTGGTAATGGGGTTTGAAAACCCCGCCTCCAGCAAGAGATTGCTCTGATTGGTTCTTGAGCGTCGCAGCTCAGCCAATCAGAGCCAACACTCAATGCACCAATCAAAGCCATTCATTGCTAAGTGAGTATTGCTTTTTTCACATAGTGTAGTTAGGGCTCAGCAACCTGCGTTTGACACTTTCAAAAACTCAGTACCAGGTTGTACCGCATTATCAGGCAGTGCTGACAAGGCTGCCTATTCATTTCAATGGGCGATGCACAGCGTTTAAAAATGCTGAAACGCCCCAAAAAAGAACAGATATCGCTTTAAAAATGCTGCATTTTAATGCTTGTCTGAGAAGCCCCATTGAAGCGAGGGAGGCCCAAACCTTTTAACAGAGCTGCTAATAAGATTTCCTTATGACTCTTTGCTTTTGCAATCTGCTATTGAAGTTTTCCTGCACTGTATTCTAATGAGCTGAAGAGTCAGATCTTTGCCTCCGTGCCGCGCTGGGCACGCTCCTATTCTGGATTGGCACGCATACTGATTATTCTTCTACGCAGGCATCATAGCACACCCTGCCCAGGTCTGCGCACCTCGGCTCTCCTCTACTCAGATTTGTCAAGTGCACAATTATCTCACTTTAGCATCATACTTCAATATTATTTAAACCCAATATTTTCACTACATCATGTACTTGTGTTATGGATATCATACCCTTTTTTTTCTAGACTAGTCTGTATTGAGGAGGGACAAAACCATCACATACTTTTCTTACATCATGTAGCTCCCCCATCATCTAGCTCCATCATCTAGCTCCCTTGTGGTTTGGGTAATTGTTTGAGCATCTTTTTTCACACTTAAGTCTAAAAGTCATATATAGCACATACAGGCGCCCTTCACACACATACAAAAAAAAAAAAATCACAAAAATAATAGATCGACGATTTATGGGCAGAATCGACAAGCATTCCATTTTAATTCTCTTGTGCAGCAAAAATGACATCTTTTCCATTTACATTGCACAGACCATTTTTACATCACTGTACATAAACATCCTTTCCATTCCAGTTCCTTGTAACTTTCTGTACACACTCGCTGAGACACTTTAATTCACTTCATTTTTTCCCATCGTGATCTGCTCTCCAATGTTTCAATTTCCACCTACTGTATTTCATTTAATATGCTGTTTAAACTGGAAAAATCCTTCCTGACTCCATAATGGCAGTCAGAATAATTCCTGAACCAACATATGAAAGTTGCTACCTAACTCCAAGATCCATGTCAATAACCCCCCTGGTTATTTAATATCCATATCCTGTAATATCATATCGCTCTAAAAAGACATCTAGTCCCTCTTAAACTCCTCTATTGATTTTGCCATCACCAGGTCCTCAGGCAGAGAGTTTCACAGTCTAACTGCTCTTACAGTAAAGAACCCCCTTCTGTGTTGGTGAAACCTCCTGTCCTCTAGACTTAGAGGAAGCCATCGTGTTACTGTCACAGTCCTGGGTATAAACAGATCATGGGAGAGATCCTTGTATTGTCCTCTAATGTATTTATACATAGGTATTTCGTCGCCCCTTAACCATCTTTTTTTCAGGGTGAATATTTCTTATTTTGATAACCTTTCTGGGTATTCCAGTCTTACCATTCTGTTTATTAATTTAGTTGCCCTTTTTTGCACCCCCTGAAGCACTACAACATCTTTCCTGAGCATCGGTGTCCAGAACTGTACACAGTATTCCATGTGAGGCCTGACAAGTCCCTTGTATAGTGGGAGGATAATGTTCTCATGCCTCGCCCCTATACCTCTTTTAATGCACCCTGAGACTTTATTTGCTTTTGCAGCAGCTGACTGCCCTTGGTTACTCCAGTTTAATCTATAATCCACTAGTATCCCCAGATCTTTTTTCATATCACTTTTCCCTAGCAGTACCCCATTAAGTGTATATTGGTGACATCCGTCTCTTCTGCCCATGTGCATAACCTTACATTTATCAACATTGAACTTAATTGGCCATTTTTCAATTATCATAGCCTCAGGGAAGGACAGATAATTTTGTAAGACATAGGGTTTTTTACCTTTTCTTTAAAGAATGCTCTGTCTGTCTTTCCCAGAGAAGAGAAAATCACTGAATTCTTCGCTCAGATCTGGATTGAGATAGTTTGATCATGCTTAATGCTGAGTGCCAATTTTTTTAGCAGAATATTCAGTAGTTGGTATGTCTTCAGATCGCCAAATTATGAGTTAATATGCTTGAACATGGGGAGGCTTACAAATCACACACACTTTGAATGTGATAGGAAATCAATTGATTTGTTAGTCAATCCACAGAGATATTTTATACAAAGACATTTGAAATGAGGCTAAAACACGCCTCACTTGTAGTAAATATAATTTAATAGAATTAGTTTATTATCATTGGTTATTAAAAATTCAAGAAGTGCAGTGGTGTCTCTCTTTAGAGGCAGGACTTCTCTCAGGCCAATTAAAGCTGTTTCTCATGAGACCTCAGTAAAATGTCCTTGGAAAATGAGCTTGCATTCTTGTGATAGAAACAATAATATGCGCTAAAGGAAAGACAGTGTAAGGCAGAAGGAAGAGCAGATTACAAGACAAAATGGAGGATAGAAAAAAATTATAGCTTCTCACACAACTGACCGTAGAAGGTAAATGGTTTACTGAAAAAATTAAATAAAACCTTTTTCCCTTTACACAAGGCTTTAAATATTTAAAAAATAAAAACTCTGCACATATTGAGTATTGCCATATCCATAACAACATATACTGTAAAATTATTACATAATTTGTCCAGCAGGGTGAATTCCGTGGAAAAAAAAAAGTAAATGCAAAAATAACTATTTTTTGTTCCTGCTGCTTCCCCAAAATGGAAATAAATATTGAAAAGGTATATATACTTCAAAATAGTACCAGTAAAAAGAAGAACTTGATGCCCAGAACTGCCTCCATTCACCATCCCTATTTAGGGGAGTCCATGAGGCTTCAATAAAATGGTGTATTGCACACTTTCTCTTCCTCCCCTTTCCAGACGTATCTTCCTGGGCTGGTGGATGGCAGCCCCTAACACAGTACAGCAGTACTGAGAAACCTAGCACTAACTGGTTTTCTAGTAGTGCCTGCAAGCTCCCACTTCAGTGTTCCCAAGTCTTCCTGATGTCCATGGTCCAGATCGAAAGAGGTGAAGCTTCACTTTGTGTCTGTCAGCCACCGTTTAGAGCAGCCATATGACACTGTCCTACATAAGGAAGGTACAATGGTCTGTTCACCCCTTATCATAGAATTATAGACTTACAGAAGAGACATCCAGGGTCATTGATTCCAACTCCCTGCTCAGTGCAGGATCACTAAATAATCCCAGATGTCTGTCCAGCCTCTCTTTGAAAACGTCAATTGAAGGAGAACTCAGAATCTCCCATGGCAACCTGTTCCACTCATTGATCACCCTCACTGTGAGATAGTTTTTTCTAATTTGTGTCTCCTCCCTTTCAGTTTCATCCCATTGCTTCTAGTCTTTCTTTGTATAAATGAGAATGATTCCTCTACACTGTGACAGACCTTCAGATATTTGTAGACAGCTATTAAGTCTCTTCTAGGCCTTCTTTTTTTGCAAGCTAAACATTCCCAGATCCTTTAACCGTTCCTCATAGGACATGATTTACAGACTGCTCACCATCCTGGCAGCTATTCTCTGAACTTGCTCCAGTTTGTAGATGTCTTTTTTAAATCGGAGTGCTCAGAACTGGATACAGTATTCCAGATGAGGTCTGACTAGGGAAGAGTTGAGGGGATAATGACCTCATGTGATCTAGACTCTATGCTTCTCTTAATACATCCCAGAATTGTGTTTGCCTTTTTGGCTGCTGCATCACATTGTTGACTCATGTTCAGTCTATGATCTATTAGTATACCCAAGTCTTTTTCACATGTGCTGCTGCTTAGCCCAATTCCTCCCATTCTGTATGTGCTTTTTTCATTTTTCTTCCCCACATGTAAGACTTTGCATTTCTCCTTGTTAAATACCATTCTGATAGTCTCTGCCCACTGTTCAAGCTTGTCTAGATCTTTCTGAATCCTCCCTCTCCTCTATGGTATTAGTTATCCCTCCGAGCTTTGCGTTGTCTGCAAATTTGATCAGTTCCCCCTAATTCCCCCATCCACATCATTAATAAATATGTTAAACAACACTGGGCCTAGGACAGAGCCTTGTGGTTCCCCCTTACTTAATAAAAATGTCTGCTGCTTTCTCTCAGACTTTATAATATCTATTCTTTGTAATTTTTAACCCTTTCCAATCCAATTTGTATCCAGATTTTCCTAGGGGGCTTACTCTCTTTCTGCCATTACACAACAGCGCTACATGCTGGCTAAAGCCAGTACTGCATGAGGTGACACGTTGGATAGGCTCCAACAGCAGAGAGGCTGGCAATTTACAGATGTCTTCCAAGATCAGAGCTGTACAGCCTTAAATCATAATGTCTTTAGACGTCAGACAGTGGATTGGAAAGGGTTAAGATTAGAGATGAGCGAACGTGTTCCTCCGAACTTGATATCCGTGCGGATATTAGGGTGTTCGGGATGTTCGTTATTCGTAACGAACACCATGCGGTGTTCGGGTTACTTTCACTTCCTTCCCTGAGACGTTAGCACGCTTTTCTGGCCAATTGAAAGACAGGGAAGGCATTACAACTTCCTCCTGTGTTGTTCCAGCCCTATACCACCCCCCTGCTGTGAGTGGCTGGCGAGATCAGGTGTCCGCCGAATATAAAAGTCGGCCCCTCCCGCGGCTCGCCTCAGATGCCTTGTGAGTTAGATGAGGGACAGTGCTGTTTGTACCGGAGCTGCTGTAGGGAAAGAATTTGTAGTTAGTGTAGGCTTCAAGACCCCCAAAGGTGCTTATTAGGGCCACTGATAGCTGTGTGTTGGCTGCTGTTAGCAGTGGCAATTTTTTTTTCTTCTCAAAATCGCCTCTGCAGAGCGTTGCACCCGGCATTAGGGACACAAGTGCTGCATAGGCAGGGAGAGTGTTAGGAGTGAGTGTAGCCTTCAAGAACCTCAACGGTCCTTTCTAGGGCCATATTTAACCGTGTGCAGTACTGTGCTGGCTGCTGTTAGCTGTGCTGCATATTTTTTTTCTTCTCAAAATCGCCTCTGCAGAGCATTGCACCCTCCATTGATACTGCAGGGAAAGAATTGTGTAGGCAGGGCCACAACACAGTTATTATTCATTGAATATACGCAGTGCGGCCTTTTGCTTGCAAAACAAGTGAAAAAAATTCTATTTGACCTGCCTCTGTCCGTCCTAAGGGCTGTGGACACGTGTCGGCTGCGTGTGCAACGTTTAAAAATCAGACGCACCCAGCTACGGTTTACTGCTGGCTTTGCCATTTGATTTCCTTAATTGGGAAAAAAAATACCTGCTCTGCCAGAGTTAATAACTCTGCTACCCTCAAGTTCTGTGCCACATTAGCAGGGCCACAGCACAGTTATTAAACTTCTCATGTTCATTGAATATACGCAGTGCTGCCTTTTGGTGGAAAAAAACTGAAAAAAATTCTATTTGTCCTGCCTCTGTCCGTCCTAAGGGCGGTGGACACGTGTCGGCTGCGTGTGCAACGTTTAAAAATCAGACGCACCCAGCTACATTTTACTCCTGGCTTCGCCATTTGTTTTCCTTAATTTGGAAAAAAAATACCTGCTCTGCCAGAGTTACAATAACTCTGCTACCCTCACGTTCTGTGACACATTAGCAGGCCCACAGCACAGTTATTAAACTTCTCATGTTCATTGAATATACGCAGTGCTGCCTTTTGGTGGAAAAAAACTGAAAAAAAATCTACTTGTCCTGCCTCTGTCCGTCCTAAGGGCTGTGTGTACGTGTCGGCTGCGTGTGCAACGTTTAAAAATCAGACGCACCCAGCTACGTTTTACTCCTGGCTTCGCCATTTGCTTTCCTTAATTTGGAAAAAAAATACCTGCTCTGCCAGAGTTATAATAACTCTGCTACCCTCACGTTCTGTGACACATTAGCAGGGCCACTGAACAGTTATTAAACTTAGATTATTCATTCACTAGAGGCAGTGGGGCCTTTCGTTTTCAAAAAAGGGAAAAAATTATATTTGGCCTGCAGTCTTGCGCCAATTTATTTCCTGCCTGTGAAATCAAATCACTGGTAATGCAGCATGCTGAGGGGTAGGGGTAGGCCTAGAGGACGTGGACGCGGCCGAGGACGCGGAGGGCCAAGTCAGGGTGTGGGCACAGGCCGAGCTCCTGATCCAGGTGTGTCGCAGCCGACTGCTGCGCGATTAGGAGAGAGGCACGTTTCTGGCGTCCCCACATTCATCGCCCAATTAATGGGTCCAAGCGGGAGACGGTTATTAGAAAATGAGCAGTGTGAGCAGGTCCTGTCCTGGATGGCAGAAAGTGCTTCGAGCAACCTATCGTCAACACGCAGTTCCGCGCCGTCCACTGCTGCAAATCCGAATCCTCTGTCTGCTGCTCCTCCTTCCTCCCAGCCTCCTCACTCCACTACAATGACACCTGCTCAGGAGCGGGAACACTCCCAGGAACTGTTCTCGGGCCCCTGCATAGATTGGGCAGCAGCGGTTCCTCTCCCACCAGAGGAGTTTATCGTCACTGATGCCCAACCATTCGAAAGTTCCCGGGGTCCGGGGGAAGAGGCTGGGGACTTCCGCCAACTGTCTCAACAACTTTCTGTGGGTGAGGAGGACGATGACGATCAGACACAGTTGTCTTGCAGTGAGGTAGTAGTAAGGGCAGTAAGTCCGAGGGAGCAGCGCACAGAGGATTCGGAGGAAGAGCAGCAGGACGATGAGGTGACTGACCCCACCTGGTGTGCAACACTTACTCAGGAGGACAGGTCTTCAGAGGGGGAGTCAAGGGCATCAGCAGGGTAGGTTGCAAGAGGCAGTGCGGTGGCCAGGGGTAGAGGCAGGGCCAGACCGAATAATCCACCAACTGTTTCCACCAACTGCGGGGGGGGGGGGGGGGGGCGGTTGGGCAGCATGTAACCCAGTAGAAGTGGCAGCGGAGTGTCATGCAGGCGGTGATTGTGCTTTGTTGGAGGTAGTGTGGTGCTTAGCAAAGGTATGCCATGCTAATGATGGCTTTTCAGAAGTAAAAGTTGTTGGGAGGGGGGGGGGCCCACTCTTGCCGCTATTGTGGCTTAATAGTGGGACCTGTGAACTTGAGATGCAGCCCAACATGTAGCCCCTCGCCTGCCCTATCCGTTTCTGTGTCGTTCCCATCACTTTCTTGAATTGCCCAGATTTTCACACATGAAAACCTTAGCGAGCATCGGCGAAATACAAAAATGTTCTGGTCGCCCATTGACTTCAATGGGGTTCGTTATTCGAAACGAACCCTCGAACATCGCGGGAAGTTCGTTTCGAATAACGAACACCCGAACATTTTGGTGTTCGCTCATCTCTAGTTAAGATCTCTTTCTGGCAGTGGAAAATAATTATTAAATACATCCAGACGCCACTCCGACCTAGTCCTGCCAACAAATGTGCAAGTCTCATTACATGGGAGAGCTGTGATACAAATCATGAGCTGCCCATCTATGTTAGCAGGACAGTGATCTGCATGAAAACACTCTCATTATTCGCTTGCAGCAAGCAAAGATCTTGAAAATGGCTTGAAACTGAGACAGAAAGTTACAGAATGTTTCATTTTACAATGATGAAGCTTTGTTTACAGGAAACGGAACACTGGCGGTGTCTGAACCTTGGATAGGACCTTCCATCTAATCATAGGACCATCACACTACTTAGCCAGCAGCGTAGTGGGGGGTGTAGGGGTCTGAGAAGGTCTCAGGTGCCGGGCCATCTATCCATATCATCTTAGTTGACGCCATATGTAAAGTTTGGGTTGTTTCATCAAGGTTTTTCTTCTTTTCCCCAGAAATAAAATTCAGCGCTCCTAAAAAGACAATCCGCATCCGATCCCAGCTCACCAAGCTGTCATTCAAAGACTGCAAGAAGTACTACCAGCCCGGGGCTCTGTATTCATGTAAGGTGAGTGCACAGTGGCTACAAAGAGCATATCCCATGCGTATCCAATGCGTATATTGTCCTGCATTTCACAAATAACCCACTGATGTGAATGAACACTATGTAATGCTTCATTTCCCCCTATAGGAAAGCCCCAAGGAACTTAAGCATTTACTGTCCCACAGTTATAGCTGATTGGTGAGGAGCCCTGCAGAGGGCATATTGTCCAGAGTCCTTTCTAAGAAGTAGGGCTTGTCTTAATATCGTTTTTGTACTTTCTTGACCACAGTTGGTTCTGGAGTCATATGACGGAAAACGTCTCAGTGGTAAAAAGGTTCATCTCAGCTTCCCCAAGAAAGAAGGCACTGGGAAAGAAACGTACATAACTGATTCTATGGGGGAAGTCTCATTCCAGCTCCCTACGTCTGAATGGAACAACACCTACATATCATTACGGGTAAGTCTAGAGCACCCGCCCACCCTAATCTATCAATCTGACAGTGGCTCACACCACACAGAAGGCTCTGCACTAGGGGCCACCTTTCTGTGACTCTACACCTTATTTCCCATTAGTTTTGTAAAAAACAACTGCAAGTGACAAAGATAAGTTTTCGGCAGATGGGAATTTTGGCAGCTTGCTTTGTTTGGACCTGCAGACATTGCTGCTATCACTGGCAGAGTGTTTGGCTTTTGGCGTGGCAGATAGTCTAGGGGACGTAATGTTTCTCCTTGTGGAGAGCACCACAAGGTTGTACGGTGTCTTAGACATCGAGCAATGCTTTTGTGAAAAGTCTGTGCAAATGAGTGATAAAATAATGCATCACAGTGCAACCTTTTGGAAGGTAGTTACCTTATAAGTCAATGTCCGACCTTCTAATAAGCTTTACAGCATGCCTAGGGTGTAAGCCAATGACTTGAATTAGAGGATGAACAAATTCCGGAGGCAAACGGGTGTGATAAGAAAGTACAAACTTAAAAAAAGTTTGGTACCGTGTTAGCCACTAGAGCAAAGTGTGATTGTTTTCAGTGAGAGAAACCAAGTAATCTTGTAGATATGATACCTTTTTTGTCCTCTCTGCATTTGTATGTTATATTTGTACCCCAGCCAAACCAGTTTCATTTCAGCCTGATGACGGGTCGATAGAAGAACCCAAAAGCTTGCTGTAACTGTTAGGTTGTGCTGGCTAAGAGCTGTTGTGCTACATAGGTTTCTAACAGCATAGCCCCACAGGTGTTGAATGATTGAGCTGGCTGGGTGTAGTGTTCTCCTGCTAGCCAATCACCACTGGTCTGGTTCCAGATAAATATCCTCCCTCTGCAAGAGGATACTGGTATCCCTTCACTCTAGGGTTTGTGGGTTTTGCATGTCTGTACTTGTGTTATGTGTTTGAACAGGGGCTGGTCCAGTGTTTGTGCAGGTGGCTAGACATTAGGTGTGGCTAGCCCTGTTCTGTGTATATAGTGTGAACAGCGTCATGTTCTGTATGTCTGTGCTGGTGGCTAGACATGAGGAGTGAACTGTCCTGTTCTATGTGGTGGTGTGTCTGGCATGCTAACCCTAGTGTGTTGCTGTGTGAATGGTGTCCTGTGCTGCCAGTTTAGCGTCTTGCTAGAGTAGAGAATGCAAAACACGAGGAGCCTTGTTGTTGCCTTGAAGCTTAAGTTCATTGGCCAATGTACAAACTAATCCCTCACTTTTATATTCAGTTTTACCATCTGCTTTAGCGTGCAAGGCTGTGTGGTAAGTGTGTTTGTGCATTTAATGTGTCAATTCTGCCTGGTTGCGAGTATCACCCTTTCAGGGAGAGCAGGGCCGAGGTTCTAGTGTGGGGCCGGCTTTATAGAGGTGATCTCTCCACTTGTTAGGTAGGGCCTCTCCATCTTCCCTGCAGCATAGGGTCAGTTTCCCCAAACCCATGTCTTTGGGTCACGTTCGTGTAGGCCCAGTGCTTGTTTGCCCACATGCAAATGCTGTATGTTGACTGTGTTAGTATGTTGGCAAGCAGTATGTTTGGTATGTCAGCAGGGAGGATTATGTGTATTATGTAGTATGGTAAGTTATGGAGTAGGTTGCTGTGGATTGTGTTGGTATGTTATTGTGTGTGAACAGTGACAGGTCCAGTGTCTGTGCAGGTGACCAGACATCAGGTGTGGATAGTCCTGTTCTGAGGATGCTGTGTGTGTGAACAGTGACAGGTCCAGTGTCTGTGCAGGTGGCCAGACATCCGGTGTGGATAGTCCTGTTCTGAGGATGTTGTGTGTGTGAACAGTGACAGGTCTAGTGTCTGTGCAGGTGGCCAGACATCAGGTGTGGATAGTCCTGTTCTGAGTATGCTGTGTGTGTGAACAGTGACATGTCCAGTGTCTGTGCAGGTGGCCAGACATCAGGTGTGGATAGTCCTGTTCTGAGGATGCTGTGTGTGTGAACAGTGACATGTCCAGTGTCTGTGCAGGTGGCCAGACATCAGGTGTGGATAGTCCTGTTCTGAGGATGTTGTGTGTGGACAGTGACAGGTCCAGTGTCTGTGCAGGTGGCCAGACATCAGGTGTGGATAGTCCTGTTCAGAGAATGTTGTATGTGAACAGTGACAGGTCCAGTGTCTGTGCAGGTGGCCAGACATCAGGTGTGGATAGTCCTGTTCTGAGGATGTTGTGTGTGGACAGTGACAGGTCCAGTGTCTGTGCAGGTGGCCAGACATCAGGTGTGGATAGTCCTGTTCTGAGAATGTTGTATGTGAACAGTGACAGGTCCAGTGTCTGTGCAGGTGGCCAGACATCAGCTGTGGATAGTCCTGTTCTGAGGATGTGTGTGAACAGTGACGGGTCCAGTGTCTGTGCAGGTGGCCAGACATCAGGTGCGGATAGTCCTGTTCAGAGAATGTTGTATGTGAACAGTGACAGGTCCAGTGTCTGTGCAGGTGGCCAGACATCAGGTGTGGATAGTCCTGTTCTGAGTATGCTGTGTGTGTGAACAGTGACAGGTCCAGTGTCTGTGCAGGTGACCAGACATCAGGTGTGGATAGTCCTGTTCTGAGTATGCTCTGTGTGTGAACAGTGACAGGTCCAGTGTCTGTGCAGGTGGCCAGACATCAGGTGTGGATAGTCCTGTTCTGAGTATGCTGTGTGTGTGAACAGTGACAGGTCCAGTGTCTGTGCAGGTGGCCAGACATCAGGTGTGGATAGTCCTGTTCTGAGGATGTTGTGTGTGAACAGTGACAGGTCCAGTGTCTGTGCAGGTGGCCAGACATCAGGTGTGGATAGTCCTGTTCTGCGGATGTTGTGTGTGAACAGTGACAGGTCCAGTGTCTGTGCAGGTGACCAGACATCAGGTGTGGGTAGTCCTGTTCTGAGGATGTAGTATGTGAACAGTGACAGGTCCAGTGTCTGTGCAGGTGACCAGACATCAGGTGTGGATAGTCCTGTTCTGCGGATGTTGTGTGTGAACAGTGACAGGTCCAGTGTCTGTGCAGGTGGCCAGACATCAGGTGTGGATAGTCCTGTTCTGAGTGTGTTGTTGTTGGATTATGTTGGTGCTCAGATTGTTCTGTGGGTTTTAGGTCTGTTTCTTATAAATAAGTTGTATCCTTCAAGCCTTGTATCCAATCATGTGTATCATCCCACCAAGTTTCCGTGATGCCGATGACATCATATTTCTCTTCCTGTGTTCGAAGCTCCAATTCTCCTTGTTTGTTTCCTATGCTCTGTGCATTTGTGTAAAAACATTTAAGTTTGTGATAGGGGTCTTTTGCTCCTCTACTTTCCTGAATTTTTTTCTTTGTTCTTTCTTTCCAGTTCTAGAGAGGTTCTCAAATGTATTAATTAGCTGTATATTTTTACCTTTCACTTCCCTTCCCATATTATTTTAGTTTAAAGCCCTCCTAATGAGTGAAGCAAACCACCTGCCACATATATGCTTACCTGTCTTTGTAAGGTGCAACCTGTCTCTAGCAAGCAGTCCATCGTACAGGTAATTAACTCCATGGTCTAGAAATCCAAATCTTTGCTGACGGCACCATTGACGTAGCCAGTTGTTCACCTCTAGAGTCCTGTGCCATCTTCTTATTCCATGGCCATCCACTGGGAGGATGGATGAAAAAAACTACCTGTACTCCTAGTTCCTTCACCTTCTTTCTGAGGTCTTCAAAGTCTCTTCAGATAGTTGGAAAGTCCTGATTTGTGCAACTGGAAGACAGCACCTCTCTCATGAGGTGTCAGGTCTGCAGACAGCGGCCTCTGTTCCTCTTATAAATTGTGTGCCCGCTGGGCAGAGCTTCAGTAGACTTTGCACGAAAATGACATTGTATAGTAATAACAGACTGGTAGACATGAAAATCAAGGACTCCATTGGCAGCTATTTTTCCCTAGTGGTGACGATGGCAGAAAAAAACTTTTTGGGGCTCATTTAGCAAAACTGTTCAACACTAAGACTGTCATTGTTGCCTATAGCCACCAATCACAGCACAGCTTTCATGTTTCCTCAGGAGTTTGAGAAATGAACACTGTGCTGATTGGTTGCTATGGGCAACAAGGATGTCTTACTGTCAGACAGTTTTGCTAAATGGAAATTAAATGGGAGGTATGAGGGACATCAGGGAGATAAGTAGATGCATAGATTTTCTTGATGAAAATACAATCCAGTATTGTGGCCATATTTCCCCAGGAGAGAAACTAGGACCGCCGTATTTCATAGCATGAGTTTATCAACAAATAGACGCCAACCACGGCATTTAAAGGGGTTTTGTCTAGCGTGTGTTAGATTACACGTGTCCCGGGGATCGCACCGTGATGGGACAGGATGCATTGGGTTACGGCTGACTCCCAGTTCAGAAAATATAACTTGTGTTGCACTAAAACTTTCAGAAGATTCTTGATCCCAGTTTGTCTAATTCCAGTAGCGAAGTGTCCAAGACGCTCAGTCTAGGGAATGTGTCCTGTGAGGACAGGAGTAAAAACGCTTCCTCCTGTGACTTGCTAACGTTACTGTCATGGGACAAAGGACATCCTGGTCTGTCACTAATGGGCAGATGGGATCAGAA
The DNA here is from genome assembly GCF_035609145.1 of Eleutherodactylus coqui. Taxonomy (NCBI): domain Eukaryota; kingdom Metazoa; phylum Chordata; class Amphibia; order Anura; family Eleutherodactylidae; genus Eleutherodactylus; species Eleutherodactylus coqui. The sequence continues at coordinate 291,503,945 of NC_089840.1, read as the reverse complement.
GCTCTGGCTTCAGGTGTGAATTAACATACCGATGGATATTGATTGAGCTTTAGCCTTGGCAGGATGTATTCCTGAACACCCATCCACCCAGCTTCCACAGACATGCAAACTAACTGATAGCAGAGAGCACTAGCTGACAAACAAAGATGGGTGAATCTCCCGATGTCACACTTCATGACAATGGCCAGCTGATTGATGAAATGGGTGGCATGGTGTGGAGACTTTATTATAGTGGTGAAGATACAGTATTGATAGTACATGATGGTGTATGACATCACCAGACCGTGCGCTGACATACCGTGTGATGCGTAATTGTATTAGATGCCTCATTGGCTTCTATTTTTGATTGCCATATGGATTATGTTCTTTTTTTTATTTCAGGCCACGACTGATGAGAAAGATGAACCCGACATCCCTAACAAGGTGTCCGTCCGCTATGGCAGCGCCAGTCTCTCCCTTCAAGAGCTACATATGACAACCAAAAGCTCCTTGTCTATCCGCTCAATTGACAGCTCAGCGATCACTTTTGGGCCCGCCTCCGTGTCTGTGGATTTCATCATTAGGACAGACGAACCACGCGATCTTGAGGTTCACTTTCTGGTGAGGAGAGCTGACACAATCGAATGAGATATATACAAGAGAGAAAATCCCATGAGTTCTGTGCGTTTGCGCGACACACAGAACTCGTGCGATGTATTAACCCACTGCTTCCAATGGGCTAATGCCCTATTTTTTGGTGATATCGTACAAAACCTGCCAGTTATTTGCTGGGGGTGAATGTACACGCAAGCTTCATGCGAGAGCAAAGAAATTTAATAAGACAATTTGTAATTTTTTTAATCGCGCATGAAAGCTACACGCAGCGCAGTGGGGTATTCTTACTAGAACACGTTGTACTCACATTGAAATTTAAGTGTGATGTTTGTCTGAGTTACTGAGACTGTTATCACCCCTGGAAATACGGCCATAGGACTCAATCATACGACTGTATTTCTGTCAACCCAATGGATCGCTAAAGGTATCGACTTCTGTTTCAAATCAGAGGTTCAATACGAGCCGCTCGGAGAATCACCGACATGTCACACAGCATTTGTGGAATCACAACTGAATCTGTTTATTTGCTAACAAGCACAAGTACTTCTAGTCCTCCTAGACAAAAAACATTGAAAACGAGGCCAGAAGACACCTGACCTCTACATATGTGTAACTTGTTAGGATTCTTTATTTACCTAAACTAAGCGCATCAGGGAGGTCGATCATGGGCTAAACTCTTCTCTAGTCACACCCTGTTTGCTAACTAATTCTAATCTATAAGCATTCCTGAGCTTAGTTAAGGCTTACATAGTTAAGTATATGTATAGAAGATCAAATGAAGAACTCTGTCTCATTTGTTTTACTATTTGCTAAGCAGATATATGAGTACATTTCTAAAACAAAGTCCATCTTTAATCAGCCACCTTTCCCTGATTACACACTTGTGTGAGCCAAGGGCAATCACAGCTTTCCTTCTTTAGGACTTGTAAACTTCTGATTGTCCTGTTCCTATGCCAAAATATCTGAATGTGTGTGTCAAGTAAGTTATACGGATTCTGTGTGGTTTTCTGCCCATTGGTGATTGACACAGCGTATTCACGTGCTTAAAAAAATGCCATTGACTTCTTACGGCGGCTTCAGATGACCGTATATCGGGTGGGTTTTCATGCCCGGCTGATACATGGTGTCCCTCTCTGCAGTGCACTGAGCTCCCGCCCCTCTCCACCCCTTGGCACTATATGCAATGGAAAGGGGAGGGGTGGGGGTGGAGCTAAGTTCTGGGACTTAGCTCTGCTCCGTCCCGCCCCTCCCACTGCAAATAGTACCGAGGAATGGAGAGGGTGTGGAGTGGGCGGCGGGAGCGCAGTGCACTGCTCCCTCCTCTTCCAGGCTCCTCCCCCTGCAGACAGGGACACAGCATATCGGCCAGGTGTGAAAACCTGGCCGATATGCGGTCGTCTGAATAAGCCCTTAGATGAGCATACAGCAAATACCCCAGTTGCCTGCATATTGCCCATTCATTTCTATGGACTATTTCGATGCGTAACATAGAAGATGTTGTATTTTTTTTCTTGCGCAGCTGAAAATTGCATGAAAAGTAAACAGCTCTGAGTTGTTTAACTATTTCCTAAGCAGCGTAGATTAATAAAGCAAAGTCCACCTTTAACTCCTTAAGGACACAGCCCTTTTTTTCCATCGGTTTTCGGTTTTTCCTCCCCTTTTTAAGAAATCATAACTATTTTATCTATTCACCAATGTAGCTGTTTTTTTGCGGGACAAGTTGTATTTTTCAATGGTAATACTTAATTCACCATATAATGTACTAAAAACTTTTTACAAATTCTAAGTGGAGTCAAATGAAAAAAAAAAACAAAAAACAAAATTCCGCCATCTTTGGGTGTGTCCTGTTCCTACAATGTTCGCACTGCAACATAAATGACATGATAAATTTATTCTATGGGTCAGTACAATTACTACGATAACAAATTTATTTAGCTTTTTTTTTTTTCTGCTGTACTACTTTTATTTATTTTTAAAGATATTTCCTTTTTTTAATTATTTTCTGCCGCCATCTTCTAACAGCCATTTTTTCTTGGAGATGCGGTAGCCAAGAACCCTTTTTTTTTCTGATGACATTCACTGTGCAGGGTAAATAATGCATTACTTTAATAGATCAGGCTTATACGGACACAGCGGTACCAAATATGTATTTTTGTTTTATTATTTATATTATTTTATTATAAATATGACAAAAAAGGTTTTTTGTAAATTTTATCAACTTTTTTTTTTATAAATTTGTAAAACTTTTTAAAACTTATCATTACTTAGGCCTCTGATGGGACAAGAACTTACAATGCTTTTATCACTCCTGCAGTATGATGTAATGCCATAGCATTACATCATATCGCAATCTGGCAGGCAATCAAACCATGCGGCACTCTGCAATGGCAGCCCTGGGGCCTTTCAGATCTCATCACGGTAGTGCAAGAGGCGTTTAAATGCTACTGTCTGTATTGTGGGTGGGTGTTGGCTGTAAGAAACATCTGACACCCACATTGTATGGAATGGGATTGACTTGCAATCTCCCTCCATACATACCCCGAAGCTGCAGGATGTAACTGTACATCCTGTAGCGTTAAGGGCTTAATCACCAATATATCTGACAAAACCAACAACTCTGAGTGGATCCCCTTAAGGGCGCATTCAGACGACCGTATATTGGCCGGGTATTCATGCCCAGCCGATATAAGGCGTCCCTCTCTGCAGGGGGAGGAGGCTGGAAGAGTCGGGAGCAGGAACTGAGCTCCCGCCTCCTCTCCACCCCCTCTCCGCCCCTCGCAACTATTTGCAATAGGAGGGGGCGGGGCGGAGCTAAACTCCCAGGTGTAGCTCTGCCCTAAAAGTAAACTTTTATTAATCATATATAAAGTTTCACCTCAAAAAAATATAAAACAACAGAAATGCTGGAGCAGCAGAAAAAAACAATGATACAGACTCAAACACATGAAGATATTCCCACGTGTGAACATTGCATCACTTCACACTCGCATCTACATGAGTGCAATGCAAACTTGTCCCAGAGCGATTGGAAATAATAGGTGAGGTTTTGGCGAACTCGCAGAACATGTATTTCCATCTCAACGCTGCGTGTATACACCTATTCCAACAATGGATTATATTGTCGCGCGAGTTTTGTGCGTCTCACAACATACGAAACTCGCACAATAAAATTGCCCATGTAAATGCGTCCTAAGGGCGAAGTCAGACGAGCTTTTTTTTGCGCGCATCTATGGGTGCAAAAAACCCACATCTGATAGAACCATCCGAGTCTGATGCGTTTTGCAAAAAAAAAAAGCATCGCTGCACTTGTGACTTTCAGACACGATTTTCTCGTGCACGAATATTGCGTGTTCCAATAGTAAAAGAAATGTGATGCGCTCGCATAAAACTTGCATTTACATCAAGAATGTGAATGAAAAATAAGACACGATACAGTCCTATCTCAAGGCGTCGCTCAAAACGTAAAACGCAATCACTCAAAAAGTTGTTCACTTCTTAGTTCTGCTGAAAAGCAAGGGACTTGCGGAAAATGCGCAATCTCCCGTGTTCAGTGCCCTGTCGGCGGCTGCATGTACACAGGACGATTATCACCCAAATTCACGATTTGCAGCCAGAAGTCGGGTGATAATCTCCCCTTATAGAGGAACTTTAAGTCAGATTTTCAGCCTTTGAATGTAAACAATAACAGGGCTTATCTATTAAAGGTACAATCAATAGCCCCTGCAGCATGTAAGCAGATAACAGGGGGAGGGGCTCTGTCACCCATCAGGACCTCACAGTGTTATTTCAAGGTACCAATAAGTTCTCATGGCAGCCAGAAGCCTAACAAAGGCTTTCACGCCTACCATGTAATTCAGCCTATTAGACCTTGCCTCCAGTAGAGTCTAGAATGCTGATGTCAAAGGCATAGTAGAGTGCACTACATAAGTAATGCAGTGTACTATCCTAGTGATCAAACATTCACATTTAAGACTCCTTGAGGAACTAAAAAATAGCGGCAAACAAAGTGCAATCAAGTTTAACTGAAAAAAAATTCTGGTAAAAATACACATTTTTCCCTACAAAATTGATAAAATACCATTGTTTTAGTTAGTTTTTAAAATCCCCACCTCCTAAAGCGCTGCCTCTGATTGGCTGAGCGCTGTGACGAATCAGAGGCAGCACTCAGCTGTCAATTAATTACTTTTTTATTTTTATTTTAAAATCCTTGTTGTGAAGAGTCTCCTGCCACTGCTGTCACAGTGGCAGGGGATTGCGATCCTCACCCATTGATTTCCATGGGGCTGGCGCTGCTGCCGCCGGCCCCATTGGTAACAATCGGTGAGATCACAACAAGAATGGACATGCTGCAATTTTGTTTTAATGCTTAATTGCAAGCGTTAAAATATTGCAAATGTGCATGGAGCCATTGGAAGCCATTGGCTCCATAATTTTGCGATTTTGAAATTGTGCAATTCCCTCACCAGTGAGAAGTCACCCTAACACATGATATGTACCCTGATGTGGGGCCAATAAAAACCTTCATACAGCTATGGCTTCATTCCAGCCTTCATACAGCTATGGCTCCTGCAATGCAATGATGAAAATTTATCAGCCTTTAAGGTACAAAATAGGCAGGTCTCTAAGGTTTTAAGAGATGCGAGCCTCATTTGTGGAAGGAACACTGCCCACCTGCCAGTCTAAGTAAATATTTCCACTTCCAAATAACAAGCAGAGATCTGATAAAGTACAGCATAACGTTATAGGGGTATATTTGCGTAGACCTGCAGCTCACACGCCAGTCTAAGTAACATATGCTTTAGCATTCCTGACATAAATCTGTTAAGAGGCTTGTGTAGTGAGTGAGACCGGCCACAGTCCTACGTGTATGTGCGTGTCGGTGGAGGGGGGCACAGCAGCAGGTCAATCGTGATCTGGCGTGGCACGCCACATACAGTGATAAATTTTCAGATGCTATGGCCTGCTTATCCGTGGAGTTGGGTAAGAGAAGTTGCTGGTTTGTTGTGACATCAGCTTGTGTACGAGTGGGGACCCGTTACAGGCAAAACAATAAATGCAAAAAGTTGGAGAACTAAATATAATTTAGTTAGGCCATTTTTCTCCCCCTGGAGCGCATACTGTGGTACCTCAGTGCTGTTGGTGTGTTGGTGGAAAGGGACTCAAGGAGTTTGGTTAAGAAGTAAACCACATGGAATTTATTCTACACATGCAGAGAAGAGTTCCAGTTTCTTGTTTGTTACAGTTCACATTAGATAATGTTATTTCACAGATTTACAGTTGCAGGAATTGATTACTTCTGTATTAGTGCTCAGGGGATTGCTATCAGAAGCTGACCCTGCCCTTTTTGCTTTCCTTCCTAGTTTGTACTCCCTGGCTGTGCCTATGTCTGGACGACTTAATTTCTGTTCTTTCTATGCCAATGAATGGCTGACTTAAGATCTCCTTCACTTTCCTTTCCTCTCCTCTCTCTCTTGTGTAAAGCAGTTCATGCTCTTAGGTACTCACTAAAGATGAGCGAGCACCAAAATGCTCGAGTGCTCGTTACTCGAGTCGAACTTTCAGTGATGCTCAAGAGTTCGAACCCCATTGAAGTCAATGGGCAACTCAAGCATTTTTGTATATGACTGGTGCTCTGCTAAGGTTTTCATTTGTGAAAATCTTAGCAAATCACCAAAGTCATGTAAAAAACACAGAAATGGATAGGTCAGGCGAGGAGCAACATGCAGGGCTGCATTTTGGGCTCCGAGGTCTCACTATTAAGCCACAATAGTGGCAAGAGTGAGACCACCCCCCCAACAATTTTTACTGAGAGCTGCCCCTGATTGGTCGCTGAGCCAATCAGAGGCAGCACTCACCCATTCATGAATTCATGAATGGGTGTGAGTGAGAGCTGCCTCTGATTGGTCAGGCTGTGACCAATCAGAGGCAGCTCATTCAGCAGGCGGGGATTTTAAATCCCCGGCTGCTGAATACTACAGAGAGCAGTTCAGTAGAACTGCAGCCGGCCGCGGCTGAACTCCGTCTGCCGGGGCAAGGTGAGTATATATTTTTTTTATTTTTACACATTTCTGGATGAATTGCAGGGAAGGGCTTATATATTTAAGCCCTTCCCGACAATTCATCCCGCGATCGCCGGCAGCCCATTGCTTTCAATGGAGCCGGCTGTATTGCCGGCTGTATTGAATTCAATGGTCAGTGCTCGTTTAATCGAGACGAGTACCGCGTGGTGCTCGTCTCGAGTAACGAGCATCTCGAGCACCCTAATACTCGAACGAGCATCAAGCTCGGATGAGTATGCTCGCTCAACTCTAGTACTCACACTTGAAGTTGTTCTTCTCCTTCCCACTTCCCTGGTTATTACTGGTGCTCTCATTGTTCCTCCCCGGTCTCTATCTCTGTGATTTCTTGACTATACTAACTCCAGGCCTAGACTGACTTAACTCTGCCTACTCCTTCTCATATAGTGCCATCCTAAATAAATCTGAAGGGAGCCTATTACCCAATCCCAGGCTGTCTCTGTCTCCAAAACCTAGCTAAACTCTCCCCAGACTGTTGCTAGGTGACCTGTTCTCTCTATGGGGATGAGGAACCTTACCAATGCACATTTCACTGTGAGGAATATGAACAGCATAACATCAATGCACTTCACATTTATCACATAAACTTCCTTTACCACTAAGATCATATCAGTCAGTGATGGAGTATCCAACTCTGGGGGAACTACAACTTGTGCCTTTTAGTACGTTTGTGCATCTGGTGGCTCATCCATGGACCAGAATGAAACTTACCACAGCTCCAAGCTGGCATAGGTTGCTGCTATACTGTATGCTAGACTGTCCCGTGCATTATAGTAAATGTGACGGAGCACAGGTGACCACGGCCCCTAAATGTCCCACTACTTTTTAAAAATTATGCAAACCAAAATTGCGACTTTCTCTAAGGAGAAATTATGTGTGTACCAAGGGGAAGACAATCCCAGATCTCATGTAAAAGTCTGGGCCCTTAGGAGAAATACATATCCCACCAGCCTTGTGGTGGTATCAAATGATTTCTAATGTATTCAAAGTTGGATGTAGTTTATATATCATAAATGACATCACAGGAAAAGTACATACCTCCAAGATTACTAAGAATATGTGATAAGCTACAGCTAAAATGATTAACATAAGTTACACCTTTAGGCCTTAGTCAGACGGACGTTTTTTCGCCCGATTTGCTCATGCGCATGCGTCCGGCGATTTTTTTAAAACCATTGCTTTGCAATGGTATCGGACACATGAGCGCTTTTTATGCGCTCGTCCGATAAATTATAGAACAGAAATCGCAGATCGCACCTATCTGCGATCTGCGATTCCTGTTCTTTTCTCTATATGCGCTCAATGGGGCTGGCGGCAGCAGCGCCGACCCCATTGAGAACATATAGAAGGCAAATCATTCTTCTCTGCCACAGCTGTAACAGCTGTGGCAGAGAAGAACGATGTTTGTCCATTGAATTCAATAGAGCCGGCAATACAGCCGGCTCCATTGAAAGTAATGGGCTGCCAGACAGCACTGGATGAATTGTCGGGAAGGGCTTAAATATATAAGCCCTTCCCTGCAATTCATCCAGAAAAGTGTGAATTCATGAATGGGTGTGACTGAGACCTGCCTCTGATTGGCTCAGCCTGAGTCACACCCCCTTCCCACCCACTGCAGGCCGGCCGTGTGGATCTCCGGCTGCCGGGAGCAGGTGAGTATATATATATTTTTTATTTTAACACTTTTCTGGATGAATTGCAGGGAAGGGCTTATATATTTAAGCCCTTCCCGACAATTCATCCCGGGTTCGCCCGCAGCGCATTGCTTTCAATGGAGCCGGCTGTATTGCCGACTCCATTGAATGCAATGCGCTGGACAGCTCTGGCCCGTTTCTAATGAAACGCGGCTAGGAGCAGATTTTCAGATGACTTTTCGGCCGATTTTTCGGCGCCGGTCACGCGATTTGCGCATGCGCATCCGTCATGCGATGTGCAAATCGAGCGAAAAAAACGCCCGTGTGACTAAGGCCTTAAGGTGTAACTATAAGATACAATGAAACCCTTATGAATTCAGTGAAAAGGGATGCAAGGGAGGCGGTCTGAAAGACTGTCTTATCTTCTGTCTGTCTTTATCCCATACCATCCACTGGTATATAGAAAAGGTTTCATTTAACCCCTTCACTACTTATACTAGCAGCATGCTATATCTTCCTAGTCTACAATCTAATTGCAAAATCAATTAACTGATACATTGATCTAAAATTTTCGCTCATTGGAAAACTGGCCTACAAAAGTGAATAGACACGCCCCATAGAACTTTTCATTATTTGGCGATGCATAAGACTGAACAGTGAGGATGTGATTGACGTCAGCGTGTCTTTATGATCAGTCTCTATCCTCGTCTTCCTTGGTATCTCAATGCCTCCTTTTCTTTCAGGTCATTGACAAGAATATATTGACCCTTGGAGGCCAGCAGACAGTGAAGAAGCCGGACTGTACGTTTCTCATCTGCACGTAGTTGATGTCTCTCCTGGTCCTCGTTCCCTCCTCAATCTAACTTGTGCATCTTCTCCCGTTCTTCAGCTCTCTCTGGCTCCTTCCAGTTCACTCTTCCTATTAAGGATAATTCTGAATCAGCAAAGTTATTTGTTTTCACAAAGTTGAAATCTGGTGAAATTGCTGCTGATATAACAGAAATCCGAGTGCCAGCTGCTCTGAAACATAAGGTGAGTGTCAGTCCGGGGCTGGAGGGGTGCAGGCCCATAGAGGCGGCTACTGGAGGGGTGCAGGCCCATAGGTGCGGATACTGGACAGGTCACTATGGGGGAGGTATAAAGATGGTGGAGCAGGTATTGGAAATTACCATTTTTAGGATCTTTGGGGGTCCCATCAATCAGACAATTTTATGGCACATATTCTACAGTTAATGAGTGGAGAACACTTTTAGATATCATTCTTGTATGAACCCCTTAGTGCCGCAGCCTATTTTGGATCGAAGAACCCAACGATTTTGGGGGGATTTTCATCTTTTCAAAAGACAAAACTTTTTGATTTTTCCGTTGGCCGTATGAGGGATTATTTATTATGTGGCGAGCTGTAGTTTTCATTGATACCATCTTTTGGGTTCATATAAAGTATTGTATAACTTTTATTGAATGTTTTTGTAGGGCAGGGAAAATAAATACCTTAATTTTTTTTCGTTAATCATGCAGCATAAAGTACATTTTAAAGTTTTAATACCAAAATGATATATATATATTTTTTTTGGGGGGGTTTCAACTTTTGCGCAATAAAAAACTTAAAAAAAAAATAATTATATATATATAGTGAGAAAACCCCTTTAACGATAAGGCCCCTGGTGGTCTAGAGCAGTGCAGTATTAAAAGTAAAATCTCTGTTAGTCTAGAGTTATGAACAATTGAAGGGTTATTCCCCAAATCAACTTTTATCACCTAACCATTGGACAGGTGATAAAAGTCGGATTGGGGGACTCACCACTGAGACCCATGCCAATCCTGAGAACAGGGGGTCCCATGTCTCCCCCTCCTCATTGTTGTAAGCTCGATGCAACCCTGCAGTGAGGAGGAAATTGAATCCAAGGGCACTACACATGTGCGACTGCAACTCCATTCAATCTCCCTCTCACTGCGAAGGGTTCAGTGAGTCTGCAGTGCACAGGAGGGGGGACACAGAACCCCCATTTTCAGGGTCGGTTGGGGCCTCAGTGATGAAACCTCACCAATCAGACTTGTATCACCTATTTTAGGGATAGGTGATAAAATTTGTCTTTGGTACAGCCCCATTAATGGTAAATTTCATTTTGGCTTAGAGCATTGAGGGATTAAAGGGGTTTTCTGGGACTTGAAAAAAAAGGTTAAATGGCCTTAAAATAAAGAAAAATTGAATACCCCCCGTCGCAGCATATCCCTGCCTAGCGCTGCAGCCCCGGTGCTGCCACCTGGAACCTGGAAGAACCAGTGCACGGTCACGTGACGTACACTCTGCATGTGACCCTTCCGTCATTCATAGTCTTCATACCCATAGAAGAATCACTGCTGAAGCTTGTGAACGGACCAACGCACTATGAAAGGCACGTAACTGCCTGCCCCTTTGTACAGGTTCTGTGCGGCAGGCACCGGGCAGCAGCGCTGGGTGGGGAGCCACTGGTATACCCAAGAATTATCTTTTTCTTTATTTTGAGGCCATTTAACCTTTTATTTTTTTAAGTCCCAGAAAATCCCTCTAATGCTACTTTTGAGAAGTGGAGTGAGAGGTGCAACAGCTCTTCTTTTTGGCACCAATCAATAGTAAATCTGTCTAAATTGATTTGTGCCGAAAAGGTGCAACTTACACCAGAATTCTGGTGCAACATCAGTAATAAATGTGCCCTAAAGTCTATTAGAAAGTTATAAAACTCAATATTCATGATATATTGTGAGTAAAAGGGTTTCTTAAGCACAGAGATGTTTCCCCCTTCAGAGGACAGACGATAATCATCTGATTGCTGGCCGTCCAATCTCTAGGTCTCCCAGCAATCCTAAGACTGGCGCCCCATTCATTGTCCATGGAGAGAGTGCAGTCATCTCCCAGTGTCCTTTAGAAGTGAATGGAGCTGCAGTCACGCATGTCACCAACGCACCATTCACATGGGGCATTTAATGTGTGCTGATCTTGGGATTGCTGATTGTCCCAGCAGCTGGACCTGAAGCCGCTGGGATTACCTACTGTATCCTTTTCAGTTGTAAAGTAACCTTAAAGGGGTTTCTAGGCAGGCCCGCGGCCAGTGTCGGGGTCCACTGGAAGCCACTGCTCCAACCCCTATGTAGTGGCTGGCACTTGTAATTGCAGGCTAGAGTCCCATTAATTTCACTGAGAGCTGCAACTGCAATTACGAGTGGCGTCCACTGCATGGGTCGGAGTAGTTTCTGCTCCGACCCCAGGTGTATCCTGACACAACCGGCACTGCCTGGAAAACACCTTTAACCCTTTGCAATCCAATTTTGGATTCAGGGATTTCTAGAGGGCTTTCTCTTTCTGCCATTATACAATGGCGCCGTCTGCTGGCTAGACCCAGTACTGCAGTATGGAACATGCTGGAGAGGCCCTCGACAAAAGAGCAGCCAGTAATATACAGTAAGAATACCCTGCCGGGCATCTTTCAACATCGGAGCTGTACAGCCTTCAATCAGAATGTCTTCATACGTCAGACAGTGGATTGGAAAGGGTTAATCTTTCGTTGAAACTTTTTAACCCTTTCATGAATGCAAAATTGGAGTTTTCCACTGCACATGTTTGGCCCTGTCTTCTTCTGGATGAACGCGGCTGTAGCTCTTGGGATGATGAAGAGGGTCTGTACTGTAATGTGTCCGTTGTCTCGTCTCTTCCAGGTCAGTCTTAAGTTCGCGGAGTCAGAATCTCTTCCTGGTTCAGAGAATAAGCTGCATCTTCAAGCTAATGGCGGCTCCACGTGTGCGCTGCGTGCGGTGGACAAGAGCGTCGTGATGATGAAACCTGAGGCTGAACTGACCGAGAGCAAGGTACCGGCGAATGCCACATTGTGCCAGAAGTCTTACAGGGCCCGGAGCGTCTGCGCAGTCACTGGCTGCCGCTCACCGCCAGTCTAATCTGCTCTGTCAGAGGTTTCTTTCCTGAAGGGTCCATTTAAGAAACTCTGAGTGATATCGCGCTCATGAACCGGCGATTTCCCAGCGATTGCAGTGAGTTTACAAGAAAAATGCGAAACTTTGCTGCAACCTGTGATTTTCAATGGTTAAAAAAAAACAACCTCGCCCCGTACCCCTCACATTACATACTAGTGCGATGCGATTTTTGCAGGTCCATTGAAAAGGAGAAAAATCGCACGTGTAAATAGACCCATTGAAAATAAGGAGTTCAACTTCTGTGCGGCTCTTCTGTGTTTGGAAATGCACAAAACTCATACTTGGAAAATCACCCGTGTGAACGGATCTTCAGGGCTTATTCACACGGGCATTTTCCCGTAGACACACAGAAATAGAACCCATTGTTTTCAGTGGCTCTATGTACATGTGCCATGTGCTTCTCCTCTGTGAGATCACAGATAGCTTGTCTATTATTCGCATATAAATATGCACGTTTCATGCGAGTGCAATAGGATTGTTTTCATTGACACACAAAAAAAAACACGTTTGATGCAATTTTCTTTCAAATCGCATTACACCGGCAAAGGGAAATTCCATTTTATAAGCGCAGTATTGGTCCCAATTTCTCGGACTGATATCGTGCTTGCAAAATACAACCTTCCAAAAATGGAAAATGTAGTAAAAGTGTCTCATCGCCGGGATACACCTTTAAAGGGATTATGCCAAAACTGAGTTTACCACCTATCCATAGGATAGTCTAGTCGGGGGAGTCTCACTGCAGAGACCCCCACTGACCCTGGGAATATGGGTCTCATGCTCCCTTATCCTCCTCACTGTAGGCTCGCTGCACCCGCAGTGAAGTGGTAATTGAATGGCGCCGTGGTCGCGCATGCTCGGTGCCGCTCCATTGGTTTCAATAAGCTGATGGAAATAGTTGAGTACAAGCGCTCAGCTATCTCCGGCAGCCCCATTGAAGTTGAATGAAGTGACACATGTGCGACCGCCGCTCCATTCAGTCTTCTCCACACTGTGTGTGTCGGGGAGTAAGTGCAGTGAGGGGAAGATGGTACCCTCTTCTTGGGACTGGTGGAGGCTTTAACCATGAGACACCCATCATTCAGGCTTGATTTTCCTAAAACAGATTTTGGGGATACCCCTTAGTGTTTGATGTGTTGCTGCTAAGCAAAATTTCCAATCAACATTGTGTGAATAAATTGAGAAAATCGACGCACCAAAGGCCAAAACCATCAGTGGCAATAAAGGGTTAACAATTACTGATAAGCTTAAAAATAATTATAATGACGTCTTTTGTGGCTCTCGTGTTTACAGATCCAGAATTTGGTGCCGATACAGCGCTCCCATATATACTCGCAAGGAGCCGACTACCGTTATTGCCACAATCAGAAACCGGGGCCGGACATTTTGAGAGATCATCCTGATGCCCCAGACGGTTGGGTTACGCGGGCAAGATGGTATTCACGTGCAGAGAAAAAGAAGGACATCACTAACGTCTTAGAGGTCAGTGTCACCTACCGGTCATTGTGGATGTGTGGGCTCTTGTGTGACACAGTCAGGGCCGTATTTAGAGCGGACGCTGACCGGGGAACTCAGTCTAAATACACCCCTATGAAAGGCTCACCTACACTGACCAAAATCCAGTTTTTTCCCATCATTCAGCACTCAATACTTCAGAAAGACAAAAATGCAAGAGAATGCTAGAAATATTTGTACATGCAGCTGGAGTTTATCAACAAGCCCCTAATGGACCTGCAGACAATGAGAAACAAGATCCTCTGGTCAGATGACACCAATATGGAATTTTTAGCCTCCATTCCAAGCGTTCTGTCTGGAAGAAACCAGGCGCCGCTCATCACCTGCCCAATACCATCCCTACAGTGAAGCCTGGTGGTGGCAGCATCATGCTGGGGGAGGGGAGACCGGTCAGGGTGGATGGAAACCAGGCGCCACTCATCACCTGCCCAATACCATCCCTACAGTGAAGCCTGGTGGTGGCAGCACCATACTGGTGGAGGGTAGACCGGTCAGGGTGGATGGAAAGCTGAATGTAGCAAAGTACAGTGATAATGACAACCTGATCCAGAGAATAAGAGACCTCAGACCGGGCAGAAGGGTCACCTTCCAACAAGACAATGACCCTAAGACCTCAGCCAGTAGAATACATAAGTGGGTTAGGGACAACTCTGTGAATGTCCTTGAGTGGCCCAGCCAGAGCCCTGACTTGAACCCAACAGAACATCTCTAAGAGATCTGAAAATGGTGTCCACAGACAGCCCCCCCATCCAACCTGACAGAGGGCAGAAAATGTGGCATCATCCCCAAGAAGAGTGGAGGCTGGAATCACTGCAAAGGGGCTTCAACTAAGTACTGAATATAGTGTGTGACTACTGATGTCAGAGCAAAATGTTAGTTTGTCATATTTGACAACAGAATGGTAGAAATCTTTCTAAATTTTTACTTTCTCATTATGGAGTACTGACTGCAGAATGAGGGGAAACACAAAACCACATCATTTAAAAAAATACGGGTCTGAGGACCTTCTGAATGCACTTTATATACTGCACAGTACGAATTCTCCTGTATGTATGTGAATACAACTTCTAGGGAAGGGATTAGTTTATGAATTTTATATATATATAAATTATATTTAAAAACTAATCCCTCCCCTAGAAGTTGTCAAAATGGAATTCAGCTTTCTGTGTGTGATTGTAGTGTTGATATAAGTGATTACAATATCAGAGCAAAAGGATCATTTAATGTGGAGAACCGACCCCTCAAAGGGAGGCTCTAGTACCCTGTTGTACCGCATCTCGCTTGGATACAAGATGTGATACGTGCAGATGTAATCAATAGCAATAATGCAGAAGCAGAGATTAAGGTTGAATCAGTAGGGATCGCTTTTACTAACACTTGCAGATATCCACTGATTTACAACTTTCATAAAGTCACATTTGCATGGAGACTAGTAAACAGAAGTATATTTGTATATAAGCAGAAATAGGGGGAGACGGCAGACTGTGGGAGATGTAGTGTGAATCCACTGGCTGAACTAAATGTGAGCCCAACTGGATTTTTCAAATAGGTGTGAACAATGTTTAAATGCAGAAATGGCCTTGGCATGCGGGGCGACCTGTGAGGGGCTCCCCAGCCCTGTTATTGGAGTACAGTGACTAACCCCACTTTATCCAGCCTCAGGAGCTAAGTAACACTTTCAGTCATGGTTCCGGAGTCAGATTTGGTTGCTACAGGTCCTGAGGCTTCGCTGAGGACTCCGGAAACCTTCCAATCTAGTTTACATGCTTCTCTTCCACTTTTCTTTTTTTAAAATCAGATTTTTATTGACATTTTAGATATGAATAACATGAATGACATAAACAGTATATATAAGACATCTAGTGCATTATGCCTCCTCAGGGGGTGAGGACTGAAGCATAAGAGCAATGTAATTCCGGGTCCGATGCGAGTGAGGATCCATAGGTGTGGCTCTGATGAGGTTTCTTCTTTCGGACCGATGAGATCATCTGACTGTATCTTTTGTAAGAGTGGTTAAAGCAATCTGGTGTCCATAAACGAGATTGCGCCGCCTGTTTTTCACAATAAACGGCTTCAACTTAACTGCGAGACAACAACGATCTCTAAAAAAGTTAAGGGGGGGAATGTAAGAAGAGGGGGGGGGTAGACAGAGGGGGGAGGGGTTGGAGGGGGGGTTATTAATAATGGATCTAAATATAGCTGTTTCTGCGCTCCTATTTTGAGCTAGTTACTCAGCGAGTGCATTAGGTCTTCTTCTTATGTGGAAGGAAAGGCAGCTATCTCAGAGGCCGACCGGGGTGCGGTGGGCACGACAGTCCTGCTCATATAGAGAGGAGGATGGGATGAAGGTCTGTATCACCTAATTGAGATTTTACGAGAATAGGGGGGTCTATATTGCCACGTATGAAGCTTATTCCCCCTCGGCCTGATTTTCACGAAGCCACCCAGGAAGGGGGGGCCTAGCTGGTCTGGCATAGGCTAGCGTGGGGTGATCTATCTCCCCGTGTGGGGACCTGTATCAATATGTCCCGATCATGTGGCCCTCAGCTGCCTCCAGGGGCCCCAAGTGTACCAGAACTTTTCATGAGACCCATTGGCCCAACTAGAGAGCTCCTCAAGGTTAGCAATGGAATCGACTTTTTCCATTCACTGATTTAGTGTGGGCGGCGTCTTTTGTAACCACATTAACGGGATTAAAGCTTTAGCAGCGTCAAGAAGGAAGGCAATGAGTGGATTCTTCTTAGGATGAAAGTTTTTAGACGGTTTCCATAGGAATAACATCTCCGGGGAGATAGATATTCCAGGGAAAAATTTTTTGAGTATCACTTCCACCTCTGTCCAGAAGGGGGCCAAGACTGGACAGCTCCACCAAATGTGGGAGTAGGAACCCACGTCGCTCTCACATCTCCAGCATTCCCGGTGAGGGGATAAATTATAGGCGGCCAGCCACTGGGGTGTTTTATACCACCTTACCAACAGCTTGTAGTGGCTTTCTTGAGCTATTATGCAAGGTGATATGCCATACGAGGTGTTCAGGATCGTCTTAATGTCGGACGGTGAGAGGGAGATGCCCAACTCTTTTTCCCACGAGAGGAGAAAATTGGGTTTGGAATGGTAAGGGATTGTAATGATTTGTTTACGTATAAAAGAAATTTTCCTAGATTTAGGATTATTATCCGTTAGGATTTTTTCGAAGCATGTTAGTGGTCTGGTTGACTTGAATTTTTTAAGAAAGTCCGCCAACAATCTTTTGATATAGATCTGTTGCAGGAATGAGAAGTTATGCCCAGGGAGGAGGTCTTTTAAGATTTCATCTGTATTTTTGTTGGCTAGTGTTTGTAAAGCTCCTATTTTAACCTCTTTGAATTTCTCCCACACTGAGTGGGAGGCGGGATCGTCTGATGTATTAAGTAAGTTAGGGATAGCTCTGATGGGGGTGCATGGGGACGGAATTGGAGCTAAAGTGTCCTTTAGCTTTGCCCAAGTCTCACAGGGACCTCTAATAAGGGGGTTAAAGCTCTTGGATCTACATCTAATGTTCGATGGGAACCACAAATCTTTCAGGAAGGCTCTCCCTTCTGAGGCTTCTGCTAAGGTAGGTAGTATTTTGTCCTTTGTTGGGGATATAAGGTCCATCCAATATCCTAATAGGGAAGTGTCATAGAAATCAGAAACGTTGGGGAGGTCTATTCCCCCTTCCATTCTTTTGATCATGAGGCTGTATGCCAATCTAGGCCTTTTATTCCTCCAAACAAATCCAGAAAAGATTGATCTTATTGTTTTAAAGTAGCTCCTTGGGATATGAATTGGGAGCATTCTAATTTTGTAAAGGATTATTGGGAGGACGTATTTAAGTCTTTAAGATGTTTTTTCTCCCGAACCAAGATATTAGGGGAATATCGTAGTTCCTTAGAAGGTTTTTAATATGACCAATTAATGGGGGAAAATTTGCTTGATAGAGATCCTCTATTCTTTTAGTTAATTTTATACCCAGGAAATCTATTGAGTTATCGGCCCAGTTAAAGGGTGATTTATCTTTGATGGCTTTGCAATGCGCCTCCAGAATTGAGACATTTAAAGCAGTGGACTTGGAAAAGTTAATTTTGAAATTAGACAGCGTCCCATAATTGATAAGCGCGGTTTCTAGTATAGATAGTCCTTTCTCCGGGTTGGTAATTAAGAATACTATATCATCGGCGAATGCCGCGGATGAAAGGGATTGTTTCCCCCATTCCAAGCCATGGATTTCTGGGTCTAGTCTAATCGATTGGAGAAAGGATTCTAGAGCCAACACGAATAGAGAGGGTGATAGGGGGCATCCCTGACGGGTGCCGTTTTTGATGTTAAAAGCTGGTGAGAGGATCTCGTTAATTTTCAGTCTGGCGTTTGGAGAAGCGTATAAGGAAAAGATGGCAGAGACAAAAGTCTGAGGGATATTAAAGTGTAATAAGGTTTTTTTCATGTAATCCCAATCCACACGGTCGAAAGCCTTTTTGGCATCCGTTACCAGGAGTAATGGTATTTTGAATTTATGTGCGTACCGAATTGCGTGGAGAATTTTTCTGCTATTGTCTCTGCCCTCCCTTCCGCCTACGAATCCCGTCTGTTCTTCATTGATCAGGGATGGCAGGAAGCTTTCCAGCCTTTTAGCTAAGAGCTTGGCCCAAAGTTTTAAATCGAAGTTAAGAAGGGAGATTGGGCGATAGCTGCTACATGAGTCCGGGTTTTTATTATTCTTGTATAGTAAGGTAATGTGGGCCTCCAGGGATTGTTTGGGGAGGGGGGCTCCCTGTAAAAGAGCATTGAAGAGTTCAGTGAGTCTGGGCACTAGAATTTGCCTGAAGGAATTATAGTAAAGGAGGTTTAAACCATCCGGACCTGGGCTTTTGCCCTTTGGACAGGATTTTAGAAGGAGCTCGACTTCTCCTCGGGTAACCAGGACCATCAGGGATTCTGCTTGTTCCCTGTCCAGCTTAGGAAGGTGGGCTTGGCGAAGGAAGGCATCCGTCTTTTTTCCCAATTCTTCTTCTTCTACTGGGGAGAGGGGTTTTAGTTGTCTTATATTATAGAGGTCTGAATAATATTGGTGGAAGACTTTTGCGATTTCCTCCGAAGAGGTGGCCTGAGAGCCATTGGCAGTTTTGATAGAATGGATGAGGTTTTTGGCACGTGCCTTTTTAATTAGGGAGGACATGAACTTACTGCCTCTATTACCTTGAGCGTAAACTACATGCTTCAGGTGAAGATGTCTTTTATTGTAGCGGGAGTCGAGACGTTGTTTAAGGTCCCTTCTCAACGCCTCAAGTTCCCCTAGCACTAATTTAGATTGGGATAGCTTTGTTAAGTGTTCCAGTTTTGCTATTTTGTTTAACCTATCGTATATATCTTTTTGGAGGAGTTTTTTTGTCCCTGTCCCCAAAGCTATCAACAATCCACGCATGAACGCCTTGTGGGCTTCCCAGACCACAGAGGCCCCCATGTCCCCTCCCAGATTTATGGAGAAATATTCCTCTAGAGAGGCTGAAAGCTGATCTTTTTCTTCTGGAGAGTCCAGTAAAGAGGCATTGAGTCTACATCTCCATTCTTTGGGTTTAGGTTGGGGAAAGCGGAGATCCGCATGGACCGGGGCATGATCTGAGATTGTGGTTACATCGATTTTGGCTCTCACTAAGTGAGTAAGGAGATCAGCACTAAGGAATATATAGTCCAGTCTTTGGTGGGATTGATGAACCCTTGAGAAAAAGGTATAGTCTTTTGATGTGGGGTTCAGAAGGCGCCATGCGTCCGTCAAATTCAATTCTTGCAGGATGCGCAGAAGCTTCCTGATTTTTTATTTGCGAGGTATGGGAGCGCCCGGTGGACGAGTCACTTAGCGGATGTAAGGTTAAATTTAGATCTCCTCCTACTATCAGTTGGCCCTCTGCGAAGTGTTTTAAAGTCGTCAAATTTTTGATCAACCAGGGAACTTGGTCCGAGTTGGGGACATAGAGGTTGGCTATGGTGGTTTTAGTGTTATTACACATCCCCTTTAAGAATAGAGCCCTTCCCTCTCCGTCCTCATAAGAGGCCTGACATTTAAAGTTTAAGGCTTTGTGGATGAAAAATCGAGACCCCCTTCGAGGCAGAGGTGGGGTGGGCGCAATGAAAGGCCTGCTCAAAGTATTTGCCTGGTAGTGATAGGCATTTACTTTTTTAAAGGGGGTTTCCTGTAGGAGAAGAACACTTGTGCCATACCTTTTTGCTAATAGAGAGACGTTGTGTCTTTTTGAGGGTGAATTGAGACCTCTCACATTAAATGATGTGATCCGTAAACTTCCCATCATGAAACTCGAGTCGCAGGAACTGACCCTGGCGTCCGAGACTGCGGCCTCTGCTGTGGACGAAATACACACGCAGGTGTATTGCAGATGAGAACCTCCCTCGGGGGAGATGAAAAGGGGTGGAGAAGGGGTGAAGGAATAAGACAAGAACACGAAGGGGGGGTAAGGGTAAAGGTGAAGTACTGTAAAACTTATTTCACTATCAAATACAAGCGAAATTACAGTGTTAAAGGATAAAGAACAGGAAAACAATGCAGGTCGGTCTCATTGTTCGATTGCTCGATTGAGACCAACCTTTATTTAAGGGCAATAAAATGGTGCGACTGCTGAATTTCAAGCAGTCAATCTAATGGGTTTTGCTGTCGGCCTAACCTGACCGGCACAAAGGGGACCAATTTAAATGGGTAAAGAATGCAGGTCCCATGAGAGCACGGGGAGTAGTATCAGCTCAGGGGAGGTAATCCCAAGTTGCCTCCTACTAATAAGGGTAGGCATTCTCCATTGTAAAAGGAGGAAAACCCGTGCAGATCATAGGTAAAACAAAAACAAGGCATAAGACACAAGCAAGGCATAGGAACAATAAACTCCACTTAAAGTTAGAGAAAGCATTACTGCACCCTCGGTATCCAGCTCCACATCAATGCCATATAGAAAACATGGCTGCGGTGCTTAGTGTAGGGGGGGTTGCTGACCCAGCGGTTTTCTCAAAACGTTTGGCAGGGAGAGTGTGCCCTCCTGGGCGATTTCTTCCTTCATGTCTCAGAACCAGTGACCTCCTCACGGGGTTTCTTTCTTTTTCCTTTGGGCGATTTTGCGCTTCCTGACAGTTGCCATCTTTCCTGGAGTTCTAGCCTCGAGAATTTCGGTAGATCTGGTATCGGCTGCCAGCAGGGTAGCTCAATTGGGTCAAGGTCCAATGCCTGCCAGCATTTATCCAGGTCGTCAGGAGAGCGAATATTTAGTCTGCGTCCCTTGTGTGTTATGCCCAGCCCAAAAGGAAACAGACAGGCGTAGCGAATGTCTTTTTCCCTTAGAGCGTCCAGTAAGGGTCTCAGTAAGCGACGTTTCGCCAGCGTGGACGGCGCTAAATCTTGGAAGATTTGTAGAGATACGCCTCCGTATTTGATGTCATTACGGTTCCTTGCCGCTCGAAGAATCGCTGCTGCGTCTGGGAAAGTGAGCATCTTGCAGATGATATCCCTTGGAGGGTCAGATGCAGAGGGAGGTGGTCTCAATGCTCTGTGTATTCTTTCGATCGCAAACGAAGACACTCTTTCTTCGCCCAAGAGCGAAGCGAAGATTTCTTTCGCTACTTTTTCGAGTACCTCTGACGCCCAGGATTCGGGGAGGCCCTTTATACGCACATTGTTCTGCCTGCTCTTGTTCTCTATATCCTCCTGCATTAGGATAGCTCTGTTGATCTGCGCGTGTTGTTCTTTTAAGGCTCTCTCCATCTCCATGGCGTGTGAAGCGATGGCGGCTGTGGAGGTTTCGAGGTCTTCTGTTCTTCTTCCCAGCTGCTTCATCTCCTCTTTAATTTCGGTAAGCTCTAGGAGTATAGGTCTCATGGTACGAGTCAGCAGATCTTTCATAAAGCCTTTGGATGTGTGTTCATTCTCTTCCCCTTCAGATGAGGCTTCATCTTCTCTATCTCTTCCTCCTGCTCCATTCGGCTCATGGCCGGGCGCCATCTTGGATGCCTCATGTAGGGGCCGAGCACTCCTTTCTTTCAAGTAGCGTTGCATATCTGCTTGCCCCTTGCTCTTTCTTGGTGTTTCTTGGGGGTCGCTGCTCCTATCTCTGCCGATCTTCCCCATTTTGAAGTCGTCAGTAAGCTACAGAAGGTCCCTGTATGTGCCGCTATCACGGAGCTCCTCTCTCAGGACTCCATGCTGCTCAGCGGTTAGGCTCCGCCCCCCTATCTTCCACTTTTCCTACTCCGTTCTGGTATTCTGGCATTTCCCTCAGGAACTATCCAATAACAGGATCGCTTATGAGCTCTTCTGTCGACACTCACACTGTGGCAGTAGCTGGCGTCTCCGCCACCACTCGCTTGTAACATAGGCTGCTCACAGGATTCACTTTAAGTCTGTCTACTCGGCTGCTCTGTATGCTGTCTTGTCAGCAGCTAAGGCAGACTTCTCACACGTCCTACCCATGAGTGTCTCTCAGTAGGACCATCCATCGCTTAGGCAATCAATCCTCCAATCCCAGGCTCTGTATTGTTCACACACCACTGCCTTCTGACCTATCCTGTTACTTCTCTGATTTGGCAGACTGGCCAATAAAAAATAAAATAAAAACACCGACTGCAACCAATAGCAACGATCTATCATACACTGTTACTAGGCAGACTTCTTGTTTCATCAGGGGGAATGTTTAATCTATTCCTGAACCTTGAGGTCTATTTTCTCATTAGAGACTTGTAGTACCCTTCTGGGACACTACATTCCCTCTGCTTTAACAGCCACCCTCAACATGACACCTCTTCTGGGGCGGAGCAGAGGTATGATCTGGATGCTGACACTTTGCACTTCAGTTGTAGACTTCTGAGTCTTAAGTATGAGTTGAGCTAGGGCGGCACTTTATATCTCAGCTAGCTATGGGGCCCTTTTCACAAATTATCTCTCCATAGACTGAAATTAAAATTCATATTATGAATTAACATATAAATATCTGGTAAGATGTATATCCTTCCCGTGGTAGGGAGAAAATAGAGGTTAGTGCACAAAAAAAAAAAAAAAACACCTCACATATGACAGTGGCATGGCAATGGAAGCAAGCAGGCCTTGAAGTTAAAGTTTACACAGAGTCATGTGATAGAGATCTCACACACCTATGTGAAATACTATGGGTTCAGGTAGACAGCCTAAACTACCTCAATAAATTTTGTCCCAAGGTACAATGTGGGGTGCACAGGCCATTAGTACCGTATTTCTGCACTAGCTATTTTATCATCACCATCCAGACGATGGAATAACAATAACTACAACTAATCCCAACAAGAGCAGAGCTCCAAGTAGTCACTCGGGGTATGGATCTTTAGTTGCAAACTTGAAAACTGATCACCTAGTGGTCTCTCAGGGTGCGGTCTTGTTACATAACAGATAACTTTTATTCCATTCCTCATTCAGAAAGGAATGTATTTAGTTCTGGAAGCATACAGGAAGTCATCCTTGGGTACTTCTTTGTGAACATCTTAGTGTAAATTCACTTTCATTATCTGATGAATCAAGCTAGGTTTTTAGTGTTATCAGCATGGGTTGTTCGGCAGTTGACATTAAGGCGTATTCTTCATCAGATTTATCAAAGCGCTTAGACACCACGTCATGTGGTTGGTGAGGTCAACATTTGATGTATCTTCTGGTTCTGAACCCGAATCCACAGTTGCAGCTTGCTCTTCTTCTTGAAATGAGGTCTGTGGTTGTGGCCTAATGACTCAGAACTTTAACCTGTTTTGGTGTACTAACTTGAGTGCTGTGTTGGGTTTTGCAATTTGGTACAGATCTCCTTTAGGGGATGGAATTGTAATTACACTGTACTTTTGTATTTCCCATGTCACATCAAGTTTTCCAGATCCTTGCTCTTTCTCAGCCACACTTGATCTCCAACATTAAGTGGTTTGGCGTGTTCTCATTTGTTAAAGTATCTCTCTTGTTTTTGATGTACAGCTTTCATTCTCTGATCCACGATGTCTTTGATAGTCATCTACCCAATTGTTGGAGGGTAATGAATTTCTCTCATCAGGGACTGAAACTCCTAGGGCTAATTCAGTGAGCAATTTTCCCTGTCATCCGAACATAAGATAGTAGGGTGTATACCCTGTGGAAGAGTGTACAGTATTACTATACATGTAGATCAATTCTAGAAGTTAGGCCAATCCGCTTTCTTGTTTGGTGGACGGTTCTTAAGAGGTTGAGTATTGTCCGCGTCAGGTTTTCACAGAGACCATTTATTTGTGGGTGCTAAGCAATTGTTCTCAAAATTTAGTGCATTAGTATAGAAGGTACAACTCATGAAAAAAGGAAGACTCAAAGCAGGTCAACAATCTGATAGTATAGTTTCAGGGAATCCATATGGGATGATTAAATCTTTTGATAAAGGATGAGCAGTACTTTTTGCAGTTAGCATTTTAACGAGTAGTGCCAACTGTAAACTTAGTGTAGTGGTCGATGGTTGTCAACACATGGGTGTAACCACTTTTACCAGGTTCAATCTTCAGGTAATCTAATGCGACAAGTTCCAGAGGTTGCTTACTGGTAATGGGATGTAGAAGAGCTTTTTGGTTGTTTTTTTTTTACTCTACATCTGATTTCACAAGTTGGACATTCTTGCCACCAACTCTCGATGTCCTGTTTCATGCTGATCCAATAAAATTGTCACCTCACTGTAGCTTTGATCTTTTGTATCCCAAAATGTCCTGATTGATCATGGTATCTTGATCAGCTCTCCTTGAGGAATCAGAATTTGATGGAGTCTATTATAAGTGATTGGGTCAATAGTTCCTCTGTATATTAAACCTTTCTTCAACAAATATTGCAAATTTCACCCAGTGCATAGGGTCTACAATACACAATTTATAGCCCATAACTTTACTATAGACAATCAAGTAAGTCAACATGTGATTCCCATATCAATATATAATGGGGCTTGGGTATGATGTTGATTGGCTAACTTGTTTGAATCCGAACCTGCACATGTCCAAGTGGGTCGGCGAGTATATTGGGTTGTGTTGGTCCCATCAATTATCTTTGTGCAGATAGGAGGCTAACATGGGCAAAGCTTAACATGACAATACTATTGAAAAGAGAAGGAGGAGAAAAAGAAAGGAAAAAGGAACAAGAAATAATACAGAACCTAACAATGGGTTACTTGTAGAGATGAGCGAGCACCAAAATGCTCGGGTGCTCGTTACTCGAGACGAACTTTTCGCAATGCTCGAGGGTTCGTTTCGAATAACGAACCACATTGAAGTCAATTGGCGACCCGAGCATTTTTGTATATCGCCGATGCTCGCTAAGGTTTCCATTTGTGAAAATCTGGGCAATTCAAGAAAGTGATGGGAACGACACAGCAACGGAT
This sequence comes from Eleutherodactylus coqui, assembly GCF_035609145.1. Lineage (NCBI taxonomy): Eukaryota > Metazoa > Chordata > Amphibia > Anura > Eleutherodactylidae > Eleutherodactylus > Eleutherodactylus coqui. Next base: position 291,478,760 of record NC_089840.1, on the reverse strand, counting down.
AGGGCAGGCGAGGGGCTACATGTTGGGCTGCATCTCAAGTTCACAGGTCCCACTATTAAGCCACAATAGTGGCAAGAGTGCCCCTCCCCAACAACTTTTACTTCTGAAAAGCCCTCATTAGCAATGCATACCTTAGCTAAGCACCACACTACCTCCAACAAAGCACAATCACTGCCTGCTTGACACTCCACTGCCACTTCTCCTGGGTTACATGCTGCCCAACCCCCCCCCCCCACGACCCAGTGTCCACAGCGCACACCAAACTGTCCCTGCCCAGCCTTCAGCTGCCCTCATGCCACGCCACCCTCATGTCTATTTATAAGTGCGTCTGCCAGAGGAAAAGCAGGCACACACTGCAGAGGGTTGGCACGGCTAGGCAGCGACCCTCTTTAAAAGGGGCGGGGCGATAGTCCACAATGCTGTACAGAAGCAATGAGAAATGCAATCCTGTGCCACCTCCATCTGGAGCTGCACACGTGGGCATAGCAATGGGGAACCTATGTGCCACACACTATTCATTCTGTCAAGGTGTCTGCATGCCCCAGTCAGACCGCGTTTTTTTATAAATAGTCACAGGCAGGTACAACTCCGCAATGGGAATTCCGTGTGCACCCACAGCATGGGTGGCTCCCTGGAACCCACCGGCTGTACATAAATATATCCCATTGCATTGCCCATCACAGCTGAGGTAATAATTAGAGATGAGCGAGCACCAAAATGCTCGGGTGCTCGTTACTCGAGTCAAACTTTCAGTGATGCTCGAGAGTTCGTTTCGAGTAACGAACCCCATTGAAGTCAATGGGTGACTCGAGCATTTTTGTATATCGCCGATGCTCGCTAAGGTTTTCATTTGTGAAAATCTGCAAAACACAAGAAAGTGATGGAAACGACACAGAAACGAATAGGGCAGGCGAGGAGCTACATTTTGGGCTGCATCTCAAGTTCCCAGGTCCCACTATTAAGCCACAATAGCAGCAAGAGTGAGACCCCCCCCCCCCCCCACTGTCAGCGTAAAGATCGTTCTCCTCTGCCACAGCTGTAACAGCTGTGGCAGAGAAGAACGATGTTAGCCCATTGAATTCAATGGAGCCGGCAATACAGCCGGCTCTATTGAAAGCAATGGGTTGCCGGCGTACGCGGGATGAATTGTCGGGAAGGGCTTAAATATATAAGCCCTTCCCTACAATTCATCCAGAAATGTGTAAAAATAAAAAAATATATATATATACTTACCTGGTCCCGGCAGAACGATGTTAGCCCATTGAATTCAATGGAGCCGGCAATACAGCCGACTCCATTGAAGCAATGGGCTGCCGGCGATCGTGGGATGAATTGTCGGGAAGGGGTTAAATATATAAGCCCTTCCCTGCAATTCATCCAGAAATGTGTAAAAATAAAATATATATATATATATATATACTTACCTGGTCCCGGCAGACGGAGTTCAGCTCAGCGCAGGGACAGCTGAGAGCTGCCCCTGAGCCAATCAGAGGCAGCCCTCACTCACCCATTCATGAATTCATGAATGGGTGTGAGTGAGGGATGCCTCTGATTGGTCAGGCTGTGACCAATCAGAGGCATCTCATTCAGCAGGCGGGGTTTTAAATCCCCGGCTGCTGAATACTACTCACAGCTGTTCAGAGCAGTTCAGGAGAACTGCAGCCTGCCGCGCTGAACTCCGTCTGCCGGGACCAGGTAAGTATATATATATTTTTTTTATTTTTACACATTTCTGGATGAATTGTAGGGAAGGGCTTATATATTTAACCCCTTCCCGACAATTCATCCCGCGTACGCTGGCAGCCCATTGCTTTCAATAGAGCTGGCTGTATTGCCGGCTCCATTGAATTCAATGGTCAGTGCTCGTTTAATCGAGAGGAGTACCGCGTGGTGCTCGCCTCGAGTAACGAGCATCTCGAGCACGCTAATACTCGAACGAGCATCAAGCTCGGACGAGTATGCTCGCTCATCTCTAGTAATAATGTCATGTTTAATGCAGGTGGGCTTCGGCCCACACTGCACGCCCCAGTCAGACTGGGGTTCTTTAGAAGTGGACACATGCAGTTACAACTCCCTGTGGACCCACAGCATGGGTGGGTGTCAGGAAGCCACCGGCAGTACATAAATATATCCCATTGCATTGCCCATCACAGCTGAGGTAATAATATCATGTTTAATGCAGGTGGGCTTCGGCCCACACTGCATGCCCCAGTCAGACTGGGGTTCTTTAGAAGTGGACACATGCAGTTACAACTCCCTGTGGACCCACAGCATGGGTGGGTGCCAGGAAGCTACCGGCGGTACATAACTATATCCCATTGCATTGCCCATCACAGCTGAGGTAATAATGTCATGTTTAATGCAGGTGGGCTTCGGCCCACACTGCATGCCCCAGTCAGACTGGGGTTCTTTAGAAGAGGACACATGCAGTTACAACTCCCTGTGGACCCACAGCATGGGTGGCTCCCTGGAACCCACCGGCGGTACATAAATATATCCCATTGCAGTGCCCAACACAGCTGATGTTACGTCAGCTGTAATGCAGGTGGGCAAAAAATTAATTGGATTACACTGTAGGCGAGGGCCCCCAAAAATTGGCGCACCAACAGTACTAATGTACCTCAGAAAAATTGCCCATGCCCAACCAAGAGGGCAGGTGAAACCCATTAATCGCTTTGGTTAATGTGGCTTAATTGGTAACTAGGCCTGGAGGCAGCCCAGTAAAAATAAAAATTGGTTCAGGTGAAAGTTTCAACGCTTTAATGAGCATTGAAACGTATAAAAATTGTTTAGAAAAATTATATGACTGAGCCTTGTGGGCCTAAGAAAAATTGCCCGTTCGGCGTGATTATGTCAGGTTTCAGGAGGAGGAGCAGGCGGAGGAGGAGGAATATTATACACAGATAGATGAAGCAAAAAGGTCCCCGTTTTGGATGGTGATAGAGAACGATGCTTCCATCCGTGGGTGCAGCCTACGTATTGTTTAGGTATTGCTGCTGTCCGCTGGTGGAGAAGAGAAGTCTGGGGAAATCCCAGTTCATCTTGATGAGTGTTAGCCTGTCGGCACTGTCGGTTGACAGGCGGGTACGCTTATCTGTGAGGATTCCCCCAGCTGCACTAAGCACCCTCTCTGACAAGACGCTAGCCGCAGGACAAGCAAGCACCTCCAGGGCATACAGCGCGAGTTCAGGCCACGTGTCCAGCTTCGACACCCAGTAGTTGTAGTGGGCAGAGGCGTCACGGAGGACGGTCGTGCGATTGGCTACGTACTCCCTCACCATCCTTTTACCGTGCTCCCGCCGACTCAGCCGTGACTGGGGAGCGGTGACACAGTCTTGCTGGGGAGCCATAAAGCTGTCAAGGGCCTTAGAGAGTGTTGCCCTGCCTGTGCTGTACATGCTGCCTGATCTCCGCGCCTCCCCTGCTACCTGGCCCTCGGAACTGCGCCTTCGGCCACTAGCGCTGTCGTATGGGAATTTTACCATCAGTTTGTCCGCCAGGGTCCTGTGGTATAGCAACACTCTCGAACCCCTTTCCTCTTCGAGTATGAGAGTGGAAAGGTTCTCCTTATACCGTGGGTCAAGCAGTGTGTACACCCAGTAATCCGTAGTGGCCAGAATGCGTGTAACGCGAGGGTCACGAGAAAGGCATCCTAACCTGAAGTCAGCCATGTGTGCCAGGGTACCTGTACGCAACACATGGCTGTCCTCACTAGGAAGATCACTTTCAGGATCCTCCTCCTCCTCCTCCTCCTCCTCCTCCTCCTCAGGCCATACACGCTGAAAGGATGACAGGCAAGCAGCATGTGTACCCTCACCAGTGGGCCAAGCTGTCTCTTCCCCCTCCTCCTCATCTTCCTCCTCCTCCTCCTCCTCCTCACCGCGCTGAGATAGACAGGAGGGTGCTCTGACTATCCAGCGACATACTGTCTTCCCCCGGCTCTGTTTCCGAGCACAAAGCATCTGCCTTTATGCTTTGCAGGGAACCTCTCAAGAGGCATAGCAGAGGAATGTTGACGCTAATGATTGCAGCATCGCCGCTCACCACCTGGGTAGACTCCTCAAACTTTCCAAGGACCTGGCAGATGTCTGCCAACCAGGCCCACTCTTCTGAAAAGAATTGAGGAGGCTGACTCCCACTGCGCCGCCCATGTTGGAGTTGGTATTCCACTATAGCTCTACGCTGCTCGTAGAGCCTGGCCAACATGTGGAGCGTAGAGTTCCACTGTGTGGGCACGTCACACAGCAGTCGGTGCACTGGCAGATTAAACCGATGTTGCAGGGTGCGCAGGGTGGCAGCGTCCGTGTGGGACTTGCGGAAATGTGCGCAGAGCCGGCGCACCTTTCCGAGCAGGTCTGACAAGCGTGGGTAGCTTTTCAGAAAGCGCTGAACCACCAAATTAAAGTCGTGGGCCAGGCATGGCACGTGCGTGAGGCTGCCGAGCTGCAGAGCCGCCACCAGGTTACAGCCGTTGTTACACACGACCATGCCCGGTTGGAGGCTCAGTGGCGGAGGCCAGCGGTCGGTCTACTCTGTCAGACCCTGCAGCAGTTCGTGGGCCGTGTGCCTCTTCTCTCCTAAGCTGAGTAGTTTCAGCACGGCCTGCTGACGCTTGCCCACCGCTGTGCTGCCACGCCGCGCGACACCGACTGCTGGCGACGTGCTGCTGCTGACACATCTTGATTGCGAGACAGAGGTTGCGTTGGAGGAAGAGGAGGAGGAGGAGGGTGCTTTAGTGGAGGAAGCATACACCGCCGCAGATACCACCACCGAGCTGGGGCCCGCAATTCTGGGGGTGGGTAGGTCTGACTCTGTCCCAGCCTCCACTAAATTCACCCAATGTGCCGTCAGTGAGATATAGTGGCCCTGCCCGCCTGTGCTTGTCCACGTGTCCGTTGTTAAGTGGACCTTGGCAGTAACCGCGTTGGTGAGGGCGCGTACAATGTTGTGGGAGACGTGGTCGTGCAGGGCTGGGACGGCACATCGGGAAAAATATTGGCGACTGGGAACTGAGTAGCGCGGGGCCGCCTCAGCCATCATGCTTTTGAAGGACTCCGTTTCCACAAGCCTATACGGCAGCATCTCTAGGCTGATAAATTTGGCCACGTGCACGTTTAACGCTTGAGCGTGCGGATGCGTGGCGGCGTACTTGCGCTTGCGCTCAAACACTTGCGCTAGCGACGGCTGGACGCTGCGCTGACAGACATTGCTGGATGGGGCCGAGGACAGCGGAGGTGAGGGTGTGGGTGCAGGCCAGGAGACGGTAGTGCCTGTGTCCTCAGAGCGGGGTTGGATCTCAGTGGCAGGTTGGGGCACAGGGGGAGAGGCAGCGGTGCAAACCGGAGGCGGTGAACGGCCTTCGTCCCACCTTGTGGGGTGCTTGGCCATCATATGTCTGCACATGCTGGTGGTGGTGGCTCCCTGGCTGATCTTGGCGCGACAAAGGTTGCACACCACTGTTCGTCGGTCGTCTGCACTCTCAGTGAAAAACTGCCAGACCTTTGAGCACCTCGGCCTCTGCAGGGTGGCATGCCGCGAGGGGGCGCTTTGGGAAACAGTTGGTGGATTATTCGGTCTGGCCCTGCCTCTACCCCTGGACACCGCACTGCCTCTTGCAACCTGCCCTGCTGCTGCCCTTGCCTCCCCCTTTGAAGACCTGTCCTCAGTAGGCATAGCAAACCAGGTGGGGTCAGTCACCTCATTGTCCTGCTGCTCTTCCTCTGAATCCTCTGTGCACTCTTCCCTCGGACTTACTGCCCTTACTACTACCTCACTGATAGACAACTGTGTCTCATCGTCATCGGCCTCCTCACCCACTGAAAGGTCTTGAGACAGTTGCTGGAAGTCCCCAGCCTCATCCCCCGGACCCCGGGAACTTTCCAATGGTTGGGCATCAGTCACGAAAAACTCCTCTGGTGTGAGAGGAACCACTGCTGCCCAATCTGAGCAGGGGCCCGAGAACAGTTCCTGGGAGTCTGCCCGCTCCTCAGAATGTGTCATTTTCATGGAGTGAGGAGGCTGGGAGGAAGGAGGAGCAGCAGCCAGAGGATTCTGAGTTGCAGCAGTGGACGGCGCAGAACTGTGGGTGGACGATAGATTGCTGGAAGCACTTTCTGCCATCCACGACAGGACCTGCTCACACTGCTCATTTTCTAATAAAGGTCTACCGCGTGGACCCATTAAATGTGCGATGAATGTGGGGACGCAAGAAACGTGCCTCTCTCCTAATCCCGCAGCAGTAGGCTGCGATACACCTGGATCAGGAGCTCGGCCTGTGCCCACACCCTGACTTGGGCCTCCGCGTCATCGTCCGCGTCCACGTCCTCTAGGCCTACCCCTACCCCTCAGCATGCTGTATTACCAGTAATGCAGAAACAGAATGCTGTAATTAAATGTGCCGCTTATGGGCCTGTGGTTGGAGGCTGACTTCGCTTACGTAACGCCAGGAAATAATTTGACGCAAGCCTGCTGTAACACTTAGCTGGCTGCGTATGATTTTGTAGAACTACTACACCCAGCACACACAGACCCAGAACACTGAGCACAGTGACAGGCAGGCCAAATAGATTTTTTGCCCAATTTTTTTTAGCAAAGGCCAGCTGCCTATATTCAATGAATAATATTAATATGTCTTCTGTCCCTGCCTACGCACTTCTGTCCCTGGAGTATTACTGCAGGGCGCAATGCTCTGCACGGCCGATATACCAAAAAAAAAAAAAGTGCAACACTGCAAAAAGCAGCCTCCACAGTACTGCACACGGTTAGATGTGGCCCTAAGAAGGACCGTTGGGGTTCTTGAAGCCTACAATAACTCCTAACACTCTCCCTATAGCAGCTCCAACACGATAGCACTTTCCCTCAGCTATGTCAGAACGCATCTGTGACGAGCCGCGGGAGGGGCCGATTTTTATACTCGGGTGACACCTGATCTCGCCAGCCACTCACTGCAGGGGGGTGGTATAGGGCTTGAACGTCGCAGGGGGAAGTTGTAATGCCTTCCCTGTCTTTCAATTGGCCAGAAAAGCGCGCTAACGTCTCAGAGATGAAAGTGAAAGTAACCTGAACATCGCGTGGTACTCGTTACGAGTAACGAGCATCTAGAACACGCTAATACTCGAACGAGTATCAAGCTCGGACGAGTACGTTCGCTCATCTCTAGTTACTTGATCACGGGTGTCCACCTGGATAATAACTCATCTGCGTTGCTACATCATATTGAATACCTAAATGATGCTATGCCTAAAACGACTATGTCCAAGTAGATATTTTCTTTTGTATCTCAATGGATTCATTTTTGAGGCTGGAGGTTAACATGAGTATCCTGAGAAAAGATATTAAACCTCTTTTTAGAAAAAGCCTTTTTCTTTGCCTCCACAAGTGGTGGAATTTGGGGCCAGTATTGCCTCAATTAACTCTTTAAGGGATAGTAACATGGAGCAGAAATTATCAAAATTATAGGTGCGCCCGGATGCTCCCTCCCAGGCTCCCTCCCCCCCCCCCCCCATACGGAACAGAACTGCTGCCCTGTCAATCTGCTAATTTTCTTTTCTCCTTTAATATTACCTACACCTAATTGCAGAACTTCTCTCTTTGTTTCTCTGTAAAGTTTGTTTCTATACTAAGTTGTACTCAAACTTAGACGCAAAACACTGTTCCCGACCGTTTCTATGCCGGTGTATTGTCTTGGTATATTGATGTTCTTCAGGTCTTCCCAGAAAAATTTCTCATGTCTGCATGTTTATGCTGAAAATATAAAATGTCTGTTACGATATTCTCTTTGAACGCTTATGGGCTAAATTGGCCCTTTAAAAGATCTTCTCTTTGGAGAGAGGCCCTGAATGCAACTGCTGATATTATATGTGTACAGGAAACCCACTTCACAGTATCCGCCACTCCAAAATTCTTTCACAAAAAATTGCCAAAAATTTTCCTAGCCTCTTCCCCTGAAAAGCAATTCGGAGTAATGATAGTGTTTAAAAACTCATTACAAGTTGTCATCCCGCATCAAGAACTAGACCCAAGAGGCAGATATTTGATTCGGTCAGGCTCTTTAAATCAAAAAGCTTTTACACTTGTTAATCTTTATGTCCCAAACAAAGCTCCGATATATGTTTTTTTAAATAAAACTATCAAAAAAAAACAAACACAAAAAAACAGGAGATGTGGCATAGGCAACCTTATTATATGTGGTGATTTCAATGCTGTACCTGACAAACTTCTGGATTCCTCACAAGGATCCTTGAGATCGACCGCTTCCTTATCACCATGGCTACATAAGGAAGCTCTGCTCAATACCTTTAGATGCTTAAATGCCTCCTCCAGAGAGTATTCTTTCTATTCACCCAGACATAGGTCCTTTTCAAGAATTAATTTAATCCTAGTAAATAGATCCACTCTTTCAAGTTTTATCAGCCCAAATTGGCACAAGAACATGGTCTGACCACACACCGACAACAATCTGTATCTCAATGGAGGGATTATGTGGAAGACCAAAAAATTGGAGAAATAATGTTCTTCTCTTAAAGCTTCCTAAATATAACACCACCATACTGACCGCTATAGAAGATTTAAAAAATAACGACACTCCTGATGTATCTCCACTCAGAGTCTAAAATGCTCATAAGGCAGTCATTAGAGGGGTTTTCATTAAAATTGGAGCACAAGACAAATGAGAAAAAAACCAAGCAATTAATAAACTTTTGGCTCAAATTTCCAGGGCTGAAGGACAACTTTTAAGGGATCCTTCCGAACTCCTTCATACGGAACTATTTAAGTTGAGACAGGAGTTAGGGGCAGACTCATGGATAACCATGATAGAGAAATTACTTCTTCAAGAGCATCCTTCTACGTGTCCAATAATAAACCTTCTAGACTGATGGCTAGGTTAGTTACAAAACAGATACAAAAAGCTAAAACTCCATATATTCTAGATCATCTAAATCCATTAGTTAAGCTGCATCACCCTTCACAAATTGTAGATTATTTTCGTCAATACTACGAGAGGCTTTACAATCTGAGGGATGACGTGGATACTCCCTAGCCATCTAACAGAGATATTGAAAAATTTTTTAAAAATATTAAACTCCCAGCTATATTGAAAACCCAACTACATTTGCTCAATACTCCATTACACTCCCCAGAAATTTTAAACACCATTAAAACTTTAAAATCTCAAAAAGCCCCAGGCCCGGACGACTTCTCAAATGAATATTATAAACAATTTTCCAAATTGTTAGCCCCTCATATGTCCTGAGCTTTTAATCAGGGAGTCGCAGGTGGTTGCTTCCCTAAAGAAAACTTGGAAGCGATAATTGTGACAATTCCTAAACCAGGTAAAGATCCCACATTCCCCCTCCAATTTTTGACCTATTTCCTTCGTAAATTGGGATATTAAGATTTACTCTAAGGCATTGGCGCAGAGGCTTTTAAATATTCTGCCCGACATTCTCCACTCAGACTAAGTGGGATTCACAAGGGGGAGGCAAGCCTCTGACACGACTAGGAGAATCTTAAATCTTCTCCATAAACTTGAACATATCTATTCCCCAACAGTTCTGGTCACGCTAGATGCTGAAAAAGCATTCGACACACTGCATTGAGAATACACATTTGCCACTCTCAAAAAGTTTGGATTCTCGGGGAATATCCTAAATGCAATTCAAGCCTTATACACTAATCCCTCAGCAAAAGTCCTTGTTGATGGCATGTTTTCCAATTCATTCCCTATTTCAAATGGTACTCGTCAAGGATGCTCCCTCTCATCATTATTATTTACATTAATATTGGAACCTCTAGCCGAATCTATAAGAACAAATCCAAATATAAATGGAATTCCAGCTGGTTGTAGACAGCATAAAATTAGCCAATTTGCTGATGACGTCCTCCTTATTTTGACAAATCCTCTCCAATCTCTGAGAGCGATTCAAACGATACTTTCTAAATTTCCGGAAATCTCTTACTAAAAATTGAATTCTAACAAATCTCAAATTCTTGGAATACACCTTAATGAAGAGCTAAAAAATGAAATACAAGTAGAATTTCCATTTCAGTGGCAGGAAAGATCCATTCCCTACCTAGGAGTAAATCTTTCCTTCCCCACTTCTGACTTGATAATAGTTAACTTTCCCCAGCTTCTTGTGGATATTCAAAGAGAGCTGGAAAAAAAATTTTCATATCCGTTGTCATGGTTGGGCAGAATCTCTATTTATAAAATGCTTATACTACCAAAAATCCTTCATTACTTTTGCACACTTCCTTTACCGATCCCAAAACACACCCTAATTAGCTTCCAAAGACAACTCTCCAAATATATATGGCAAAACAAAAAGCCCAGAATAGCATTATCTAGCCTATCCTTAAATAAATATCAAGGGGGTCTAGGTCTTCCCAACTTAGAATCTTACTACAAATCTACCTTACTGAGCCATAACTAGTGACCTCTGTTGGAGAGGTTGTGGATAACCAGGCTCCCTATTACATATTTTGTGGTCTTGTCCACACCCTCTCCCCTTTTGGAAGGACATATGTAATGTCATTAGCAAAGTTTCGGGACTCGAACTCCCTTTCTCTCCAAAGACAGCCCTGCTGTTACTAGATCCAGGTAAATTATCACGCCACTAAGTAAACTTATTGGCCATATCTTGTTGGGAGCCAAATCCCTAATTGCTAGAAATTGGAAATCTAGCACAATACCTTCCATAAAAGACCTGATACAGCTCATATCTGAACATAGCATATATGAAAGAATCTTGGCCCTGCGAAATGATGGTAGTTCTCAATATTATAACATGTGGAACTCTTGGTTAAATAACTTCCCTTGTTAAACAGCATAACTTTTGGGAGACCTAGTTAAGGTTTTAATTAGAGATGAGCGAGCACCAAAATGCTCGGGTGCTCGTTACTCGAGTCGAACTTTCAGTGATGCTCGAGAGTTCGTTTCGAGTAACGAACCCCATTGAAGTCAATGGGTGACTCGAGCATTTTTGTATATCGCCGATGCTCGCTAAGGTTTTCATTTGTGAAAATCTGCAAAATACAAGAAAGTGATGGAAACGACACAGAAACGAATAGGGCAGGCGAGGAGCTACATTTTGGGCTGTATCTCAAGTTCCCAGGTCCCACTATTAAGCCACAATAGCGGCAAGAGTGAGACCCCGTACGCGGGATGAATTGTCGGGAAGCTCGGCCATTGTCGGGATGAATTGTCAGGGGCAGCTGAGCCAATCAGAGGCAGCCCTCACTCACCCATTCATGAATTCATGAATGGGTGTGAGTGAGGGATGCCTCTGATTGGTCAGGCTGTGACCAATAAGAGGCATCTGATTCAGCAGGCGGGGATTTTAAATCCCCGGCTGCTGAATACTACTCACAGCTGTTCAGAGCAGTTCAGGAGAACTGCAGCCTGTCGCGCTGAACTCCGTCTGCCGGGACCAGGTAAGTATATATATATATATATATTTTATTTTTACACATTTCTGGATGAATTGCAGGGAAGGGCTTATATATTTAACCCCTTCCCGACAATTCATCCCACGATCGCCGGCAGCCCATTGCTTTCAATGGAGTCGGCTGTATTGCCGGCTCCATTGAATTCAATGGGCTAACATCGTTCTGCCGGGACCAGGTAAGTATATATATATATTTTATTTTTACACATTTCTGGATGAATTGTAGGGAAGGGCTTATATATTTAAGCCCTTCCCGACAATTCATCCCGCGTACGCCGGCAGCCCATTGCTTTCAATAGAGCCGGCTGTATTACCGGCTCCATTGAATTCAATGGTCAGTGCTCGTTTAATCGAGACGAGTACCGCGTGGTGCTCGTCTCGAGTAACGAGCATCTCGAGCACCCTAATACTCGAACGAGCATCGAGCTCGGACGAGTATGCTCGCTCATCTCTAGTTTTAATGTTTTGTATTCCTAACCTCCCTGACTACCTCCTCCCATCGTTCTATTTTCCTTTCTCTTCCACCATATCCCTCCTTCCCCCACCTTTCTATCTAAACCATCCTCCCTCCCCTTCCCTTCCTCTCCCCTCCCTTTACCTTCTTTTAATTTCCCCACATATATTAAAAATAAGTCATGTGCTCTTGATTTTTTATTTTCCTTTTTATTTAATCTCTAAATGCAACATAAACTTATATTATTATTCCCTGTAAGGAATGCTTTCTTTTAGAAATGTACAATCGTTCAATGTCTTAAATGTACATTCAAGCACATGATCAATAAAAACTATTGTTGGAAAAAAAAAGTGAGGAGAGTGGGAGGAGTGGCACATTCTGCAGAGGGACATCGGTACATGCAGCCTGAGGAGAATCTAATATTCCTCTATGTGTATATATATTTTATTCCTTGGTTCCTCTGAAGTAGCCATGACTTAATGAAAATTTTCCATGTGAACAGGTAAACACCTGTACCAAATAAACTCGGGCAAAGCCGGTATATCAGCTAGTCTTATCATATTGAGTCTCAAAGACAAGACTCACCATCCTATTAGTCTCTGCTCCGCAATGAAAGAAAGGCAAAAATGTCTGGCTTAACTGCTGACCTGTCCTGCTGTGGATCCAAGTCGACCAACTGCGGGATGTTACCCTCTATTAGCTGGCAGGTTCTCACCTTCAACTCTCCTGGCATTGGCCTATTGGCCACTAGACTCTCCGCGCACAACCGTTCATGCGTCTCCTGGTGACAGCCTCCTGCTGTCAACATTTGTTGCCCATGGCAACTGCAAACGTCGGCCTCCTAACCAGCTTTTGTCACTCTCATAGCAAGCGGAAATTCAGCCTCCTGGCTCTTTTAATGCCTCCAGCAACACTGTACACTGAAGTACCTCCTCTTTACACATTGCTATGTACGCCACTCCTGTTTGTGCCTGTGCATTCTCCACCATATGTGAAAAGCTGGGGTTAACTCGCCTCTGGATCGCCGACCTTTTGGTCTGGAAATGGGTACCAACCATGTACAAATACTCCAGGAGACTGCGATTCCTTGTAAATCTGGTGCCTGCCAGCATTTAGTTGTCAGCACAGCATATCACACAAAAGTCCATAATTAAGGGTTCACAACCCACAGGGTTCCTTTCACTATCCCCGCCCATGGGGATCAGACTGGTGTGACAGTTCCCCAAAACTTGTCCACGCTTGACCTCAGGCTCACGGTCCTGATGGATGCTTCTACAGCCTTTCTGGCTAGCAGCCAGCATCCACAGCCCCACTGGGCTGTAGCTCTCTTCTGAGTATGACAGGAACAGACATTTTTATGTTGCTTTCTGCCACACCCAGCAGGTGTTAACCCTTTCTCTACTTTCTAGTAGGTGTCAGACTGCCTGTGTAAGCCCTCCGTAGGCCACTCTTGCTAATGCCTGTCCACAGTATGCACTGCAGATCGAACACATCCATAGAGATCATAGGAGCTCAGACACGTGGAATCTGCGGTAAATAAAGCATGCTAACATTTTTCTTATGCTCAAAGAATCCGCAATCCACATCTGCAAGTGTGAGTGAACCGGCGAAAGTCAATACATTTCAATGCCCGCGTATTACATGCGCAGATACCGATTGTGGAAACTGCACTTTAAATCAGTTTATGTGAGACTGGCCTAAGGTTGAATCAGTAGGGATCACTTTTACTTACACTTGTAGATATCTCCACTGATTTACAATTTCACAAAGTCACATTTGCATGGACGCTAGTAAACAGAAGTATATTTGTATATAAGCAGAAATGGAGGGAGACGGCAGACTGTGGGAGATTTAGTGTGAATCCACTGGCTGAACTGAATGTGGCCTAATTCGATAGGGGAGAATGTTGTATAAATGGCACTAGCATGGGGGTGACCTGTGAGGGGCTCTCCAGCTCTGTGACTAACCCCACTTTACCAGATTCGGCCTCAAGTGCTACGTAATACTTTAACTCACGGTTCAGCATTCGGATTTGGTTGCTACAGCTCCTGAGGCTTGGCTGAGGACTTAGGATACCTCCCCATCTACTTTATACATTTCTCTTCTACTTTTCCCACTCTGTTCTGGTATTATTGCGTTTCCTCTGCAACTCTCCAATACCGCTGGCTTGCAGATAAGATGGCTTACGTGCTCTACTGCTGCCACTCACACCCCGGCAGTAGCGGCATCTCTGCAAGCACTTGCTTGTAATTTACACTGCTTGCAGGATTCACTCTAATGCCTGGTTTAGACACAATGATTGGGCCGCTGTCTTCTTCATACCCTGGCTGTGTTCACAGAGCAGGATATAGTTGAAACAATAGTATCAGCTGTGAACTCCTGATAAGGGTGATTGTTCTTTTTCAGCATGCTGAAAAAGAATGATCAGTGAATCGATAACGAGAACTGCACGATGTCAGTGCAGTTAAACCCAACGATTCTCGCTCAATAGGCGGCTTTAAGCAACTTTTGAGCGAGAATCGTCAGGTCTAAATGGGCCTTAAGTCTTCATGCTTGATTACTCTGTGTGCTGGATCATCACCAGATTAGTCAGACTCCTCACACATGTCCTACCCCTGTGGGTTTCTCTCAGCAGGACCTCCAATCGCAGGCTCCATATTATTCGCACACTACTATCTTCTGCCCAATCCTGTTATTTCTCATATTTGGCAAACTAGCCAATGAGAAAAATCAACCCCTGCAACCAATCGGAAGGGTCTGTCATACCCTGTTGCTAGGCAGACTTCCTTACTCATCAAGGGCACTGCTTTAACTGGACCTGGAGTAAGTGCCAAAACTATCTGTAGCATTTGAGGCACTAGGTTGCAGTCTTGCATGGTAGCCAGCAAAGACAGACAACAAAAAGGTCAGGCAAGCCAGGGTTGGTACACAGAGAGGTCGATGTGGCACAAAGGGTTAAGCAAAGTCGTTGTCAGAACACAAGCCAGGGGTCAATATACGGAAAGGTCTATGCAGCACAAAGGGTTAAGAAGAGTTGTGTCAGGAGACTAGCCAGGGGTCAATATATGGATGTTAATCCTCTATTGCCGGCAACAAATAGGAAGAGCTTGGTTAAAGGCTGGTAGGCACAATAAACATGCAAGGAATGAAGGGACAAGACAGGTTTATATAGGGGGTAATTGGGGAAGGTGCAAGATGCAGGGTGGACCAAGAAACACAGAGCCAGGAACGTGGAACAAGGGACAACGAACAAGATATTGCTGTATTTCCCCAAAAAGAAGACCGGCTTATTTTAATTTTTGCCCCAAAAGAGGCTCAGTGTCTTATTTTCAGGGGTGTCTTATAATACTCACCTAGTAGGCAGCATTCGGATCCCTCGCGCTGCTTTCCAGCACTGGTGCGGGCTTCCGTGTAATCTTGAACACCAACAGAGCATTTCTTCCTGGTAGCTGGCTATGAATACCTCACCTTCAGCAAGCGATTGCTTTGATTGGTTAATCAAGCGCTGTGTCAGCCACTCACAGCCGGTGCTTGATTAACCAATCACAGCCATTCATTGAATGACATAATTGAATGGCTGTGATTAGTTAATCGAGTGCCAGCTCTGATTGGCTGAGGCAGCGCTCAATGAATGACTCAAAGCCATCGCTTGCTGAAGGTGAGGCATTCATAGCTAGCTACCAGGAAGAAATGCTCTGTTGGCGTTCAGGAGTACACTTAAAGGGGTTGTCCTGCGAAACAAAGTGGGTCTATACACTTCTGTATGGCCATATTAATGCACTTTGTAATGTACATTGTGCATTAATTATGAGCCATACAGAAGTTATCAGAAATTTTTCACTTACCTGTTCCGTTGCTAGCGTCCTCGTTTCCATGGAGCCGTCTAATTTTCAGCATCTAATCGCCAGATTAGACGCGCTTGCGCAGTCCGGGTCTTCTTTTCTGAATGGGGCCGCTCGTGCCGGAGAGCGGCTCCTTGTAGCTCCGCCCCGTCACGTGCCGATTCCAGCCAATCAGGAGGCTGGAATCGGCAATGGACCGCACAGAAGCCCTGCGGTCCACCGAGGGAGAAGATCCCGGCGGCCATCTTCAGCAGGTAAGTAAGAAGTCACCGGAGCGCGGGGATTCAGGTAAGCACTGTCCGGTGTTCTTGTTTAACCCCTGCATCGGGGTTGTCTCGCGCCGAAGAGGGGGGCTGTTGAAAAAAGAAAAAAAAACACGTTTCGGCGCGGGACAACCCCTTTAAGCCTGCAGCAGAGCTGGAGGCCAGCGCGAGGGACCCGAGCACCATGCACCACCTACTAGGTGAGTATTGCTTCCCCGACCCATGAAGTGTAGCTAGGGCTTATTTTCAGGGGAGGGCTTATATTTCAAGCACCCACACCCCCCAAAAAAGGAAAAAAAATCAATAGGGTTTATTATCAGGGAAACACGTGTAACCCTATTTGGGGGAGGATATGAGTGATGACCCTTCCCAACAGTATCTGGCGCAAACCTGTATGCGACAGGGGGGCCTGGCACCTTCACTTAATGGAAGACTGGGCATCACACTGAGTTTCTTTAATCAGTGCCTCCACCCAGGATAGAGCCTTTAATGAAACAAGGGTCCCTTCCTGGGAATAACCTATACATACACATATGGATAAACATAGATGTGAAATACTGGTCTGTGAAGAAGAAATTTTACCAAGATAACGGTACAGAAATAATATATATATATAAATTCTGATTTCTAAATATGTGTAGTACACCAAATACTTTAGTTCTTATAGCAGTCCCTAAAGTATTTACCTGCAGATGAAGACTCACGTTGCAGGGGGGCCCACTCTGTGGTTGATTGTAGATATGGGGATCTGCAGGGTGTGAACAGCGTTGTGATGGAGGTCCGGATCAGAATGATAAGTAGTGCAGCAGCTCTTCTGGTCCAACGATTCCACACAGGAGTTGGATCCAGTAACAAGCCTGACTACACTATACTAGTCCCTAGTATAGCCTATCCTATCCATGTGACCGGACCACTAATCTTCTCATGGGCCGTCGGTCACCTAACCTGCCACTAGTGCCTGAACTGCACACCAATCCCCATCTATAACACTAACTAGAAATGATCAGACTGGGGCTATTACTTAGCCACAGAGGATCAGCCAAAGTGCTTCAGACTCCAGCAATCGCTAAGCAGGCCGCACTAGGAATACACGGCACCAAGTACGGAGAACTAGAACTGAATGCAGCAATGATGCAGCAGAGCTAATTGTGTCACATCTGCTGGGGGAACTGAAAGTAACACTCAGTGCAGTGCAGAGCTGTTTTAGTAAAAATAGGATTTCAGCCCCACAATAGATAGGCTGAGATCTGATACCTTCTTGGTTACAGCGAGTCTGGAGCAGGTCTTTGGCTTTCTGGAGGGAATATGTAGGGAGTAGCCCCCAGCCCATGCGGTCTGGATCTGCCTGGAGTGGGCAGGTCTCACTCTTATATACCAGCCCTATTTACATATATGGGGTTTTCTCGTCAACCCAAAAGCAGGGGCTAAGAAGAAACCAACTTCCAATAACCAGGGGGGTGTTGGGCAAGCCGATAACACATTAATAACAGTGATCTCCTACATTCTCCACCTAGTTAAATCTTTACGTCTCGTCAAAGACATAAATGTCTGATACTATATACAGAAATTGACATATACAATATACAGTGCACCTCAATAAGAATTACATGCCCCCGGAGCAAAAACAGGCAACATATTCATCAGATTTGATACAGCACCTACTAATGCCTGGTAGAGGTGAGGCTGAGAAATGCGTCTGGGATCTCCCCAAGGATCATATGTCAACATAGGAAGAAGGTGTCTTAATCTCTCCTCTCTCCTGACTTCCCATTGAGGTAACCCATCGCTCCTAGACTCTATACTAGCACTGGGTAGAACGGGACTGGGTTTCTGCTCAGATGTGCCCTCAGCCTCAGGCAAAAATTGGGGTACTGAGGGTTCAATGTACTGCTCAGTATAGAATAAACTATAGGACTAGGTGCTTCAGTCACTGCCCTCCAATCATCCTCAACAGTTTCGTGAGACTCCGAAGAGTGTTTGGTCAGACTTTGGGAAGCGGCACAACTTGAATCGTTACCCAAGATATCTGGACCTTCAATCTGGGGGATAGGTAATGAATGTGTTAGGTATAGGGTTACTGCTGGGAGCTCTGGTGGCCGACGGTTGCGCTCTGCTCCTCCTGCCGCTGTGAGTGTCAATGCAGGTGGCTCCGGTCGAGGTTCCCCCGTGTTGGTGGTTTCCCGCTCCCGCCGGCGGCGCATGCCCCGCCTAGCTCGGGGACGCGCTCCCTCTGGCCAGCCGAGTGGCTCTCTGTATATTATACAGCCCAGGGGAGAGCCGGTCTTATCTCCCCTATAGGCATGTCACCTTTCCCCGCCCTGTCAGGGCAGGGACTATCACATATAAGGCCGCTGAGTGCTAGCAGAGGTTGCCAGTGTTTGGTTAGACTTTGCTCTGCTAGCACCAGCAATTACTGTTCTCGTCTGCTCTGTGTTTCTGACCCGTTTTTGCCTTTGACTCCGCTCCTGTCTTGCTCCTTTTGTACTGCGCACATGCCTCCCCGGTTTGACTCGGTTGTCCCTGACTACTCTATGTGTTACCCTCTGTGTTTTGCTGTCAGTAGGTTTTGACCAGACTTGTTTGACCATCTCTTTCCTGTCCCTCTCTCTTGGGGTCCCTGTCACTAGGTCAGAGCAGGGACCGCCACCCAGTTGTCGCCCTGGGGCATAGCCCAGGGTGGCAAGCAGGTAGTGAAATGGGAGTGGGTTGATTGTAGGGACCCCCTTTGGTGATCTGTTCTCTACCAGCCGTAACAGAATGATTCCGGTGCCAAGTCTTAATCCTACCCTCCGGCACCTTTATTTTGTAAACTGGAACCCGAAGTAGTTGTTCTACTACTGTGAACATCTCATTCCTCCACCAGTCTGCTAACTTGTGCTTCGCTGAAGCTCTCAAGTTTCGAAGTAACAGTCACTTGGATTCAGTTTTTGGTACTTGACTCAAAGGTCAAATCTCCATTTATTCCCCTCATTCAATTTTGTGACACTCTTCCACCAGTCGGTATGCTCTCGAGTGTCTCAAATGATCCCAATGACTAACCCCACCTGTGGAAACTCCCAGTAGAATATCAATAGGCAGTCAGTGTTCCCTACCAAACATTAGGAAGTATGGGGAGTATCCCGTACTTTCATGTCTAATGCTGTTATTTGCATGTACCATGGCTTCGACTTTCTGGCTCCAAGTCAGTTTGTCCTCAAGCTCTAAAGTACCTAGCATATTTCGTAAAGTCCTGTTAAAACTTCAGGGAGAGCATCTCCTTTAGGATGATACAGAGTTGTCCGACTCTTGTGGATAGTCAGCCGTTGAAGCAGTTCCTAATTAGCTTCCTCTCGAAATCTCTGCCTTGATCGGAATGCAGCTGGTGTGGTAATCCATAATGTATGAAGTACTTTTCCCGAAGTACCCTTGCAACAGTAACTTCCTTCTGATCTTTTGTTGAAAAGGCTTGGGCATAACGGGTAAAGTGATCAGTCCCCACCAGAACATTTCCTAATCCTGTTGAATCATTGTCGATGCACAGGAAGTCCATACAAACAAGATCCATGGGACCCAAACTTTTCAAATGACCCATAAAAGCTGCTTGAGCTGGAAGTGTCTCTGCATTGTACACACCGAATGCAGCATCTATATAACCAGGTCATAGTGTCTTGTAGTAGACCATAAGTCTTTTCAGGTCCTAAATGGCCATGACAAATTATGTAGACTTCGGAAAACCATCTGTTGGAAACAGCGAGGGACAACCAATTGACGCCTCCCAGGGTGATCATGGTACAGCACTACACGATAAAACAAGCCTTTGTTGATCTGAAAATTTTCCCAATCTTATAGGAATTGCCCACTGTCCAGAGGCAAGGATTTCCAGCATATCTTTATTCTCTGTTCTCACTGCTTGGTAAAGGGGTCCAATAAGAGGATCAGCCTATTGACTTCTGATCATCAGCTCAGGGGGTATGGAGCACTTCTCAAATGCCCCCAGGGCAGCAGAGTACACAAACATGTCAAGCACAGCTTCAGCCCCACTTTCAATGGAGTCTATAAGCAGTGTTTCAGAAAAGGCTACTTGATCCTCAATTACAGCAGCCATAGCACATAAAGCTCTTACTTCAGGCCCGGGCTCTTCTTTCTACTTGTTTTCTTCCTCCAAATCAGGTAGTCCTGGTTATTCGGAGAGAGCATCTGCCCCAATATTCTTCGATCCTGGCTTATATTTCAATGTGAACTGATAATTGAACAAGGCTGCCGACCAACGATGTCCCGTAGCGTTGAGTTTACCCAACATCAAAATGTATGTCAAGGAATTGTTATCCGTTCTCACTTCAAACATCGCTCCATACAAGTAGTCATGCAACTTGTCAATGATAGCCCATTATAAGGGCCAAGAGCCCCAACTTATGAACGGGATAGTTTCTCTCACTGGGAGCAAGGCTTCAAGTGAGGAAGACTATGGATCATAACCCAGCAGGGTATTCCTGATGCAACACGCCACCTAATCCTTCAAGGCTGGTATCCATGTGGAGCACGCACAGATCCTGCACATTGGCATAAGCTAGTACAGGGGCCTCTGTTAATCTCCTCTTCAATAGCTTGAAATCATCCTCAGTCAGAAGTTCACTTATTCATCTAAGAGGCTCCTTGATGACCTTCTTTCCTTCCCCTGCTCACTTTCATTTTTCTTCAGGAGATCAAGTAGGGCTTGAGCTATTCTGGAGTACCCCTCCACGAAATGCCGGTAATATCCACAAAATCCCAAGAACGAGTGCAGCTCTGTAATATTTGGTGGATGAGGTTTGGATCACTTAAAAAAAGGTTGAGGTCGGGGGTTGTATCCCTAACTTCCATTCTACATACCTCAGCATAAAAGGATTCACCCCTAGAACTGGGTAGCAATAGCCCAAATTTTGATACGGTTCAATGGTAACTGGGTGAGGAGAACAGTTTCTTACAGTTCAGTTACAACCGTAGGCAACTCTACTCGCATCCTCCAATCCTTTTGTTCAGGGATCACCATCCAACCATTCTTGTTGATCAGCTCTCCTGGTGTTTCCATGAGAACGTGAATCCCATCTTGTAATAGATTGAGTTTAATACTGGAGGCTACTCTCAAAACTCGCTCTCCTCCTGGGGGAACTTCCACAGGTCTTTCACCTACATGGTATACTACTCCGTGCCTATAGCTAGTAGACAAAGTGTTACAAAGCTCACTAATGTCAGTAGGTATACTCTTCTGCTCCACAGGGGTACTCCACACTCTTCCAAGGAACTTCTGGAAAGCATGGTAGACTACAGAACAATTAGTACCGAGTATCACCGGGGTAGCAGTAACGTCCCCTGTGTCAGGGCAGACTAGATCTGTAATTTTCATAGGAGATACACTCTGATCCTTCAGATCTGGTACAGTTATGATCACTGGTAAGCTTCCATCCACAGGGTATGACTTGGAGTTCAAACCCCACAATTGCATTTGCCCAGGGGACTGAAGAGGAATGCTCCCCAGATACTTCTGGTAAAAAGAACAATAAGTGATGGTAACTTGCGACCCTGTATCAAACAGTGCTGGGGTAAGGTGTCCATTTACAGTGATTTTAACATGAGACCTAAAACCAACAACATTGTCCCTGGGCTTTGGCCAACCTGTTTTCTTTCAGACTCCAGCAATCACCAAGCAGGCCGCACTAGGAATACACGGCACCAAGTACGGAGAACTAGAACTGAAAGCAGCAATGATGCAGCAGAGCTAATTGTGTCAGCTCTGCTGGGGAAACTGAAAGTAACACTCAGTGCAGTGCAGAGCTGTTTTGGTAAAAATGGGGTTTCAGCTTCATAATAGATATGGCTGAGATCTGATACCTACTTGGTTACAGCTGGTCTGGAGCAGGTCTTTGACTTTCTGGAGGGAATATGTAGGGAGTAGCCCCCAGCCCATGCAGTCTGGATCTGCCTGGAGTGGACAGGTCTCACTGTTTTATATACCAGGCTTTTTTTATATATGGGGATTCCTCATTAACCCAAAAGTAGGGGCTTAGAAGAAACCAACTTCCAATAACCAGGGGGGTGTTGGGCGAGCCCATTATAACATAGTAAGAACAGTGATCTCCTACACACGGTAGGAAATAGAGGAGCTATCCAGCATGCTGAATAGCTCAAACAGCAGAAGCACCGCCCGCAGCATGAGAGGTTGCAGACAACAAAATAGTTAGAGTTGTTGGTGCTTGTCGGACAATCAGACGCTCCTCTCTACTGGTGGTCTGTAGGGGGCGTCCTCAACCCGGTCACCTTGTGTGCCCGCATCCACCGGTCCCAACACCTCCTAACAGTCTGGTCAGAAGCTCCTCTCTACTGGAGGTCTTTTGGGGGCGTCCTGAGCCCGGTCGCCTTGTGTGCCCCATCCACTGGTCCCAACACCTCCTAACAGTCTGGTCAGATTCTCCTCTCTACTGGTGGTCTGTCGGGGGTCCTGAGCCTGGTCACCTTATGTGCCCTCACACATCCACTGGTTCTTACACCTCCTAACAGTCTGGTCAGACGCTTCTCACTACTGGTAATCTGTAGGGGGCGGCCTGAGCCCAGTCAGCTTGTGTACCCCCATCCACCGGTCCCAACACCTCCTAACAGTCTGGTCAGACGCTCCCCTCTGCTAGTGGCCTATAGGGGGGTCCTGAACCCGGTCACCTTGTGTGCTGTCACACATCCACTGGTCCCAACACCTCCTAACAGTCTGGTCAGATGCTCCCCTCTACTGGTGGTCTGTAGGGGGCGTCCTGAGCCCAGTCACCTTGTGTGCCCCCATCCGCTGGTCCCAACACCACCTAACGGTCTGGTCAGACGCTCCTCTCTACTGGTGCTCTGTAGGGGGGATTCCTGAGCCCGGTCACCTTGTGTGCCCCCATCCACTGGTACCAACACCTCCTAACTGTCTGGTCAGATGCTCCTCTCTACTGGTGGTCTGTAGGGGGCATCCTGAGCCCGGTCACCTTGTGTGCCCTCACACATCCACTGGTCCCAACACCTCCTAACTGTCTGGTCAGATGCTCCTCTCTACTGGTGGTCTGTCAGGGGGTCCTCAGCCCGGTCACCTCATGTGCTCTCACACATCCACTGGTCCCAACACCTCCTAACAGTCTGGTCAGACGCTCCTCTGTAACTGTGGTCTTTAGGGGGCGTCCTGAGACCGGTCACCTTGTGTGCCCCCATCCACTGGTCCCAACACCTCCTAACAGTCTGGTCAGATGCTCTTGTCTACTGGTGGTCTGTCAGGTGCATCCAGAGCCCAGTCACCTTGTGTACCCTCACACATCCACTGGTCCCACCACCTCCTAACAGTCTGGTCAGATGCTCCTCAGTACTGATGGTCTGTAGGGGGTGTCCTGAGCCCAGTCACCTTGTGTACCCTCACATTAACTGGTCATAACACCTCCTAACAGTCTGGTCAGATGCTCCTCTCTACTGGTAGTCTGTAGGGGGCGTCCTGAGCCCGGTCACCTTGTGTGCCCTCACACATTCACTGGTCCCAACACCTCCTAACAGTCTGGTCAGACGCTTCTCACTACTGGTGGTCTGTAGGGGGGGGGGGTCCTGAGCCTGGTCAGCTTGTGTACCCTCACATATCCACTGGTCCCAACACCTTCTAACAGTCAAGTAAGAACGGCCGGTGGAGGACAATTCATGGATACGACCATTCAGCTTCCCACATCCCAATAATGCGCCCCTCTCAGACTCTGGTAATGGGGTGAAATTTCTTCTCCGCATCGTAGAGGCATCTAGTGGTCAACAAGCTCTACACAAGCGGAAGAAGAGGTCACTACACACAAGGAGCCTCTGAGAGCCTCTTATAGGCCAAGGGGGGAACCACTTTTAGGGCCTCCGGTGACAAGACCGTTCATCTAATAACCACAACTCATCATTTGTATATCTGCCTGACATATAACTGCAGGATGAGTTTTGCAGCACGACAACTCCTCCTAGGGGCGGGATGGTTTTCTTGACAAGAGTGTATATACACAATGCACAATAGCACTTCTCCTGTTCTGTATATGTGTGTGTTTGTATATATAAAATAAAGTTTCTCCTGGTCTTCGCCTTTATATATCAATGATGGTGATCTGCTTCTTCTCTCACCAGGAGAATGGTCTCCACATTTTGACCAGCTGGGACATTGTCGCTCCGACCACCTGTATATTTGAAGGTGGTAAGTAATCTTTGTATGTGTCGGATTATATTATTATTGATCTCTCTGCTGACCGATCCTGATGGCGCTGCACTGAGTAGAGTCGGTGGGGTCCTTCTCCTGTCTTCACTAGGTAAGTGAGTTGATCGTCATGTTACTGTATCTCTGAGATCGCCACATGGTAGGGGCGCCCCTTGGTGGGCTGCATGGGATGAAATAAGATTACTGGGTGTGAGACCTGGGAGAGTAGAGGGGCGGTGAGAGCGGAGTAACTGGATTACAGATCCTTGTAAAGTCTTTTGTTACTATGGGTCAGGAGTTTGACCTGAAAGAAGACTTGTATCTGCGGTATTGGCTATGGTTTGCAGGAATAAAACACTTATTTTGGCGGTTTAGATGACCCAAGATTTATCCCATCCGGAAGATATATTCATTATTGGGAGGCTGATCTGATCTCAGCACTTTGGAGAGGATATTGGGGTGTTATAACACAAATAAGGGAAGATAAGGAAGATAGCTGTTGTGTCCGTGTTGTCCATCACATTGTATCTAATCTATAGAGCCTGCTATCCACTGGCTGCAAATAATGGGTGATAGAGCGAAGGGTAAACGGGAAAAGGGGGTCTAATCTGCAGAAATACCCAAAGTTGCATCTATAGTGGAAGGAAGTATTGGGTCAGGAAGAATATGGTCTCTCCTTAGAGAGAACAGCTATTGAGGAGACTAATAAGGCCACCCATACTCTTCTGGGAAATGTATGTAAATGGAAAGATGGAACAATGCCTCTACAGTGCCACCTATTGGAAGGCAGCATTCCTGCAAGTTAATATCAGTCCTTTTAATAAGCCATATAACTATGACTGGGAATATAAAGCAAAGCCAGAGTCTTCTCCAGAAGGAAGAGATAACCGTGTACAGACTGTTTTGAGGTTTTTGCCCCTCATCGGTCTGCAGTAGGCTCCTGGCTGGTGAGAGCCTCATAATTCCCAATCATTGTTAGAAGACGTCTTAAAAGATCTGACATTAACTTGCAGGAATGCTGCTTTCCAATAGGTGGCACTGTAGAGACATTTTTCCATCTTTTTATTTGCATGGAAGGAAGCATCGGCACATATACAGTCCATGTATATTGAGAACAGACCACTCTAATATGGTGGACAGGGAGATAAAAGGGGCAAAAGTAAGGGCGCTCTATGTCACCGAAACATGAACTAGAGTCATCCAGATTTTTTTTCATATTATTCAAAAAAGGCAATTAATGGTGACTACAATGGTTCATCCAAGCTTCAGGCACAGGTACACCCCATTTATCAGCTTCCTAGAGTGCAATAAGGGGAGGTGGGGGTTCGTAGCCTTCCATCTCCCCTTATCACACTCCAGGAAGCTGAGATAAGGGGTGTTGTAGAGCTACCATATCCCTCCAACACCCCATATCTCAGCTTCCTGTAGTGTGATTAAGAGAGAAAGGTATTGCAGCTCTGCAACAGACCATATCACACTCACAGAAGCTGATATATGAGTGTTGGGGGATACAGTAGCTCTACAACACCTAATATCTCATCTCATTGGATGAGTGTATGATAGCTCTACATCTCCCTTTATCACACATCAGAAAGCTACGATAAGAGATGTTGTAGAGCTACTGTATGCCCCAACACATATTTCAGCTTCCTTGAGTGTGATAGGGTGTGTTGCAGAGCTGCAATACCTTTCTCTCCTAATCACACCCCAGGATGCTGAGATATGGGGTGTTTAGGGCATACGGTAGCTTTACAGCACCTCATATCTCATCTCTCTGGAGTGTGATAAGAACTGATGGGTGTATGACAGCTCCATGTATAAAACTCGACGACGATGTCTGATACCGGGCGATATTCAGGCCCAGATTACTGTAGAGAAGATGTAAAAAAAAACATACAATGACCTCCTAATCAATCCCATAAACAGAACGCAGCAAATGTAACGTCATATCATCGCCCCACGGCGGAGGCAACACTTTAAAAAAATCCCAACGTAATATAATAATTCTTTAAAAGCTATAAAATGTCCAAAATGTTCTTAGAAAAAAAAAATAACAAGATCTCGGCAGCAAGAAACAAAAACTAGTAGAGGAATTGTGGCAGCGCCATCAGGGGTGCAGAACCTCACAGACCCCCAAAACACCCATAGATTCTATATGAAAAGCGTCCATTATGTGTGATAATCTGCTATAGGAAGAAAAGAAGTAAAGCAATAGACAAACAGGTGAGACCTGCGACACGACCGGCGAAAACAGAGATCCAGAGACGATGACAAATATGGAGGTAAACCGATCCGCTCCCTGCAGAATAATCTGTATAATAACCTCAGTGTTTCCTTATGTCTAGGGTACATGTACTATGAAGAAATGTCGGGTTACATAATTGATGGTTCAATGCCGGTGTCGGCCAGCCCAGCATTAGGAGGTTCATATGCATATATAAATACATATCCAATATACTGATCCTCCCGACATACTACATCCAATATACTGACCGTCTATATATATCCTCCACACACTACATCCTATATACTGACCCTCCTGATATGTCCTCCGCACACTACATCCTATATACTAACCCTCCTGATATATCCTCCACACACTACATCCTATATACTGACCCTCCTGATATATCCCCCACACTACATCCTATATACTGACCCTCCTGATATATCCTCCACACACTACATCCTATATAATGACCCTCCTGATATATCCTCCACACACTACATCCTATATACTGACCCTCCTGATATATCCTCCACACACTACATCCTATATACTGACCCTCCTGATATATCCTCCACACATTACATCCTATATACTGACCCTCCTGATATACCCTCCACACACTACATCCTATATACTGACCCTCCTGATATATCCTCCACACACTACATCCTATATACTGACCATCCTAATATATCTCCCACACACTACATCCTATATACTGACCCTCCTGATATATCCTCCACACATTACATCCTATATACTGACCCTCCTGATATACCCTCCACACACTACATCCTATATACTGACCCTCCTGATATACCCTCCACACACTACATCCTATATACTGACCCTCCTGATATATCCTCCACACACTACATCCTATATACTGACCACCTGATATATCCCCCACACACTACATACTATATACTGACCCTCCTGATATATCCTCCACACAAAACATTCTATATACTGACCCACCTGATATATCCTCCACAGTACATCCTATATACTGACCCTCCTGATATATCCTCCACACACTACATCCTATATACTGACCCTCCTCATATATTCTGCAAACACTACCGCCTGTATACTGACCCTCCTGATATATCCTCCACACACTACATTCTATATACTGACCTTCCTGATATATCCTCCACACACTAGATCCTATATACTGACCCTCCTGATATATCATCCGCACTACATACTATATACTGACCCTCCTGATATATCCTCCACACACTACATCCTATATACTGACCCTCCTGATATATCCCCCACACACTACAACCTATATACTGACCCTCCTGATATATCCTCCACACACTGCATCCTATATACTGACCCTTCTGATATATCCTCCACACTACATGCCCTATACTGACCCTCCTGATATATCCTCCACACACTACATCCTATATACTGACTATGCTGATATATCATCACACACTACATCCTATATACTGACCCAACTGATATATCCTGCACACACTGCATCCTATATACTGACCCTCCTGATGTTTCCTCCTCACTACATCCTATATACTGACCTTTCTGATATATCCTCCACACTACATCCTATATACTGACCATCCTAATATATCTCCCACACACTACATCCTATATAGTGACCCTCCTGATATATCCTCCACACACTACATCCTATATACTGACCTTCCTTACATATCCTCCACACACTACATCCTATATAATGACCTTCCTTACATATCCTCCACACAATACATCCTATATACTGACCCTCCTGAAATATCCTCCACACACTACATCCTATATACTGACCCTCCTGATATATCCCCCACACACTACAACCTATATACTGACCCTCCTGATATATCCTCCACACACTGCATCCTATTTACTGACCCTTCTGATATATCCTCCACACTACATGCCCTATACTGACCCTCCTGATATATCCTCCACACACTACATCCTATATACTGACTATGCTGATATATCATCACACACTACATCCTATATACTGACCCAACTGATATATCCTGCACACACTGCATCCTATATACTGACCCTCCTGATATGTCCTCCACACTGCATCCTATATACTGACTGTACTGATATATCCTTCACACACTACATCCTTTATACTGACCCTCCTGATATATCCTCCACACTACATCCTATATACTGACCCTCCTGATATACCCTCCACACACTACATCCTATATACTGACCCCCTGATATATCCCCCACACACTACATCCTATATACTGACCCTCCTGACGTATCCTCCTCAACTCATCCTATATACTAACCTTCCTTACATATCCTCCACACACTACATCCTATATACTGACCCTCCTGATATATCCTCCACACACTACATCCTATATACTGACCCTCCTGATATGTCCCCCACACACTACATCTTATATTCTGACCCCCCTGACATATCCTCCACACCACATCCTATATACTGACCCTCCTGATATATCCTACACGCACTACATCCTATATACTGACCCTCCTGATGTTTCCTCCTCACTACATCCTATATACTGACCTTTCTGATATATCCTCCACACTACATCCTATATACTGACCCTCCTGATATATCCTCCACACTACATCCTATATACTGACTGTACTGATATATCCTTCACACACTACATACTATACACTGACCCCCCTGATATATCCTCCACACACTACATCGTATATACTGACCCTACTGATATATCCCCCACACACTGCATCCTATATACTGACCCTCCAGAAATATTCTCCACACACTACATCCTATATACTGACCCTCCTGACGTATCCTCCTCACTACATCCTATATACTGACCTCCTGATATATCCTCCACACTACATCCTATATTCTGACCTTCCTTACATATCCCCCACACACTACATCCTATATACTGACCTTCCTTACATATCCCCCACACACTGCATCCTATATACTGACCCTCCTGATATATCCTCCACACTACATCCTATATACTAACCCTCCTGATATATCCCCCACACACTACATCCTATATACTGACCCTCCTGATATATCCTCCACACTAAATCCTATTTACTGACCCTCCTGATATATCCTCCACACACTGCATCCTATATACTGACCCTCCTGATGTATCCTCCACACACTACATCCTATATACTGACCCTCCCGATATATCCTCCGCACTACATCCTATATACTGACCTCCTGATATATCCTCCACACACTACATCCAATAAACTGACCCTCCTGATATATCCTCCACACTACATCCTATATACTGACCCTCCTGATATATCCTCCACACACTGCATCCTATATACTGACCCTCCTGATGTATCCTCCACACACTACATCCTATATACTGACCCTCCTGATATATCCTCCGCACTACATCCTATATACTGACCTCCTGATATATCCTCCACACACTACATCCTATATACTGACCCTTCTGCTATATCCTCCACACACTAGATCCTATATACTGACCCTCCTGATATATCCTCCGCACTACATCCTATATACTGACCCTCCTGATTTATCCTCCACACACTACATCCTATATACTGACCCTACTGATATATCCTCCGCACTACATCCTATATACTGACCTCCTGATATATCCTCCACACACTACATCCAATATACTGACCCTCCTGATATATCCTCCACACTACATCCTATATACTGACCCTCCTGATATATCCTCCACACTAAATCCTATTTGCTGACCCTCCTGATATATCCTCCACACTACACCCTATATACTGTCCCTCCTGATATATCCTCCACACTACATCCTATATACTGACCCTCCTGATATATCCTCCACACACTACATCCTATATACTGACCCTCCTGATTTATCCTCCTCACTATATCCTATATACTGACCCTCCTGATATATCCTCCACACTACATACTATATACTGACCCTCCTGATATATCCTCCACACACTACATCCTATATACTGACCCTCCTGATGTATCCTCCTCACTACATCCTATATACTGACCCTCCTGATATATCCTCCAGACTACATCCTATATACTAACCCTCCTGATATTTCCTCCACACACTACATCCTATATACTGACCTTTCCGATATATCCTCAACACTACATCCTATTCACTGACCCTCCTGATATATCCTCCGCAGTACATCCTATATACTGACCCTCCTGATATATCCTCCACACAAAACATTCTATATACTGACCCACCTGATATATCCTCCACACTACATCCTATATACTGACCCTCCTGATATATCCTCTACACACTACATCCTATATACTGAGCCTCCTGATATATCTTCCACACACTACATCCTATATACTGAGCCTCCTGATATATCTTCCACACACTACATCCTATATACTGACCCACCTGATATATCCTCCACACTATGTCCTATATACTGACCCTCCTGATATATCCTCCACACAAAACATTCTATATACTGACCCACCTGATATATCCTCCTCACTATATCCTATATACTGACCCTCCTGATATATCCTCCACACTACATACTATATACTGACCCTCCTGATATATCCTCCACACACTACATCCTATATACTGACCCTCCTCATATATTCTGCAAACACTACATCCTGTATACTGACCCTCCTGATATATCCTCCACACACTACATTCTATATACTGACCTTCCTGATATATCCTCCACACACTAGATCCTATATACTGACCCTCCTGATATATCATCCGCACTACATGCTATATACTGACCCTCCTGATATATCCTCCACACACTACATCCTATATACTGACCTCCTGATATATCCTCCACACTACATCCCATATACTGAGCCTCCTGAAATATCCTCCACACTACATACTATATACTGATCCTCCTGATATATCCTCCACACTACATCCTATATACTGAGCCTCCTGATATATGTCCTCCACACTACATCCTATATACTGAGCCTTCTGATGTATCCTTCACACACTACATCCTATATACTGACCCTCCCGATATATCCCCCACACTACATGCTATATATATTGACCCTCCTGATATATCCTCCACGCTACATCCTATATACTGACCCTCCTGATATATCCTCCACACACTATATCCTATATACTGACCCCCCTGATATATCCTCCACACACTACATCCTATATACTCACCGCTCTGAAAAATCCTCTACACACTACATCCTATATACTGACCCTCCTGATATATCCTCCACACACTACATACTATATACTGACCCTCCTGATATATTCTCCACACACTACATCCTATATACTGACCCTCCTGATATATCCTCCACACTACCTTCTATATACTGACCCACCGGATATATCCTCCACACTATATCCTATATACTGTCCCTCCTGATATATCCTCCACACATTACATTCTATATACTGACCCACCTGATATATCCTCCACAGTACATCCTATATACTGACCCTCCTGATATATCCTCCACACACTACATCCTATATACTGACCCTCCTCATATATTCTCCAAACACTACATCCTGTATACTGACCCTCCTGATATATCCTTCACACACTACATCCTATATACTGACCCTCCTGATATATCCTCCACACACTACATCCTATATACTGACCTCCTGATATATCCTCCACACTACATCCCATATACTGAGCCTCCTGAAATATCCTCCACACTACATACTATATACTGATCCTCCTGATATATCCTCCACACTACATCCTATATACTGAGCCTCCTGATATATGTCCTCCACACTACATCCTATATACTGAGCCTTCTGATGTATCCTCCACACGCTACATCCTATATACTGACCTCCTGATATATCCTCCACACTACATCCCATATACTGAGCCTCCTGAAATATCCTCCACACTACATACTATATACTGATCCTCCTGATATATCCTCCACACTACATCCTATATACTGAGCCTCCTGATATATGTCCTCCACACTACATCCTATATACTGACCCTCCCGATATATCCCCCACACTACATGCTATATATATTGACCCTCCTGATATATCCTCCACGCTACATCCTATATACTGACCCTCCTGATATATCCTCCACACACTACATCCTATATACTGACCCTCCTGATATATCCTCCACACTACATCCTATATACTGACCCTCCTGATATATCCTCCACACTACATCCTATATACTGACCCTCCTGATATATCCTCCACACACTACATCCTATATACTGACCCTCCTGATATATCCTCCACACACTACATACTATATACTGACCCTCCTGATATATTCTCCACACACTACATCCTATATACTGACCCTCCTGATATATCCTCCACACTACCTTCTATATACTGACCCACCTGATATATCCTCCACACTATGTCCTATATACTGACCCTCCTGATATATCCTCCACACAAAACATTCTATATACTGACCCACCTGATATATCCTCCACAGTACATCCTATATACTGACCCTCCTGATATATCCTCCACACACTACATCCTATATACTGACCCTCCTCATATATTCTGCAAACACTACATCCTGTATACTGACCCTCCTGATATATCCTCCACACACTACATTCTATATACTGACCTTCCTGATATATCCTCCACACACTAGATCCTATATACTGACCCTCCTGATATATCATCCGCACTACATACTATATACTGACCCTCCTGATATATCCTCCACACACTACATCCTATATACTGACCCTCCTGATATATCCCCCACACACTACAACCTATATACTGACCCTCCTGATATATCCTCCACACACTGCATCCTATATACTGACCCTTCTGATATATCCTCCACACTACATGCCCTATACTGACCCTCCTGATATATCCTCCACACACTACATCCTATATACTGACTATGCTGATATATCATCACACACTACATCCTATATACTGACCCAACTGATATATCCTGCACACACTGCATCCTATATACTGACCCTCCTGATGTTTCCTCCTCACTACATCCTATATACTGACCTTTCTGATATATCCTCCACACTACATCCTATATACTGACCATCCTAATATATCTCCCACACACTACATCCTATATAGTGACCCTCCTGATATATCCTCCACACACTACATCCTATATACTGACCTTCCTTACATATCCTCCACACAATACATCCTATATACTGACCCTCCTGAAATATCCTCCACACACTACATCCTATATACTGACCCTCCTGATATATCCCCCACACACTACAACCTATATACTGACCCTCCTGATATATCCTCCACACACTGCATCCTATTTACTGACCCTTCTGATATATCCTCCACACTACATGCCCTATACTGACCCTCCTGATATATCCTCCACACACTACATCCTATATACTGACTATGCTGATATATCATCACACACTACATCCTATATACTGACCCAACTGATATATCCTGCACACACTGCATCCTATATACTGACCCTCCTGATATGTCCTCCACACTGCATCCTATATACTGACTGTACTGATATATCCTTCACACACTACATCCTTTATACTGACCCTCCTGATATATCCTCCACACTACATCCTATATACTGACCCTCCTGATATACCCTCCACACACTACATCCTATATACTGACCCCCTGATATATCCCCCACACACTACATCCTATATACTGACCCTCCTGACGTATCCTCCTCAACTCATCCTATATACTAACCTTCCTTACATATCCTCCACACACTACATCCTATATACTGACCCTCCTGATATATCCTCCACACACTACATCCTATATACTGACCCTCCTGATATGTCCCCCACACACTACATCTTATATTCTGACCCCCCTGATATATCCTCCACACCACATCCTATATACTGACCCTCCTGATATATCCTACACGCACTACATCCTATATACTGACCCTCCTGATGTTTCCTCCTCACTACATCCTATATACTGACCTTTCTGATATATCCTCCACACTACATCCTATATACTGACCCTCCTGATATATCCTCCACACTACATCCTATATACTGACTGTACTGATATATCCTTCACACACTACATCCTATACACTGACCCCCCTGATATATCCTCCACACACTACATCGTATATACTGACCCTACTGATATATCCCCCACACACTGCATCCTATATACTGACCCTCCAGAAATATTCTCCACACACTACATCCTATATACTGACCCTCCTGACGTATCCTCCTCACTACATCCTATATACTGACCTCCTGATATATCCTCCACACTACATCCTATATTCTGACCTTCCTTACATATCCCCCACACACTACATCCTATATACTGACCTTCCTTACATATCCCCCACACACTGCATCCTATATACTGACCCTCCTGATATATCCTCCACACTACATCCTATATACTGACCCTCCTGATATATCCCCCACACACTACATCCTATATACTGACCCTCCTGATATATCCTCCACACTAAATCCTATTTACTGACCCTCCTGATATATCCTCCACACACTGCATCCTATATACTGACCCTCCTGATGTATCCTCCACACACTACATCCTATATACTGACCCTCCTGATATATCCTCCGCACTACATCCTATATACTGACCTCCTGATATATCCTCCACACACTACATCCAATAAACTGACCCTCCTGATATATCCTCCACACTACATCCTATATACTGACCCTCCTGATATATCCTCCACACACTGCATCCTATATACTGACCCTCCTGATGTATCCTCCACACACTACATCCTATATACTGACCCTCCTGATATATCCTCCGCACTACATCCTATATACTGACCTCCTGATATATCCTCCACACACTACATCCTATATACTGACCCTTCTGCTATATCCTCCACACACTAGATCCTATATACTGACCCTCCTGATTTATCCTCCACACACTACATCCTACATACTGACCCTCCTGATATATCCTCCGCACTACATCCTATATACTGACCTCCTGATATATCCTCCACACACTACATCCAATATACTGACCCTCCTGATATATCCTCCACACTACATCCTATATACTGACCCTCCTGATATATCCTCCACACTAAATCCTATTTGCTGACCCTCCTGATATATCCTCCACACTACACCCTATATACTGTCCCTCCTGATATATCCTCCACACTACATCCTATATACTGACCCTCCTGATATATCCTCCACACACTACATCCTATATACTGACCCTCCTGATGTATCCTCCTCACTATATCCTATATACTGACCCTCCTGATATATCCTCCACACTACATACTATATACTGACCCTCCTGATATATCCTCCACACACTACATCCTATATACTGACCCTCCTGATGTATCCTCCTCACTACATCCTATATACTGACCCTCCTGATATATCCTCCAGACTACATCCTATATACTAACCCTCCTGATATTTCCTCCACACACTACATCCTATATACTGACCTTTCCGATATATCCTCAACACTACATCCTATTCACTGACCCTCCTGATATATCCTCCGCAGTACATCCTATATACTGACCCTCCTGATATATCCTCCACACAAAACATTCTATATACTGACCCACCTGATATATCCTCCACACTACATCCTATATACTGACCCTCCTGATATATCCTCTACACACTACATCCTATATACTGAGCCTCCTGATATATCTTCCACACACTACATCCTATATACTGAGCCTCCTGATATATCTTCCACACACTACATCCTATATACTGACCCACCTGATATATCCTCCACACTATGTCCTATATACTGACCCTCCTGATATATCCTCCACACAAAACATTCTATATACTGACCCACCTGATATATCCTCCACAGTACATCCTATATACTGACCCTCCTGATATATCCTCCACACACTACATCCTATATACTGACCCTCCTCATATATTCTGCAAACACTACATCCTGTATACTGACCCTCCTGATATATCCTCCACACACTACATTCTATATACTGACCTTCCTGATATATCCTCCACACACTAGATCCTATATACTGACCCTCCTGATATATCATCCGCACTACATGCTATATACTGACCCTCCTGATATATCCTCCACACACTACATCCTATATACTGAGCCTCCTGAAATATCCTCCACACTACATACTATATACTGATCCTCCTGATATATCCTCCACACTACATCCTATATACTGAGCCTCCTGATATATGTCCTCCACACTACATCCTATATACTGAGCCTTCTGATGTATCCTTCACACACTACATCCTATATACTGACCCTCCCGATATATCCCCCACACTACATGCTATATATATTGACCCTCCTGATATATCCTCCACGCTACATCCTATATACTGACCCTCCTGATATATCCTCCACACACTACATCCTATATACTGACCCCCCTGATATATCCTCCACACACTACATCCTATATACTCACCGCTCTGAAAAATCCTCTACACACTACATCCTATATACTGACCCTCCTGATATATCCTCCACACACTACATACTATATACTGACCCTCCTGATATATTCTCCACACACTACATCCTATATACTGACCCTCCTGATATATCCTCCACACTACCTTCTATATACTGACCCACCGGATATATCCTCCACACTATATCCTATATACTGTCCCTCCTGATATATCCTCCACACAAAACATTCTATATACTGACCCACCTGATATATCCTCCACAGTACATCCTATACACTGACCCTCCTGATATATCCTCCACACACTACATCCTATATACTGACCCTCCTCATATATTCTCCAAACACTACATCCTGTATACTGACCCTCCTGATATATCCTCCACACACTACATCCTATATACTGACCCTCCTGATATATCCTCCACACACTACATCCTATATACTGACCTCCTGATATATCCTCCACACTACATCCCATATACTGAGCCTCCTGAAATATCCTCCACACTACATACTATATACTGATCCTCCTGATATATCCTCCACACTACATCCTATATACTGAGCCTCCTGATATATGTCCTCCACACTACATCCTATATACTGAGCCTTCTGATGTATCCTCCACACGCTACATCCTATATACTGACCTCCTGATATAGCCTCCACACTACATCCCATATACTGAGCCTCCTGAAATATCCTCCACACTACATACTATATACTGATCCTCCTGATATATCCTCCACACTACATCCTATATACTGAGCCTCCTGATATATGTCCTCCACACTACATCCTATATACTGACCCTCCCGATATATCCCCCACACTACATGCTATATATATTGACCCTCCTGATATATCCTCCACGCTACATCCTATATACTGACCCTCCTGATATATCCTCCACACACTACATCCTATATACTGACCCTCCTGATATATCCTCCACACTACATCCTATATACTGACCCTCCTGATATATCCTCCACACTACATCCTATATACTGACCCTCCTGATATATCCTCCACACACTACATCCTATATACTGAGCCTCCTGATATATCTTCCACACACTACATCCTATATACTGACCCTCCTGATATATCCTCCACACACTACATACTATATACTGACCCTCCTGATATATTCTCCACACACTACATCCTATATACAGACCCTCCTGATATATCCTCCACACTACCTTCTATATACTGACCCACCTGATATATCCTCCACACTATGTCCTATATACTGACCCTCCTGATATATCCTCCACACAAAACATTCTATATACTGACCCACCTGATATATCCTCCACAGTACATCCTATCTACTGACCCTCCTGATATATCCTCCACACACTACATCCTATATACTGACCCTCCTCATATATTCTGCAAACACTACATCCTGTATACTGACCCTCCTGATATATCCTCCACACACTACATTCTATATACTGACCTTCCTGATATATCCTCCACACACTAGATCCTATATACTGACCCTCCTGATATATCATCCGCACTACATACTATATACTGACCCTCCTGATATATCCTCCACACACTACATCCTATATACTGACCCTCCTGATATATCCCCCACACACTACAACCTATATACTGACCCTCCTGATATATCCTCCACACACTGCATCCTATATACTGACCCTTCTGATATATCCTCCACACTACATGCCCTATACTGACCCTCCTGATATATCCTCCACACACTACATCCTATATACTGACTATGCTGATATATCATCACACACTACATCCTATATACTGACCCAACTGATATATCCTGCACACACTGCATCCTATATACTGACCCTCCTGATGTTTCCTCCTCACTACATCCTATATACTGACCTTTCTGATATATCCTCCACACTACATCCTATATACTGACCATCCTAATATATCTCCCACACACTACATCCTATATAGTGACCCTCCTGATATATCCTCCACACACTACATCCTATATACTGACCTTCCTTACATATCCTCCACACACTACATCCTATATAATGACCTTCCTTACATATCCTCCACACAATACATCCTATATACTGACCCTCCTGAAATATCCTCCACACACTACATCCTATATACTGACCCTCCTGATATATCCCCCACACACTACAACCTATATACTGACCCTCCTGATATATCCTCCACACACTGCATCCTATTTACTGACCCTTCTGATATATCCTCCACAC
Source organism: Eleutherodactylus coqui (assembly GCF_035609145.1). Lineage (NCBI taxonomy): Eukaryota > Metazoa > Chordata > Amphibia > Anura > Eleutherodactylidae > Eleutherodactylus > Eleutherodactylus coqui. Next base: position 291,439,617 of record NC_089840.1, on the reverse strand, counting down.
TACATGCCCTATACTGACCCTCCTGATATATCCTCCACACACTACATCCTATATACTGACTATGCTGATATATCATCACACACTACATCCTATATACTGACCCAACTGATATATCCTGCACACACTGCATCCTATATACTGACCCTCCTGATATGTCCTCCACACTGCATCCTATATACTGACTGTACTGATATATCCTTCACACACTACATCCTTTATACTGACCCTCCTGATATATCCTCCACACTACATCCTATATACTGACCCTCCTGATATACCCTCCACACACTACATCCTATATACTGACCCCCTGATATATCCCCCACACACTACATCCTATATACTGACCCTCCTGACGTATCCTCCTCAACTCATCCTATATACTAACCTTCCTTACATATCCTCCACACACTACATCCTATATACTGACCCTCCTGATATATCCTCCACACACTACATCCTATATACTGACCCTCCTGATATGTCCCCCACACACTACATCTTATATTCTGACCCCCCTGATATATCCTCCACACCACATCCTATATACTGACCCTCCTGATATATCCTACACGCACTACATCCTATATACTGACCCTCCTGATGTTTCCTCCTCACTACATCCTATATACTGACCTTTCTGATATATCCTCCACACTACATCCTATATACTGACCCTCCTGATATATCCTCCACACTACATCCTATATACTGACTGTACTGATATATCCTTCACACACTACATCCTATACACTGACCCCCCTGATATATCCTCCACACACTACATCGTATATACTGACCCTACTGATATATCCCCCACACACTGCATCCTATATACTGACCCTCCAGAAATATTCTCCACACACTACATCCTATATACTGACCCTCCTGACGTATCCTCCTCACTACATCCTATATACTGACCTCCTGATATATCCTCCACACTACATCCTATATTCTGACCTTCCTTACATATCCCCCACACACTACATCCTATATACTGACCTTCCTTACATATCCCCCACACACTGCATCCTATATACTGACCCTCCTGATATATCCTCCACACTACATCCTATATACTGACCCTCCTGATATATCCCCCACACACTACATCCTATATACTGACCCTCCTGATATATCCTCCACACTAAATCCTATTTACTGACCCTCCTGATATATCCTCCACACACTGCATCCTATATACTGACCCTCCTGATGTATCCTCCACACACTACATCCTATATACTGACCCTCCTGATATATCCTCCGCACTACATCCTATATACTGACCTCCTGATATATCCTCCACACACTACATCCAATAAACTGACCCTCCTGATATATCCTCCACACTACATCCTATATACTGACCCTCCTGATATATCCTCAACACACTGCATCCTATATACTGACCCTCCTGATGTATCCTCCACACACTACATCCTATATACTGACCCTCCTGATATATCCTCCGCACTACATCCTATATACTGACCTCCTGATATATCCTCCACACACTACATCCTATATACTGACCCTTCTGCTATATCCTCCACACACTAGATCCTATATACTGACCCTCCTGATATATCCTCCGCACTACATCCTATATACTGACCCTCCTGATTTATCCTCCACACACTACATCCTATATACTGACCCTCCTGATATATCCTCCGCACTACATCCTATATACTGACCTCCTGATATATCCTCCACACACTACATCCAATATACTGACCCTCCTGATATATCCTCCACACTACATCCTATATACTGACCCTCCTGATATATCCTCCACACTAAATCCTATTTGCTGACCCTCCTGATATATCCTCCACACTACACCCTATATACTGTCCCTCCTGATATATCCTCCACACTACATCCTATATACTGACCCTCCTGATATATCCTCCACACACTACATCCTATATACTGACCCTCCTGATGTATCCTCCTCACTATATCCTATATACTGACCCTCCTGATATATCCTCCACACTACATACTATATACTGACCCTCCTGATATATCCTCCACACACTACATCCTATATACTGACCCTCCTGATGTATCCTCCTCACTACATCCTATATACTGACCCTCCTGATATATCCTCCAGACTACATCCTATATACTAACCCTCCTGATATTTCCTCCACACACTACATCCTATATACTGACCTTTCCGATATATCCTCAACACTACATCCTATTCACTGACCCTCCTGATATATCCTCCGCAGTACATCCTATATACTGACCCTCCTGATATATCCTCCACACCAAACATTCTATATACTGACCCACCTGATATATCCTCCACACTACATCCTATATACTGACCCTCCTGATATATCCTCTACACACTACATCCTATATACTGAGCCTCCTGATATATCTTCCACACACTACATCCTATATACTGAGCCTCCTGATATATCTTCCACACACTACATCCTATATACTGACCCACCTGATATATCCTCCACACTATGTCCTATATACTGACCCTCCTGATATATCCTCCACACAAAACATTCTATATACTGACCCACCTGATATATCCTCCACAGTACATCCTATATACTGACCCTCCTGATATATCCTCCACACACTACATCCTATATACTGACCCTCCTCATATATTCTGCAAACACTACATCCTGTATACTGACCCTCCTGATATATCCTCCACACACTACATTCTATATACTGACCTTCCTGATATATCCTCCACACACTAGATCCTATATACTGACCCTCCTGATATATCATCCACACTACATGCTATATACTGACCCTCCTGATATATCCTCCACACACTACATCCTATATACTGACCCTCCTGATATATCCTCCACACACTACATCCTATATACTGACCTCCTGATATATCCTCCACACTACATCCCATATACTGAGCCTCCTGAAATATCCTCCACACTACATACTATATACTGATCCTCCTGATATATCCTCCACACTACATCCTATATACTGAGCCTCCTGATATATGTCCTCCACACTACATCCTATATACTGAGCCTTCTGATGTATCCTTCACACACTACATCCTATATACTGACCCTCCCGATATATCCCCCACACTACAAGCTATATATATTGACCCTCCTGATATATCCTCCACGCTACATCCTATATACTGACCCTCCTGATATATCCTCCACACACTACATCCTATATACTGACCCCCCTGATATATCCTCCACACACTACATCCTATATACTCACCGCTCTGAAAAATCCTCTACACACTACATCCTATATACTGACCCTCCTGATATATCCTCCACACACTACATACTATATACTGACCCTCCTGATATATTCTCCACACACTACATCCTATATACTGACCCTCCTGATATATCCTCCACACTACCTTCTATATACTGACCCACCGGATATATCCTCCACACTATATCCTATATACTGTCCCTCCTGATATATCCTCCACACAAAACATTCTATATACTGACCCACCTGATATATCCTCCACAGTACATCCTATATACTGACCCTCCTGATATATCCTCCACACACTACATCCTATATACTGACCCTCCTCATATATTCTCCAAACACTACATCCTGTATACTGACCCTCCTGATATATCCTCCACACACTACATCCTATATACTGACCCTCCTGATATATCCTCCACACACTACATCCTATATACTGACCTCCTGATATATCCTCCACACTACATCCCATATACTGAGCCTCCTGAAATATCCTCCACACTACATACTATATACTGATCCTCCTGATATATCCTCCACACTACATCCTATATACTGAGCCTCCTGATATATGTCCTCCACACTACATCCTATATACTGAGCCTTCTGATGTATCCTCCACACGCTACATCCTATATACTGACCTCCTGATATATCCTCCACACTACATCCCATATACTGAGCCTCCTGAAATATCCTCCACACTACATACTATATACTGATCCTCCTGATATATCCTCCACACTACATCCTATATACTGAGCCTCCTGATATATGTCCTCCACACTACATCCTATATACTGACCCTCCCGATATATCCCCCACACTACATGCTATATATATTGACCCTCCTGATATATCCTCCACGCTACATCCTATATACTGACCCTCCTGATATATCCTCCACACACTACATCCTATATACTGACCCTCCTGATATATCCTCCACACTACATCCTATATACTGACCCTCCTGATATATCCTCCACACTACATCCTATATACTGACCCTCCTGATATATCCTCCACACACTACATCCTATATACTGAGCCTCCTGATATATCCTCCACACACTACATACTATATACTGACCCTCCTGATATATCCTCCACACACTACATACTATATACTGACCCTCCTGATATATTCTCCACACACTACATCCTATATACTGACCCTCCTGATATATCCTCCACACTACCTTCTATATACTGACCCACCTGATATATCCTCCACACTATGTCCTATATACTGACCCTCCTGATATATCCTCCACACAAAACATTCTATATACTGACCCACCTGATATATCCTCCACAGTACATCCTATATACTGACCCTCCTGATATATCCTCCACACACTACATCCTATATACTGACCCTCCTCATATATTCTGCAAACACTACATCCTGTATACTGACCCTCCTGATATATCCTCCACACACTACATTCTATATACTGACCTTCCTGATATATCCTCCACACACTAGATCCTATATACTGACCCTCCTGATATATCATCCGCACTACATACTATATACTGACCCTCCTGATATATCCTCCACACACTACATCCTATATACTGACCTCCTGATATATCCACCACACTACATCCCATATACTGAGCCTCCTGAAATATCCTCCACACTACATACTATATACTGATCCTCCTGATATATCCTCCACACTACATCCTATATACTGAGCCTCCTGATATATGTCCTCCCACACTACATCCTATATACTGAGCCTTCTGATGTATCCTCCACACACTACATCCTATATACTGACCCTCCCGATATATCCCTCACACTACATGCTATATATATTGACCCTCCTGATATATCCTCCACACACTACATCCTATATACTGACCCCCCTGATATATCCTCCACACACTACATCCTATATACTCACCGCTCTGAAAAATCCTCTACACACTACATCCTATATACTGACCCTCCTGATATATCCTCCACACACTACATCCTATATACTGACCCTCCTGATATATCCTCCACACTACATCCTATATAGTGACCCTCCTGATATATCCTCCACACTACATCCTATATACTGACCCTCCTGATATATCCTCCACACTACATCCTATATACTGAGCCTCCTGATATATCCTCCACACTACTTCCTATATACTGAGCCTCCTGATATATCCTCCACACTACATCCTATATACTAACCCTCCTGATATGTCCTCCACACACTACATCCTATATACTGACCCTCCTGATATATCCTCCACACACTACATCCTATATACTGACCTCCTGATATATCCTCCACACTACTTCCTATATACTGAGCCTCCTGATATATCCTCCACACTACATACTATATTAACCCTCCTGATATATCCTCCACATGCGGTTAAATTAACACTTTAACTGTCATTACGATTACACGGTTCTTCATGTGTTGCTGAAATGATGCTTTGGTAACCATTTTATACACGACAGTGCTACTGGCAACTTATCGAGGACTGTGGATCTTTATTTCATGTGAAACTGCACCTCCCAGTATGTAATGGAGAAAGGTCTGTGACCCCTCTGAAACAATATTGTCACACACCATTTGGCTACTAATCATTCCAAGGAAGTAAACCATAAGACACTCTGGCCCCAGAGCGTCCGAGGAGCGGCCCACAGCCAACGTGATATGGTATATCTTCCACACACCATATCTCAATTTACTGAAGTGTGATATGGGGAGAAGGGGGTGTTATAGATGAAGTCATTCCCACTTGTAAGTTGTAGTTGGGGCTTGTGCACACAGTAGTGTCATGTACAGGGGATGTGTGCTGTGGTGCAAACGGTCCCTATATGGAAGTCCGTCCTAATACTGTACACAACGTAGTTCCACCATTTTTCCTTACGGACTCAGAATGAAATCCATCAGAAAATACTTCCTCGTTCCTACTTATGAAGGTCTGTGTAGGAGAACGCCAGTTATATCCAAAAAATCATTGGTTGAAAATCGTGACTGACAGCTGGCGTTGCATAACATTTTTGGCGCAAAGTGCATCAGCCTGCTAAAACAAGGCTTTTCGGGGTCTGCCCACTAGAGGGCGACACATCCATATTACAAAGTGCCCTCGTAATAACCCTACCAAGACCTATGATGTCATTTTAGGACAAAGCACTCACCATTTCTGAAAAAAAAATGTAGTAAAAAAGTTGCCGATAGGTGGCGCTGTAGCGTAGTTCTACCATGACAGACCTGCATCAGTTTCATGTCTGAAGCACTTTGTAGTGATTAAAGCTGGCTCACGGTGGTGGAGAGCATGGGTGAAAACCACCGCTTGTTGGCGACTATTTATCTACACATTTTTCATAAATGGCGCACGCATTGTCTGAAGTGGCCACTGTCTAAATTTCAGCTTATTTGGCGCAGCAAAAAGGACGCCCTCTAGAGGCCTCTGGGATTGTTTAGCTATTCCTGCATATATTTACTATATATACACATGTATGAAGTTCTGTGTAGGAGATCCAAAGATCATTGGTTGAAAAGTGCGACTAATAACCTGGCGCTGGATCACGTTTTTGGCGCTGAGTACATGAGCATGCAAAACAAACCTTTTCAAGGATGGCCCACCAGAGGGCGACACATTAGTATCAGAAAGTGCCCTCTAGTGTTGTAGAGGCATCAGTGTAAGAGATGTAAAAAAAAGCATAATATGACCCCCTAATATCCCCCTGAACAGGAGCGCGGACTGATAGTCCAGAGACTCCCAAGTAAAAAGTATTTAACAGAAATGTAACAATCCCATAAACAGAACGCAGCAAATGTAACGTCATATCATCGCCCCACGGTGGAGGCAACACTTAGAAATAATACCAATGTAATATAAGAATTCTACAAACAGTAGAGAAAAAACCCTTTAAAATGTTCAAAATGTTCTAAAAAGCAATAAAAAACAAACAAAAAATCACAAGATCTCGGCAGCGAGAAACAAGAACTAGTAGAGGAGTTGTGGCAGCGTCATCAGGGGTGCAGAACCTCACAGACCCTCAAATCATCAATGGATTCTGAAAGAACATCATCCGTTATGTGTGATAATGTGCTATACAGTATGAAGAAAAGAAGTAATACAGGTGAGACCTGCGACACGAGCGGCGACAGCAGATCCAGAGACGATAAAAAACGGCGAGGTAAATCAATCCGCTTCCTGCAGAATAATCCGCATCGTAACCACAGTGTCTCCTTATGTCTAGGTTCCCGCGTTATTAGGCCAAAGAAGGCCAGACCAGTAGGCGAAACACCTATGGAAGGTCCATATACACATATACCGTATATACTGACCCTCTACACTACATCCTATATATCCCCCACACGCTACATCCTATATACTGCCCCTCCTGATATATCCTCCACACTACATCCTATATACTGACCCTCCTGATATATCCTCCACACTACATCCTATATACTGCCCCTCCTGATATATCCCACACACTACATCCTATATACTGACCCTTCTGATATATCCCCACACGCTACATCCTATATACTAACCCTCCTGATATATCCTCCACACACTACATCCTATATACTGACCCACCTGATATATCCTCCACACTGTATCCTATATACTGACCGTCCTGATATATCCTCCACACACTACATCCTATATACTGACTCTCCTGATATATCCTCCACACACTACATCCTATATACTGACCCTCCTGATATATCCTCCGCACACTACATCCCATATACTGACCCTCCTCATATATCCTCTATACACTAAATCCTATATACTGACCCTCCGGATATATCCTCCACACTTTACATACTATATACTGACTCTTCTGATATATCCTCCACACTCTACATACTATATACTGACCCTCCTGATATATCCTCCGCACACTACATCTCATATACTGACCCTCCTCATATATCCTCTATACACTAAATCCTATATACTGACCCTCCTGATATATCCTCCACACTCTACATACTATATACTGACTCTTCTGATATATCCTCCACACTCTACATACTATATACTGACTCTTCTGATATATCCTCCGCACACTACATCTCATATACTGACCCTCCTCATATATCCTCCACACACTACATCCCATATACTGACCCTCCTCATATATCCTCTATACACTAAATCCTATATACTGACCCTCCTGATATATCCTCCACACACTACATCATATATATTGACCCTCCTGATATATCCTCCACACTACATTCTATATACTGACCCTCCTGATATATCCTCCACACTACATCCTATATACTGACCCTCCTTATATATCCTTCACACTACATCCGATATACTGACCCTCCTGATATATAATCCACACACTACATCCTATATACTGACCCTCCTGTTATATCCTCCACACACTACAACCTATATACTGACCATGCTGATATATCCTCCACACACTACATCCTATATACTGACCCTCCTGATATATCCTCCACACACTACATCCTATATACTGACCCTATTATTAAAATAAATACATACATATAACTGAAAGGCACATAAGTGCTGCTTTGGTAATAGGATAAGATCCTGGAATAAAAGAGTGTTGTACGTTTGTATAGAATAGTACAATAAAATGCTTTTATTCTTTAGATTTTTTCCACGATCCCATTTAATCCGGATGGTGTTAATGTGTTTGATTTAAGAATCCAGAGCATCTCTTTCTTTCTTGAATCTGGAATAGATCTATTAGAGATGTATTCAAGAGGGATGACCTTTAAACCTGACGGACCACAATTATGGGAGATACAGAAGTGTCGAGAGACGCTATGCTTGGAGTATCCCTTTTTGATATTGCATTTGTGTTGGGAAACTCGTGTCCTTAGGGCGCTACTAGTGCGCCCAACGTAACGTTGGTTGCATGGGCATTGTGATAGATATATAACGTACGAGGTACTGCAAGTTAATCTCTGCTGGATTGTAAACTGTTCTCCCTCTTTAATTTCAATTTCCTTGGTGTCGTGTAGAATATTTAGGCAACACTTACATTTTTTGTTGCCGCCCCTAAAGACCCCTTTCTTATGGCCTGGAATTTTTTCATCACATTTTTTCTTTTCTTTTTTGGGTCGTGAGGGTGCTACCAAATTTTTTTAAAGTTTTATTTTTTCAGAAAATACACATAGGATTTTTAGGTAAGTTGGTTTTAAAAAAAGGATCCTCCATTAGAATGGACCAATTTTTTCAAAGTATATTTTTGATGGGACCATGATGAAAACTATTTGGTAATGAACGCGGTTTTGTACTCTGTGTTAACCTGTTTAACTCCAGATGTTTTTAGTTTAGCAATTTTACTATTTTCTGTATCATTTTTAACTTTTTCATAAGCTGAATGAATGATGGGTTTGGGGTAACCTTTTTCGTGGAATCTGGTGGTAATGGTTTTTGCTTGTTCCACGAAGTCACTGTCCTTTGTACAGTTCTTTTTACTCTTTTGTATTGGCCATATGGAACGTTGATTTTCCATTTCTTGTAATGGCAACTGTGAAAACTTAGGCCTCCCTCACACAGGGCGTTTTATACAGCTGCCTTTTCAGCCCAGCGCTAAACGCTGTACAACACTCCCATTCATTTCAATGGGGCTGCTCACACAGGGCTGAAAACGCAGCGCCTTGCAACATTGCGCTTTGACAGCGATGCAAGTTCTATTTTGGGGCGTTTTCAGCCCTGCGTCGCCCATTAAAATGAATGGGCAGCGGTTTTAGCACTGCTGAAAACGCGGCAACACTTGGTGCCGCGTTTTTGGCAGAGTTAACCGCTCGCCGATTTTCGGGGTGAGGGCTTGCAATAGAATCCCTACCCCGAAAATCTGCCCCAGCTAGGTAGAGAGAAAAAAAGAAAGTAAATACTCACCTAGCCGCTGCAGTCTGGGTCGCGGCCGCTGGTCTCTGCCGCTGATCCGGGCTTCTTCAACACTCCCAAAGTCTTTTGCTGGAGGGCAGGTTTGAGAACCCCGCCTCCGGCAATAGAGTGCTGTGATTGGTTATCGGCACGCTCGATGCCCAATCACAGCCCTTCATTGACTGTCTCAGCCAATCTGCACCGGAAAGCTCTGATTGGCTGAGACAGTCAATGAAGGGCTGTGATTGGGCATTGAGCAAGCACCGACAACCAATCACAGCACTCTATTGCCGGAGGCCGGGTTCTCAAAGCTGGCCTCCGGCAATAGACTTGGGAGTGCCGAGGAAGCCCAGATAGGCGGTAGAAACCAGCGGCCGCGACCTGGACTGCAGCGGCTAGGTGAGTATTACTTTTTTTTTTTCTTTTCAGCATTCTTGGCTGCGTTTTCAGCCGAGCTGAAGACACAGTCAAAACGCTGGCATAAAGTATGCCAGCGCTGCTGAAACGGGGCGGAAGCTGCAGTAACGCAGCATTGCAAAATGCTGCGTTTCTGCAAACGCCCTGTGTGAGGGAGGCCTTAGATAACTGTTGGTGTCTACATGTTTGAAGTGTGTCCTGGTGATTATACAGTATGTGTGTTATCTTCAATTGATAATTCTAGATCCAGAAAAACAACTTTATTGTCACTAATATGGTCTGTAAACTTAAGATGGAACTCATTCTCATTCAGTTGATTTATATAGTCGGACATTCCTTGGTTACTGCCTCTCCAGATAATGGGGATGTCATCAATGTATCTTTTGAATAATTTTATACGAGGATCATTGAATCTTGTCCTCTCAAAAATCCCCATGACTAGATTTGCGAATGAAGGGGCACATTTCGTGCCCATAGCGGTCCCCAAGATCTGTAAATAATATGACGAGTTGTATAAAAAATAATTTGTTGCGTAGTATAAACATGATTGCCTTGTTGAGGAGTTCTTTTTGCTGAATGAGCATTAAAGGATCTTCTTCAAGAATGGTTCGTACAGCTTCTGTTCCTTGTTGGTGGTCAATATTATAGTATAGCGACTCTACATCAAATGTGCACCATAGGTGGTCAGGGGCCCATGTGATTTCTTGTAATATTTCGAGTATATGGCCTGAGTCCCTTACGTATGATGGTAATGAAATAACGTATTTCTGGAGTTGGATGTCAATATATTGTGATAATCTGTTAGTTATCGACCCCATCCCAGCTATGATTGGCCGTCCTGGAGGGTGGGATAGATGTTTGTGAATTTTTGGAATGTGATAGAAATAGGGACTCTCATAAGATATTTCACAGATGTACTTGTATTTGGCTGTTGTAAGACTGTTAGATGAATGTGCTTCTTTCATTAGTTTTCTAAATTCATTAGCGATGTCGTTAGTGGGGTCACTGGGTAATTTCACATAATATTTTTTGTTGTCAAGTATTCTTAGAGATTCTGCGTGAGACTGATCATAGTCAAGTATCACAATCCCCCCCCCCCCCCCCCATTGTCAGCCGTTCTGATAACTATATCCTCTCTGGTATGCAATTGTTTTAAAATAGCTTTCTGTGACTCGGTTAGATTAGATTTCACTGGAGCTTGTGTATCACACATATTTTTAAAGTCTTTTAAAGTATTATGGTAAAAGAGTTCTACGAATTCTCCTTTACTTTCAGTTGGATAAAATTTATTTTTTGATTTTAAATCAGTGGGGATGGGGTCATTGAGAGAGAAGATATCCTTTTGAATTTCAGCCTCTGTCGATGGTTTGCCTTCTTTGTTTTTTGTTTTTTTTTGTGTGTTCCATATACAAGAGGACGTTATCCTATGCCCCTTTATATTCTTTTAATTATACAACAGGTTCAATTATATGGGCAATCCATTAATGGGTTAAAACTTGAACGCTAATCCATACTCCATCCTTCCATCTATCCTTAGCAGTGCCGTGACGTACATTCTACTACACGTCAAGACGCTGCCTACATCACTACTAAAGTTGATATACAATTGAGGTATTGGCACGTAGATTATGACCTACGTCATTACGCCAGTCCCCAGCGTCATGACGCGCCTAGCCGCGCGCGTCACGACGCCCTACCAATGGGATAGTGCGGAACACGGCACACGTCATCGCGCTGACCCCCAACGTCCCGGGATGCCACATTAAGATAATACATCCCCTCAAATAAAGCTATATATAGAGCAACGGGGCATAAACCTCCCTATTGCCCTATGTCTAATACGGACAGTTTTTTCATTTTATCTATGTTTATCAAATGGTAAAGATAATTTAGTGACGTCATCCCGTCCTAAACCCCTCCCATTTGTAACTCCTCCCCAAAATGCGCCCGCCATAGGACAGCAATTAGATCCATCATCAGACACATCAGGAGTAAGTTGTTTAATTTCTCTATATAAACCATATAGTTGCTATACATTGCTATATATTGTATGCTAGATAAAGGCCCTACAAGGGCTGAAACGCGTTGCATTAAAACTTTATTTTAAACTCATCAAGTGGATCAACCTTTTTTAAATCCCAAGAAGCGCTTGGATCATCATTTTTCTTTTTTCCTTTGGAATCCAACTGGGAGAAGAAACAGAAGAAGTTTTATTAGTTGCTTGTTGAGAAGAAAACAATGTCTGCTAGATATGCAGAATGGTTCAGTAGAAGCACTGAGAAGGTGAGGGCTGAGCAACAGATGGAGGGTGAGCAATCCTCTAAAGTACAAGAGACCAAAGAGTAGGCAGAAGGTGAGGCTGCTGAAGCTGAGAAAGCCACTAAAGAAGCAGAGACTGAAAGGGGGGGCCTCAGAAGATGTGTGTGAAGAGAACAATATAGAAGTTGCAGAGAATAGCAAAACAGAAACAGTAGAGTCAGACTCTAAACAAGTACCTGAAGAGGAGCAACTGAAGAGCCAACGACAGTTCATGAATGAGCAAACAATTGAGCAAGAGTATGAGAGATGAGTTGAGCAAGAGATTAAAAATTTTGAAGTTGCAGCTATCAGAAGTGTCAAACAAGGGACAACCACACTCAGAGAAAGACCTCTGAACATGGTGCTTCGACCTGGGAGAGTTAAAACCTGTGATAAAGTCTACGACCTTTATCAAAGGTGGGAGAACTATATGGTGCTATAGTACACAGAATGGCCTGCAGGGGGCTGTAGACAGACATTCAGGTACTAGAAATGATAGAGAAGTCCAGTGGGTGTAGCAGGAAGTAAGATAAAAGTATCAGCTCTGGCCATATTCAGGGTGAGAGTTGGTTAAAAGAGAGAGGCTGCAGAAACAGCAACTGTAGGAACTGTAAGCCTGAGGCCAAGAGCGGACCAGACTGGGCCCGTCATGTGTCTCACAGGGGAGAAAGTTCCCTAGACACCTGGTTGGGGATAGTGACAGAGACCCTGCGGGTTGTGAACTCTGAGAATTGTTATCTTCCTGCGTGTTGATGAGAAAACCATTTGCTGTGTGTGAAATAAAAGCTAGCAGACGCCAGAGTTGAAGTAATTTTGTTGTCCTGAGGCTTTATGTGTGTAGTGCCAACCTTCTTAGGAGGAGATGGAAATCTCAGTGAGCAAGTAACAACGAGGATACCACAAAGCAATATATAAATATGGCCTATGAGGGTCAATAATATTTATTGGGGACCTATGAGAGCACTGATACCTGGTGGGGCCCTGTGAGGGGCATTAATACAGGGAGCACAAAAAGGGGATATTATTACTAATGTGGGCTACATCCTATATACTGACCCTCCTGATATATCCTCCACACACTACATCCTATATAATGACCCTCCTGATATATCCTCCACACACTACATCCTACATACTGAGCTGCCCTCCACCAGACCTCATTGTTGGCTATATACTGTCTTCCTTGGAACACTTACTTGCAATTTTTTTAAGGCAAGATCTTCACTGTTTTTCCTGACTGTCTAAATACATTATTGTTCTTGGTCTGCCCATTCCTCCAGTCTTCATGATAAGGTAAATAACTTTCTGACATTGTTACAATGGACTTTTGGGAGTCATTCTATCATGAAGACCACATCTGGACTGTAGAAATGACTTGGCTTCTAGTGGTCTCTGCAGATCCAAAGCTGATTGTGGTGATAGGTGACCTCCCATTTAGAAGGGATGTCAATTAGATCAACAGTAAGAGTCAGTTACCATGGCTGACCACTTTATTTCTGGTCCTTCATCTTGACCATTAGTTTGTGCTTCTTCAAATGTGGTCCTCAGCATCCGGGACCCCAGGTGCTTGTAATCTTGCTGACTGTTGGTTTCTGCTACCCTATCTGAGAAAGAAGAGTGATGCCTATGTACTGATGCCCAAGACTGCGTCACGGATTCAGTTAATGCTGATCTAATGTGATGCTATGGCAATAGGCCTGTTTTAATGAGAGATCAAGATAATGTATAGTTAGTGGCTAGATGGTCAGGGTTTTTTTGTGTGTGTGTGAACGGTTGCTGGGATTAATACAACTGACAGGCGCTAGACTTTAAAGACGTTCTGGGTGTAAAAGTATGTTCCTGAGAGTAGTGTCAACCATCTTGGGTGAAAAAGATTGCAATTCTGAGTAGTGACTTACCTCCTAATGCCACAATGTATATGAGGCAGCGAGTGATCGGTCAGTTCCTGAGGTTATTGTGTTGGAAGCAGGAAAAAAGGTCAAATGTAAGGATCGGAGCGACTGTGACAAGGATCAAAGTGGAATGTGTAGACAATTTGGTCAAAGCATCTACAAAACGGATGGTCTTCTGGGGTGTTCCCGATATGTAGTGGTTATTACTTAAAGAAGTGGTCCAAGGAAGGACAACTGTTAACCAGCAACAGGTGTGTGTGTGTGTGTGTAAAGGTGTAATTTGAAGCTGTTGGGCCCTAATGCAAGAGCTGTAACAGGGCTCCCAAGTGTAATGCTTCATTCATAGTGCTAGTCTCCTTATATGGGGAAGATTAACTTATAGGCCCCCCTAGGTCCAGGAGTGACTGCATCCTGTGCCCCCATCATACTTACGC
Organism: Eleutherodactylus coqui; assembly: GCF_035609145.1. NCBI lineage: Eukaryota > Metazoa > Chordata > Amphibia > Anura > Eleutherodactylidae > Eleutherodactylus > Eleutherodactylus coqui. The sequence goes on along the minus strand of NC_089840.1, from coordinate 291,424,427 downwards.
CTCTGTGTGTGGGGCGAAGGCACCTATTTGGTTAAATCCCACAGAAGAGTGACTGTAGGACAAATTACAGATTAAGCTCCTGCCAGTGATGATAGAAAGGTGTCAGATCATACAAGACATTGTTGCTTGCTGTGTATGGGGTGGAACTACAGACCAGTCAGAGTGCCCGTGTGACTTCTGTCCACCACCGAGAGTGCCTACAATGGGAAGTAGACCATGGAGCAATGGAAAAAGGTGGCCTTGTCTGATAAATCATGTCTTACATCATGTGAATGGCCAAGTGTGTTACCTGGAGAAGAGATGGCACCAGCATGGGAAGAAGACAAACCAGCAGGTGTGATGGACAATGTTATGCTGGGTATTTGGGTCCTGGCATCATGTGGATGTGATACATGCCATCTACCTAACATTGTATAGGTAAGTACCTTCTTTATGGCATTGGGATGCCCTAATGAGAGTGTCCTCAGCGGGATGTACCCAGCCACACTACAAGAACTGCTCAGGAACAGGACAAAGAGATGAAGGTGATGACTTCTCCCCGATCTCATCCCATTGAGAGAAACACGTCCAATCCATGGAGGCCACACTGAGCAACTTACAGAATCCGCCTTTGGTGCCACAGGACACTTCAGAGGTCTGGTGGAGTCTGGGCCTCAACAGGTCAGAGAGGGACCAACACAATGTTAGGCCGGGGGTTTCATGGCTGATGGTGTGTTACTTATTGATGGTGCGATGCTTTCTCTCCCCTGCCTGCTTTTTATACCTCTCACCTCTAGAATATAACATTACCTATCTCCTGCTGATGGGTGAAGCGCCTCTCAGACCCGCTGGGTCCCCTCAGACCCGCTGGGTCCTCTCACTTTTTTTATTCAAATAATTTTATAGACTTTTCAAAACAAAGGCTACAAAGTCTTATAAAGGAATGCAGTGTATACAACCTTACATCTTCTATGCCAATATATAGTAATTATACTGAGTCTGCAGATGTAAACATCACGTACTCTGGATAATGAATCTGTAGTACCTGAAGATAAGTTATCATGCAATACTTCCATAACAAGATCAGCTTCTTCCTATACACTTTATCATTGTCCAGTAGATCAATGATACAGTAGAGGAGCTTCTTTCTTTGGCACACTTTTATAGTCTCTTAGAAATGCTATTATACTCTCTTAGGTACACTATTATACTTTTTTTTTTTGGGGGGGGGGGGTACTATGGCATCTTCTAAGGTTCATTATTATGCTCTCTTACGGTAGAGGAGCTATTACACTCTCTTTGGCACACTTTCATAGTCTTTTAGAAATACTATTACATTCTCTTAGGTACACTATTATATTCATTTAGGGGCATTGTTATGCTCTTTGACACATTTGTGTATTCTTACAGTGGGGGCACTGTTTTACTCTTAGACATTATTATACTCTCTTAGATACAATATTATATTCTCTTTTGTGCATTATTACCGTATATACCTTTAGGGACACTTTTATACTCTTATAGGCACTTTATTATATTCTCTTACTATTATTATATCCTCTTAGTCACTTCTAGTGTCTTATAGATATTTTAGCTTCCCTCTTCTCAGTTTCTACATGTCCAAGCTCTGTCAAGCCATACCATTCTTTTGCCGCTGTCTTTAGGGTTGTAGATGTGCTGTTGATTCATGCAGGAATTCATGACAGGTCTCAGGGATGATAATATGCAATGTATATGTCAAGCACAGGGCGCTACAGATATATTCTTGTGTTCCAAATCAGGGTTAGTATGAGCTGCTCGGAGAATCACATATCCCACAGCATTTGGGGAAATTGCAAATGATTCTGTTTATTTGTTAACAAGCCAAAGTATTTATAGTCCTTTCAAGCAAATACATTAAAGCCAGGCTAAAGGTTACCTGACTATTTATATGCATAACTTGTTATGCCTCCTTATTATTGACTAGCTTACCCGTCGCGCGTTGCTGCGAAGACAGACAGACATACGTTTTTATATATATATAGATAACAACCAATCACAGCACAGCTTTCATGTTACCTCAGCAGTATAAGAAATAGCAACCAATCGCAGTGCAGCTTTCATTTTACCTCAGCATTCTCAATATCCAGCAATTGTCTTGCGAAACGTTCGGCGGATGCATCATTTTGTAGTTGAACACTCATCCCGTTGCTCGTAATGCCTTTTGCTTTCGTGCTTGAGATGGAAAGGAAACGATCTCTGTCTGGGGGGCATAACTGTCGACGATGCTAGCTCGCGCGCCACCTATCGTAGGATAGATGTACTATGCCAGTAATCTTCCCAGGAGTGTACTCAACAACTTCCCAAAGTTTCATGGCGATTAGATAAATGGTGTCATAATGCATAAAAGAACAGACAGACATTTTTATATATATATAGACTAGCTTACCCGCCGCGCGTTGCTGCGAAGACAGACATTCATTCGTTTTTATATATCTAGATAACAACCAATCACAGCGCAGCTTTCATGTTACCTCAGTGGTATAATATATAACAACCAATCACAGCGCAGCTTTCATGTTACCTCAGCAGTAAGAGAAATAACAACCAATCACAGCGCAACTTTTATTCTGCCTCAGCAATATAAAAAATAACAATCAATCACAGCGCAGCTTTCATGTTACCTCTGCGGTATTATATATAGCAACCAATCACAGTGCAGTTTTCATGTTACCTCAGTGGTATAATATATAACAACGAATCGCAGCACAGCTTTCATGCAACGTCAGTAGTATAAGAAGTAGCCACCAATCACAGCACAGCTTTCATGTTACCTCAGCAGTATAAGAAATAGCAACCAATCATAGCACAGCTTTCATTTTACCTCAGCATTCTCAATATCCAGCAATTGTCTTGCGAAACGTTCGGCGGATGCATCATTTTCTGGTTGAACACTCATCCCGTTGCTCGTAATGCCTTTTGCTTTCGTGCTTGAGATGGAAATCAAACGATCTTTGTCTAGGGGGCATAACTGTCGACGACGCTCGCACGTGCGCCACCTATCGTAGGATAGTTGTACTATGCCTATAATCTTCCCAGGAGTGTACTCAACAACTTCCCAAAGTCTCATGGCAATTGGATGAATGGTGTAGTAATGCATAAAGGACAGACAGACAGACAGACAGACATTCATTTATATATATCAGGAAGTGAGAGAATTAGATTCTGTACGTAAAATTTGGACGCTAATTGTTTTGCGCATAGAATTGAATAATCGAGCTGGGACCCATTAGCTTTTCCTATTTATGACATATTCAATGCCCGTGCCAAGTTTCAAGTTTCTATGTGAGAAAATTACATTCCGTACGTAAAATTTGGACGCTAATTCTTTGGCGCATAGAATTGAATAATCGAGTTGGGACCCATTAGCGTTTCCTATTTATGACATAATCAATGCTCGTGCCAAATTTCAAGTTTCTATGACATTGGGAAGCGAGAAAATTAGATTCCGTCCGTAAAATTTTCTGCGAAGAATTGAATAATCGAGTTGGGACCCATTAGCTTTTCCTATTTATGACATAATCAATGCTCGTGCCAAATTTCATGTTTCTACAACATCGGGAAGTGAGAGAATTAGTGGCAATGATGGAAATCGAACGATCTACGTGGGGGGGTCGTAACTGTCGACGACGCACGCACGCACGCGCGCCATTTATCGTAGCATGAATGTCCTATGCCTATAATCTTCCCAGGAGTGTACTCAACAACTTCCCAAAGTTTCATGGCGATCGGATGAATGATGTAGTAGCGCATAAAGGACAAACAGACAGACACACAGACAGACATGCATACATTCAATTATATATATATAGATTACTAAAACCTAGCACTTGCAGTGATGAAAGTCTCTGAGCAAAACTCTTCTCTAGTCACATGTTGTTTGTTTCTGTCTGAGATCCTTAATTTGTCTTCTTTAAGAATTCCTGAGCTTAGTTAAGACTGACATATATGTACAGAAGATGAAATAAATAACTCCTTATCATCTGTTTTACTCTTTCCTGAGCAGAGTACATTTCTTAATCAGCAGCCTCGCTGCACATTTGTGTGAGCAAGCGTCCATCGCAGCCTTCTTCTTCAGGTCTTGTAATCTTATGATTGTCCTAGTTTTCTGAACAAAACATCTAAGTACGAGTGTCAAGTAAGCTAGAATATGCAGTGGGGAACAAGATGGTGTTCAGCAGACACTATGGTTTCTCTCACAAGCGGGAGCTTGCTTGTGCTTTTACAAACCCTATTACAGTCTTTCTCATACAGTTGTACCTTCTCAGCATTGATGAATCCATTAGTTGAGTTCCAGTCAGCAGCTCATTGTGCACACACAACCAGACTTTATTGTTGGCTACAGACTGTCTTCCATGGAACACTTACTTGCAATTTTGGAGACAAGGTATTAACTGTTTCTCCTGACAGTCCAAAGACCCTTGAGGTCCTTGATCAGCAGCCTATTCATCTGGTCTTCATGTTAGGGTAGGGAGTAGAGATGAGCGAACGTACTCGTCCGAGCTTGATGCTCGGGCGAATATTAGGGTGTTCGGGATGTTCGTTATTCGTAACGAACACGACACGATGTTCGGATGTTCGGGTTACTTTAACTTTCTTCCCTGAGAAATCATTTCTATATGCGCTCAATGGGGCCGGCGGCAGCAGCGCCAACCCCATTGAGAACATATAGAAGACAAATCCTTCTTCTCTGCCACAGCTGTAACAGCTGTGACAGAGAAGAACGATGTTTGCCCATTGAATTCAATGGAGCCGTCAATACAGCCGACTCCACTGAATGCAATGGGCTGCCGGCGATCGCGGGATGAATTGTCGGAAAGGGGTTAAATATATAAGCCCTTTCCTGCAATTCATCCAGAAATGTGTAAAAATAAAAAATATATATATACTCACCTGGTGCCGACAGACGGAGTTCAGCGCGGCAGGCTGCAGTTCTCCTGAACTGCTCTGAACAGCTGTTAGTAGTATTCAGCAGCCGGGGATTTAAAATCCCCGCCTGCTGAATAAGATGCCTCTGAATGGTCACAGCCTGACCAATCAGAGGCCAGCCCTCACTCACACCCATTCATGAATTCATGAATGGGTGAGTGAGGGCTGCCTCTGATTGGCTCAGGGGCAGGAGAGTGCTGTATTGACGGCTCCATTGAATTCAATGGGCTAACATCGTTCTTCTCTGCCACAGCTGTTACAGCTGTGGCAGAGGAGAACTTGCTGTGTCGTTCCCATCATTTTCTTGAATTGCCAAGATTTTCACACATGAAAACCTTAGCGAGCATCGGCGAAATACAAAAATGTTCCGGTCGCCCATTGACTTCAATGGGGTTCGTTATTTGAAACGAACACCCGAACATCGCGGGAAGTTCGTTTCGAATAACGCGAACCCGAACATTTTGGTGTTCGCTCATCTTTAGTAGGGAGCTTTTTGGCATTGAAACAATAGACTTTTGGGAGTCGTTCTTTCATGAAGATCACATCTGGACTGTAGAATTGACTTGACTTCTAGTGCTTTCTGCAAATCCAAAGCTGAGCGCAGTGATGGGTGACCTCCTATTTAGAAGGGATGTCAATTAGATATACAGTATGAGTCAATCAGTTACTATGGCTGACCACTTTATTTCTGGTTCATCATCTTGACCATTGGTTTGTGTGTTTTGTTTTTTTTTCAATTTTGATCCTCAGCATCTGGGACCTCGGCCGCTTGTAACCTACCCGACTGTTGCCCGTACTTAATGAGGATCTCTCAGTCGGACTGTCTCCTTTTTGTACTCCTTCACTATCCTTAGCAAATTAGCAAAAACTCCAAACATCATTTCTTCTCCACTTCTCTATGTAGTCCCCTACATTGTTATATAGATGTTACTCATTAGTATCTGGTGCCCTGCATGATTTTAAGCCTATATATGATGGCTGGTGGTGAATACAGAAAACAAACTCACAATGACATAATGTATACTGAAAGTGACAACATTCAGATTTAAAGGAAAAAGCAATTTAGAATCAAGTCGTGGACGGAGAGTATAGTAAATCTGTCACCCTCAACTGTTAGTGAGACTAGAGAAGGTCCTATAGACCAAGAACATAAGAAGGGTTCAAAGTTTCCTCCACAAACCACATACTATATACTGAATCCCTGGATATATCCTGTATACTCTACATCATATATACTGAACATCCTGATAAATCCTCCATACACTACATACTGACCCTCCTGATATATCCTCCACACTACATCCTATATACTGACCCTCCTGATATATCCCCCACACTACATCCTATATACTGACCCTCCTGATATATCTTCCACACACTACATCCTATATACTGACCCTCCTGATACATCCTCCACACTACATCCTATATACTGACCCTCCTGATACATCCTCCAAACACTTCATCCTATATACTGACACTTCTTTTATATCATCCTCACTATATCCTATATACTGACCCTCCCGATATATCTTCCACACACTACATCCTATATACTGACCCTCCTGATATATCCCCCACACACTACATCCTATATACTGACCCTCGTGATATATCCCCCACACACTATATCCTATATACTGACCCTCCTGATATATCCCCCACACACTATATCCTATATACTGACCCCCCTGATATATCCTCCACACTATATCCTATATACTGACCCTCCTGATATCTCCCCGCACAGTACACTTTGGTGTATCTCCCTTTTATGAGTGACAATTGTTCTCCATTCGTCTAGCTGTTCCTCCAGAAGATGCAGCCCCTTCTGGCACTTTAGCTGATGCTGCGGAGGCTGATGATGGTGGAAGCAGTTCGGAGCCTCGCACTCTATTCCCCGAGACCTGGCTGTGGGGACTGCAGAAAATGCCGTGAGTATTACAGACCCAAACATTTCCCTCTTATTCCCATGTAATAATCTAACTTCTTATCATCAAACCTACCTGGAAATATCATGTAAGGTCCTTGTTGTTTGTACCAAGTGGACAGGTAGATCCTTGGTCTGGTCTTTTGTTAAGGGTTCACAGGAATGGGATGCAGTTCTTGATGGTAGGACCTCAGAAATGAAGGGGTTTGTTATTTTGATCATAAATAAATAAGGTGTAAGACCTGTTTATGTAATGTCAGGAATATTTTCCATGGGTGCACCTACAGAACCATTGGCTGCAGACCATTGCCAGAAAAGATGGAATCCCGATCAATGTAGGGTTCACTCCTGGAGATCGAAGTTTGCCTCAGCCTACGATGAGCTACCTGTATCATCAGTTCAGGTTTCACTCACCTTCCTATATGGTTTCCAATCTTGAAGTACAATGGAAATGCAGCAGTAAAATACTGAGTCATTATTTAGAGGTGGGGAAAATAGACCGGCCAATCAGGTAAAAGAGGCAGACTGAAATCAGCCAATCAGGATGGGGACAACCCATGCAGTTCATGCAGAAGGCTCAGCTACACCTTCACCCCCGGCAGGTTGAAGTTAAACGCTGACATCACATCTGGCATCATGCGGCCGCTCTGATCCCCACAGAGTCTGAATGCTCCTGTTATGGTATAAGAACATGATTGACACTTTCTACTAAGACCTGTGTGTGTGATATTACTAGTGGGATGGAACTAATTATTACTCCACTCTGAAGTCAGTGGATGCTGGCTCGCTGTGCCACTAAACTGATTTAGCTTAGGTCTAGAGGCTTCACCTGCGGTTCCCTGGTTTTTGCCCTTTAACCACACCAATCAGGATTTGGTCTCTACTGTGGAGAGCCCAGTAATAGTCTCAGTTATGTCGCTGCTGACACAGCGCAGTCAGAACTGCCATAATGCAGTGTCGGAGGTTGTAAACAGAAATGTAGTCGGGAAACATAACCTAAGTCAGAACAGGTGAAATTCTTGCACACGGTTTTCCATAACGTGGTACCAGAGGGTGCAGCTGGAGACGTGGTCGTGGAACAGAGCTTAGGTAGAATATTTGCATAGTGCTGAGAGAGGCTGAGGCCAGGGCAGGGAGCAGACAAAATGAACATGGTCAGGAGAGAAAAAGTCAGTAAAGCTGAATAGGGCAGACCAAAACCAGAAGAGCAGACAGAACACCGTAACACCTTTGCATGCTATCAGAGTAATTCCTCAGACACCTGCTAGCATGGAAGGGTGTCTAGAATAGCCAGAGACTTGTCTGGGTGGGCCGGGGATGGAAAACCTGGGTGTGCACTGATCTTCAAGAGGTGAGCTGGTCACACATGTGCACTCTGTGAGGACCAGTAAACTGACATGCGGTGCGGCATCTGCTGTAGTCAACACAAGACACATGGAACTGGCCATGACCAACAACAGGAGAAGGTAGGGGATGTCATCACTCATGACCAATGGCTGTAACAGTCTCTATTCCACCCAGACCATTCTGCTGTTCCAATCTTATCCCAGAAACAGAGCTCTAGATATAATGCAGGGTTAGCTATGACTGTCAGACGCCCACTGAGCACGTAATCTAGTTATGTCGCATCAGACCTGGACATTTAATGGTTCTTCATGTTCCCACTTTACCTCCCTTCATTATCTGCAGGGACAATGGTTCTGCTGAGATGTCGGTGAGCGTCCCTCACACCATCACGGAATGGAGCGCCCAGACCTTCTGCGTTGGACCTGGAGGTTTCGGTCTCTCTCAGCCAGTTTCTCTCAAAGCCTTCCAGCCGTTCTTTGTAGATCTGACCCTTCCTTACTCCGTGAAGCGAGGAGAGAGCTTCAATCTTAAAGTCTCTGTGTTCAACTACCAGACTGATCCGATGATGGTAAGTATTCTTCTGTTGTAAGATATTTGGAGACTTCATGAAAGTGAAGGAAACCAGGGCCAAGGAGACAGAATGCGAAGTGTGACTCCATTAAGACGATTCCATCCAGGAGTGTCCACACTATTAATGATGGCTGACAATACTGTCTGTTCCCTGCAGTCTGTAACTCTAATATCACCCTATATCACTCTATATTAATGTACATATATGACTGTTTACCCCTCAGATCGCAGCCTCTCTTCCATCTTCTGAGCATTTCAAGACTGAGAACAGCAAAAGCAGTGAGAAAGTCTTCTGTCTTCCCGGAGGGGTGAAAAAGACAGTTTCTTGGGTTGTGACTCCAAGTATAATAGGTAAGAATACGGGTATTTCCTACATGCCATGATGTCCATGAGATCAACACATCTTATACCACCGTGACAACCTCTGTCTGTAACTGCTGACAACCAGCCCCTGTATCATGTCTGAGAGGTAGTCACAGCCCCGCCCCCTGGTGATGACATCACTGATATAATTACATGATCAAACATGAGATGCGCACACCATATACTACCGTAACTGCGATTCATCTATTACTGCTGATAATCAACTTGTGTATCATGTCCAAGATGCTGTCATAGTCCTACCTCTTGGAGAGGATTTAACCCTTTCCAATCCACTGTCTGACGTCTGAAGACATTATAATTTAAGGCTGTACAGCTCCGATGTGGAAGACATCCATCAGGGTTCTCTTGCTGTATATTGCCAGCCTCCCTGCTGTCGGAGCCTATCCAATGTGTCACCTCATGCAGTACTGGCTTTAGCCAGCATATGGCGCCATTGTATAACGGCAGAAAAAGAGTAAGCCCCCTAGGAAAACCAGTATACAAATTGGATTGGAAAGGGTTAATAGTTTTACCTTGTAAACCCCATAGTAGTTTGTAATTTGTGCTAGTTTGATAGCTGTATTAGACCCTCTGACATAGCACTGTATCATGGCCCGGTATCCTGGCTGTGACCACAGATGAATTAGGCAGCCTATCAACAGGGGGTCTCTTCAAACATACTTTTTTAAGCTTAAAATGAGGTTCTGTTGTGTTCTGCCTCCATGTGTCCGGCCACTGCACTCATTTAAAGCATAAAAAAGTATGTTCATGTCCAATGGATCCCTCGTAGCGGACCTCTGTCTACTTGGTGCCAACCCTGTGACCGGGCCCACTACTCTTTGTATGTCCTGGAGTCCGTAACCTGCATTTACCCAGGTCTCAGCTAGACCCTCAGAGAGGGACCACCCTCTGCTCTCTACAGTGTCCCCAGGATCAACTCTGTGGAGTCCACCTAACATGACAGCTGTAGAACCCCCTAGTTAAAAACCTGTCAGTGACCCGCTCTACGCTAGGAGCCCCTCTCATGACAGATATGATTATATGTGATTATCAGACATGGGATTTGCACACCTTTCACTACATTAATATCCTTTAATATAGGCTGTATATCCTGACTGACAGGTAGTCAAAACTCTGCCCCTGAGGATGACATCACTGATCACAGCCCCACCCCTGATGATGACATCACAGACTTTTGCTCATATTCCAGGAAAAATGAATATTACCGTGATAGCTGAAGCTGTGAAGAGTCAGGAGCTGTGCGGGGGCAAGGAGACGGTGATCCCCAAGAAGGGCCGCAGGGATGTAGTTATCCAGTCGGTGCTGGTGGTGGTGAGTAGCCGGGAGGGGATGACCGTGACGAGTCTCATGCTGGACTAGTACAGAGTTGTGCAGTCACGTAGATGCTGTGCAGGCATAGAGATGAGCGGATGGTGCCACCAGGAGGCGCCTCTTTATCATGTCACCCCTCCGCTGCCCTTTGTGTCTTTAGACACTAGATATTCACAGAGCGCAACGAGAAGCCATCACCTTCCATATATCAATAAATGAGAAGTTACAGTTGCAGCCACTCTCCGGTTGTTGTGCATTATGGGCATTTTTTTATTTAGCTGTGGTGACCATTTTTTAAAAGTTTCAAAAGGAAGTGCGGCCATATTGGTTGTCACTAGAGATGAGCGAACATACTCGTCCGAGCTTGATACGCGTTCGAGTATTAGCGTGTTCGAGATGCTCGTTACTCGTAACGAGTACCACGCGATGTTCGGGTTACTTTCACTTTCATCTCTGAGATGTTAGCGCGCTTTTCTGGCCAATTGAAAGACAGGGAAGGCATTACAACTTCCCCCTGCGACGTTCAAGCCCTATACCACCCCCCTGCAGTGAGTGGCTGGAGATCAGGTGTCACCCGAGTATAAAAATCGGCCCCTCCCGCGGCTCGCCTCAGATGCATTGTGACATAGCTGAGGGACAGTGCTGCTGGTGCCGGAGCTGCTATAGGGAGAGCGTTAGGAGTTAGTGTAGGCTTCAAGAACCCCAACGGTCCTTCTTAGGGCCACATCTAACCGTGTGCAGTAGTGTGGAGGCTGCTTTTTGCAGTGTTGCACTTTTTTTTTTTGGTATATCGGCCGTGCAGAGCATTGCGCCCTGCAGTAATAGTCCAGGGACAGAAGTGTGGAGGCAGGGAGAGCGTTAGGAGTTATTGTAGGCTTCAAGAACCCCAACGGTCCTTCTTAGGGCCACATCTAACCGTGTGCAGTAGTGTGGAGGCTGCTTTTAGCAGTGTTGCACTTTTTTTTTTTTTTGGTATATCGGCCGTGCAGAGCATTGCGCCCTGCAGTAATACTCCAGGGACAGAAGTGTGGAGGCAGGGGCAGAAGACATATATTATAGATTGAATATACGCATTGGTCCTTTTAAAAAAAATATTGGGCAAAAAATATATTTGGCCTGCCTGTCACTGTGCTCAGTGTTCTGGGTCCGTGTCTGCTGGGGGCAGTAGTTCTCCAAATAAATACGCAGCCAGCTAAGTGTTACAGCAGGCGTGCACCAAATTATTTCCTGGCTCTGAAATCACCGCTCTGTTGCAGTTAATAACAGTGCAACACTCTGCAGTTCTGTGACACACTCCAGGGACAGAATTGTGGAGGCAGGGCCAGAAGACATATATTATTGATTGAATATACGCAGTGGGCCTTTTCTAAAAAATATTGGAAAAAAATCTATTTGGCCTGCCTGTCACTGTGCTTAGTGTTCTGGGTCCGTGTCTGCTGGGGGTAGTAGTTCTCCAAATAAATACGCAGCCAGCTAAGTGTTACAGCAGGCTTGCGCCAAATTATTTCCTGGCGTTCCGTAAGCGAACTCAGCCTCCAACCACAGGCCAATAAGCGGCACATTTAATTACAGCGTTGTGTTTCTGCATTACTGGTAATACAGCATCCTGAGGGGTAGGGGTAGGCCTAGAGGACGTGGGCGCAGCCGAGGACGCGGAGGCCCTAGTCCGGGTGTGGGCACAGGCCGAGCTCCTGATCCAGGTGTATCGCAGCCGACTGCTGCGGGATTAGGAGAGAGGCACATTTCTGGCGTCCCCACATTCAGAGCACATTTAATGGGTCCACGCGGTAGACCGTTATTAGAAAATGAGCAGTGTGAGCAGGTCCTGTCGTGGATGGCAGAAAGTGCTTCCAGCAACCTATCGTCCACCCAGAGTTCTGCGCCGTCCACTGCTGCAACTCAGAATCCTCTGGCTGCTGCTCCTCCTTCCTCCCAGCCTCCTCACTCCATGAAAATGAGACATTCTGAGGAGCGGGCAGACTCCCAGGAACTGTTCTCGGGCCCCTGCTCAGATTGGGCAGCAGTGGTTCCTCTCCCACCAGAGGAGTTTATCGTGACTGATGCCCAACCATTGCAAAGTTCCCGGGGTCCGGGGGATGAGGCTGGGGACTTCCGGCAACTGTCTCAAGACCTTTCAGTGGGTGAGGAGGCCGATGACGATGAGACACAGTTGTCTATCAGTGAGGTAGTAGTAAGGGCATTAAGTCCGAGGGAGGAGCGCACCGAGGATTCTGAGGAAGAGCAGCAGGACAATGAGGTGACTTACCCCACCTGGTTTGCTACGCCTACTGAGGACAGGTCTTCAGAGGGGGAGGCAAGGGCAGCAGCAGGGCAGGTTGCAAGAGGCAGTGCGGTGGCCAGGGGTAGAGGCAGGGCCAGACCGAATAATCCACCAACTGTTTCCCAAAGCGCCCCCTTGCGCCATGCCACCCTGCAGAGGCCGAGGTGCTCAAAGGTCTGGCAGTTTTTCACTGAGAGTGCAGACGACCGACGAACAGTGGTGTGCAACCTTTGTCGCGCCAAGATCAGCCGGGGAGCCACCACCACCAGCCTCACCACCACCAGCATGCGCAGACATATGATGGCCAAGCACCCCACAAGGTGGGACGAAGGCCATTCACCGCCTCCGGTTTGCACCACTGCCTCTCCCCCTGTGCCCCAACCTGCCACTGAGATCCAACCCCGCTCTGAGGACACAGGCACTACCGTCTCCCGGCCTGCACCCACACCCTCACCTCCGCTGTCCTCGGCCCCATCCACCAATGTCTCTCAGCGCACCGTCCAGCCGTCGCTAGCGCAAGTGTTTGAGCGCAAGCGCAAGTACGCCGCCACGCACACGCATGCTCAAGCGTTAAACGTGCATGTAGCCAAATTTATCAGCCTGGAGATGCTGCCGTATAGGGTTGTGGAAACGGAGTCCTTCAAAAGTATGATGGCGGCGGCCCCGCGCTACTTAGTTCCCAGTCGCCACTACTTTTCCCGATGTGCCGTCCCAGCCCTGCACGACCACGTCTCCCGCAACATTCTACGCGCCCTCACCAACGCGGTTACTGCCAAGGTCCACTTAACAACGGACACGTGGACAAGCACAGCCGGGCAGGGCCACTATATCTCCCTGACGGCACATTGGGTGAATTTAGTGGAGGCTGGGACAGAGTCAGAGCCTGGCACCGCTCACGTCCTACCCACCCCCAGAATTGCGGGCCACAGCTCGGTGGTGGTATCTGCGGCAGTGTATGCTTCCTCCACTAAACCACCCTCCTCCTCCTCCTCCTCCTCCAACGCAACCTCTGTCTCGCAATCAAGATGTGTCAGCAGCAGCACGTCGCCAGCAGTCGGTGTCTCGCGGCGTGGCAGCACAGCGGTGGGCAAGCGTCAGCAGGCCGTGCTGAAACTACTCAGCTTAGGAGATAAGAGGCACACGGCCCACGAACTGCTGCAGGGTCTGACAGAGCAGACCGACCGCTGGCTTGCGCAGCTGAGCCTCCAACCGGGCATGGTCGTGTGTGACAACGGCCGTAACCTGGTGGCGGCTCTGCAGCTCGGCAGCCTCACGCACGTGCCATGCCTGGTCCACGTCTTTAATTTGGTGGTTCAGCGCTTTCTGAAAAGCTACCCATGCTTGTCAGACCTGCTCGGAAAGGTGCGCCGACTCTGCGCACATTTCCGCAAGTCCCACACGGACGCTGCCACCCTGCGCACCCTGCAACATCGGTTTAATCTGCCAGTGCACCGACTGCTGTGCGACGTGCCCACACGGTGGAACTCTACGCTCCACATGTTGGCCAGGCTCTATGAGCAGCGTAGAGCTATAGTGGAATACCAACTCCAACATGGGCGGCGCAGTGGGAGTCAGCCTCCTCAATTATTTTCAGAAGAGTGGGCCTGGTTGGCAGACATCTGCCAGGTCCTTGGAAAGTTTGAGGAGTCTACCCAGGTGGTGAGCGGCGATGCTGCAATCATTAGCATCACTATTCCTCTGCTATGCCTCTTGAGAAGTTCCCTGCAAAGCATAAAGGCAGAGGCTTTGCGCTCAAAAACAGAGCCGGGGGAAGACAGTATGTCGCTGGATAGTCAGAGCACCCTCCTGTCTATATCTCAGCGCGGTGAGGAGGAGGAGGAGGAGGAAGATGAGGAGGAGGGGGAAGACACAGCTTGGCCCACTGGTGAGGGTACACATGCTGCTGGCCTGTCATCCTTTCAGCGTGTATGGCCTGAGGAGGAGGAGGAGGAGGATCCTGAAAGTGATCTTCCTAGTGAGGACAGCCATGTGTTGCGTACAGGTACCCTGGCACACATGGCTGACTTCATGTTAGGATGCCTTTCTCGTGACCCTCGCGTTACACGCATTCTGGCCACTACGGATTACTGGGTGTACACACTGCTCGACCAACGGTATAAGGAGAATCTTTCCACTCTCATACCCGAAGAGGAAAGGGGTTTGAGAGTGTTGCTATACCACAGGACCCTGGTGGACAAACTGATGGTAAAATTCCCATACGACAGCGCTAGTGGCCGAAGGCGCAGTTCCGAGGGCCAGGTAGCAGGGGAGGCGCGGAGATCAGGCAGCATGTACAGCACAGGCAGGCCAACACTCTTTAAGGCCCTTGACTGCTTTATGGCTCCCCAGCAAGACTGTGTCACCGCTCCCCAGTCACGGCTGAGTCGGCGGGAGCACTGTAAAAGGATGGTGAGGGAGTACGTAGCCGATCGCACGACCGTCCTCCGTGACGCATCTGCCCCCTACAACTACTGGGTGAAAAAAAGAAACACAGCAGCACTCCAAGGATTTAGCCACACCGCTGGTGCAAGGCACTATGCAATAGCCCAGTTAGGGTCCCGACTCCCTGGGTCCACTGTTGATCAGCAATGTAGAAAGGAGGAACCAGGCAGCATTCATTGAAATCTTCTTTATTAAATAGCCATGAGGAAGCAAGCAGCCACGTATCGACCCTGTGCTCGGGTCTTTATCAAGCTTGATAAAGACCCGAGCACAGGGTCGATACGTGGCTGCTTGCTTCCTCATGGCTATTTAATAAAGAAGATTTCAATGAATACAACTACTGGGTGTCGAAGCTGGACACGTGGCCTGAACTCGCGCTGTATGCCCTGGAGGTGCTTGCTTGTCCTGCGGCTAGCGTCTTGTCGGAGAGGGTGTTTAGTGCGGCTGGGGGAATCATCACAGATAAGCGTACCCGCCTGTCAACCGACAGTGCCGACAGGCTAACACTCATCAAGATGAACAAAGCCTTGATTTCCCCAGACTTCTCTTCTCCACCAGTGGACAGCAGCGATACCTAAGCAATAGGTAGGCTGCACCCGTGGATGGAAGCATCGTTCTGTATCCCCATCAAAAACGGGGACCTTTTCGCTTCATCAATCTGTGTATAATATTCCTCCTCCTCCTCCTGCTCCTCCTCCTGAAACCTCACATAATCACGCCGAACGGGCAATTTTTCTTAGGCCCACAAGGCTCAGTCATATAATTTTTCTAAACAATTTTTATATGTTTCAATGCTCATTAAAGCGTTGAAACTTTCACCTCAACCAATTTTTATTTTAACTGGGCTGCCTCCTGGCCTAGTTACCAATTAAGCCACATTAACCAAAGCGATTAATGGGTTTCACCTGCCCTCTTGGTTGGGCATGGGCAATTTTTCTGAGGTACATTAGTACTGTTGGTACACCAATTTTTGGGGCCCTCGCCTACAGTGTAATCAAATTAATTTTTAGCCCACCTGCATTACAGCTGACGTTACATCAGCTGTGTTGGGCACTGCAATGGGATATTTTTATGTACCGCTGGTGGCTTCCTGGCAGCCACCCATGCTGTGGGTCCACAGGGAGTTGTAAATGCATCTGTTTCCACTTCTAAAGAACCCCAGTCTGACTGGGGCATGCAGTGTGGGCCGAAGCCCACCTGCATTAAACATGACATTATTACCTCAGCTGTGATGGGCAATGCAATGGGATATTTTTATGTACCGCCGGTGGGTTCCAGGGAGCCACCCATGCTGTGGGTCCACAGGGAGTTGTTAATGCATCTGTGTCCACTTCGAAAGAACCCCAGTCTGACTGGGGCATGCAGTGTGGGCCGAAGCCCACCTGCATTTCATCTGACGTTAGCTCTGCTGTCCAGGGCACTGCAATGGGATACATTTATGTACAGCGGGTGGGTTCCAGGGAGCCACCCATGCTGTGGGTGCACACGGAATTCCCATTGCGGAGTTGTACCTGCCTGTGACTATTTATAAAAAAACGCGGTCTGACTGGGGCATGCAGACACCTTGACAGAATGAATAGTGTGTGGCACATAGGTTCCCCATTGCTATGCCCATGTGTGCAGCTCCAGATGGAGGTGGCACAGGATTGGATTTCTCATTGCTTCTGTACAGCATTGTGGACTATCGCCCCGCCCCTTTTAAAGAGGGTCGCTGCCTAGCCGTGCCAACAATCTGCAGTGTGTGCCTGCGGTTCCTCTGGCAGACGCACTTATAAATAGACATGAGTGTGGCGTGGCATGAGGGCAGCTGAAGGCTGTGCAGGGACAATTTGGTGTGCGCTGTGGACACTGGCTCGTGCGGGGGTGGGGGTTGGGGGTTGGGCAGCATGTAACCCAGGAGAAGTGGCAGCGGAGTGTCATGCAGGCAGTGATTGTGCTTTGTTGGAGGTAGTGTGGTGCTTAGCTAAGGTATCCATTGCTAATGAGGGCTTTTCAGAAGTAAAAATTGTTGGGGGGGGGGCACTCTTGACGCTATTGTGGCTTAATAGTGGGACCTGGGAACTTGAGATGCAGCCCAACATGTAGCCCCTCACCTGCCCTATTCGTTTCTGTGTCGTTCCCATCACTTTCTTGAATTGCCCAGATTTTCACAAATGAAAACCTTAGCGAGCATCGGCGATATACAAAAATACTCGGGTCGCCCATTGACTTCAATGGGGTTCGTTACTCGAAACGAACCCTCGAGCATCGCGAAAAGTTCGTCTCGAGTAACGAGCACCCGAGCATTTTGGTGCTCGTTCATCTCTAGTTGTCACTAATCAACTACCTTCTTGGTAGGTTATCACTTTGGTGGACATTGAGCAGGTTGACAGAAGGATAGTGCTTCAGAAGACTCTAAAATACCATTCAAAAGTGGCAACCAATATGGCCGCACTTCCTGTTGTCACTTTCTCCAAGTTAGTCACCACAGAAATGCAGCATTAAAGATGATTTACTGAACTTTTTTTCTTTCAGCCTGAGGGGACTGTAGTGGAGAAGACACACAACTCTCTGCTGATCATGGATGGTAATCCTCAGAAGATATCTACTTAGATGCCTCTTCCTCCTGTACAGTCACTGTGTGCAGCCTTTTCCTCCCGTGCAGTCTCTTCCATCTCTGCAGTCACAGGTTGCAGTCTCTTCTTCCAGTGCAGTTGTTATGTGCAGTCTATTCCATCTGTGCAGTCAGGGTGTGTAGTCTCTTCTTCTTGTGTAGTCTCTTTCCCCTGTGCAGTTGCTTTGTTCAGTCTTAGAGATGAGCGAGTATACTCGCTAAAGGCAATTGCTCAAGCGAGCATTGCCTTTAGCGAGTATCTCCCCCGCTCGAGACTGCAGGTTCGGGTGCCGACGCGGGGGAGCGGTGAGTAGCAGCTGTCAGCAGGAGGGAGCTGGGGGGGAGAGAGGGAGAGAGAGATCTCCCCTCCGTTCCGCCCCGCTCTCCCCCGCAGCTGCGTGCCCGCTGCCGACACCCGAACCTGCAGTCTCGAGCGGGGGATATACTTGCTAAAGGCAATGCTCGCTCGAGCAATTGCCTTTAGCGAGTATACTCGCTCATCTATATTCAGTCTCTTTCCCCTGTGCAGTCTCTTCCATCTCTGCAGTCACAGGTTGCAGTCTCTTCTTCCAGTACAGTTGTTATGTGCAGTCTATTCCATCTGTGCAGTCAGGGTGTGTAGTCTCTTCTTCTTGTGCAGTCTCTTTCCCCTGTGCAGTTGCTTTGACAGTCTCTTTCCCCTGTGCAGTTGATGCATACAGTTGTTCCTTCCTGAGCAGTGTCTTCTTCCTGTGCAGCTACTCTGTTGAATTTCTTCTTCCTCTGAAGTCTCTTCTTCCTCTGCAGTCTCTTCCTCCTGGACCCTGATCTGCTTGTGCTTCAGACTTCTGCCTTCAGTTTCTAGCACAGAATATCTGAGACCCGCACTGTTGATCATCAGCACTCTGATACATTTGTAGCAACATAACAAAACTTTTTTGTTTCAGGTAATTCTGTAACAGAGAAGGTGAAGCTTGAGTACCCCCCCTCATCTGTTCCGGGGTCACTTAAAAACTTCTTCAGTGTTTGCGGTGAGTACAGAGCAATGGGGAAAGTGATAAAGGGGTTCTCTGCTGCTAGGACCCCTAGTGATCAGTTGTAATCCGTGGAGGAGCCTGGCAGTGAGCATTCCTTTTCTCTGCAGCTCCCCTACAGGAGAAATGTAGCATTACACAGTTCTCATTGAAATTAATATACTATATGTAACGTACATGTATTTTAGGTCCTCCAGAGGGGGAATGCTCTAAGTAACTCTCTCCCTTTCTCATATATATATATATATATTCATTAGAATTTGTATACAGGGCGTATCCTAACAACCTTCATATTTCTGTTGCTGCTGCACTCTTCCCATTAACCGCTCCCCAATGTGCACTATACATATACGATGCATGTCGGATACCTTGTATGGAGTAGGCTTGGGAGCCAGGCCCACTCCATACATGGCAATTGTCTATTGCCTCTGACAGCTGGCACCCGCCAACAACAGTCACAATCAGAGAACACAAATTGTGGCTGCTAATCTTTAAATGTTGGCATTTTAATGTTCTGAACGCCCTTTGCATGATGAGATTATAGGGTTCTGTTCAGATGTCCATGCAGCCTGAGCTGCCATGACCTTGCCTGTTAAGGCATGCCTGTGGCATCTTTTAATAGAATGCCTTTTAACCCTTTCCTGTCCCAGGGCATTCATGTATTTCCTGGGTGGGAAAGGGTCCCTGCAAATGTGCGTACACTTACACCCTTTGGATGGTGCGTTTACAGAAGCTGAGCCTGTGACTTTCACAGCTAGAGCCAGCTGCAACAGCAGGGAGCGGCAATAACATTGATCCCTACTGTTAACACCTTACACAGAGGGATTAATGTTGTTTGTGGCATGTCAAAAGTTTACAGAAGGAAGGGTGCTCCCTCTGTCATGTCATTGACCCTCAGCCATGTAATTGCAGAGGGCTTATGGGTTCCCATGGCAACCAGATACTAGTCAGTGATGTCCGCGTTTTGCTATGGCCTGTGATCACTGTAATAACTGATAATGCATTGCAGTACAGAAGTACAGTGTATTATCAGAGTGATCATAGCATCGCAAGTTCAAGTCCACTACAGGGACATAAAAAATGTAATAAGAAAAATATTTTTTTTGCACACTTCCCCTCTTTTGTTTAAAAAAAAAAAAACACAATTGGTGTCAGGACATGAGTGACAGCATGTACAATAAACTGAACACATGTTTTACTGTACACAGCAAATGTTGTTAAAAAAAACTAAGCCAAAATCAACTTTGTTATTGTTATAATCGTATCAACCCGCAGAGAAAAAAATCATGTAATTTATGCTGCATGTTTAATGCTGTAAAGAAAATAAAAACAATGGCAGAACTGAGGAGAGTTTTCTCCGTTACCTCCAAAAAATGTAATGAAAGTTATACAATACATTAAATGTACAAGAAAATGGT
Source organism: Eleutherodactylus coqui (assembly GCF_035609145.1). NCBI lineage: Eukaryota > Metazoa > Chordata > Amphibia > Anura > Eleutherodactylidae > Eleutherodactylus > Eleutherodactylus coqui. The sequence continues at coordinate 291,404,191 of NC_089840.1, read as the reverse complement.
ACCAATAAAAACTACAGCTCGCCGCGCAAAAAACAAGTCCTTATAATAATAATCTCTATTTGTATAGCACCAACATATTCCGCAGCGCTTACATAGACAGGGGGATACAGAAAGACAAAAATGCAAAAATCACAGAACCACGGTTACATAGTAATCAGTTGATGAAAACAATAGGGGTGCGGGTCCTGCTCCAACGAGCTTACATACTACAAGTAATGGGGGGATACAGAAGGTAAAGGGCTGGAGATGTGCACAGTATGGCGGGGTGGAGAGTGAGGGATGCTATACACAGACAATGGTCAGACATTTAGCATTGTGATCGGTATGACTGCAGGGGCAGGTGATGGTGGCTAGCAGGGATTGCAGTCAGCAGGTCAGTGAGCATGTTATCAGGCGGCGTACAGAGGGGTTTGTTTAGGGAATGCGGTATGCCTCCCTGAAGAGGTGCGTTTTTAGAGCACGCCTGAAGTTCTGCGAGTTCTGGATTGCCCGGATAGCCTTTGGTAGTGCGTTCCAGAGGACCGGTGCTGCTCTGGAGAAGTCTTGGAGGCGGGAGTGAGAGGTTTGTATTAACCCCTTGAGTGGCAGGTTTCCTACCACCCTGTCGTGCCCACCAGGGCAGGTTTTTTAAAATGGTCTAATCATTGAATTTCAACTAATTTTGCAGCTGCGTCTCAAGAGCCATAACTTTTTCATTTTTCCATTGACATGGCCATATAAGGGCTTGTTTTTTACGGGACAAGTTGTGATTTTTTTAAACAGGGGGAGGGAAAAAAGAAATGGCCAAAAAAGAAAAAAGGGGCCATGTCATTAGGGGGTTAAATAATGCATTAACTTCCTTCTCTGGGTCATTACGACGCACACGGATACCACATGTGTGACTGTATTTTTGATTTTTTACCAAGTAAAGGGAGACAAGTGTTTTTATAATTTTTTTTTTATAATTTTTTTACTTTAGTTTTTTTTTTTAACTTTTTTTTTTTGTCCCTTTAGGGGACTTCCACAGGGACCCATCAGGACCCCCTGATCACATTCCGGGGGTCCGATGGTGACAGCCCTTTGTATGCTGCAGTCACAGCCCTTTACATGCTGCAGTCACAGACTGCAGCATGTAAAAAGTTAAAGGAGATGTCCCGAGGCAGCAAGTGGGGTTATACACTTCTGTATGGCCATAATAATGCACTTTGTAATATACATTGTGCATTAATTATGAGCCATACAGAAGTTATAAAAAGTTTTATACTTACCTGCTCCGTTGCTAGCGTCCTCGTCTCCATGGTGCCGACTAATTTTCGGCCTCCGATGGCCAAATTAGCCGCGCTTGCGCAGTCCGGGTCTTCTGTAGTCTTCTATGGAGCCGCTCGTGCCAGAGAGCGGCTCCGTGTAGCTCCGCCCCGTCACGTGCCGATTCCAGCCAATCAGGAGGCTGGAATCGGCAGTGGACCGCACAGAAGAGCTGCGGTCCACGAAGACAGAGGATCCCGGCGGCCATCTTCAGCAGGTGAGTATGAAGACGCCGGACCGCCGGGATTCAGGTAAGCGCTGTGCGGGTGGGTTTTTTAACCCCTGCATCGGGGTTGTCTCGCGCCGAACGGGGGGGGGGGGTTTAAAAAAAAAAAAACCCGTTTCGGCGCGGGACATCTCCTTTAACACAGCAGAGATCAGAGGTTTTCTCTGATCTCTGCTGTAAGAGCTGGTACCTAGCTGTCCTCTGACAGCCAAGCACCAGCTCTCCCTGCCACAGAGACGATCGGCTTGCTTCTGACAAGCCGATGGTCTCTATGGCAACCTGTAAACAAAGCAGAACTTTGAAGCAGGAGATTGCCGGCAGATCAGCAATATCTTCTGCTGGTTTTTCAAAGCCCTTGCTTTGTTCTCTGTGGGTCTGTGCAGGCAGAGCACAATGTCACAGCTTGTGGCATTGTGCTCTGCAGCTCCCATAGTGATACATAGCCCGGAAATCTTCCGGGCTATATCACTATCGGCAGTGGAGCTCGTCCCGGAAAATTTCCGAGCGTGCCACTCAAGCGGTTAAAGGTGCGCTCAGTCTGGTTTCGTTAGCAGAGCGGAGACCCCGTGCAGGGTGATGGATTAATATGAGGGATACAATATAGGGGGGGGGGCGCTGCGCTGTGGAGGGCTTTGTGGATGAAGGTAGCAAGTTTAAATTGAATTCTGTATTTAATGGGCAGCCAGTGCTGTGACCGGCACAGGGCAGAGGCATCTGAGTAGCGGCAGGACAGGAAGATGAGCCTGGCTGCCGCATTCAGGATGGATTGGAGAGGGTAGAGTCTGGTGCAGGGGAGGCCGATCAGCAACGAGTTCCAATAATCGAGCCGGGAGTGGATGAGGGCAACAGTGAGCGTTTTTAGCGTGTCCACCGTGAGAAAAGAGTGGATTCTTGCGATGTTTTTGAGGTGCAGCTGACCTGTTCGGGCCAGAGATTGTATATAGAGGATAAAGGAGAGATCAGAGTCGAATATGACCCCAAGGCAGCGAGCATGTTGTCTAGGAGTTATGGTGCCACACACTGAGATGGAGATGTCAGGATGAGGTCGGTTAATGGAAATACCAGTAGGTCAGTTTTAGAGAGGTTTAGTTTTAGGTAGAGAGAGGACATGGTGTTAGAGACAGCGGGCAGACAGTCGGTGATGTTTTGGAGGAAAGGTGTAGAGATGTCATGGGAAGAGGTGTATAGCTGGGTGTCATCAGCATACAGGTGGTATTGGAGGCCAAATTCCCTGATGGTTTGTCCAATAGGCCTTGTCAACAGGAAAAGAAAGTTATGGTTTCTAAACAAAAGATGAAAATCCCCCACAATGTGTTGCATCCTTAGATCCAAATTAGGCAATGTCACTAAGGGGTTAAAATATAGTGTAATGCAATACCATAGTATTGCATAAGCGATCAAGCGATCCTAAGTTCAAGTCGCCTGTGAGGGCTAAAAGTCAAGGTAAAAACAAATAAAATAAATCATGAAAAAATATTAGAAAAAAATATTAATAATAAAAAAATATATACATTTTGCAGATAATAAATAAATTAAGAAATGTAAAAATTAATATCGCTGCATCCATAAAAGTCCAAGTTATCAAAACAGGCACATTATTAGTCCCGCTTGGTGCAAGAAAATATACAATGCCAGAAATGCACTCTTTTGATCACCCCGTCTCTAAGGAAAAAAATTAAATAAAAAATGGTTAAAAGTCATATGTACCCGAGAATCGTACAGAAAAAAACTGCAGCTGACCTCAGACAAAAGTCAGCCCCTCTACAATGGAAAAATAATAAGTTAGCCCGCCTGCAGACGGCCGGGTCGGATCCCACTGCGAGAATTCTCGCACCGGGATGCGGACCTGTGCCCCTGCACAGCCTGCGGCTTAACCGCACCCGGGGTCTCCTCTCTGCGCTGTCTGTCGGCTGTCGCTCAGCCAACGCATGTGAAGAGAGGAGACGGCCCGTCACTACTGACATTCTGCGAGACCCGCACAGAACTAGGACATGCCGCGATTTGTTTACCTCGCGTGTTTTTACGCGGACAAATCAATACCGTATGCCTAGGATTGCGTTATCTAATGCAATCCTATGCAGGCAGTCACGAGCGGGAATTCTGCAGGAAATCCTGCCGCAGAATTTCCGCCCGTGTGCAGGGGGCCTTATAAGGATCAGAAGATGACAACAGAATTTTTTTTTTGAGATTATTCATTTTCTTAGGCAGTGCTGCACAAAGAACTATATAAACTTTTTACATTGTAATCATAATGACCCACAGAATAAAAATAATGTACTCATTGTCAAAACCATCCGCCCCCAGAAGAAGTTGTCAATTTAGTGCAGACCTCGGCATGCAGTTCCATCTCAGGCAGATCTGTAACTGATGAGAGTTGTGGTGATTAGATGGACGGTCGAGTCTCCTGAGGCCCTAACAGTGGTTCCTCCCCTTGGCCTATAAGAGGCTCTCGGAGGCTCCTTGTGTGTAGTGACCTCTTCTTCTGCTTGTGTAGAGCTTGTTGACCACTAGACGCCCCTATGACACAGAGAAGAGATTTCACCCCATCACCAGAGGGGGGCGCATTATTGGGATGTAAGAAGCTAGATGGTCGTATCAGTGAATTACCTGCCATCTTGGCCAGTTGCCCAGACTATTAGGAAGTGTTGGGACCAGTGGATGCATAAGGACATGTACACAAGATGACTAGGATCACTCCAAAGACCACCAGTACAGAGGATTATCTGATCGTCCAACAAGCATCAGCAGCTCCAACTGTTTTGTTGTCTGCCATCCAGAGACAGGGGGCGCCATAATTACACCCCTGTGTCTGTTGGAGCCATTTCCAAGTGCTTGGCTGAAGGCCATTTGGTCTCATGGCATCCATTCCGTTTTGACTTCAAAATCCACTCACTGTCACCTCCGTGTGCAGTAGTGTCATAAACAACAAAAATGGACAGCTAAAGAGTGGAACCAAATTGTCTTCAGAAACAAATCCAGCTTTAGTTTGGGCGCTGACGATGGCAAAGTTTATGTCTGGAGAATTAGTGAGCACGTTAGTCCTGCCTTTGCTGTGGAGCAGCACACTGCCCCTTGCTGGTGTGGTGGTCTGGGGGGCCGCAGTAGTAAGCAAAAGACCACGGCACTCACTCTACCCATCCAGAGTGAAATACTAGGGGGGAGGCAAATTAGAGAAAATAGTATTTTTAAGTAGAGAAGAATCTTAGTTCTCTGTAGCGAAAAAAATCTAGTTAGATAGATGCAGAGCCACCAACAGGGCTATGGACATAAGCCCCTTGGGGAAACACGTATAGCAGAAAAGGGGGCAGCATATAGTGATGCACAAAAAAAGCTCCTTGTCTAAAGGAACATGCTTTATTGTTTCATAGTTTAAAAATTAGGCGACGTTTCGACCTGTACGACCTGTGCGGAACATGGACTCCATACCTTGTTTCATCTGTTTTTTGGCTTGAAAAAGACCTCTACAGGTCGAAACGTCGCCTAATTTTTAAACTATGAAACAATAAAGCATGTTCCTTTAGACAAGGAGCTTTTTTTGTGCATCACTATATGCTGCCACCTTTTCTGCTATACGTGGTCTGGGGGGCCATCACATACGACAGTCAGTCACCCCTAATAGTGGAACGAGGGACAATGACAGCTCAGCGTTATGTTCAGGACATCCTGCAGCCACATGTGTTCCTCTCATGGCGGCTTCCAGCAGGATACTGCTCAGCCGCACACACAAGGGGGTCCCAGGAATGGCTCCACAACATTGTCACTGTGGCTGCCCGATCACCAGATTTATCGTCAATAGAACATGTATGGAACCATCTGGGACACTAACTGCAACTGCAACAGCCTACGTGTATACATGATCTAGAGGTTCAGTAGAGCTGCTTTTCACAAAGGAAAACAAGCAACAAATTAAATTGCAAAGCTCCAATTGATCGTGAAAAAGGCCCGGGAATACCAGAAGGAGATGTACATACGCTTTATCGATTACAGAAAAACATTCAATTACATTGAACACGACAAGCTGTGGCCACGCCTAAGACAAATGGGAGTCTTGGGACATCTGGGGCAACTCATACAGTTGTTACATGCGAATCAAGAGGCCGCAATCAGGACCTCCAACAGTAACATGGAATGGTTATGAATCGGGAAAGGCATACGCCAAGGCCGCATCTTATCACCTGCATTGTTCAACCTCTATGCAGAGGAGATCTAGATGAATCCAACATCTGAGTTATAACTCACAGAAACAGAAGCTAAAAGACCTGGTTGTTAAAGAATGCAATGGCTTGAGACTATTAGAGTAGACACAAAAATTCAAATGATTGAACTGAAAGAAGAGGGCTGATCCATAAAGTGTCCAAGAGTCGGCCCTGATTAGACGGATAGAGAGATAAAGGCTCAATTACATTGTTTGTACAGCGATATAAGGCAGGATACCATACTGAACCTGTATGCATCCATGCCTGCCTGTAACACATCTTGTATCCAAGCTTTAGGCAGTGCAACAGGGTACTAGAGCCTCCATGCCTGCCTGTAACACATCTTGTATCCAAGCTTTAGGCAGTGCAACAGGGTACTAGAGCCTCCATGCCCGCCTGTATCACATCTTGTATCCAAGCTGGAGGCGGTACAACAGGGTACTAGAGCCTCCATGCCTGCTTGTATCGCATCTTGTATCCAAGCTTTAGGCAGTACAACAGGGTACTAGAGCCTCCATGCCCCCCGTATTACATCTTGTATCCAAGCTAGAGGCGGTATAACAGGGTACTAGAGCCTCCATGCCCCCCGTATTACATCTTGTATCCAAGCCTCCCTACAAGGGGTCGGTTTTACACAATAAATGATCCTTTTGCGCTGATGTGTAATCACTTACTGATATCAATGTTACAATCACAGAGCGTTCTATTCCATCCAACAACTTCTAGTGGAGAAATCGGTTTTTAATAATAAGTGTATGTCATGTTTACATGTAAAAACACCCACTTTTCCTCCAAAAAAATGGTGCATGGTGTTTTTTTCCATTTTGCCCACTTAGAAATTTTTTTTAAGTTTTTGATTACATTATTTGGTACATTAACCCCTTGAGTGGCACGCCCGGAAATTTTCCAGGACCAGCTCCACTGCCCATAGCCATATAGCGCAGAAGATTTCCGGGCTATGTATCACTATGGGAGCTGCAGAGCACAATGCCACAAGCTGTGACATTGTGCTCTGCCTGCACTGTCCCACAGAGAACAAAGCAGGACATTGAGAAGCAGGAAGATATTGCCGATCTGCCGGCAATCTCCTGCTTCTAATGTCCTGCTTTGTTTACAGGTTGTTATAGAGACCATCGGCTTGTCAGAAGCAAGCCGATGGTCTCTGTTGCAGGGAGAGCTGGTGCTTGGTTGTCAGAGGACAGCCAGGCACCAGCTCTTACAGCAGAGATCAGAGAAAACCTCTGATCGCTGCTGTGTTAACCCTTTACATGCTGCAGTCTATGTGACTGCAGCATGTAAAGGGCTGTCACCATAGGACCCCCCCCCCCACCCAGAATGTCATCAGGGGGTCCTGAAGGGTCTCTGTGAAAGTCCCCTAAAGGGACAAAAAAAAAGTAAAAAAAGAAAAAAAAGTAAAAAATTATTTAAAAAAATAAAATAAATAAAATTAAAAACACTTGTCTCCCTTTACTTTGTGAAAAATTAAAAATAAAATTACACATGTGGTATCCCTGCGACGTAATGACCCAGAGAAGGAAGTTAGTACATTATTTAACCCCTTAATGACATGGTCCCTTTTTTTCTTCTTTCCCCATTTCTTTTTTTCCTCCCAACGTTTAAAAAATCATAACTCCTTTATTTATCCATCAACGTCGCTGTATGAGGGCTTGTTTTTTGTGGGACGAGTTGTATTTTTCAATGGTGCTATTTAAAGTACCATATAATGTACTGAAAATCTTTTACAAAAATCTAAGTGGAGTAAAATGAAAGAAAAATGACATTCCACCATCCTTCAGTGCGTTTTGTTTCTACGGCGCACAAACTGCAACAAAAATCACCTGATAACTTTATTCTACGGGTCGGTACGATTACTACGATACCAAATGTGTATAGCTTTTTTTTTACTGCAGCACTTGCATTTTTTTTCAAAGACATTTAATTTTTTTAAATTATTTTCTGCTGCATCTTCTGCGCGCAATAACTTTTTTATTTTTCCATCGACGTACTTGAGCAAGGGCTCATTTTTTGCAAAGCGCCCTATAGTTAACGTTGGTACCATTTTGGAATACATACAACTTTTTGTTCACTTTTTATTGCATTTTTTTCTGGGAGACCGGGTGACTGAAAAAATGCATTTCTGGCGTTCTTTATTTTTTTTTCGGACTAAGTTCAACGTGCAGGGTTAATAATGCACTACTTTGATAGATCGGACATTTACAGATGCGGCGATACCAAGTATGTATTTTTCTTTTATGATTTAGATTTTTTTATTATACATCTGGCAAAAGGAGGTGATTTAAACTTGTATTACTTTTTTTTTTGTTTGTGTGAAAAAGTCATGAAAAAGAAAAAAAAACAATTACAATTTGGTATTGTCATAATTATACCGGCCTGTAGAATTACTTTAATACATTATTTATACTGCTCAGAGAATGCAGTGAAAAATAAAAATAAAAAACATGCTAGAATTACAGAGTTTGTTAATCTTGCCCCTAGAAAAAATGGAATAAAAAGTGACCAAAATCTTACTTGTTCCAAAAAATTAGATAAATGAAGACTGGAGTTCATCCCACAAAAAACCAAGCCCTTCTAGAGCTCCGGCAATGGTAAAAAAAATGAATACGGCTCATGGAATGTGGCGACACAAAAGCAAACCTTTAAGAAAAAAGATGTTTCAAATGTACAAAAATAGCAAAACATAAAAAACCTGTATAAATTTGGTATCGCCGGAATCGTGTGACGCAGAGAATAACATTATCACATTATTTATTCCGCATGCTGAATGCCGTAAAAATGAAATTAAAAAAACAAATGGCAGGATTTCTTTTTTCCCCCTAATCTCCCTACAATTTTTTTTACAAAAGTTATGCAATACATTATATATACCCAAAAATGATGCCATCAAAAAGTACAACTTGTCCCACAAAAAACAGGCCCTCACATGGCCATGTCAATGGAAAAATGAAAAAGTTATGGCTCTTGGAACGCGATTGGAAAATGAGTTGAAATTAAATGATTGGCCCATTTAAAATACCTGCCCTGGTGGGTCTGACAGGGGGGTAAGAAACCCGCCACTGAAGGGTTAAATGGTTCCACAAGATACAAGCTCTCATGTAGCTGCGTCACCAGAAAAATAAAAAGTTGTGGGTTTTGGAAGGTGGGGAGTTAAAAATGAAAATCCAAAAGCAAGCAGCAGGAAGGGGTTAAATGTTCAAAATCTCTATAGAAACCTGGACTGAGGTGAAATATAGAAATATCCATCTGCTTTATCTGCGTCTTTTCTGTTGACCAGGCGACATCATGGGACCGGCCATGAGTAACATCGGTGATCTCCTGGCCATGTCGTATGGCTGCGGTGAGCAGAACATGGCTGGATTCGCCCCGAATGTCTACATCCTCCAGTATTTACAGAAATCGAATCTAATAAACCCTGATGTGCTAGCGAAGGCCGAACATGTTCTGCAGAGTGGTGAGTGCGTGGCATTGTTCTATGGTGTCTGTGACTTTCTATGCCATGGTATACCAAGCTGTATCATATAATATTTGCAGCATACGGAAGTACAGTAGGGACCGACGCTCTGTACAAAACATAATTTGGTCATACGTAAAACTTTTTGGCTGTTACCCCTTATCTTATAGGAAGCGCCCGACAGATGGCATACAAGCGCAAAGACGGGTCATACAGCGCCTTCGGCAAGAGTGATCCGGATGGCAGCACATGGTGAGTGGGGAGAGTCTGTTCAGTGCTACATTTTCCATAATTTGGATTTCGATAGAATCTCCTTAATGTCTTCTGAGAGTAAAGAACAGAATTATATTACCAATATGCTGTATTAACCCTTTAGAGGGGGTTTCCACAAAAATACTATTGAAGAAGCTATCCTCAGGAAAGGTCATCAATAGTTGATCACCGAGCGGCAGGCTGACAGCGCTGATATGCACTGAGGTCAGAGCGGTAGTCACTGCTCCAACCCCTCTAGTGACCAGAGCTTCTATTTGCAGGTGCAGCTCCCATTGATTTCAATGAGTGGGACAACTGTAGTTACAAATGCCGACCGCTACACAGGGAGTCGGAGCAGTGGCTTCTGCTCAGACCTCAGTGGAACCTAATCAGCTGATTGGCTGGGATCCCGAGCTGCCGGTCTGGGCCAATCAACTATTGATGACCTATCCGGAGAATAGGTCATCAATAGTATTGTCATGGAAAACCACTTTAGGATGTGGCTCAGAGTTTATCAGCTTGTAAACTACTGATTACCTATCCTTTAGGATAAGCCATCAGAAGTAGATTGGCGGGGGTCTCCTGCCAATCAGCTGTTTGCCAGGCTAGTGTACTTGTGCACTGAGCTCATTTTTGCAGGAAGCAGACAGCTCTGTTCATATTGTAGTGGCCAGCTTGGTATTGCAGGCAAAACTTTCATTCCTTTTAAAGGGAACTTGACCTGCAATACCAAGCATGACCACTAGAGTAAAAGCAGAGCTCTCTGCTTCCTGCAGAAATCAGTTCTGCAAAGTAGTGCATCGGCTCAGAGAACAGCTGACTGGCGGGGGGCACGGGTAACCCCCAGTCTACTGTTGACGATTTAACCTGAGGCTAGGCCATAAGTAGTTTACAACCGGACAACTTCTTTAAGGATGTAATTATTTTTTGCAATTTTTATATTTATTTTTTCCCCCCATCTCCATTTTTCAAAAAGCCATACCTTTTTTTATTTTTCCACCCACCTAGCTGTATGTGGACTTGTTTGTTGTGTGATGAGAAGTTTTTATTGGTACCATTTTGGGGTACATATAATGTATTGTAAAACACTTATTAAGGTGGGTTTTAAAACAATCGATTCTACTCTATTCTATTTTTTTTACTATTTTTTATTTGCCTTTTTTATGTCTCTGTAGGGGACTTGAACCTGTGATCCAATGATCTTTCAGATAATAGACTGCATTAAAGAAGTACTGCAATATATAATCACTTATCTTTGCCATCACAAGTCAGGGCAGACATGGAGGTTATTGCCAGGCATCCTGTTGTGATAACAACCCATTAGCCCTCCACAATCAGATGGCCAATGATGTCACAGTGAGAGCGCGCTCTCTCTGTTAACTGCTTACATGCCACAACATTGATCATGGCATGCAAGAGGTTAACAGCGGGGATCAGAGTTCTCTTCTATCTCTGCTAGTGCAGCAGGACCCTGGCTGTCAGTTACAGTTGGCTCCCTCTGAGGATCATGCGAGCTCAGCACCTTAGCTTGCATTACCTACAATATGGAGGGATTTTCCTCCATTCCTGAAGGGGGGCTTCAGATAGTGATGCGGGTGATGATGGGCATGTTGGGCGTGCATGGTTCTAGTTCATCCCAAAGATGCTCAGTAGGATTGACATCCGGACTTTGGGCTGGTCCATGCAAATTGCAGACATTCGGATCCTCAAACCAAGCCTCAACACTGAGTGCTGTATGACATGGTGCTCCATCATGTTGGTAGAGACACAGAGTAGGTGATGCCATATTGTCAGGAATCTCTCTGTAACCATTGGCGTTGAGAGTGGACTTCATTATAACCAATGGCCCTAGTCCATCCCAGCAGAGACATCTCCACACCATAACAGGACCTCCTATAAACTTCACTGCTGAGACAATGCAGTCATGTAGAAACCGTTCTCCGGGGAACCGCCACACCAAAGTGTGTCCATCTGATCAGAAGATAGTGTACTGTGATTCAGCTGTCCACAACACTTGCTTGCAGTCATATGCAGTCCAAAAATGATTCTCCAAGCACCATTGCTTTCATTGCTGTGATATTGGGCTTGTGTGCTCCACTTGTACATGGTATCCCTTCACATGCAGTTCCCTACAAATGGTTCTGGTGGTAATAGATGTTCCAATGGCCTGTGAGACCTCCTGAGTGAGGGCAGATAATGTGCGTGATGCCATCGTAGCCCTTATAAGGATTGATTGTCCATGTTCTGTCACTTTTACAAGGTCTCCCCAAATGTTACTGCACCGCACACACCAGATGTTCTCCATTTTCGAATAACATTGCCAACTGTGGAATCTGGAAGTTTCATACGCACTGTGATGTCCCAGACTGATTAAGTGTTCAGGTAGCATCCCACCACAATACACCATTGTCACCTCTACACTTGGGGGCATTCTGAGGGTTTCTGTTCTGGGATATGCCTGTGTGATACTCTACGTTAGGGCGAGCACCCACTGGCGTTTGCGTTTTCCGCGTTTCCCGCGATTTTTCCGCGCGTTTTTCGCGGCGTTTTTCGCGGCGTTTTCGCGGCTTTTCCATTAATTTCCATTGACTTTCATGGGTGCATTAGGAGAAAAATAAGGACACATATGCAACTGACAGTTCCTATGTTAAAAACGCAAACGCAACGCAAAAAAAACGCCAGTGGACAGGAACACGTTATCTCTATGCCTGTGCAGGAAAAACGCAAAACGCAGGTAAAAAAACGCCAGTGGGTGCTCGCCCTTATACCTAATGTTCACACATCCAATTTGTATATCCCCTTTACTTTTGTTAACATAATGCATATATACGTAACCTGACCTTTTATTCCCTGTGGGGTGCAGTCCTCACCCTACCCCGATGTTGTCCAAATTCTACAAATCATTCCACTAAATATTCCAGTGTTTGTGCTTCTACCCAAAAAATTATTTCCCTGCCGGATGCTGCCAGTCCAGCCATCAATTAAGAAGTATGAAAATACAAGTCATGGAAATCTATGAGCAGAGGCACATGGACATTTCCATAGATCTCATATTCATTCATTCATGGGTAGCCACTACTCCAGGGATGGGCTGAACTAGCACAAACCTATTCTCTGGATCAGTGATGAGCCCAGTGTCTGGGTAATGGATGGCATTGGACCACAAGAACATATAGAGGACCTAAAATATCATGCTCTGTTCCTATCTGCCCATCAATGCCCCACATTTCTCTTGATCAGTCTATGGGCTTCTGTACCACTAAAGTTACCGCTTCCACTTCTATGGAACTATAGATATAGGTGGCCCATCCCTCGTTACATGTAGTTTGGGAACACTGGACATGACTTTCCTTCTTCTCTGATCTACAAGGAAGGCCTATGAATCTCCTGTTCAAAGATGAGGGTTGTGGTGTTATGAAATGGACCCCGGAGGGGGAGATGATCTTGAATCCTGTACTAGGATCTATTCAATGTTCTTGTGTTTGACTATTACTGTACCTGTCCCTTCTGCAGGCTCACAGCTTTTGTTGTGAAGTGCTACCGCCAGATTACTTCTACTATCTATATTGATGACAAGGTTATAAAACAAAGCATGGACTGGCTGAAACACCAGCAGAAGCCCAATGGCTGCTTCAACACCAGAGGTCGTCTGCTACACAATGAGTTGAAGGTGAGGAACAACAGCTCAATATAGCAGAGAGTATAATGTAGCTACAGGATAGACCCTATGTTCCTTCACCTTCCTCTGGCCGTTTATTCCAGGGGGAGATAAAACAATGCCTACTGGTACTGGTGCTAGTTTTGGCTTGTGGATAGAGACCTTCCTGGGAAGTGGACCAGTTTTACCATTGTGACATCTTCCTCCCCTCCCATCAGACTGTAGTTCGCCTTTTCCTGCAGCATCTCTGTAAATGTTTGCAAACCGCTTCAATTCCAAAAAATGCATCTAGATTAAAGCTGACCATCCATTTGAGACAATGATCCGAGCAGCAACAGTGAAGAAGGTTATCTGGAGCTGAAAGAAACTGCTCCAGAGTGGTGGATTAACATAAAGAAATAATACTCACCTGTCCCTGCTTTCCCGGTGCTTTTTTGCCTTTGGCTGGCCGGATCGCCGCTGGTCTTCACTTCTGAGTGCACATCCTGACAATCATCTCTGTTGCACTCAATCACTGGCTCTGCTGCAGTAATGACAGGACTCAATCATGACTCAGGACGTGCATCCAGAAGCAGTGGTGTGCATGGGAGCGAGGGGCCCCACAGCGAAAATCAAAATGTGCCCCCTAATAAGGTGCTTGATTTTGGCCCCCAGGACAACCGGGACTTGTATTTGTTTTTTCCCTCGACTCCCTTTCCATGACCCCTAAGGCATTTATTGTATCTGGAGAGGGGTGTAATGCAATGGCTACAGCCACCCAGTAGAAAAGGGCATGGAAATAAACAAAGTTGAGCCCCTCTCTCCATAGACCCCATAGCAGCTGCATGGTCTACCTCTGTGGTATGCATGCCCTTGCCTGGAAGTGAAGACTAGCAGAGGAGCAGGAGTGCTGGGGAGTGGGGACACATGAGTATTACTACTTTTATGTTATTAGAGAGAGATTTGACCAGTATAGCAAGTGAGCTCCAAGGTTTTGGCAGATCATGCCATACTATACACTTGCAGTTTTGGCTGTGGTCAGCCAACAGAATGGATCAAGTCTATGACAAACAATGATTGTCAATAGAGATGAGCGAACGTACTCGTCCGAGCTTGATACTCGTTCGAGTATTAGCGTGTTCGAGATGCTCGTTACTCGTAACGAGCACCACGCGATGTTCGAGTTACTTTCACTTTTATCTCTGAGACGTTAGCGCGCTTTTCTGGCCAATTGAAAGACAGGGAAGGCATTACAACTTCCCCCTGCGACGTTCAAGCCCTATACCACCCCCCTGCAGTGAGTGGCTGGCGAGATCAGGTGTCACCCGAGTATAAAAATCGGCCCCTCCAGCGGCTCGCCACAGATGCGTTCTGACAGCTGAGGGAAAGTGCTGTTGTGTTGGAGCTGGTATAGGGAGAGTGTTAGGAGTGATTGTAGGCTTCAAGAACCCCAACGGTCCTTCTTAGGGCCACATCTAACCGTGTGCAGTATTGTGGAGGCTGCTTTTTTGCAGTGTTGCACTTTTTTTTTTTTTGCTATATCGGCCGTGCAGAGCATTGCGCCCTGCAGTAATACTCCAGGGACAGAAGTGGTGGTTAGGCAGGGAGAGTGTTAGGAGTGATTGTAGGCTTCAAGAACCCCAACGGTCCTTCTTAGGGCCACATCTAACCGTGTGCAGTACTGTGGAGGCTGCTTTTTGCAGTGTTGCACTTTTTTTTTTTTTGCTATATCGGCCGTGCAGAGCATTGCGCCCTGCAGTAATACTCCAGGGACAGAAGTGGTGGTTAGGCAGGGGCAGAAGACATATATTATTGATTGAATATAGGCAGTGGGGCTTTTCAAAAAAATATTGGGCAAAAAATCTATTTGGCATGCCTGTCACTGTGCTCAGTGTTCTGGGTCTGTGTGTGCTGGGTGTAGTAGTTCTACTAAATCATACGCAGCCAGCTAGGTGTTACAGCAGGCTTGCAGCAAATTATTTCCTGGCGTTCCGTAAGCGAAGTCAGCCTCCAACCACAGGCCAATAAGCGGCACATTTAATTACAGCGTTCTGTTTCTGCATTACTGGTAATACAGCATGCTGAGGCGTAGGCCTAGAGGACGTGGACGCGGCCGAGGACCCGGAGGCCGAAGTCAGGGTGTAGGCACAGGCCGAGCTCCTGATCCAGGTGTATCGCAGCCGACTGCTGCGGGATTAGGAGAGAGGCACGTTTCTGGCGTCCCCACATTCATCGCACAATTAATGAGTCCACGCGGTAGACCTTTATTAGAAAATGAGCAGTGTGAGCACGTCCTGTCGTGGATGGCAGAAAGTGCTTCCAGCAATCTATCGTCCACCCACAGTTCTGCACCGTCCATTGCTGCAACTCAGAATCCTCTGGCTGCTGCTCCTCCTTCCTCCCAGCCTCCTCACTCCATGAAAATGAGACATTCTGAGGAGCGGGCAGACTCCCAGGAACTGTTCTCGAGCCCCTGCTCAGATTGGGCAGCAGTGGTTCCTCTCCCACCAGAGGAGTTTATTGTGACTGATGCCCAACCATTGGAAAGTTCCCGGGGTCCGGGGGATGAGGCTGGGGACTTCCGGCAACTGTCTCAAGACCTTTCAGTGGGTGAGGAGGCCGATGACGATGAGACACAGTTGTCTATCAGTGAGGTAGTAGTAAGGCCAGTAAGTCCGAGGGAGGAGCGCACAGAGGATTCAGAGGAAGAGCAGCAGGACGATGAGGTGACTGACCCCACCTGGTTTGCTACGCCTACTGAGGACAGGTCTTCAGAGGGGGAGGCAAGGGCAGCAGCAGGGCAGGTTGCAAGAGGCAGTGCGGTGTCCAGGGGTAGAGGCAGGGCCAGACTGAATAATCCACCAACTGTTTCCCAAAGTGTCCCCTCGCGCCATGCCACCCTGCAGAGGCCGAGGTGCTCAAAGGTCTGGCAGTTTTTCACTGAGAGTGCAGACGACCGACGAACAGTGGTGTGCAACCTTTGTCGCGCCAAGATCAGCCGGGGAGCCACCACCACCAGCCTCACCACCACCACCAGCATGCGCAGGCATTTGATGGCCAAGCACCCCACAAGGTGGGGCGAAGGCCGTTCACCGCCTCCGGTTTGCACCGCTGCCTCTCCCCCTGTGCTCCAACCTGCCACTGAGATCCAACCCCGCTCTGAGGACACAGGCACTACCGTCTCCTGGCCTGCACCCACACCCTCACCTCCGCTGTCCCATCCAGCAATGTCTGTCAGCGCAGTGTCCAGCCGTTGCTAGCGCAAGTGTATGAGCGCAAGCGCAAGTACGCTGCCACGCACCTGCACGCTCAAGCGTTAAACGTGCACGTAGCCAAATTTATCAGCTTGGAGATGCTGCCGTATAGGGTTGTGGAAACGGAGTCCTTCAAAAGTATGATGGCGGCGGCGGCCCCGCGCTACTCAGTTCCCAGTCGCCACTATTTTTCCCGATGTGCCGTCCCAGCCCTGCACGACCACCTCTCCCGCAACATTGTACGCGCCCTCACCAACGCGGTTACTGGCAAGGTCCACTTAACAACGGACACGTGGACAAGCACAGGCGGGCAGGGCCACTATATCTCCCTGACGGCACATTGGGTGAATTTAGTGGAGGCTGGGACAGAGTCAGAGCCTGGGACCGCTCACATCCTACCCACCCCAAGAATTGCGGGCCCCAGCTCGGTGGTGGTATCTGCGGTGATGTATGCTTCCTCCACTAAAGCACCCTCCTCCTCCTCCTCCAATGCAACCTCTGTCTCGCAATCAAGATGTGTCAGCAGCAGCACGTCGGCAGCAGTCGGTGTCGCGCGGCGTGGCAGCACAGCGGTGGGCAAGCGTCAGCAGGCCGTGCTGAAACTACTCAGCTTAGGAGATAAGAGGCACACGGCCCACGAACTGCTGCAGGGTCTGACAGAGCAGACTGACCGCTGGCTTTCGCCGCTGAGCCTCCAACCGGGCATGGTCGTGTGTGACAACGGCCGTAACCTGGTGGCGGCTCTGCAACTCGGCAGCCTCACGCACGTGCCATGCCTGGCCCATGTCTTTAATTTGGTGGTTCAGCGCTTTCTGAAAAGCTACCCACGCTTGTCAAACCTGCTCAGAAAGGTGCGCCGGCTCTGCGCACATTTCCGCAAGTCCCACACGGACGCTGCCACCCTGTGCACCCTGCAACATCGGTTGAATCTGCCAGTGCACCGACTGCTGTGCGACGTGCCCACACGGTGGAACTCTACGCTCCACATGTTGGCCAGGCTCTATGAGCAGCGTAGAGCTATTGTGGAATACCAACTCCAACATGGGCGGCGCAGTGGGAGTCAGCCTCCTCAATTCTTTTCAGAAGAGTGAGCCTGGTTGGCAGACATCTGCCAGGTCCTTGGAAAGTTTGAGGAGTCTACCCAGGTGGTGAGCGGCGATGCTGCAATCATTAGCGTCACCATTCCTCTGCTATGCCTCTTGAGAAGTTCCCTGCAAAGCATAAAGGCAGACGCTTTGCGCTCGGAAACAGAGCCGGGGGAAGACAGTATGTCGCTGGATAGTCAGAGCACCCTCCTGTCTATATCTCAGCGCGGTGAGGAGGAGGAGGAGGAAGATGAGGAGGAGGGGGAAGAGACAGCTTGGCCCACTGGTGAGGGTACACATGCTGCTTGCCTGTCATCCTTTCAGCGTGTATGGCCTGAGGAGGAGGAGGAGGAGGAGGATCCTGAAAGTGATCTTCCGAGTGAGGACAGCCATGTGTTGCGTACAGGTACCCTGGCACACATGGCTGACTTCATGTTAGGATGCCTTTCTCGTGACCCTCGCGTTACACGCATTCTGGCCACTACGGATTACTGGGTGTACACACTGCTTGACCCATGGTATAAGGAGAACCTTTCCACTCTCATACCCGAAGAGGAAAGGGGTTCAAGAGTGTTGCTATACCACAGGACCCTGGCGGACAAACTGAAGGTGAAATTCCCATACGACAGCGCTAGTGGCCGAAGGCACAGTTCCGAGGGCCAGGTAGCAGGGGAGGCGCGGAGATCAGGCAGCATGTACAGCACAGGCAGGGCAACACTCTTTAAGGCCCTTGACAGCTTTATGGCTCCCCAGCAAGACTGTGTCACCGCTCCCCAGTCACGGCTGAGTCGGCGGGAGCACTGCAAAAGGATGGTGAGGGAGTACGTAGCCGATCGCACGACCGTCCTCCGTGACGCCTCTGCCCCCTACAACTACTGGGTGTCGAAGCTGGACACGTGGCCTGAACTCGCGCTGTATGCCCTGGAGGTGCTTGCTTGTCCTGCAGCTAGTGTCTTGTCAGAGAGGGTGTTTAGTGCGGCTGGGGGAATCATCACAGATAAGCTTACCCGCCTGTCAACCGATAGTGCCGACAGGCTAACACTTATCAAGATGAACAAAGCCTGGATTTCCCCAGACTTCTCTTCTCCACCAGCGGACAGCAGCGAAACCTAAGCATTACGTAGGCTGCACCCACGGATGGAAGCATCGTTCTCTATCCCCATCAAAAACAGGGACCTTTTGGCTTCATCAATCTGTGTATAATATTCCTCCTCCTCCTCCTGCTCCTCCTCCTGAAACCACACATAATCACGCCGAACGGGCAGTTTTTCTTAGGCCCACAAGGCTCAGTCATATAATTTTTCTAAACAATTTTTATACGTTTCAATGCTCATTAAAGCGTTGAAACTTTCACCTGAACCAATTTTTATTTTTACTGGGCTGCCTCCAGGCCTAGTTACCAATTAAGCCACATTAACCAAAGCGATTAATGGGTTTCACCTGCCCTCTTGGTTGGGCATGGGCAATTTTTCTGAGGTACATTAGTACTGTTGGTACACCAATTTTTGGGGGCCCTCGCCTACAGTGTAATCCAATTAACTTTTGGCCCACCTGCATTACAGCTGATGTAACATCAGCTGTGTTGGGCAATGCAATGGGATATATTTATGTACCGCCGGTGGCTTCCTGGCACCCACCCATGCTGTGGGTCCACAGGGAGTTGTAAATGCATGTGTCCACTTCTAAAGAACCCCAGTCTGACTGGAGCATGCAGTGTGGGCCGAAGCCCACCTGCATTAAACATGACATTATTACCTCAGCTGTGATGGGCAATGCAATGGGATATATTTATGTACCGCCAGTGGCTTCCTGGCACCCACCCATGCTGTCGGTCCACACGGAGTTGTAACTGCATCTGTCCACTTCTAAAGAACCCCAGTCTGACTGGGGCATGCATCGTGGGCCGAAGCCCACCTGCATTAAACATGACATTATTACCTCAGCTGTGATGGGCAATGCAATGGGATATATTTATGTACAGCCGGTGGGTTCCAGGGAGCCACCCATGCTGTGGGTGCACACGGAATTCCCATTGCGGAGTTGTACCTGGCTGTGACTATTTATAAAAAACCGCGGTCTGACTGGGGCATGCAGACACCTTGACAGAATGAATAGTGTGTGGCACATAGGTTCCCCATTGCTATGCCCACGTGTGCAGCTCCTGATGGAGGTGGCACAGGATTGGATTTCTCATTGCTTCTGTACAGCATTGTAGGCTATTTCCCCGCCCCTTTTAAAGAGGGTCGCTGCCTAGCCGTGTCAACCCTCTGCAGTGTGTGCCTGCTTTTTTTGTGGCAGACGCACTTATAAATAGACATGAGGGTGGCGTGGCATGAGGGCAGCTGAAGGCTGGGCAGGGACAGTTTGGTGTGCGCTGTGGACACTGGGTCGTGAGGGGGGGGGGGGTTGGGCAGCATGTAACCCAGGAGAAGTGGCAGCGCAGTGTCATGCAGGCAGTGATTGTGCTTTGTTGGAGGTAGTGTGGTGCTTAGCTAAGGTATACATTGCTAATGAGGGCTTTTCAGATGTAAAAGTTGTCGGGGGGGCCCACTCTTGCTACTATTCTGGCTTAATAGTAGGACCTGTGAACTTCATATGCAGCCCAACATGTAGCCCCTCGCCTGCCCTATCCGTTTCTGTGTCGTTCCCATCACTTTCTTGAATTACCCAGATTTTCACAAATGAAAACCTTAGCGAGCATCAGCGATATACAAAAATGCTCGGGTCGCCCATTGACTTCAATGGGGTTCGTTTCTCGAAACGAACCCTCGAGCATCGCGAAAATTTCGTCTCGAGTAACGAGCACCCGAGCATTTTGGTGCTCGCTCATCTCTAATTGTCAACCATCGTATATATAACTCGTGCAAATTATTGGCATTGCTCTTTCAAGCAATAGTCGCCTGAAATGGCTTTTTTGGGCAACCATTATCTCATGTGTATGACCACCTTAATACTATAAATAGTAGACAAGGAGGAGGGGGTGCAGATTCTTCCTCTCTTTATCTATGACTCCTGCTGTGAGAGTAGAAGAGCAGCAGAGAAGAGATGTCTTCACATGGAGATAAAATGTACAGAAAGCAGCAGAAAGAAGGAGAAATACCCCAAATCTTCAGGTTACAAACATTTCTGGCTGCTCCATGTCTGCAGGAAGAGGGTAGGGGATGGCTTTTAAAAATATATATAATTCTATAACTATATTCTTTGTATTAATCTCATAGTCATCATTCATCATCAGGTATGCGTCCTGCCCTTATGAGTAGAGCATTCAATTACATATCTTGCTCTTACTGTAAAGTAGCTCTCCTATGGTGAGTCTTACTAGTGTTCAGTGTTTTGTAGTGTTGCATACTTCACTGATATGATTTCTTTGGTTTCCTCAGGGCGGTGTGGATGATGAGGTTTCTCTAGCTTGCTATGTTACAGCTGCCTGTATGGAGTCCGGCTCAGATACTAGTGTAAGTGTGTGATCTCTGACTTTACAATTGCTGGCTTCCCCTCCTCAGTCACTCTAGGTATATACGTTCTCACGGATAACAGATAAGGCAATTTTTGGTCAGCTGTAGACTTACTAAATATATTTGAATCCTCTCATGGGAAGCGATGGTGCAAGGGAGAAACCTGCTGCAATGGCCAGGACAATCCACATGTGAACCAAGTTCAACAAAAGTTTCTAGCAGTCATCTTCAGTCCAATATTCCCCCGAAGCTCCAATCAGGAAGATTACAGGTTTCTGCATTGCTCATGCTGTGGCACTGTAGTCTGTCAGAACGTCTCAATGTTCAATTCTTGGATGGAAAATCCCCTGGATGAAAGTCAAGTATCACTAGTACAGAAATCATCCGTCCCTTATTTCATTCCCTCTATCCAGTCTGAGTACAATCACCTCCTGGAGAGGGAATACAATATTAGGGTCGAATGAGAGTATCTTAAAACCCAAAGGCTTGACCCACTTTGATGCGTTCTGGGCCAATGTACTAGAGAAATGAGAATATTCAAAACTAATGTTGCTTTAACCTACAGAATGATATCCTGATGTCACCGAGTGCGTGTATACTCAATCAGAGTGAAAAGATGAAGATAATTAAGAAATCGGTTCAATGCATTTCAGCTGGACCTACAACTCTTCAGGAACCAGTTGGTCACTGTATAATAATAGGGGGGAGAACCGTGTCTACCCCCGCTAACCTCCAGACAGAAAGGTTTGGTCTGAAGATACCAAACTGCTGATAACAGAAAAGTAATTACACTAACAAGCATCAGGACAAATGCTTGATCCAAGATGTAATTCACAATATGCTGCTAATAGAAAAATCCAGTGTAGGCCAAAAGAATCAAAGAATTTTTTGACCAGATGGTTAGGGAGCCTCTAAAAACTATATATAGTGATGGTCTCCCATAGAGGACTGGATAGGTGATCAGTCAGTGGAGTTTCTATGGACCAAATGCATAGTCCCTTCCACTCAGAAATGACTCCCTGTGATCCCCTGTAAGCCGGGAAAGTTTAAATAGCCGAGATATAAACAGTAAAAAAAATATTGTTATTTAAATTTGCCCAGCTTATAGGGGATCAAATTAACCATTTAGATGCTACATATTCACTAAGAAGAAAGATTTATCTATCTATCTCTATTTATTTATCTATCTATCTATATCTATCTATCTATAATTGCATAGGCTAATGTGAGAAACATATGAACATATGAAAAGATATATATATATATATATATATATATATATATATATACGCACACACAATAGAATACATATATTATTACTATAACAGTCCCTCCTTTTTATCTCTTACAGCAGCTAGGTGCAAAGGTAAATGCTCAAGTCCTAATGACAGGAGCCAGTTTTCCTGCACAACTTCACCAGATCCCTGACTAAACCCAACAGCTAGCGCTCAACAGAAAAAGTATCTTGGAAAAGTGCTGTAGGAATAGTGTTAGGACTGGCAATGGCAGATGGACAGGGGATCCCTACGCCAGCCCTCTCCCATGTCCCTACCTACTTGCCCCCCTGAGCAAGGCCCCAGGGTGACAACTGAGCAACGATCCCTGCTCTGCACTAGTGACGGACCCCAAGGAAGGAGGGACAGTAAGACCGGCAGGTGAGCACCGCGTAGCTGACGGGAAGTAACAAAAGCACAGACCAGAGAGTAGTCGTAGAAAGCAGGGTCAAACCGAAAGACAGGTGCGAGTACAGGAGGGCAAAACAGAGGCAGAGTCAAAAGAAAAGCCAAAGTTGAACACATCAAAGTCAGGTCAAAAATGAGGGTGTAGGCAGGCAAGTCAAAACCAAACACTGGCAATCAGAGTCTGGGCCAGCAAGGTATATATGCAGGATTCGCCGCCAAGTGGGACAGGGCGAAGTCACATGACGACCGGAGGGAATCATAAAGCCGCCTCCCCCCGGCGGCACACACCAGCCCAAGCGCCGCGCGGTTGACCAGTGGACAGGCGTGCCCGGGCACAATGCGGGACGTGCCACCGGCCGATGCGACCGACCAGTAGAGTGGGGGAACCCCGGACAGAGCCGCCAGCCCGGGCCCGCGCAGCACCAGGACGAGCATCCCGCACCATCCAGACAAAACAAAATAATAGAGAATTGATATAAAACAGATTCAATATCAAATTCAGTAGCCAAAACATCATATTACATAATAGGGACAGCTTTGTCGATAGTCTTAGAGATGAATTCTCAAAGGCGCGGAATAATGCAGCAGCAAATAATAGCAGCAAGAATAGTCACTAAAGTTCTAGCAAAAGATGAAATCCAGTGGCTCCATCTGCCAAACGTATCAGTCCACCAGTCATCAAAGGGGTCAGAGATGCCAGAACTTGCTGCTAGTTCTTTAGCAAGGCTAGTTAGTCCCTTCAGAACCTTAGTTATGGAACTGTAGTTGTGAACAGGGATTGAACAACTTAGGAGAAAGCATAATATTATGGTGGGGAGACTCTCTTGCAATGAGATGCATGTATCTATTCAGATTTTTCCTTCTAGCTGAACATCTGTAGTGGTAGTCAGGAACACTTTTTATATTCTGTCAAGTCTGGGTTCTAGAGCTCATATGGGCTGAGACCTGTTCTGTTAGGTTTGTACCTTATGAAGCAGAGTACCAGGAGGAGGCACCCGGTCCATGGTCTATTGAGCTCTGCCATGGCCTTCTGGATCGTGGTTTCTAAGGTACCATTTAAGCACTCTGCTCTACCACTGCTTTGTGGATGGTACAGAGCATGAAAGGCCTGTTCTACCCCTAACGCTTTCATTACCTTCTGCATCACTTCTCCCTTGAAGGGAGTACCTCGGTCACTCTTAATTGTCTCTGGTACCCCATACCTGCATACCACCTCAGAGACCAGTTCTTGGCAGTCGCATTGTGAGCGGATAGGACAGACTGGTCACCCTGAAAACAGGTCTAAGCAGACCAGAATGTACTAGTACCTGCCCACCCATGGCAGTTGGATGTAGTCTATTTGAAAATGCTGGAATGGGTAGTCAGGACAAGGGCTGCACGGTTTGGGAGTCTGTACAGACCTATGCACATTGTTCTGTGCACAAATCAGGCAGCCCTGTGTGTATTTAACTGCTGTGATGCTAAATCCTGGTGGATACCAGTGAACACTTTTGTGCCATCCTTGAAGTGGCCTTTTGTTATGCTTCCAGGCCATTCTCTCAGACAGCAGAAGGGCTTTCATCAGTGCCTGTATACCTTTACTGTCCTTAATTGGGTTTTCAGTTGCTGTCAAGTATGACCTCGCTCTCCAGATGGGTCCATACTCATGAACAATGCCAAAGGCATAGCGCGAATCTGTGTAGATGTTAGCTGTGTTTTCTTAAGCATGTTTGCATGTTTTTTTTCCAGCGCTTGCAATTCAGCTTCTCGGGCTGACATGTGAGATGGAAGGGATTCGGCCTTGACCTCATCATGTAAGGAGAGCACAACATAATCTGTATAGAACCTGCCTTTTTGATCATATCTCGATCCATCCACAAAGAGTGCAAAATTAGGGTTGTCTAATTAATGATCAACAACATGACTGAATCCCTTGTCTCCTGGGCCATTAGCTGTGCATAGTCATGTGTATCAGGCTGAAAATAAAGCTATTAGATGATTACCCCGTTTCCCCTCCTTTTCCAGATGCAGCAAGGTAGCAGAATTGAGGGTGTTACAACACTAAACAGACATGTTGTGTGGCATGAGCATGGTGTATTGGAAGTGAAAGTGACATGTTGTGGACCAAATTTTAAGCTGAACCTGTGGCAGTATTGGCTGGGACATCATGTGGCCTAATACTGTCATGGGAAAATGTAAACTTATCTCAGAACTTTTGTCCAGAATGTGCTGAACTGCTGCTACTGTTTTTAACACAAGAGGGCGCAACACAAGCAACAGGGTCAAGGTGCGCTGAGTAAAATGAAACATGGCATTGCTGACTAGCCCGAGCCTGCACGAGGACAGCTTGGTGTGTCCATTTATTTCTGTACAGTAAAGCCTGAAAGACTTAGTATAGTTCGGTATTCTCAGGGCTGAGAAGAAGAAAAACTAGACCACAATTTACAAGGTATGAAAAATGTAGTGTTTTTTTTTTTTTTTTATGCAATGCCTGGTCAGTCAAGCAGAAAGATTTACTGGTCAGGCATTCATCTACAAAGACGTGCACTTCAGCCCTGTGTTTATCATTGCTTGTCCTGAAATTCTGAGTTTATAAGTAGAATGTCAGAGCTGCTGTGTAGACTGACACGTACATATGCAAAGACATAGAAAAAAAGGGATACAAAAATGTGGATGAAATTCACATCCCACCCTGAGTGGTCATTAAAGTCTTATGCGTAGGTGAGAGAAATGTTTAACCTGAGTCAATATCTCCATCACACATTTTACATTCATCACAGCTTGAACACTTGTCACAACTTTCATCTATGCAGTAGTCTTTCTCTCTCATATAGATATTAATAACCATATAATCCTCTGCACACAATGTTTACCATATAGCATAAAAATTCATGCAAGTACTACTAATCCCTTCATCCACATACAAATGCACTCAATCACTACTACTACTACTCCCCTCCCTCTGGAACGCCTGTTATCAGGCAGAGAAGGGGAAAGAGAAGGAAAAAAAAACTTTAACTGTTCCTAGTACTAACTGTAAAACAGTCACATTAACTAACATTAGTATCACTTTAATATTTTCCCATAATAGGAGCGCTCAGGTCTCACATAGAAGTTATTAACAGCTTATTTCTTTTACATGACATTATCACACTGAAAACATAACAGTAATGTAATTTAACAATTATAAACACTGCAAGCAAATCACAGAACTTACATTTACACAAATAACAGCAAGAATATACCTTAAGATTCTTATGTCTTTTCTATTCAACTTCCTCCTTGCACAGGATTATACTAAGGTACTGTCATTCACTTCATTCATGTTTGTCTTCATTACAAGTCTCTGTTCAATTCAGGCAAGCGAGTACAGTTCCCAGACTCCTACATTACAAGGTCAGTCACACTCACCCTCCTCCCATCTCTGTATATCTATCTAACTGTGAGGCTAAGGGGGAAGGGAAGGAAAGTGAGGAAGCATTGAAATAATTAAAAAAAACATTCTGTAACCTTTGTAAAATCAACCATTCCACACAGAGCCAGTACTCATCAAGCCATTTTCCTGTCAACTTCATTCAATGCTACAGTAGTCTACATTCCTTCACTGTCTAATTCTAGGACTAACTGCATTACGTAATCATTCCTTCTTTCTCTGAAAGTGTCTCTACTGCTGCCTGCTATCCTCAATCCTTATCAGTGCTACTGTCACCCATAGTAACCTGCCCCCTCAGTGTGGATACTACCTGACACTTGTCTTCTACCCAAAATCTAGAAATACTATGGCTAACAGCCAACAACGCTATACTGACCTTATTTTGCGGAAAGGAAAATATAAAAACAAAAAAACAATAACTGAAAACGGCCATATGCTTACTGATACAGAAGGGCAAATATGTGCACCACCTGAGCATGCAAGCAGCCAAATGCCAAATGAGGGAGCCAATTACACCTGTGGAGGACACCAATGAGACAGCCTCTCATACAAGGGGAATGACTGCCTGGTGTAAACTCCTACACGGAATAGATAAAAATTGCCAGACATTCTGATACATGTGGTGCACCATGCAGACTAGCAACCTATTAATGACGCCATATCAGTTTGGCGGGTTGCCCTGCACCTCAAAAAGTGAACCACATTGGTACTGTCACCCCGGGCTCCCCCAGCATTTAAAAGCCGCACTGCATGTAAATAATACATAATAAATACGAGGTATTAGATGGATTTTAGCCAAAAACCTGAGCTCACAAGCCAACGTCAAGGCTGCTCGCTTTTTATGAGTCCCTACACTAATATAAATGTATCACAGAAAGAGAAATATAAAAACAAAAAAAAAACAAAGCAATGTGGTTCACTTTTTGAGGTGCAGGACAACCCACCAAACTGATATGGCATCATTAATAGGTTGCTAGTTTTCATGGTGCACCACATGTATCAGAATGGTCTGGCACTTTGCTGTAAACTCCTACACAGAGTAGGTACAAATAGCCAACCCCTTCTGTATTAGGAGGTTGTGTAAGTGGCTGTCTCATCAGTGTGCTAAACAGGTGTAAGTGGCATTTGGCATTTGGCTGCCTACATGCTGAGGTGGTGCACATATTTGCCCTCCTGTATCAGTAAGTATATGGCTATTTTCATTGATTATTTTACAGAAAACATCTAAGACAGACAACATATCATCAAGACACAGAGGTCTTGGGGCAGAGGGGTTCTGAATATTTCTACGCAATTCAAAGAATTTCCTCCAGATCATTTATAAATATGTTGAACAGCACTGGGCCCAGGACAGAGCCTTGTGGTACCCCATTTGACACATTCTTCAAATTCCTATGGGAGGGTACTAAAAGATGCATTGGAGGTAGTGCCAGGATGAGGGGAGTGTGCAGAGATTAATCATTTTTGCAAGAAGAGAAAGTTAACAACACCAATCAGAAGAGACATCACTTTTGATTACTGGAGGTAACTGCCCTGTAATCACTATCACTGCGTAGAACTGGTATCTGACTATTATATGGTGACTGCATTAGACGGCTAGTATCATCCCTGGCTGCATTGATAGTTGACTTTATATACCCAGTGACACAGCATAAAGTTCTTTGCAGAGTATTTTCGACATCCATGAAGGGAAGTTGTGAGGTGGAAATAAGCTTTTAGCTACGCTCTAGCTTTTGGCCCTAATGTACTCACCGTATGACAAATGATCAATTATGTGATGTGGATGTATTAACTTGGAAAAGGTAACTAAATTGAGATGGAACCACTAACATGAATAGGAGTATGCAAGTCAGTATGCTGTGTAATATGACATGCTATTATTAAGGACGATTTTTAGTTCAAAACATGTCCATATTTTTGGGGTGCATTTCCCTTTTTCACATTTTTTTATAAATTACTGGTTATTTTTTAATAGGAAGATGAGTGCTGACAAGTTTTATTGAACTTGGTTCACATGTGGATTGTCCTGGTATATACAATATCACCCCATAATATCCCATATCAGGGTCCTTATTGTATGAAACAAGGTGCCCCACGGCTGGAGGGTAATCTGCCAAACAGCACTGCAAAATTCTACACATTTCAAACTATAATGCTGTTTGTGTTCTGCTGTAGGATCCTGTTGTGAAGAAGGGACTGAAGTGTATTCAGAAGGAGCCTCTACAGAACGCCACCACCTACAAGCTGGCACTAAAGGCGTATGTGTACACACTGGCTGATGATGTGGAGAACAGAGCTGCCGTCATGGAGAAGTTGTACGAAAAAGCTAGCAAAGCAGGTAAAGTGCAAATGATCCGCATCTGATCCCATTTATTCATCTCTTCTAGATCTGCAATGACACAGCACCACCTTCCTGGCATAGATCTGCTGCTGGGTTAGTCTCCGCAGGGACACATGAGATTCCTGCGGTCTAACCTGTAT
This sequence comes from Eleutherodactylus coqui, assembly GCF_035609145.1. Lineage (NCBI taxonomy): Eukaryota > Metazoa > Chordata > Amphibia > Anura > Eleutherodactylidae > Eleutherodactylus > Eleutherodactylus coqui. The sequence continues at coordinate 291,375,758 of NC_089840.1, read as the reverse complement.
TGCTCCATGTATCCTCAGGAGTATTTCCATTTTTCTCTGCAGATGGTTTACTGTACTGGACCCAGGACACCAAATCCGATTCAGAATCTTATTGGTCAAAGGCAAAATCTGTGGAGGTGGAGATGACGTCCTATGTCCTCCTGAGCTTGGCCTCTATTAAAAACCCAACAAATCAGCAGCTCGGAGATATGGCGGCGATCATCCGCTGGTTATCTAGACAACAGAACTCAAGAGGCGGTTTTAGCTCCACTCAGGTACAAGGCAGAGAATCAAATCTCATTAAACTACTTCAGTAAACCTGAACAACAAGCAAGAAAGCAGAGACCGAAGCTTCAACTCGCACCCTGATGCTTCCTGTTGGGGCTATTGCAGCCCCTTCTCCACCGGTTGTCTACCTCTCTGACCTCATGAAAGCATTTTTTTTTATACTCCAACCTGAAACCTTTTAATTCAAAATGTGGTTCTTCTGACATTAAGGGCTCCCACCCACTGGCATTTTTTTTTCTTGCGCTAGGAGAGCGAGTGAAAATACTTGCCTCGCAGCGCGAGAAAAACGCTGCAATATTGCCAGTATTTTCAATGGGGCCAGCGGCAGCAGCACTAGCCATATTGAAAACATAGGGAGAATACCACAGACTTCTACCACAGCTGTGACAGCTGTGGCAGAAGTTCAGGAAGCTATCCCATTGCTTTCAATGGGATTAGCGCTGCTGCCAGCTTTGTTCCGGTGGCACGGGCTGTGCTGTCCATTCAGCGGAGGGAGCGGAGAGAGATTCTCTATGCCGCTACAATATGAGGCCATTCTAATTCCTCCACCAGAGTATGAGGCCTCCGAAGTAATCCCAGAACAGTATGAGGCCTCTGTAGTGCTCCCGGAACAGTATGAGGTCTCTATAGTGCTCCCAGGACAGTGTAAGGCCTTCGTAGTTCTCCCAGAACAGTATGTGGCCTCTGTAGTGCTCCCAGAACAGAAAGAGGTCTCCGTAGTGCAACCAGAACAGTATGTGGCCTCTGTAGTGCTCCCAGAACAGTATGAGGTCTCTGTAGTTCTCTCAGAACAGTATGAGACCTCTGTAGTTCTCCCAGAACAGTATGAGGCCTCCATAGTTTTCCCAGAACAGCATGAGGCTTCCATAGTGCTCCCAGAACAGTATGTGTCCTCGGTAGTGCTCCCAGAACAGTATGAGGCCTCCATTTTGCTCCCAGAACAGTATGTGGCCTCTGTAGTGCTCCCAGAACAGTATGAGGTCTCCGCAGGACTCCCCGAACAGTACGTGGCCTCTGTAGTTCTCCCAGAATAGTAAGAGACCTCTGTAGTTCTCCCAGAACGGTATGAGGCCTCCATAGTTTCCCCAGAACAGTATGAAGCTTCCATAGTGCTGCAAGAACACTATGTGTCCTCTGTAGTTCTCCCAGTGCTCCCAGAACAGTACGAGGCCTCCATAGTGCTCCCAGAACAGTATGTCGTCTCTGTAGTGCTCCCAGAACAGTATGTGGCCTCTGTAGTGCTCTCAGAACAGTATGAGGCCTCTGTAGTTCTCTCAGAACAGTATGAGACCTCTGTAGTTCTCCCAGAAAAGTATGAGGCCTCCATAGTTTTCCCAGAACAGCATGAGGCTTCCATAGTGCTGCCAGAACAGTATGTGGCCTCTGTAGTGCTCCCAGAACAGTATGTGGCCTCCGTAGTGCTGCCAGAACAGTATGTTGTCTCTGTAGTGCTCCCAGAACAGTATGAGGCCTCTGTAGTACTCCCAGAATAGTATGAGGTCTCTGTAGTGCTCCCAGAACAGTATGAGGCCTCTGTAGTACTCCCAGAATAGTATGAGGCCTCTGTAGTGCTCCCAGAACAGTATGAGGCTTCCGTAGTGCTCCCAGAACAGTATGTGGCCTCTGTAGTGCTCAGAAAGCATAGACATTTTATTGTACCGGCACATGTATATATTCAATTGGAATCTTTTCCAAAAGACTGAACCCCTAACAAAAGGAAACATACTCTTATACAATCCACACAAAGATATTCATTAATTATCTAATAACAGACTGATTGGTTACATTTCACTACAGTATTGCACAAGCGCAGTAACTCTTTAACCCCACAACTGCTGTTTCATCTCCTGTCCTAAAATAGGCATACTTTTTGACCTCCTTTTTACAACACACACCATTTTATTTGTGTTAACTCTTTCTTATCCAAATCCCAGCAACCACACTTCCACCGCAGTATGAGGCCTCCCAAGTGCCCCCCCCCACCAGAGTATGAGGCCTCTGTTGTACCCTCACCACAGTATGAGGCCTCACTAGTGTTCTCACCACAGTATGAGGAGTTCATGGGGCCCGAACTACAGTATGAGGCCTTCCTTTTGCCCCACCACAGTATGAGACCTCCCTTGTATCCCCAAGGGAACATCCAGGACTAATATAAAATAAGATTTCACTATTATACAACCTTCCCGCCTTTCTTGACCATTTCAAATGAAATTTTTTTTTTCATCCTTATCCTACCAAACATTTTATTTATATACAAAATATGCTTGTGAAGATCGCAATTTCACAGAAACAATTCAATTTTTAAAATCAAAAACGCATCGCTGTAAAAATCGCATGTTGGTAAGCACGATATTGGGGAATATCCTGTGTGAGAAAATAGGACACGATGTGCACACAAAGTGCATCTTCTGAATGCCTAACATGTCAACCTTGTCATGCAATACACCTCTCCATACCGAGGATCTCTTAAATGGTGAATTCAGCCCTTTAGGATTAAGAGAACATTTTTTAAGTGACATATTGATCATGGAAATGAATCACAAGTAAAGTGGACCCTCACAGCACTGCCAAATTTTAAAGGGGAATAGGGAGAAAGGGAAACAAAGAGAATTATTACAAACAAAATTGTCTAAGATTGGCATAGAAGAAGGCCAACTGAGAAACCTTCCCTAAGCATAATGCTCTGTAACAGCAACAACTTAAAGGGGTTGTCCCGCGAAACAAAGTGGGGGTATACACTTCTGTATGGCCATATTAATGCACTTTGTAATGTACATTGTGCATTAATTATGAGCCATACAGAAGTTATCAGAAGTTATTCACTTACCTGTTCCGTTGCTAGCGTCCTCGTCTCCATGGTGCCGTCTAATTTTCAGCGTCTAATCGCCGGATTAGACGCGCTTGCGCAGTCCAGTCTTCTTCTTTTCTGAATGGGGCCGCTCGTGCCGGAGAGCGGCTCCTTGTAGCTCCGCCCGGTCACGTGCCGATTCCAGCCAATCAGGAGGCTGGAATCGGCAATGGACCGCACAGAAGCCCTGCGGTCCACCGAGGGTGAAGATTCCGGCGGCCATCTTCACCAGGTAAGTAAGAAGTCACCGGAGCGCGGGGATTCAGGTAAGCACTCTCCGGTTTTCTTTTTTAACCCCTGCAACGGGTTTGTCTCGCGCCGAACGGGGGGGCTATTGAAAAAAAAAAAAACCTGTTTCGGCGCGGGACAACCCCTTTAAATGAAGGCAACAGAAAACACATCTGTACTAACAGGAATCAAAGCCTGCTCAACTAGGAGGAGCAGAGAGTGTGCCTGATGAAGGGTCACCCTCTGTGATGGTGAGGGAGGGGTGATACCTGTCGATCCTGCCTCTGTTCTTGATTACTCATGGATCGACTGTTCCAAGCGCACTTGCCACTACCAACTGTCACAGCAGAGCCTCGATCAATTACTCTAGCGAGATTGCGAGTTTGGATTCGTTAGAATACAGGCTGATTTTTATCCAGCTTTCCTGGGCTTCTGCACGCATGCAAAGCAAAAGCTCAAATCGCCACCTGATCCCTTCCAATGGCTCCCGCAGTCTACAATGCCACGCACATGCACACTGCCACCACCAGCTGTTATGGGTAGCTGGAACCCAGACTCATGAATTATGAATACAATCCTTGGAGTTATGATTGGTTTTAAAATAGACAAGGCTTAACTAATAAATTGTAGATTTATTCTAGAAAAAGACTAGCAATGCAGATGATATATATATATATATATATATATATATATATACACACACACACAAAGGTATACAAAAAATATGTTACATGTGAGTATAAGGGAACACTGTATTAATACACAACAAGACAGTATTTTAAAATAAACAGGAAGAAATTAAAAGAAAGTTATCCGATTTTGGGAGACATGGCCCAAAGCGTCTGTTCGGCAGAGTTCCAGAAAGCAAAAACAGGACAGCTCATATGCAGCAGCATATCTCCGTGGTCTGACAATTTAGACCTGTGGAGTCCCAAATTATAAAGGGTTCCCCCAAACACACCTTCTTCCTGTCCCCTCTGAGGGTCATTTGGAGAGAGGTGGGTGGGAGTCATGCAAGCTCTGGAAAATCATAGTTCCCCATTTCAGTTATATCTCGGCGGGAGGCCCTCCGATCGGGAATATAGGTCCGGCATATTTCTAGTCATGATTTTATCTATTCTATCAAGCGTGACACGTAAATTATGCCCAGGTACACAGATATGCCATTTGGGGTGATACTGAGCTCGTACCGCAACATGTGTGGATTTTGTTTAGCTGGCCTGCCTGATTCTGAAAATATATTCCATATTGGGCTATGACCTACACACAACAAAATATCCTTCATTAAAAGATTTTCTTCTCATGTGAATTGTGAATTGGATGTCTATAAGAAACACCCAAGGTGTCAATCCGCATGGGCAGGTGGTCAATTAGCATATCCCTGTCACTAGCTAGTTTTATTGCTATTCCAACAAAGTCTTTCCTGGCCTCTTGTACATCAAAAGACCTGGACAAATATGAGGGAGGGAAGGGAGATTAAAACAATGCATTTATTCAGCTTTCCCAGGGTACTGACAAATGCTAGCTAACTGCACACAACATGGATGCCATACAGCCTGGCCTGACTGGGCTGACATAAAATGCATGCTGAGACACATCTAGGGCCTGACATACACATAATGTCTGACGGCCTAGCAGTCTCTACATCACACCCTCCATTCTGGAATACTTTTGTCAATGATTCAGTGAGTTGCAGGACAGTTTCCTATCCTGAGGCCACCTGGCAGTGGTTTTCGCTAGGTTGTTCTGTGGGTTTTCTAGAATGCTTAGCTCCCAGCATTTTTTCACCATCATCTGGTTTGTAGAAAGTGTAAGAGATACCATCTTTGTGTAATATAAAGTTTGTAAGAAAGACCCACTTATACAACATTTTTCCAGCCTAAACATGGCTGTAATGTGTGGGAAAGCTTTTCTGGCTTGTATTGCAATTGAGGATAAAACAGCAAATAGTTGGATATTTGCTAACGGGCCAAGTAACACCACAGCCTTTTCTGGAAGCAAACATGAGAGCCTCCTTAATATGGTAGAAAGTAATCCTTGCGTGAGGAACATTATCAGGGAGGAATTTGGGTTTCTGTAGGCAATCTGCCCTATCTATAATGAGTTCCGGAGTAGGGTTAGCTGGCAAAAGCTTTTTCATTAGCTGGTTCAGAAAGTCCTTTAATTCTGTTGGACTAACATTATCTGAGATACCCCAAAACTTTATATTGCTCTGTCTATTATGGTCTTCCATTGTGTGGTGTTGGGATCTCATCCTAGACAAAAACTGAGAGCCAGGATGAGATCTCGTTGCCACACAATTAAAGGGGAAACGACTGAACTACCTGTGTAAAAAATTTTTTGTGGTCACGGATACAACATGGAACAGATGAGAGTTATCATACTGAAGAGCAAATTCAAGCTGCAGTGTCACAAAAGAATTTGGGAGTATAAATTTATGGACATTTTTGATACCCTCAAAAATGGAATGAACCTCGGAAAGGGGTTCTTGCATCAGTGGAGACTTTGGGGAGGACGCCCAGGGTATGTGTGGGAACGCCCCAGGGGGGCGGGGGGTCAGATGATGGCATCATCTCTCCCCAAGGAGAGCACCCAGGTGGGGTGCTATTCCCAATCATTATTTTACAAACTTGGTAAAAAACTCATACTTTGATTTGAAGGAATGCTGCCATCCAATAGGTGGCGCTGCAGAGGTATTGTTCCATTCCCTTTGTTTGCAGATCTGAAGGAGAGATTTCACATTCATTGTCACTGCACTGATCATTTACTATTATGGTCTTCCCACCCTGCTACTTATCTAAATGCTGTTCATCCCAACATGTCTGTGCCCTCTTACCCTCTGTCTCTGGTATTTATTGAGTGCAGATTAAGTTCACCATGTTCCTGCCCTCCCTTGTGATCATGTGTATTCTGAAATACGTCATTAAATTTGTTCAATTTTGCCTAAGGAAGGACCCTGTGAGGTCTGAAAGCTCGCTATAACATCATGTATTTTTATTATCCATTAAAATGTCTTATAGCTACAAGATTACTTGATTTTTCTTACTAAGAACAATTACATTTTACAAACACGGTATTACCTATTATGTTTCTTTAAATTAAACTTTATTACATATTTTTAAACCATTTTTTTGTCTCTGAAGGGGACCTGAAGATGCGATAGTTCGATCACTAGAATAGTACACCGCATTACTTATGTAGTGCATTCTACTAAGACTATAACAGCCTATTAGACTCTACAGGAGGCAGGGCCTAATAAGCTAAGTTACATGGCAGACATGCAAGCCCTTGTCAAGGTTTTGGCTGCCACGGGAACCCATTGCGATCGCATTGCAGGGTGCCAATGGGTGACACAAGGATCCCCTGTGTTCTACTTTCATGCTGCAGTTGGTATTGATTGTGACATGTAAAGAGTTAAACTGCCTGGATCTGAGGTTTCTCAACTACTGCCAATGAGAGCCGCAGCCTGGCTGTCAGTAATCAGCCAAGCCACTCCCTTAAAAAAAATGTATGTGCAGCTTTAAAGCCCATTAGTGAGGTCAGTAAAAAGGTGTGTTGCAGTCACAGAGGGGTTAATAATGGTGTCTTCAACATGTCAGACTGGGGTTCAAATCTTGGCTTATGGGTACTCTGCGTTTACATTTATTTGGTCCAAAAACAGTAGTTTTTTTGGGAGGAGGAGCAAAATGATTATCTTTAGGTTAGTGGGTGGGATTTAGTATTCATGAGCTTTGGGTGTGGGAGGAGGATGCAGAGTGAACAGGCAGAGGTGCAGCCCAGAGCATTATGGGAGATGTAGTAGAGAAGCACAGCAGGGCTGTGAACAGGAAGTACTGATGTAAAGAACAGAGCACTGTGGATGCTGCAGAATAAGGAGAGCAGAGAAGCAGAGGAAAGGTAATGGATGGATTTACTGGAGCCCTGTGAGATGATTTATGATTTTTTGGAATCTGACTTTGGTCTCGGAATACCCCTTAAATGTGTTTAGTGTTTTATTAAAGGGGTTTTCCAGCAAGAATACGAGTGATGACCTATCCTAAGGATAGGTCATCAATAGTTGATCGGCCGGGATCCGTTGCTTTGCATCACGCCCAATCAGCTAAGCGGGCGCATGCTGTCAGCACCGCAAAAACACAGAGGTGGGAGCTGAAGCAATGGAAGTCTCCGTGCCGACCTCTGTGTAGTGGCCGGCGCTTGTATGGCTCAAACTGAAATGAACACGAGCCGTGCCTGCAGTTGTAAGTAACGGGCGCTACACAGAGGTCAGCGCCGAGACTGCCACTGCTTCACCCCCGACCCCTTTGTTTTTGCGGCGCTGACAGCATGCACCCGCTCAGCTGAGCAGTCAGGATCCTGAGCGATGGACCCCGGCCGATCAACTATTGATAACCTATCCTGAGGTCATTAGTAGTATTTTCTATGGAAAACCCCTTTAACGCTTGCTACATCTGTGAGTATCATTAGTGACGTACAGTACGTGTATTTCACACTCTTTCCCCACACCTCACGTTTGAGTGTTTCGCCCGTCTCTCGTCCTCAGGACACAGTGGTCGCTCTTCAAGCAATGTCCATGTTTGCAAGTCATACCATGGTGAAAGGTGGAAAAACGACCATAGAAGTGACGAACGAGAAAGGCTTCCAGCACCGCTTCCATGTGGATGATGACAACCGCCTGCTCCAGCAGAAGATTCAGCTACCTGAAATCCCCGGAGAGTACACGATAACCGCGACTGGGAGAGGAACCGTAATTGCGCAGGTAGGGACGGTGTGGTGACCACCCCTTCATATAGATGGGGAGGGGGAGTCGGACTTTGTCTCTTATTCTTACCTGTTGGGTCTCTCCTGTTCTTACGTTTGCACAGGTCACTCAGGTACATAACACTCTACCTGCCGCCAAGGAAGATGCCTTTGACATGTCAGCGAAACCTCAGTGTATGAAAGGTGACAACATGGTGATAGCGGTGGAGTTCAGGTAAGAGACGTCATCTATAAGGAAGACCATATTATAGACCGTCACAGTCCACCCAGTTATATCAGCTCTTACAGTCACATCCAGAGCTGCAATCACAATGTTGCAGTTACGTGCTATTGTATACTCCAATCACACCGAGAGCTGCAGACACAATCCTTTCCTTACATTCATGCCTTTAGTCAGTGCGGCCTTCAGATACTGTTGTATATAAGTCTGTTCCTGTTCTCCTCTGACTCCGCAGCTATAAAGGAGGACGTCCGTGTACTAACATGGCTCTTCTGGAAGTCAAATTCTTGTCCGGCTATGAGCTCGCGGAGAAGTCGGCAAGTGATGTAAGTTCACCGGATGTATTTTACAATCACTAAAAAGATAATCCTGATGTAAATCCTTCCTCTGGTCAAAACTGCAGATTTCCCTGTGCTCGGGGATCCACGTGTGGTCGGTGTGTGAAGACAGGGCCAGCTCCAGGTTTATATGTGCTTCTGGGCAACAGTCACAGTGGCTCCCTTAGTAATTTATAGACCCTACTGTGCCCCCTTAGTAATTTATAGACCCTACTGTGCTGCCTTAGTAATTTATAGACCCTACTGTGCCCCCTTAGTAATTTATAGACCCTACTGTGCCCCCTTAGTAATTTATAGACCCTACTGTGCCGCCTTAGTAATTTATAGACCCTACTGTGCCCCCTTAGTAATTTATAGACCCTACTGTACTGCCTTAGTAATTTATAGACCCTACTGTACTCGCTTTGTTATTTACAAGATTCTTTGTGCCATTAGAGCAGTTAGTAAGGCCCCACTGTGTCCCCTGATTCATTTATAAGCTCCACTGAGCCCCCTGAGTCATTTACTGGGCCTCCTCAGTACTTTATAGGCTCCATGTGGCTCCTCAGTCCTTTATAGGCCCCACTGTGCTCTCTGAGTCATTTACAGGCCTTGCCCACTGAGTGATGAATGAGGTCCCGTTGTGTCCTAACCAAAAAATAAAATAACATACAAACTCGCCACCCTCACACTTCTCCAAAATAAGAATCGGTCTTAGAATGAAGCAATACAGAGAGGCAGTATTTCTGTAGGGATTTCCATCCCACCCCTCCCCGCACCCCCTAAAAAAAAATTGTAACAAAAGTTCTCCAGCATATTATATGTACCCCAGAGTGCAGCCATTAAAATATACAACTCGTCCCACAGAAAACAAGCCCCCATACAGCTATGTCAACGAGTTACGGCTCCAGCAATGCGACAATGAAAACCGCTGGGTCCTTAAGGCACAAAGTAGGCTGGTCACTAAGGGGTTAATTGACAACCGTGTGGCCTTCAGTACCTGCAGTTCTCGGTCTTCAGTCTTTGATGTAACATGTGTAATATTCGATTATTTGTTGCAGCTGATGAAACTTCCGATGGTGAACAGAGTGGAGAAGGGTGAAGATAGTGTGTCCATCTACATAGAAAAGGTGAGACGTTCCCATGACGCTGCAGCAACAGACCCGGGGATTACTCTTAAAGCCAAGCTCCACCATATCACTTTAACTGGTCATTAACTTCTTAATGAACTTGTACTTATATGACAACCAATGTGACAACAAGCAAAACTGCAAATCACTTTACTTACCTGAAATGACAATTTTGTGCTGAAGAATCCCTCTAAAGTGCTGACGGCTGGGGGGCTCCCTTCCTTAGAGCTTGATGTCTACTGCCTGCTGCCTTGTGTAGTCTGTCTCTAGCAGCAGGAACCAAGACAGATTACCAGAAGCAGGCGGAGGGGTCATTGATTACTGTTGTCTCATGCTACAGGATCTCCACTTCTCTGTGTGTGTAGTGTATAGGAGAGACAAGTGAGGATCTCCTCTCTGTGTACAGTGTATGGGAGAGATAGAGATAGGAGAGCAGGATCCTCTCTTCAGTGTATGTGTGCTGTGTATAGGAGAGATAGAGGTAGGGGAGCAGAGTCTCCTCTTCTCTGTGTGTGCAGTGTTTGGGAGAGATAGGGGAGCAGGGTCTCCTCTTCTGTGTGTATGTGCAGTGTGTGGGAGAGATAGGGGAGCAAGATTTTCCCTTCTCTGTGTATGGGAGAGGTAGAGATAGGGGAGCAGGATCCTCTCTACCGTGTATGTGTGCAGTGTGAGGGAGAGATTGGGGAGTAGGGTCTCCACTTCTCCGTGCGTGACATACAGGACACTGAGCTGACATGATGACCTGGGGTCCATAGTAAAAAACATCATAATGAAAGCAATAAAAAGAGGAAAAAACAGCAATCAGCACTGAAGCATATAAAATATAAGTAGCAACCCGGACAATAAACAGAACAGTATGAGGCAGAAATGTCTGAGTCTTCTGATACAATAATGTATAGTCATGTAAATCCTCAGCATCTCTCTCCTGTTTCTCAGGTCACCAATCAGACACAGACCCTGGAGATTCATGCCGAACGGAAGGTTCCAGTGAGCGGTCTGAAACCGGCCATGATTAGTATCTTTGATTACTACATGAAAGGTAACATAGACCCGCAGAGGCATTCATACCCTAGAGAGACCCCTAGCTGGCATCTATGGGGCATCACTCTGGAGCTGGTTGACCCCAAAATATACAAACTATGTTAGCCATGAAGGACCTGGTGTTTGTTCACCCCAATCCCATCTAAGGGAAGAACCAAGTGGATGGTCACGGTGCCCTTATTTGCTAAGATTGCTGTGCCCACTCTGTCTATAACCATCAGCCACCAATGGGGACTATTTGTTTCCTGCATGATTAATAGCAGTGGTCAGAGCTCTGGTTTATATAATGTGATGATGATGATGGTATGAAGGTAGCCTGACTTTACCATGAGATGCACTGTTGGGCACTGCCCACGAGGAGTCCATAGTCATGTCAGTCCCTTCCATCAGACATGTTATTGTCTGGCTGGTGGCTTCTGCTGCTTTGCTTGTCCAGCTGTCCTGACTTGTATTTTCTTTTATTTAATTGCAGAGGAGGAGAAGACAATCAGCTATTTGGTGACCTGTTAAGAGGTGAGAGCGGGATCCATAGTACTGCAGTGACAATGCATTGTCCTCTAATCTCCAGATCTGCTCTTTCTGCTCTTCATCTTCACTGTCCTCTATTCTTGGCACATTTCCTTCCTATGACATGGGCATGGAAAACGTCCTAGGATAACAGTATGTAAATTGATGATGAAGTAGTGTTACCTCATGGGAGGGCTTGTGAACACCCACACCTGTATAAGTTGTGAGGTGGTATCTTGTGAGTGAGGTTGGACACTGGCCAGTGTGCTCATGGCATGGTAGCATGAATTATTGGAGTTCATTATGATTGTAGGTGCCAGACGGATGAGATTTTCCATCTTCTGAAGTTATGAGGTATTTAACATTCCTCGATACCCAGTGTCATGTGTTTAGAAGGCTGAGAGGAGACTTAATAGCTGTCTACACATATCTGAAGGGCTGTCACAGTGCAGAGGGATCAGCCCTATTCTCATCTGCACAAGGAAAGACTAGAAGCAATGGGATGAAACTGAAAGGGAGGAGACACAGTTTAGATATTAGACAGTGAGGGGGATCAATGAGTAGAACAGGTTACCACGGGAGGTGGGGAGTTCTCCTTCAATGAAAGTGTTCAAACAAAGGCTGGACAAATATCTGTCTGGGATGATTTAGTAAATCCTGCACTGAGCAGGGGGTTGGACCCGATGACCCTTGAGTTTCCTTCCAACTCTCCCATTCTATGATTCTACTGGGAAATGTCCGGCAGTACTACTCCCAGTGGACATTACAGTGTCCACGCACAACCACAGACAAGCGACTCCACCAGAAATCCCATCCACATTCATTGCAGGAGATCCCACACACTCATCCTGCATGTCAGCACAGTGTTCTTTAGCTTCAATGGGATATGGGTGCAGAAGACCACCAGAGCGCCTCTGTTATTACCACAACACTGGACACAGTGCCTCACCTGGGTACATGAGGTTGGGTATACTGTTTCGCTTAAACCCGTCAGTTATTGGTGCCTGCTACATTTCACTGCTTGGTGACCATTTGCAGCCCTTCATGGCCTACATGTCCCCCACAATGCTGGGATAGTGCAGCAGGATAATACATCATGCCATCAGGACCTAAAAGCCCCTTTGTCACATAATACGCCCCAGTGTTATAGCTTAGACATAGTAGGAGGGGTTATTGGTTCAGGTATCGGGATCCAGTATCATCCATTGTAAAATAGCATATTAGGCCGAAAAAAGACATGTCCATCTAGTTCAGCTTATTCATCCTGCCAATGTTGATCCAGAAGAAGGAAAAAAAAAACAATGAGGTAGAAGCCAGTTTCCCCCATTTAAGGGGAAAAACGTTCTTCCTGACTCTAATCTAATCTGGCAATCAGAATAATCCCCGGATCACCGACTCTTCTGGAGTAATTAGTGATTATAATATTTAATAATGTAATCTAATACAGAAATGCATCCAGGCCACTCTTGAACTCTTCTATGGATTCTGCCATCACCACATCCTCTGTCAGAGAGTTCCATGGTCTCACGGCTCTTACAGTAAAGAACCCCCTTTTATGTTGGTGTAGAAACCTTCTTTCCTCTAGATGTAGAGAGTGCCACCTTGTTACAGTCACAGTCCTGGTATAATAAATGATGGGAGAAATCTCTGTACTGTCCCCTGATATATCTATACATAGTTATTAGAGCGCCCCCTTGTTACAGTCCTGGGTAAAATAGATGATGGGAGAGATCTCCGTATTGTCCCCTGATATATCTATACATAGTTATTAGAGTGCCCTCTTGTTACTGTCCTGGGTATAAATAGATGATGGGAGAGATCTCTGTAATGACCCCTGACATATCTATACATAGTTATTAGAGCGCCCCCTTGTTCCAGTCTTGGTTATAATAGATGATGGGAGAGATCTCTGTACTGTCCCCTGATATATCTATACATAGTTATTAGAGCACCCCCTTGTTACAGTCCTGTGTATAAATTGGTGATGGGGGAGATCTCTGTACTGTCCCCTGATATATCTATACATAGTTATTAGAGCGCCCCTTGTTACTGTCCTGGCTATAATAGATGATGGGAGAGATTTCTGTACTGTGCCCTGATATATCTATGCATAGTTATTAGAGCGCCCCCTTGTTACAGTCCTGGGTATAATAGATGATGGGAGAGATCTCTGTACTGACCCCTGATATATTATACATAGTTATTAGAGCGCCCCCTTGTTACAGTCCTGGGTATAATAGATGATGGGAGAGATCTCTGTATTGTCCCTTGATATATTTATGGATAGTTATTAGGTCACCTGAAAATACAGATTGTCAGCCGCACTCTGCAATCTTCCAGTCGTGGATGGAGTGGTATTAGATGCACGCTAGGTCAGGACAGGATCCTAGTCCCAAAAGCAATCCACAAGTTCCAATACATGCAAGCAGCATCAGTGGTGTGAAGATTAAATACTCAACATTTCTTCCTTTATATTAAATCGCTTCTTTAGTTTCATTCTTTGGTCAAGGTATACAGCTACAGCTGTTTCACCCGCAGCATGGGTCTTTTCAAGCTGGTTCGCATATACAATGCTATTATCTCAGTTATATACTTAGTCACTAATCAGACATATCCAATCCCCATCACATCAGTACTTCTTAATTAGTAAACATATGTGTAATACCTCCATATTCCCCTCGTCATCGGGAGGCACATGTGCCACATCATCTGTAAACACTACCTTATGATTAAAAGTGTGTAGTAAGGCACCGGCATCCGAACGGGCTTCTGCACATGTGCGGGATTCACAGCTTCTCGGGTGATAATCCAAAGTTCACTCTTTCTCAATGGGAATCTTCCTCACTCTACGGCGCATGCGTGGGACTACTGCTGTAACGCGATATCTCGCTCGCAGCCACTCTTACATCAATGGTGTGTTAATGCATGTATTCATCGTCATGACAACCCACCGGCTCACTGCGATGGGGCCCAACGTGGCCCCCACATACGCAAATATTTTTACGAATCATGTGAAGATAACCAGCATTTATACATCTAAGCTATGGTCTAAAGTGGGCAAATGGTGGCGTTTCACAGATGATATCTTTATGCTGTGGAATGGCACCATTGAAGAATTGGAGTTATTCCATGATACCATCAGTAATATTTCACCGGAGCTGAAATTTATGATGTCCTGGTCACAGGATAGGATCTAGTATCTGAATATAATGGTGATTAGGACGAACACTGGGTTAGAGGCGAATCTATTCTGCAAGTGGACAGATCGTAATGATCTATTACTATATAGCAGCTGTCATCTGAAGCAAACCCTGCAGTCGTTACCCTGGAGCCAGTTGCTCAGGGTTCGCAGGATGGTGAGAGATGAGGATATTGATATGCGATTAAATCAGATGTGCCAAAAATTTATAGAGAGGGGATATCCTCCTGATCTTGTGTTTCCAGCAGCAGTGAGAGCCCGATCCCTGAGTCGCACGGATCTCAGGAAGCCCCAGAGCAAACAAGAAAAGCCCCCCCCCCGGATAATATTTGTGTCTACATACAACCCCCTCAGAAGTAGATTATCAGGTATTTTGAGACGACATTGGCCCATTTTGGGCAAGGGGTGTCCCTAAATATTGGACTTCACCAATCCTCCAATGGTGGCTTTTAGGAGATGTCGAAATATCAAAGACAGATTGGTGAGCTCCTATAAAGTGGTAGACAAGACTAACCAACGCGTGTTTTCACATCCAAGGCGGGGACATTTTCCCTGCCTTGGTTGTTCATGCTGTGGAAACATGCTGAAGGGTGATGCATTTAATCACCCATATACCGGGCAGTCCTATCGCATCCTGAGCCACTTTACTTATCCATCATCTTTTGTCATCTACTTAGTGACATGCCCTTGTGGTCTCCTCTATGTAGGGAGACCACAATGGAGATTAGATCGAGAATCGTAAGGGTACATCATGGGAGCGGGGTACTTCCCACAAAATGACGAACCCTTACGTCATAGGGATAGCGCGAGATCATAGCAGATCTCGCGCTATCCCACAGCGGGAGCCGGCTTTCAGTGATAGCCGACGTCCCGCTGCGACGGCGGGGGGCATCATAAGTAGATTGCGGCAGGGAAAGGGTTCACAGAGGGAGCGCGCTCCCTCTGTGACAACCAGCCGGCTCTCACGATGTTATCATGAGAGCCCAGCTGGGTACTATGGCAACAGGACGCCGGATACCAGCGTCCTGTATTGCCATAGCCTAAGATCGCTGAAATAAGGCTATGCCTTATCGCAGCGAACTGGAGTGCAGTGGTGAAAGTCCCTCAGAGGGACACAGATGTTGTAAAAAAAGAGGAAAGTAAAGATCAAAAAATTACAATGTAAAAAAAAGTTTTAAACCCCCATTTTTTATGCTTTTTCTTATATTAGCATAAAAAAAATCCCACATATTTGGTATTGACGTTGTCCGTAACAACGCGTACAATACATTGAACACACTTTTTATCCTGCACGGCAAAAAGCGTTGAAGAAAAAAACGCTAAAAAACTGATGCGAAATGCTAATTTTTTGCATTTTGCACAAAAAAAAACGCAATAAAAGTGATTAAAAAAAACGTATGTACCCAAAACTTGTACCAATGAAAACGACAGCTCGCTTCGCAAAAAGTAAGCTCTCACAGAGTGTTGTCCATGGAAAAATAAAAAAGTTACAGGACTGAATGCAGTGAGTTTAGAAAAAAATAATAATTTCCAAAAAAAGGGCTATTATTGTGGAAAAGTGGAAAAACCTAAAAAAAAATATAACAATTTTGGTATCTTTGTAACCGTACCGACCCACAGAAAAAAATGTAGTGTCATTTATGCTGCATAATTAACGATCTAAAAAAAACCCGCAAAAATCTATGGCAGAATTGATGTGTTTTCTCTCCCTACGATCATAAAAAAAATAATAAAAGTTTTACAATACAGTCTATATACCCAAAAATGGTACCAATAAAAACTAGAGTTCGCCATGCAAAAAACAAGCCCTTATACAGCCACGTCGGCAGAAAAATAAAAAAATTATGGCTGTTGAAAAATGGAGATGAAAAAATACCAAAAATCGTTTGGTCCTCAACGCCAAAATAGGCCGTGTCATTAAGGGGTTAATGATAGAGGCCATACGATTAGCCAACTTCGCTTTAGGGTGATGGATACTGTTTCTAAAAGTATTAGGGGAGGGGACGGAGAGAGGGCCCTCAAGAGGAAAGAACTAGAGTGGATACACAAGTTGGACACTCTGTCTCTCTCAGGTTTACATATAGAATACAATGCTGCTCCTTATCTGTAGGTTTTCTTATGGCGTTTTTTGT
Source organism: Eleutherodactylus coqui (assembly GCF_035609145.1). Lineage (NCBI taxonomy): Eukaryota > Metazoa > Chordata > Amphibia > Anura > Eleutherodactylidae > Eleutherodactylus > Eleutherodactylus coqui. Next base: position 291,359,111 of record NC_089840.1, on the reverse strand, counting down.
ATTGATTTTATTATGCATCTTTTTGATGATTTTTAATGTTTATTTTCTATTTGTTTCATCTAGATTGCTCGTCAAGGGATGGCACTTGAGGACATCTACCCTATTTGTGTTTGATTAATGCATAATTGACATACTGGTGTGAAACTTATCGATATATGTAATCATATCTGATCTATGTGGCTTTGTTCACATTAATAAAAATATATGAATTGCGCATATGTTACATTTTGTGCCATGACTAGAGATGAGCGAACGTACTCGTCCGAGCTTGATATTCGTGCGAATATTAGGGTGTTCGGGATGCTCGTTACTCTTAATGAGCACCACGCGGTGTTCCGGTTACTTTCAGTTTCCTCTCTGAGACGTTAGCGCGCTTTTCTGGCCAATTGAAAGACAGGGAAGGCATTACAACTTCCCCCTGTGACGTTCAAGCCCTATACCACCCCCCTGCTGTGAGTGGCTGGGGCGATCAGATGTCACCCGAGTATAAAAGTCGGCCCCTCCCGCGGCTCGCCTCAGATGCCTTGTGACTGAGTTAGCTGAGGGAAAGTGCTGCTGCTGGTGCTGCTGTAGGGAGAGTGTTAGGAGTGAGTGTAGGCTTCAAGAACCCCAACGGTCCTTCTCAGGGCCACATCTATCCGTGTGCAGTACTGTGGAGGGTGCTGTTAGCAGTGTTGCACAATTTTTTTTTTTTTCAAAATCGGCAGTCTGCAGAGCATTGCGCCTTGCAGTAATACTACAGGGACAGAAGTGGTGCTTAGGTAGGGAGAGTGTTAGGAGTGAGTGTAGGCTTCAAGAACCCCAACGGTCCTTCTTCGGGCCACATCTATCCGTGTGCAGTACTGTGCAGGCTGCTGTTAGCAGTGTTGCATATTTTTTTCTTTTCAAAATCGGCTGTCTGCAGAGCATTGCGCCTTGCAGTAATACTACAGGGAGAGAATTGTGTAGGCAGGGCCAGAAGACATATATTATTGATTGAATATAGTCAGTGGGCCCTCTGTTTCCAAAAAAGGGAAAAATTGTATTTGTCCTGCAGTCTTGCGCCAATTTATTTGCTGCCTGGGAAAAGTAACCGCTGTGCTGCACTTCATATAACTGCATTTCTGTGCAACACATATCTTATCTGATTGAATATAGTCAGTGGGCCCTCCGTTTCCCAAAAAGGGAAACATTCTATTTGTCCTGCAGGCTTGCGCCAATTTATTTGCTGCCTGTGAAATGTCTCCGCTCTGCTGCACTTCATATAACTGCATTTCTGTGCAACACATCTTATCTGATTGAATATAGTCAGTGGGCCCTCCGTATCCCAAAAAGGGAAACATTCTATTTGTCCTGCAGGCTTGCGCCAATTTATTTGCTGCCTGTGAAAAGTCTCCGCTCTGCTGCACTTCATATAACTGCATTTCTGTGCAACACATATCTTATCTGATTGAATATAGTCAGTGGGCCCTCCGTTTCCCAAAAAGGGAAACATTCTATTTGTCCTCAAGGCTTACGCCAATTTATTTGCTGCCTGTGAAAAGTAACTGCTCTGCTGCACTTCATATAACTGCATTTCTGTGCAACACATATCTTATCTGATTGAATATAGTCAGTGGGCACTCCGTTTCCCAAAAAGGGAAACATTCTATTTGTCCTGCAGGCTTGCGCCAATTTATTTGCTGCCTGTGAAAAGTCTCCGCTCTGCTGCACTTCATATAATTGCATTTCTGTGCAACACATATCTTATCTGATTGAATATAGTCAGTGTGCCCTCCGTTTCCCAAAAAGGGAAAAATTGTATTTGTCCTGCAGTCTTGCGCCAATTTATTTGCTGCCTGGGAAATCACTGGTAATACAGCATGCTGAGGGGTAGGGGTAAGCCGAGAGGACGTGGACGAGGACGCGTAGGCCCAAGTGAGGGTGTGGGCACAGGGCGAGCTCCTGATCAAGGTGTATCGCAGCCGACTGCTGCGCGATTAGGAGAGAGGCACGTTTCTGGCGTCCCCACATTCATCGCCCAATTAATGGGTCCACGCAGGAGACCTTTATTAGAAAATGAGCAGTGTGAGCAGGTCCTGTCGTGGATGGCAGCTTGCTCGAAGCACTTTCTATCATCCACCCACAGTTCTGCGCCGTCCAGTGCTGCAAATCCAAATCCTCTGGCTGCTACTCCTCCTTCCTCCCAGCCTCCTCACTCCACTACAATGACACATGCTCAGGAGCGGGCAGACTCCCAGGAACTGTTCTCGGGCCCCTGCTCAGATTGGGCAGCAGTGGTTCCTCTCCAAGCAGAGGAGTTTATCGTCACTGATGCCCAACCATTCGAAAGTTCCCGGGGTCCGGGGGATGAGGCTGGGGACTTCCGGCAACTGTCTCAAGACCTTTCAGTGGGTGTGGAGGACGATGACGATGAGACACAGTTGTCTTGCAGTGAGGTAGTAGTAAGGGCAGTAAGTCCGAGGGAGGAGCGCACAGAGGATTCGGAGGAAGAGCAGCAGGACGATGAGGTGACTGACCCCACCTGGTGTGCAACGCCTACACAGGACAGATCTTCAGAGGGGGAGGCACGGGCAGCAGCAGGGCAGGTTGCAAGAGGCAGTGCGGTGTCCAGGGGTAGAGGCAGGGCCAGACCAAATAATCCACCAACTGTATCCCAAAGCACACCCTCGCACCATGCCACCCTGCAGAGGCCGAGGTGCTCTAAGGTCTGGCAGTTTTTCACAGAGACGCCTGACCACCGACGAACAGTGGTGTGCAACCTTTGTCGCGCCAAGATCAGCCGGGGAGCCACCACCAACAGCCTCACCACCACCAGCATGCGCAGACATATGATGGCCAAGCACCCCACAAGGTGGGACGAAGGCCGTTCACCGCCTCCGGTTTGCACCGCTGCCTCTCCCCCTGTGCCCCAACCTGCCACTGAGATCCAACCCCGCTCTGAGGACACAGGCACTACAGTCTCCTGGCCTGCACCCACACCCTCACCTCCGCTGTCCTCGGCCCCATCCACCAATGTCTCGCACCGCACCGTCCAGCCGTCGCTAGCGCAAGTGTTTGAGCGCAAGCGCAAGTACGCCGCCACGCACCCGCACGCTCAAGCGTTAACCGTCCACATAGCCAAATTTATCAGCCTTGAGATGCTGCCGTATAGGGTTGTGGAAATGGAGTCCTTCAAAAGTATGATGGAGGCGGCGGCCCCGCGCTACTCAGTTCCCAGTCGCCACTACTTTTCCCGATGTGCCGTCCCAGCCCTGCACGACCACGTCTCCCGCAACATTGTACGCGCCCTCACCAACGCGGTTACTGCCAAGGTCCACTTAACAACGGACACGTGAACAAGCACAGGCGGCCAGGGCCACTACATCTCCCTGACGGCACATTGGGTGAATTTAGTGGAGGCTGGGACAGAGTCAGAGCCTGGGACCGCTCACGTCCTACCCACCCCCAGAATTGCGGGCCACAGCTCGGTGCTGGTATCTGCGGCGGTGTATGCTTCCTCCACTAAAGCACCCTCCTCCTCCTCCTCCTCCTCCGCAACCTCTGTCTCGCAAGCAAGATGTGTCAGCAGCAGCAGCACGTTGCCAGCAGTCGGTGTCGCGCGGCGTGGCAGCACAGCGGTGGGCAAGCGTCAGCAGGCCGTGCTGAAACTACTCAGCTTAGGAGATAAGAGGCACACGGCCCACGAACTGCTGCAGGGTCTGACAGAGCAGACCGACCGCTGGCTTGCGCCGCTGAGCCTCCAACCGGGCATCGTCGTGTGTGACAACGGCCGTAACCTGGTGGCGGCTCTGCAGCTCGGCAGCCTCACGCACGTGCCATGCCTGGCCCACGTCTTTAATTTGGTGGTTCAGCGCTTTCTGAAAAGCTACCCACGCTTGTCAGACCTGCTCGTAAAGGTGCGCCGGCTCTGCGCACATTTCCGCAAGTCCCACACGGACGCTGCCACCCTGCGGACACTGCAACATCGGTTTAATCTGCCAGTGCACCGACTGCTGTGCGACGTGCCCACACGGTGGAACTCTACGCTGGAGGTGCTTGCTTGTCCTGCGGCTAGCGTCTTGTCGGAGAGGGTGTTTAGTGCGGCTGGGGGAATCATCACAGATAAGCGTACCCGCCTGTCAACCGACAGTGCCGACAGGCTAACACTCATCAAGATGAACAAAACCTGGATTTCCCCACACTTCTCTTCTCCACCAGCGGACAGCAGCGATACCTAAGCAATACGTAGGCTGCACCCGCGGATGGAAGCATCGTTCTCTCTCACCATCCAAAACGGGGACATTTCTGCTTCATCAATCTGTGTATAATATTCATCCTCCTCCTCCTGCTCCTCCTCCTGAAACCTCACGTAATCACGCTGAACGGGCAATTTTTCTTAGGGCCACAAGGCTCACTCATATAATTTTTCTAAAATTTTTTTATACGTTTCAATGCTCTTAAAAGCGTTGGAACTTGAACTTGAAACAATTTTTCGTTAAACTGGGCTGCCTCCAGGCCTAGTTACCACTTAAGCCACATTAACCAAAGCGATTAATGGGTTTCACCTGCCATCTTGGTTGGGCATGGCCAATTTTTACTGAGGTACATTAGTACTGTTGGTACACCAATTTTTTTGGGCCCTCACCTACAGTGTGATCATAGCAATTTCTATGTTCTTCGCCTGCACTCATGGTACAGAAAGGTGTGTGGGGTTGGCCTACACTTTAGCTACATAAATGTAACTTGGGCCTTGGCTATACTGCAGCTACTGAAATGGAACTAAGACTGCGCTCCCACTATACTGCTGCTTCGGAATTGTTCCTGGGGCCTGTGTAGGCTGCTACTATTACTTAAATGGAACTTAGACTATGCTCCTCCTATACTGCTGCTTCGGAATTGTTACTGGTGCCTGTCTTGAGTGCTACTATTACTGAAATGGAACGAAGACTGCGCTCCCACTATACTGCTGCTTCGGAATTGTTACTGGTGCCTGTCTTGAGTGCTACTATTACTGAAATGGAACAAAGACTGCACTCCCACTATACTGCTGCTTCGGAATTGTTACTGGGGCCTGTCTTGAGTGCTACTATTACTGAAATGGAACTAATACTGTGCTCCCCCTATAATGCTGCTAGTGATATGTTAGTGGGGCCTGTCCTAATGCTACGGCTGAAATGTTACGAATTATGGGCTCTGCCTATACCGCTGCTAATGGTATGTCTCTGGGGTGTGGAAACAGAGGCTTCCCAAAGACATGATGGCGGCGAGGCCATTTCTCACCAACGCGGTTACTGTTAAGGTGCATATAACCACGGACACGTGGAGAGGACACGTAGTGCCTCAAAAACATCCCCCGCCACGGCCCACTTAATCCTGGCCACATTCCGAAAACCAACAAAATAAAACCGCGCTACTAGGTCCGCAGTCACCACCACATTACCACCAACGCGGTTACTGTTAAGGTGCATATAACCACGGACACGTGGACAAGCACAGGCGGGCAGGGCCACTATATCTCCCTGACGGCACATTGGGTGAATTTAGTGGAGGCTGGGACAGAGTCAGAGCCTGGGACCGCTCACATCCTACCCACCCCAAGAATTGCGGGCCCCAGCTCGGTGGTGGTATCTGCGGCGATGTATGCTTCCTCCACTAAAGCACCCTCCTCCTCCTCCTCCAATGCAACCTCTGTCTCGCAATCAAGATGTGTCAGCAGCAGTACGTCGGCAGCAGTCGGTGTCGCGCGGCGTGGCAGCACAGCGGTGGGCAAGCGTCAGCAGGCCGTGCTGAAACTACTCAGCTTAGGAGATAAGAGGCACACGGCCCACGAACTGCTGCAGGGTCTGACAGAGCAGACTGACCGCTGGCTTTCGCCGCTGAGCCTCCAACCGGGCATGGTCGTGTGTGACAACGGCCGTAACCTGGTGGCGGCTCTGCAACTCGGCAGCCTCACGCACGTGCCATGCCTGGCCCATGTCTTTAATTTGGTGGTTCAGCGCTTTCTGAAAAGCTACCCACGCTTGTCAGACCTGCTCGGAAAGGTGCGCCGGCTCTGCGCACATTTCCGCAAGTCCCACACGGACGCTGCCACCCTGTGCACCCTGCAACATCGGTTTAATCTGCCAGTGCACCGACTGCTGTGCGACGTGCCCACACGGTGGAACTCTACGCTCCACATGTTGGCCAGGCTCTATGAGCAGCGTAGAGCTATTGTGGAATACCAACTCCAACATGGGCGGCGCAGTGGGAGTCAGCCTCCTCAATTCTTTTCAGAAGAGTGAGCCTGGTTGGCAGACATCTGCCAGGTCGTTGGAAAGTTTGAGGAGTCTACCCAGGTGGTGAGCGGCGATGCTGCAATCATTAGCGTCACCATTCCTCTGCTATGCCTCTTGAGAAGTTCCCTGCAAAGCATAAAGGCAGACGCTTTGCGCTCGGAAACAGAGCCGGGGGAAGACAGTATGTCGCTGGATAGTCAGAGCACCCTCCTGTCTATATCTCAGCGCGGTGAGGAGGAGGAGGAGGAGGAGGAGGAGGAAGATGAGGAGGAGGGGGAAGAGACAGCTTGGCCCACTGGTGAGGGTACACATGCTGCTTGCCTGTCATCCTTTCAGCGTGTATGGCCTGAGGAGGAGGAGGAGGAGGAGGAGGATCCTGAAAATGATCTTCCGAGTGAGGACAGCCATGTGTTGCGTACAGGTACCCTGGCACACATGGCTGACTTCATGTTAGGATGCCTTTCTCGTGACCCTCGCGTTACACGCATTCTGGCCACTACGGATTACTGGGTGTACACACTGCTTGACCCATGGTATAAGGAGAACCTTTCCACTCTCATACCCGAAGAGGAAAGGGGTTCAAGAGTGTTGCTATACCACAGGACCCTGGCGGACAAACTGAAGGTGAAATTCCCATACGACAGCGCTAGTGGCCGAAGGCACAGTTCCGAGGGCCAGGTAGCAGGGGAAGCGCGGAGATCAGGCAGCATGTACAGCACAGGCAGGGCAACACTCTTTAAGGCCCTTGACAGCTTTATGGCTCCCCAGCAAGACTGTGTCACCACTCCCCAGTCACGGCTGAGTCGGCGGGAGCACTGCAAAAGGATGGTGAGGGAGTACGTAGCCGATCGCACGACCGTCCTCCGTGACGCCTCTGCCCCCTACAACTACTGGGTGTCGAAGCTGGACACGTGGCCTGAACTCGCGCTGTATGCCCTGGAGGTGCTTGCTTGTCCTGCAGCTAGTGTCTTGTCAGAGAGGGTGTTTAGTGCGGCTGGGGGAATCATCACAGATAAGCTTACCCGCCTGTCAACCGATAGTGCCGACAGGCTAACACTTATCAAGATGAACAAAGCCTGGATTTCCCCAGACTTCTCTTCTCCACCAGCGGACAGCAGCGAAACCTAAGCATTACGTAGGCTGCACCCACGGATGGAAGCATCGTTCTCTATCCCCATCAAAAACAGGGACCTTTTGGCTTCATCAATCTGTGTATAATATTCCTGCTCCTCCTCCTGCTCCTCCTCCTGAAACCACACATAATCACGCCGAACGGGCAGTTTTTCTTAGGCCCACAAGGCTCAGTCATATAATTTTTCTAAACAATTTTTATACGTTTCAATGCTCATTAAAGCGTTGAAACTTTCACCTGAACCAATTTTTATTTTTACTGGGCTGCCTCCAGGCCTAGTTACCAATTAAGCCACATTAACCAAAGCGATTAATGGGTTTCACCTGCCCTCTTGGTTGGGCATGGGCAATTTTTCTGAGGTACATTAGTACTGTTGGTACACCAATTTTTGGGGGCCCTCGCCTACAGTGTAATCCAATTAATTTTTGGCCCACCTGCATTACAGCTGATGTAACATCAGCTGTGTTGGGCAATGCAATGGGATATATTTATGTACCGCCGGTGGCTTCCTGGCACCCACCCATGCTGTGGGTCCACAGGGAGTTGTAAATGCATGTGTCCACTTCTAAAGAACCCCAGTCTGACTGGGGCATGCAGTGTGGGCCGAAGCCCACCTGCATTAAACATGACATTATTACCTCAGCTGTGATGGGCAATGCAATGGGATATATTTATGTACCGCCAGTGGCTTCCTGGCACCCACCCATGCTGTCGGTCCACACGGAGTTGTAACTGCATCTGTCCACTTCTAAAGAACCCCAGTCTGACTGGGGCATGCATCATGGGCCGAAGCCCACCTGCATTAAACATGACATTATTACCTCAGCTGTGATGGGCAATGCAATGGGATATATTTATGTACAGCCGGTGGGTTCCAGGGAGCCACCCATGCTGTGGGTGCACACGGAATTCCCATTGCGGAGTTGTACCTGGCTGTGACTATTTATAAAAAACCGCGGTCTGACTGGGGCATGCAGACACCCTGACAGAATGAATAGTGTGTGGCACATAGGTTCCCCATTGCTATGCCCACGTGTGCAGCTCCTGATGGAGGTAGCACAGGATTGGATTTCTCATTGCTTCTGTACAGCATTGTAGGCTATTTCCCCGCCCCTTTTAAAGAGGGTCGCTGCCTAGCCGTGTCAACCCTCTGCAGTGTGTGCCTGCTTTTTTTGTGGCAGACGCACTTATAAATAGACATGAGGGTGGCGTGGCATGAGGGCAGCTGAAGGCTGGGCAGGGACAGTTTGGTGTGCGCTGTGGACACTGGGTCGTGAGGGGGGGGGTTGGGCAGCATGTAACCCAGGAGAAGTGGCAGCGCAGTGTCATGCAGGCAGTGATTGTGCTTTGTTGGAGGTAGTGTGGTGCTTAGCTAAGGTATACATTGCTAATGAGGGCTTTTCAGATGTAAAAGTTGTCGGGGGGGCCCACTCTTGCTACTATTCTGGCTTAATAGTAGGACCTGTGAACTTCATATGCAGCCCAACATGTAGCCCCTCGCCTGCCCTATCCGTTTCTGTGTCGTTCCCATCACTTTCTTGAATTACCCAGATTTTCACAAACGAAAACCTTAGCGAGCATCGGCGATATACAAAAATGCTCGGGTCGCCCATTGACTTCAATGGGGTTCGTTTCTCGAAACGAACCCTCGAGCATCGCGAAAATTTCGTCTCGAGTAATGAGCACCCGAGCATTTTGGTGCTCGCTCATCTCTAATTGTCAACCATCGTATATATAGCTCGTGCAAATTATTGGCATTGCTCTTTCAAGCAATAGTCGGCTGAAATGGCTTTTTTGGGCAACCATTATCTTGTGTGTATGACCACCTTAATACTATAAATAGTAGACAAGGAGGAGGGGGGTGCAGAGTCTTCCTCTCTTTATCTATGACTCCTGCTGTGAGAGTAGAAGAGCAGCAGAGAAGAGATGTCTTCACATGGAGATAAAATGTACAGAAAGCAGCAGAAAGAAGGAGAAATACCCCAAATCTTCAGGTTACAAACATTTCTGGCTGCTCCATGTCTGCAGGAAGAGGGTAGGGGATGGCTTTTAAAAATATATATAATTCTATAACTATATTCTTTGTATTAATCTCATAGTCATCATTCATCATCAGGTATGCGTCCTGCCCTTATGAGTAGAGCATTCAATTACATATCTTGCTCTTACTGTAAAGTAGCTCTCCTATGGTGAGTCTTACTAGTGTTCAGTGTTTTGTAGTGTTGCATACTTCACTGATATGATTTCTTTGGTTTCCTCAGGGCGGTGTGGATGATGAGGTTTCTCTAGCTTGCTATGTTACAGCTGCCTGTATGGAGTCCGGCTCAGATACTAGTGTAAGTGTGTGATCTCTGACTTTACAATTGCTGGCTTCCCCTCCTCAGTCACTCTAGGTATATATGTTCTCACGGATAACAGATAAGGCAATTTTTGGTCAGCTGTAGACTTACTAAATATATTTGAATCCTCTCATGGGAAGCGATGGTGCAAGGGAGAAACCTGCTGCAATGGCCAGGACAATCCACATGTGAACCAAGTTCAACAAACGTTTCTAGCAGTCATCTTCAGTCCAATATTCCCCCGAAGCTCCAATCAGGAAGATTACAGGTTTCTGCATTGCTCATGCTGTGGCACTGTAGTCTGTCAGAACGTCTCAATGTTCAATTCTTGGATGGAAAATCCCCTGGATGAAAGTCAAGTATCACTAGTACAGAAATCATCCGTCCCTTATTTCATTCCCTCTATCCAGTCTGAGTACAATCACCTCCTGGAGAGGGAATACAATATTAGGGTCGAATGAGAGTAAGGCTTGACCCACTTTGATGCGTTCTGGGCCAATGTACTAGAGAAATGAGAATATTCAAAACTAATGTTGCTTTAACCTACAGAATGATATCCTGATGTCAGCGAGTGCGTGTATACTCAATCAGAGTGAAAAGATGAAGATAATTAAGAAATCGGTTCAATGCATTTCAGCTGGACCTACAACTCTTCAGGAACCAGTTGGTCACTGTATAATAATAGGGGGGAGAACCGTGTCTACCCCCGCTAACCTCCAGACAGAAAGGTTTGGTCTGAAGATACCAAACTGCTGATAACAGAAAAGTAATTATACTAACAAGCATCAGGACAAATGCTTGATCCAAGATGTAATTCACAATATGCTGCTAATAGAAAAATCCAGTGTAGGCCAAAAGAATCAAAGAATTTTTTGACCAGATGGTTAGGGAGCCTCTAAAAACTATATATAGTGATGGTCTCCCATAGAGGACTGGATAGGTGATCAGTCAGTGGAGTTTCTATGGACCAAATGCATAGTCCCTTCCACTCAGAAATGACTCCCTGTGATCCCCTGTAAGCCGGGAAAGTTTAAATAGCCGAGATATAAACAGTAAAAAAAATATTGTTATTTAAATTTGCCCAGCTTATAGGGGATCAAATTAACCATTTAGATGCTACCTATTCACTAAGAAGAAAGATTTATCTATCTATCTCTATTTATTTATCTATCTATCTATATCTATCTATCTATAATTGCATAGGCTAATGTGAGAAACATATGAACATATGAAAAGATATATATATATATATATATATATATATATATACGCACACACAATAGAATACATATATTATTACTATAACAGTCCCTCCTTTTTATCTCTTACAGCAGCTAGGTGCAAAGGTAAATGCTCAAGTCCTAATGACAGGAGCCAGTTTTCCTGCACAACTTCACCAGATCCCTGACTAAACCCAACAGCTAGCGCTCAACAGAAAAAGTATCTTGGAAAAGTGCTGTAGGAATAGTGTTAGGACTGGCAATGGCAGATGGACAGGGGATCCCTACGCCAGCCCTCTCCCATGTCCCTACCTACTTGCCCCCCTGAGCAAGGCCCCAGGGTGACAACTGAGCAACGATCCCTGCTCTGCACTAGTGACGGACCCCAAGGAAGGAGGGACAGTAAGACCGGCAGGTGAGCACCGCGTAGCTGACGGGAAGTAACAAAAGCACAGACCAGAGAGTAGTCGTAGAAAGCAGGGTCAAACCGAAAGACAGGTGCGAGTACAGGAGGGCAAAACAGAGGCAGAGTCAAAAGAAAAGCCAAAGTTGAACACATCAAAGTCAGGTCAAAAATGAGGGTGTAGGCAGGCAAGTCAAAACCAAACACTGGCAATCAGAGTCTGGGCCAGCAAGGTATATATGCAGGATTCGCCGCCAAGTGGGACAGGGCGAAGTCACATGACGACCGGAGGGAATCATAAAGCCGCCTCCCCCCGGCGGCACACACCAGCCCAAGCGCCGCGCAGTTGACCAGTGGACAGGCGTGCCCGGGCACAATGCGGGTCGTGCCACCGGCCGATGCGACCGACCAGTAGAGTGGGGGAACCCCGGACAGAGCCGCCAGCCCGGGCCCCCGCAGCACCAGGACGAGCATCCCGCACCATCCAGACAAAACAAAATAATAGAGAATTGATATAAAACAGATTCAATATCAAATTCAGTAGCCAAAACATCATATTACATAATAGGGACAGCTTTGTCGATAGTCTTAGAGATGAATTCTCAAAGGCGCGGAATAATGCAGCAGCAAATAATAGCAGCAAGAATAGTCACTAAAGTTCTAGCAAAAGATGAAATCCAGTGGCTCCATCTGCCAAACGTATCAGTCCACCAGTCATCAAAGGGGTCAGAGATGCCAGAACTTGCTGCTAGTTCTTTAGCAAGGCTAGTTAGTCCCTTCAGAACCTTAGTTATGGAACTGTAGTTGTGAACAGGGATTGAACAACTTAGGAGAAAGCATAATATTATGGTGGGGAGACTCTCTTGCAATGAGATGCATGTATCTATTCAGATTTTTCCTTCTAGCTGAACATCTGTAGTGGTAGTCAGGAACACTTTTTATATTCTGTCAAGTCTGGGTTCTAGAGCTCATATGGGCTGAGACCTGTTCTGTTAGGTTTGTACCTTATGAAGCAGAGTACCAGGAGGAGGCACCCGGTCCATGGTCTATTGAGCTCTGCCATGGCCTTCTGGATCGTGGTTTCTAAGGTACCATTTAAGCACTCTGCTCTACCACTGCTTTGTGGATGGTACAGAGCATGAAAGGCCTGTTCTACCCCTAACGCTTTCATTACCTTCTGCATCACTTCTCCCTTGAAGGGAGTACCTCGGTCACTCTTAATTGTCTCTGGTACCCCATACCTGCATACCACCTCAGAGACCAGTTCTTGGCAGTCGCATTGTGAGCGGATAGGACAGACTGGTCACCCTGAAAACAGGTCTAAGCAGACCAGAATGTACTAGTACCTGCCCACCCATGGCAGTTGGATGTAGTCTATTTGAAAATGCTGGAATGGGTAGTCAGGACAAGGGCTGCACGGTTTGGGAGTCTGTACAGACCTATGCACATTGTTCTGTGCACAAATCAGGCAGCCCTGTGTGTATTTAACTGCTGTGATGCTAAATCCTGGTGGATACCAGTGAACACTTTTGTGCCATCCTTGAAGTGGCCTTTTGTTATGCTTCCAGGCCATTCTCTCAGACAGCAGAAGGGCTTTCATCAGTGCCTGTATACCTTTACTGTCCTTAATTGGGTTTTCAGTTGCTGTCAAGTATGACCTCGCTCTCCAGATGGGTCCATACTCATGAACAATGCCAAAGGCATAGCGCGAATCTGTGTAGATGTTAGCTGTGTTTTCTTAAGCATGTTTGCATGTTTTTTTTCCAGCGCTTGCAATTCAGCTTCTCGGGCTGACATGTGAGATGGAAGGGATTCGGCCTTGACCTCATCATGTAAGGAGAGCACAACATAATCTGTATAGAACCTGCCTTTTTGATCATATCTCGATCCATCCACAAAGAGTGCAAAATTAGGGTTGTCTAATTAATGATCAACAACATGACTGAATCCCTTGTCTCCTGGGCCATTAGCTGTGCATAGCCATGTGTATCAGGCTGAAAATAAAGCTATTAGATGATTACCCCGTTTTCCCTCCTTTTCCAGATGCAGCAAGGTAGCAGAATTGAGGGTGTTACAACACTAAACAGACATGTTGTGTGGCATGAGCATGGTGTATTGGAAGTGAAAGTGACATGTTGTGGACCAAATTTTAAGCTGAACCTGTGGCAGTATTGGCTGGGACATCATGTGGCCTAATACTGTCATGGGAAAATGTAAACTTATCTCAGAACTTTTGTCCAGAATGTGCTGAACTGCTGCTACTGTTTTTAACACAAGAGGGCGCAACACAAGCAACAGGGTCAAGGTGCGCTGAGTAAAATGAAACATGGCATTGCTGACTAGCCCGAGCCTGCACGAGGACAGCTTGGTGTGTCCATTTATTTCTGTACAGTAAAGCCTGAAAGACTTAGTATAGTTCGGTATTCTCAGGGCTGAGAAGAAGAAAAACTAGACCACAATTTACAAGGTATGAAAAATGTAGTGTTTTTTTTTTTTTTTTTATGCAATGCCTGGTCAGTCAAGCAGAAAGATTTACTGGTCAGGCATTCATCTACAAAGACGTGCACTTCAGCCCTGTGTTTATCATTGCTTGTCCTGAAATTCTGAGTTTATAAGTAGAATGTCAGAGCTGCTGTGTAGACTGACACGTACATATGCAAAGACATAGAAAAAAAGGGATACAAAAATGTGGATGAAATTCACATCCCACCCTGAGTGGTCATTAAAGTCTTATGCGTAGGTGAGAGAAATGTTTAACCTGAGTCAATATCTCCATCACACATTTTACATTCATCACAGCTTGAACACTTGTCACAACTTTCATCTATGCAGTAGTCTTTCTCTCTCATATAGATATTAATAACCATATAATCCTCTGCACACAATGTTTACCATATAGCATAAAAATTCATGCAAGTACTACTAATCCCTTCATCCACTTACAAATGCACTCAATCACTACTACTACTACTCCCCTCCCTCTGGAACGCCTGTTATCAGGCAGAGAAGGGGAAAGAGAAGGAAAAAAAAAAACTTTAACTGTTCCTAGTACTAACTGTAAAACAGTCACATTAACTAACATTGGTATCACTTTAATATTTTCCCATAATAGGAGCGCTCAGGTCTCACATAGAAGTTATTAACAGCTTATTTCTTTTACATGACATTATCACACTGAAAACATAACAGTAATGTAATTTAACAATTATAAACACTGCAAGCAAATCACAGAACTTACATTTACACAAATAACAGCAAGAATATACCTTAAGATTCTTATGTCTTTTCTATTCAACTTCCTCCTTGCACAGGATTATACTAAGGTACTGTAATTCACTTCATTCATGTTTGTCTTCATTACAAGTCTCTGTTCAATTCAGGCAAGCGAGTACAGTTCCCAGACTCCTACATTACAAGGTCAGTCACACTCACCCTCCTCCCATCTCTGTATATCTATCTAACTGTGAGGCTAAGGGGGAAGGGAAGGAAAGTGAGGAAGCATTGAAATAATTAAAAAAAACATTCTGTAACCTTTGTAAAATCAACCATTCCACACAGAGCCAGTACTCATCAAGCCATTTTCCTGTCAACTTCATTCAATGCTACAGTAGTCTACATTCCTTCACTGTCTAATTCTAGGACTAACTGCATTACGTAATCATTCCTTCTTTCTCTGAAAGTGTCTCTACTGCTGCCTGCTATCCCTAATCCTTATCAGTGCTACTGTCACCCATAGTAACCTGCCCCCTCAGTGTGGATACTACCTGACACTTGTCTTCTACCCAAAATCTAGAAATACTATGGCTAACAGCCAACAACGCTATACTGACCTTATTTTGCGGAAAGGAAAATATAAAAACAAACAAACAATAACTGAAAACGGCCATATGCTTACTGATACAGAAGGGCAAATATGTGCACCACCTGAGCATGCAAGCAGCCAAATGCCAAATGAGGGAGCCAATTACACCTGTGGAGGACACCGATGAGACAACCTCTCATACAAGGGGAATGACTGCCTGGTGTAAACTCCTACACGGAATAGATAAAAATTGCCAGACATTCTGATACATGTGGTGCACCATGCAGACTAGCAACCTATTAATGACGCCATATCAGTTTGGCGGGTTGCCCTGCACCTCAAAAAGTGAACCACATTGGTACTGTCACCCCGGGCTCCCCCAGCATTTAAAAGCCGCACTGCATGTAAATAATACATAATAAATACGAGGTATTAGATGGATTTTAGCCAAAAACCTGAGCTCACAAGCCAACGTCAAGGCTGCTCGCTTTTTATGAGTCCCTACACTAATATAAATGTATCACAGAAAGAGAAATATAAAAACAAAAAAAAAAACAAAGCAATGTGGTTCACTTTTTGAGGTGCAGGACAACCCACCAAACTGATATGGCATCATTAATAGGTTGCTAGTTTTCATGGTGCACCACATGTATCAGAATGGTCTGGCACTTTGCTGTAAACTCCTACACAGAGTAGGTACAAATAGCCAACCCCTTCTGTATTAGGAGGTTGTGTAAGTGGCTGTCTCATCAGTGTGCTAAACAGGTGTAAGTGGCATTTGGCATTTGGCTGCCTACATGCTGAGGTGGTGCACATATTTGCCCTCCTGTATCAGTAAGTATATGGCTATTTTCATTGATTATTTTACAGAAAACATTTAAGACAGACAACATATCATCAAGACACAGAGGTCTTGGGGCAGAGGGGTTCTGAATATTTCTACGCAATTCAAAGAATTTCCTCCAGATCATTTATAAATATGTTGAACAGCACTGGGCCCAGGACAGAGCCTTGTGGTACCCCATTTGACACATTCTTCAAATTCCTATGGGAGGGTACTAAAAGATGCATTGGAGGTAGTGCCAGGATGAGGGGAGTGTGCAGAGATTAATCATTTTTGCAAGAAGAGAAAGTTAACAACACCAATCAGAAGAGACATCACTTTTGATTACTGGAGGTAACTGCCCTGTAATCACTATCACTGCGTAGAACTGGTATCTGACTATTATATGGTGACTGCATTAGACGGCTAGTATCATCCCTGGCTGCATTGATAGTTGACTTTATATACCCAGTGACACAGCATAAAGTTCTTTGCAGAGTATTTTCGACATCCATGAAGGGAAGTTGTGAGGTGGAAATAAGCTTTTAGCTACGCTCTAGCTTTTGGCCCTAATGTACTCACCGTATGACAAATGATCAATTATGTGATGTGGATGTATTAACTTGGAAAAGGTAACTAAATTGAGATGGAACCACTAACATGAATAGGAGTATGCAAGTCA
This sequence comes from Eleutherodactylus coqui, assembly GCF_035609145.1. Taxonomy (NCBI): domain Eukaryota; kingdom Metazoa; phylum Chordata; class Amphibia; order Anura; family Eleutherodactylidae; genus Eleutherodactylus; species Eleutherodactylus coqui. The sequence continues at coordinate 291,342,474 of NC_089840.1, read as the reverse complement.
GTATGCTGTGTAATATGACATGCTATTATTAAGGACGATTTTTAGTTCAAAACATGTCCATATTTTTGGGGTGCATTTCCCTTTTTCACATTTTTTTTATAAATTACTGGTTATTTTTTAATAGGAAGATGAGTGCTGACAAGTTTTATTGAACTTGGTTCACATGTGGATTGTCCTGGTATATACAATATCACCCCATAATATCCCATATCAGGGTCCTTATTGTATGAAACAAGGTGCCCCGCGGCTGGAGGGTAATCTGCCAAACAGCACTGCAAAATTCTACACATTTCAAACTATAATGCTGTTTGTGTTCTGCTGTAGGATCCTGTTGTGAAGAAGGGACTGAAGTGTATTCAGAAGGAGCCTCTACAGAACGCCACCACCTACAAGCTGGCACTAAAGGCTTATGTGTACACACTGGCTGATGATGTGGAGAACAGAGCTGCCGTCATGGAGAAGTTGTATGAAAAAGCTAGCAAAGCAGGTAAAGTGCAAATGATCCGCATCTGATCCCATTTATTCATCTCTTCTAGATCTGCAATGACACAGCACCACCTTCCTGGCATAGATCTGCTGCTGGGTTAGTCTCCGCAGGGACACATGAGATTCCTGCGGTCTAACCTGTATTGCTCCATGTATCCTCAGGAGTATTTCCATTTTTCTCTGCAGATGGTTTACTGTACTGGACCCAGGACACCAAATCCGATTCAGAATCTTATTGGTCAAAGGCAAAATCTGTGGAGGTGGAGATGACGTCCTATGTCCTCCTGAGCTTGGCCTCTATTAAAAACCCAACAAATCAGCAGCTCGGAGATATGGCGGCGATCATCCGCTGGTTATCTAGACAACAGAACTCAAGAGGCGGTTTTAGCTCCACTCAGGTACAAGGCAGAGAATCAAATCTCATTAAACTACTTCAGTAAACCTGAACAACAAGCAAGAAAGCAGAGACCGAAGCTTCAACTCGCACCCTGATGCTTCCTGTTGGGGCTATTGCAGCCCCTTCTCCACCGGTTGTCTACCTCTCTGACCTCATGAAAGCATTTTTTTTTATACTCCAACCTGAAACCTTTTAATTCAAAATGTGGTTCTTCTGACATTAAGGGCTCCCACCCACTGGCATTTTTTTTTCTTGCGCTAGGAGAGCGAGTGAAAATACTTGCCTCGCAGCGCGAGAAAAACGCTGCAATATTGCCAGTATTTTCAATGGGGCCAGCGGCAGCAGCACTAGCCATATTGAAAACATAGGGAGAATACCACAGACTTCTACCACAGCTGTGACAGCTGTGGCAGAAGTTCAGGAAGCTATCCCATTGCTTTCAATGGGATTAGCGCTGCTGCCAGCTTTGTTCCGGTGGCACGGGCTGTGCTGTCCATTCAGCGGAGGAAGCGGAGAGAGATTCTCTATGCCGCTACAATATGAGGCCATTCTAATTCCTCCACCAGAGTATGAGGCCTCCGAAGTAATCCCAGAACAGTATGAGGCCTCTGTAGTGCTCCCGGAACAGTATGAGGTCTCTATAGTGCTCCCAGGACAGTGTAAGGCCTTCGTAGTTCTCCCAGAACAGTATGTGGCCTCTGTAGTGCTCCCAGAACAGAAAGAGGTCTCCGTAGTGCAACCAGAACAGTATGTGGCCTCTGTAGTGCTCCCAGAACAGTATGAGGTCTCTGTAGTTCTCTCAGAACAGTATGAGACCTCTGTAGTTCTCCCAGAACAGTATGAGGCCTCCATAGTTTTCCCAGAACAGCATGAGGCTTCCATAGTGCTCCCAGAACAGTATGTGTCCTCGGTAGTGCTCCCAGAACAGTATGAGGCCTCCATTTTGCTCCCAGAACAGTATGTGGCCTCTGTAGTGCTCCCAGAACAGTATGAGGTCTCCGCAGGACTCCCCGAACAGTACGTGGCCTCTGTAGTTCTCCCAGAATAGTAAGAGACCTCTGTAGTTCTCCCAGAACGGTATGAGGCCTCCATAGTTTCCCCAGAACAGTATGAATCTTCCATAGTGCTGCAAGAACACTATGTGTCCTCTGTAGTTCTCCCAGTGCTCCCAGAACAGTACGAGGCCTCCATAGTGCTCCCAGAACAGTATGTCGTCTCTGTAGTGCTCCCAGAACAGTATGTGGCCTCTGTAGTGCTCTCAGAACAGTATGAGGCCTCTGTAGTTCTCTCAGAACAGTATGAGACCTCTGTAGTTCTCCCAGAAAAGTATGAGGCCTCCAAAGTTTTCCCAGAACAGCATGAGGCTTCCATAGTGCTGCCAGAACAGTATGTGGCCTCTGTAGTGCTCCCAGAACAGTATGTGGCCTCCGTAGTGCTGCCAGAACAGTATGTTGTCTCTGTAGTGCTCCCAGAACAGTATGAGGCCTCTGTAGTACTCCCAGAATAGTATGAGGTCTCTGTAGTGCTCCCAGAACAGTATGAGGCCTCTGTAGTACTCCCAGAATAGTATGAGGCCTCTGTAGTGCTCCCAGAACAGTATGAGGCTTCCGTAGTGCTCCCAGAACAGTATGTGGCCTCTGTAGTGCTCAGAAAGCATAGACATTTTATTGTACCGGCACATGTATATATTCAATTGGAATCTTTTCCAAAAGACTGAACCCCTAACAAAAGGAAACATACTCTTATACAATCCACACAAAGATATTCATTAATTATCTAATAACAGACTGATTGGTTACATTTCACTACAGTATTGCACAAGCGCAGTAACTCTTTAACCCCACAACTGCTGTTTCATCTCCTGTCCTAAAATAGGCATACTTTTTGACCTCCTTTTTACAACACACACCATTTTATTTGTGTTAACTCTTTCTTATCCAAATCCCAGCAACCACACTTCCACCGCAGTATGAGGCCTCCCAAGTGCCCCCCACCCCCACCAGAGTATGAGGCCTCTGTTGTACCCTCACCACAGTATGAGGCCTCACTAGTGTTCTCACCACAGTATGAGGAGTTCATAGGGCCCGAACTACAGTATGAGGCCTTCCTTTTGCCCCACCACAGTATGAGACCTCCCTTGTATCCCCAAGGGAACATCCAGGACTAATATAAAATAAGATTTCACTATTATACAACCTTCCCGCCTTTCTTGACCATTTCAAATGAAATTTTTTTTTTTCATCCTTATCCTACCAAACATTTTATTTATATACAAAATACGCTTGTGAAGATCGCAATTTCACAGAAACAATTCAATTTTTAAAATCAAAAACGCATCGCTGTAAAAATCGCATGTTGGTAAGCACGATATTGGGGAATATCCTGTGTGAGAAAATAGGACACGATGTGGACACAAAGTGCATCTTCTGAATGCCTAACATGTCAACCTTGTCATGCAATACACCTCTCCATACCGAGGATCTCTTAAATGGTGAATTCAGCCCTTTAGGATTAAGAGAACATTTTTTAAGTGACATATTGATCATGGAAATGAATCACAAGTAAAGTGGACCCTCACAGCACTGCCAAATTTTAAAGGGGAATAGGGAGAAAGGGAAACAAAGAGAATTATTACAAACAAAATTGTCTAAGATTGGCATAGAAGAAGGCCAACTGAGAAACCTTCCCTAAGCATAATGCTCTGTAACAGCAACAACTTAAAGGGGTTGTCCCGCGAAACAAAGTGGGGGTATACACTTCTGTATGGCCATATTAATGCACTTTGTAATGTACATTGTGCATTAATTATGAGCCATACAGAAGTTATCAGAAATTTTTCACTTACCTGTTCCGTTGCTAGCGTCCTCGTTTCCATGGAGCCGTCTAATTTTCAGCGTCTAATCGCTAGATTAGACGCGCTTGCGCAGTCCGGGTCTTCTTTTCTGAATGGGGCCGCTCGTGCCGGAGAGCGGCTCCTTGTAGCTCCGCCCCGTCACGTGCCGATTCCAGCCAATCAGGAGGCTGGAATCGGCAATGGACCGCACAGAAGCCCTGCGGTCCACCGAGGGTGAAGATTCCGGCGGCCATCTTCACCAGGTAAGTAAGAAGTCACCGGAGCGCGGGGATTCAGGTAAGCACTCTCCGGTTTTCTTTTTTAACCCCTGCATCGGGTTTGTCTCGCGCCGAACGGGGGGGCTATTGAAAAAAAAAAAAACCTGTTTCGGCGCGGGACAACCCCTTTAAATGAAGGCAACAGAAAACACATCTGTACTAACAGGAATCAAAGCCTGCTCAACTAGGAGGAGCAGAGAGTGTGCCTGATGAAGGGTCACCCTCTGTGATGGTGAGGGAGGGGTGATACCTGTCGATCCCGCCTCTGTTCTTGATTACTCATGGATCGACTGTTCCAAGCGCACTTGCCACTACCAACTGTCACAGCAGAGCCTCGATCAATTACTCTAGCGAGATTGCGAGTTTGGATTCGTTAGAATACAGGCTGATTTTTATCCAGCTTTCCTGGGCTTCTGCACGCATGCAAAGCAAAAGCTCAAATCGCCACCTGATCCCTTCCAACGGCTCCCGCAGTCTACAATGCCACGCACATGCACACTGCCACCACCAGCTGTTATGGGTAGCTGGAACCCAGACTCATGAATTATGAATACAATCCTTGGAGTTATGATTGGTTTTAAAATAGACAAGGCTTAACTAATAAATTGTAGATTTATTCTAGAAAAAGACTAGCAATGCAGATGATATATATATATATATATATATATATATATATATATATATATATATATATATATATATATATATATATATATATATATATACACACACACACACACAAAGGTATACAAAAAATATGTTACATGTGAGTATAAGGGAACACTGTATTAATACACAACAAGACAGTATTTTAAAATAAACAGGAAGAAATTAAAAGAAAGTTATCCGATTTTGGGAGACATGGCCCAAAGCGTCTGTTCGGCAGAGTTCCAGAAAGCAAAAACAGGACAGCTCATATGCAGCAGCATATCTCCGTGGTCTGACAATTTAGACCTGTGGAGTCCCAAATTATAAAGGGTTCCCCCAAACACACCTTCTTCCTGTCCCCTCTGAGGGTCATTTGGAGAGAGGTGGGTGGGAGTCATGCAAGCTCTGGAAAATCATAGTTCCCCATTTCAGTTATATCTCGGCGGGAGGCCCTCCGATCGGGAATATAGGTCCGGCATATTTCTAGTCATGATTTTATCTATTCTATCAAGCGTGACACGTAAATTATGCCCAGGTACATATATATGCCATTTGGGGTGATACTGAGCTCGTACCGCAACATGTGTGGATTTTGTTTAGCTGGCCTGCCTGATTCTGAAAATATATTCCATATTGGGCTATGACCTACACACAACAAAATATCCTTCATTAAAAGATTTTCTTCTCATGTGAATTGTGAATTGGATGTCTATAAGAAACACCCAAGGTGTCAATCCGCATGGGCAGGTGGTCAATTAGCATATCCCTGTCACTAGCTAGTTTTATTGCTATTCCAACAAAGTCTTTCCTGGCCTCTTGTACATCAAAAGACCTGGACAAATATGAGGGAGGGAAGGGAGATTAAAACAATGAATTTATTCAGCTTTCCCAGGGTACTGACAAATGCTAGCTAACTGCACACAACATGGATGCCATACAGCCTGGCCTGACTGGGCTGACATAAAATGCATGCTGAGACACATCTAGGGCCTGACATACACATAATGTCTGACGGCCTAGCAGTCTCTACATCACACCCTCCATTCTGGAATACTTTTGTCAATGATTCAGTGAGTTGCAGAAGACAGTTTCCTATCCTGAGGCCACCTGGCAGTGGTTTTCGCTAGGTTGTTCTGTGGGTTTTCTAGAATGCTTAGCTCCCAGCATTTTTTCACCATCATCTGGTTTGTAGAAAGTGTAAGAGATACCATCTTTGTGTAAAATAAATTTTGTAAGAAAGCCCCACTTATACAACATTTTCCCAGCCTAAACATGGCTGTAATGTGTGGGAAAGCTTTTCTGGCTTGTATTGCAATTGAGGATAAAACAGCAAATAGTTGGATATTTGCTAACGGGCCAAGTAACACCACAGCCTTTTCTGGAAGCAAACATGAGAGCCTCCTTAATATGGTAGAAAGTAATCCTTGCGTGAGGAACATTATCAGGGAGGAATTTGGGTTTCTGTAGGCAATCTGCCCTATCTATAATGAGTTCCGGAGTAGGGTTAGCTGGCAAAAGCTTTTTCATTAGCTGGGTCAGAAAGTCCTTTAATTCTGTTGGACTAACATTATCTGAGATACCCCAAAACTTTATATTGCTCTGTCTATTATGGTCTTCCATTGTGTGGTGTTGGGATCTCATCCTAGACAAAAACTGAGAGCCAGGATGAGATCTCGTTGCCACACAATTAAAGGGGAAACGACAGAACTACCTGTGTAAAAAATTTTTTGTGGTCACGGATACAACATGGAACAGATGAGAGTTATCATACTGAAGAGCAAATTCAAGCTGCAGTGTCACAAAAGAATTTGGGAGTATAAATTTATGGACATTTTTGATACCCTCAAAAATGGAATGAACCTCGGAAAGGGGTTCTTGCATCAGTGGAGACTTTGGGGAGGACGCCCAGGGTATGTGTGGGAATGCCCCAGGGGGGGGGGGGTCAGATGATGGCATCATCTCTCCCCAAGGAGAGCACCCAGGTGGGGTGCTATTCCCAATCATTATTTTACAAACTTGGTAAAAAACTCATACTTTGATTTGAAGGAATGCTGCCATCCAATAGGTGGCGCTGCAGAGGTATTGTTCCATTCCCTTTGTTTGCAGATCTGAAGGAGAGATTTCACATTCATTGTCACTGCACTGATCATTTACTATTATGGTCTTCCCACCCTGCTACTTATCTAAATGCTGTTCATCCCAACATGTCTGTGCCCTCTTACCCTCTGTCTCTGGTATTTATTGAGTGCAGATTAAGTTCACCATGTTCCTGCCCTCCCTTGTGATCATGTGTATTCTGAAATACGTCATTAAATTTGTTCAATTTTGCCTAAGGAAGGACCCTGTGAGGTCTGAAAGCTCGCTATAACATCATGTATTTTTTGCTGCCATTAAAATGTCTTATAGCTACAAGATTACTTGGTTTTTCTTACTAAGAACAATTACATTTTACAAACACGGTATTACCTATTATGTTTCTTTAAATTAAACTTTATTACATATTTTTAAACCATTTTTTTGTCTCTGAAGGGGACCTGAAGATGCGATAGTTCGATCACTAGAATAGTACACCGCATTACTTATGTAGTGCATTCTACTAAGACTATAACAGCCTATTAGACTCTACAGGAGGCAGGGCCTAATAAGCTAAGTTACATGGCAGACATGCAAGCCCTTGTCAAGGTTTTGGCTGCCACGGGAACCCATTGCGATCGCATTGCAGGGTGCCAATGGGTGACACAAGGATCCCCTGTGTTCTGCTTTCATGCTGCAGTTGGTATTGATTGTGACATGTAAAGAGTTAAACTGCCTGGATCTGAGGTTTCTCAACTACTGCCAATGAGAGCCGCAGCCTGGCTGTCAGTAATCAGCCAAGCCACTCCCTTAAAAAAAACGTATGTGCAGCTTTAAAGCCCATTAGTGAGGTCAGTAAAAAGGTGTGTTGCAGTCACAGAGGGGTTAATAATGGTGTCTTCAACATGTCAGACTGGGGTTCAAATCTTGGCTTATGGGTACTCTGCGTTTACATTTATTTGGTCCAAAAACAGTAGTTTTTTTGGGAGGAGGAGCAAAATGATTATCTTTAGGTTAGTGGGTGGGATTTAGTATTCATGAGCTTTGGGTGTGGGAGGAGGATGCAGAGTGAACAGGCAGAGGTGCAGCCCAGAGCATTATGGGAGATGTAGTAGAGAAGCACAGCAGGGCTGTGAACAGGAAGTACTTATGTAAAGAACAGAGCACTGTGGATGCTGCAGAATAAGGAGAGCAGAGAAGCAGAGGAAAGGTAATGGATGGATTTACTGGAGCCCTGTGAGATGATTTATGATTTTTTGGAATCTGACTTTGGTCTCGGAATACCCCTTAAATGTGTTTAGTGTTTTATTAAAGGGGTTTTCCAGCAAGAATACGAGTGATGACCTATCCTAAGGATAGGTCATCAATAGTTGATCGGCCGGGATCCGTTGCTTTGCATCACGCCCAATCAGCTAAGCGGGCGCATGCTGTCAGCACCGCAAAAACACAGAGGTGGGAGCTGAAGCAGTGGAAGTCTCCGTGCCGACCTCTGTGTAGTGGCCGGCGCTTGTATGGCTCAAACTGAAATGAACACGAGCCGTGCCTGCAGTTATAAGTAACGGGCGCTACACAGAGGTCAGCGCCGAGACTGCCGCTGCTTCACCCCCGACCCCTTTGTTTTTGCGGCGCTGACAGCATGCACCCGCTCAGCTGAGCAGTCAGGATCCTGAGCGATGGACCCCGGCCGATCAACTATTGATAACCTATCCTGAGGTCATTAGTAGTATTTTCTATGGAAAACCCCTTTAACGCTTGCTACATCTGTGAGTATCATTAGTGACGTACAGTACGTGTATTTCACACTCTTTCCCCACACCTCACGTTTGAGTGTTTCGCCCGTCTCTCGTCCTCAGGACACAGTGGTCGCTCTTCAAGCAATGTCCATGTTTGCAAGTCATACCATGGTGAAAGGTGGAAAAACGACCATAGAAGTGACGAACGAGAAAGGCTTCCAGCACCGCTTCCATGTGGATGATGACAACCGCCTGCTCCAGCAGAAGATTCAGCTACCTGAAATCCCCGGAGAGTACACAATAACCGCGACTGGGAGAGGAACCGTAATTGCGCAGGTACGGACGGTGTGGTGACCACCCCTTCATATAGATGGGGAGGGGGAGTCGGACTTTGTCTCTTATTCTTACCTGTTGGGTCTCTCCTGTTCTTACGTTTGCACAGGTCACTCAGGTACATAACACTCTACCTGCCGCCAAGGACGATGCCTTTGACATGTCAGCGAAACCTCAGTGCATGAAAGGTGACAAAAGGGTGATAGTGGTGGAGTTCAGGTAAGAGACGTCATCTTTAAGGAAGACCATATTATAGACCGTCACAGCCCACCCAGTTATATCAGCTCTTACAGTCACATCCAGAGCTGCAAGCAGAATTTTGCAGTTACTTCCTATCGTATACTCCAATCACATCGAGAGCTGCAGACACAATCCTTTCCTTACATTCATGCCTTTAGTCAGTGCGGCCTTCAGATACTGTTGTATATAAGTCTGTTCCTGTTCTCCTCTGACTCTGCAGCTATAAAGGAGGACGTCCGTGTACTAACATGGCTCTTCTGGAAGTCAAATTCTTGTCCGGCTATGAGCTCGGGGAGAAGTCAGCAAGTGATGTAAGTTCACCGGATGTATTTTACAACCACTAAAAAGATAATCCTGATGCAAATCCTTCCTCTGGTCAAAACTGCAGATTTCCCTGTGCTCGGGGATCCACCTGTGGTCGGTGTGTGAAGACAGGGCCAGCTCCAGGTTTATATGTGCTTCTGGGCAACAGTCACAGTGGCTCCCTTAGTAATTTATAGACCCTACTGTGCCCCCTTAGTAATTTATAGACCCTACTGTGCTGCCTTAGTAATTTATAGACCCTACTGTGCCCCCTTAGTAATTTATAGACCCTACTGTGCCCCCTTAGTAATTTATAGACCCTACTGTACTGCCTTAGTAATTTATAGACCCTACTGTGCTCGCTTTGTTATTTACAAGGTTCTTTGTGCCATTAGAGCAGTTAGTAAGGCCCCACTGTGTCCCCTGATTCATTTATAAGCTCCACTGAGCCCCCTGAGTCATTTACTGGGCCTCCTCAGTACTTTATAGGCTCCATGTGGCTCCTCAGTCCTTTATAGGCCCCACTGTGCCCTCTGAGTCATTTACAGGCCTTGCCCACTGAGTGATGAATGAGGTCCCGTTGTGTCCTAACCAAAAAATAAAATAACATACAAACTCGCCACCCTCACACTTCTCCAAAATAAGAATCGGTCTTAGAATGAAGCAATACAGAGAGGCAGTATTTCTGTAGGGATTTCCATCCCACCCCTCCCCGCACCCCCTAAAAAAAAATTGTAACAAAAGTTCTCCAGCATATTATATGTACCCCAGAGTGCAGCCATTAAAATATACAACTCGTCCCACAGAAAACAAGCCCCATACAACTATGTCAACGAGTTACGGCTCCAGCAATGCGACAATGAAAACCGCTGGGTCCTTAAGGCACAAAGTAGGCTGGTCACTAAGGGGTTAATTGACAACCGTGTGGCCTTCAGTACCTGCAGTTCTCGGTCTTCAGTCTTTGATGTAACATGTGTAATATTCGATTATTTGTTGCAGCTGATGAAACTTCCGATGGTGAACAGAGTGGAGAAGGGTGAAGATAGTGTGTCCATCTACATAGAAAAGGTGAGACGTTCCCATGACGCTGCAGCAACAGACCCGGGGCTTACTCTTAAAGCAAAGCTCCACCATATCACTTTAACTGGTCATTAACTTCTTAATGAACTTGTACTTATATGACAACCAATGTGACAACAAGCAAAACTGCAAATCACTTTACTTACCTGAAATGACAATTTTGTGCTGAAGAATCCCTCTAAAGTGCTGACGGCTGGGGGCTCCCTTCCTTAGAACTTGATGTCTACTGCCTGCTGCCTTGTGTAGTCTGTCTCTAGCAGCGGGCAACCAAGACAGATTACCAGAAGCAGGCGGAAGGGTCATTGATTACTGTTGTCTCATGCTACAGGATCTCCACTTCTCTGTGTGTGTAGTGTATAGGAGAGACAAGAGAGGATCTCCTCTCTGTGTACAGTGTATGGGAGAGATAGAGATAGGAGAGCAGGATCCTCTCTTCCGTGTATGTGTGCTGTGTATAGGAGAGATAGAGGTAGGGGAGCAGAGTCTCCTCTTCTCTGTGTGTGCAGTGTTTCGGAGAGATAGGGGAGCAGGGTCTCCTCTTCTGTGTGTATGTGCAGTGTGTGGGAGAGATAGGGGAGCAAGATTTTCCCTTCTCTGTGTATGGGAGAGGTAGAGATAGGGGAGCAGGATCCTCTCTACCGTGTATGTGTGCAGTGTGAGGGAGAGATTGGGGAGTAGGGTCTCCACTTCTCCGTTCGTGACATACAGGACACTGAGCTGACATGATGACCTGGGGTCCATAGTAAAAAACATCATAATGAAAGCAATAAAAAGAGGAAAAAACAGCAATCAGCACTGAAGCATATAAAATATAAGTAGCAACCCGGACAATAAACAGAACAGTATGAGGCAGAAATGTCTGAGTCTTCTGATACAATAATGTATAGTCATGTAAATCCTCAGCATCTCTCTCCTGTTTCTCAGGTCACCAATCAGACACAGACCCTGGAGATTCATGCCGAACGGAAGGTTCCAGTGAGCGGTCTGAAACCGGCCATGATTAGTATCTTTGATTACTACATGAAAGGTAACATAGACCCGCAGAGGCATTCATACCCTAGAGAGACCCCTAGCTGGCATCTATGGGGCATCACTCTGGAGCTGGTTGACCCCAAAATATACAAACTATGTTAGCCATGAAGGACCTGGTGTTTGTTCACCCCAATCCCATCTAAGGGAAGAACCAAGTGGATGGTCACGGTGCCCTTATTTGCTAAGATTGCTGTGCCCACTCTGTCTATAACCATCAGCCACCAATGGGGACTATTTGTTTCCTGCATGATTAATAGCAGTGGTCAGAGCTCTGGTTTATATAATGTGATGATGATGATGGTATGAAGGTAGCCTGACTTTACCATGAGATGCACTGTTGGGCACTGCCCACGAGGAGTCCATAGTCATGTCAGTCCCTTCCATCAGACATGTTATTGTCTGGCTGGTGGCTTCTGCTGCTTTGCTTGTCCAGCTGTCCTGACTTGTATTTTCTTTTATTTAATTGCAGAGGAGGAGAAGACAATCAGCTATTTGGTGACCTGTTAAGAGGTGAGAGCGGGATCCATAGTACTGCAGTGACAATGCATTGTCCTCTATTCTCCAGATCTGCTCTTTCTGCTCTTCATCTTCACTGTCCTCTATTCTTGGCACATTTCCTTCCTATGACATGGGCATGGAAAACGTCCTAGGATAACAGTATGTAAATTGATGATAAAGTAGTGTTACCTCATGGGAGGGCTTGTGAACACCCACACCTGTATAAGTTGTGAGGTGGTATCTTGTGAGTGAGGTTGGACACTGGCCAGTGTGCTCATGGCATGGTAGCATGAATTATTGGAGTTCATTATGATTGTAGGTGCCAGACGGATGAGATTTTCCATCTTCTGAAGTTATGAGGTATTTAACATTCCTCGATACCCAGTGTCATGTGTTTAGAAGGCTGAGAGGAGACTTAATAGCTGTCTACACATATCTGAAGGGCTGTCACAGTGCAGAGGGATCAGCCCTATTCTCATCTGCACAAGGAAAGACTAGAAGCAATGGGATGAAACTGAAAGGGAGGAGACACAGATTAGATATTAGACAGTGAGGGGGATCAATGAGTGGAACAGGTTACCACGGGAGGTGGGGAGTTCTCCTTCAATGAAAGTGTTCAAACAAAGGCTGGACAAATATCTGTCTGGGATGATTTAGTAAATCCTGCACTGAGCAGGGGGTTGGACCCGATGACCCTTGAGTTTCCTTCCAACTCTCCCATTCTATGATTCTACTGGGAAATGTCCGGCAGTACTACTCCCAGTGGACATTACAGTGTCCACGCACAACCACAGACAAGCGACTCCACCAGAAATCCCATCCACATTCATTGCAGGAGATCCCACACACTCATCCTGCATGTCAGCACAGTGTTCTTTAGCTTCAATGGGATATGGGTGCAGAAGACCACCAGAGCGCCTCTGTTATTACCACAACACTGGACACAGTGCCTCACCTGGGTACATGAGGTTGGGTATACTGTTTCGCTTAAACCCGTCAGTTATTGGTGCCTGCTACATTTCACTGCTTGGTGACCATTTGCAGCCCTTCATGGCCTACATGTCCCCCACAATGCTGGGATAGTGCAGCAGGATAATACATCATGCCATCAGGACCTAAAAGCCCCTTTGTCACATAATACGCCCCAGTGTTATAGCTTAGACATAGTAGGAGGGGTTATTGGTTCAGGTATCGGGATCCAGTATCATCCATTGTAAAATAGCATATTAGGCCGAAAAAAGACATGTCCATCTAGTTCAGCTTATTCATCCTGCCAATGTTGATCCAGAAGAAGGGAAAAAAAAACAATGAGGTAGAAGCCAGTTTCCCCCATTTAAGGGGAAAAACGTTCTTCCTGACTCTAATCTAATCTGGCAATCAGAATAATCCCCAGATCACCGACTCTTCTGGAGTAATTAGTGATTATAATATTTAATAATGTAATCTAATACAGAAAGGCATCCAGGCCACTCTTGAACTCTTCTATGGATTCTGCCATCACCACATCCTCTGTCAGAGAGTTCCATGGTCTCACGGCTCTTACAGTAAAGAACCCCCTTTTATGTTGGTGTAGAAACCTTCTTTCCTCTAGATGTAGAGAGTGCCACCTTGTTACAGTCACAGTCCTGGTATAATAAATGATGGGAGAAATCTCTGTACTGTCCCCTGATATATCTATACATAGTTATTAGAGCGCCCCCTTGTTACAGTCCTGGGTAAAATAGATGATGGGAGAGATCTCCGTATTGTCCCCTGATATATCTATACATAGTTATTAGAGTGCCCTCTTGTTACTGTCCTGGGTGTAAATAGATGATGGGAGAGATCTCTGTAATGACCCCTGATATATCTATACATAGTTATTAGAGCGCCCCCTTGTTCCAGTCTTGGTTATAATAGATGATGGGAGAGATCTCTGTACTGTCCCCTGATATATCTATACATAGTTATTAGAGCACCCCCTTGTTACAGTCCTGTGTATAAATTGGTGATGGGGGAGATCTCTGTACTGTCCCCTGATATATCTATACATAGTTATTAGAGCGCCCCTTGTTACTGTCCTGGCTATAATAGATGATGGGAGAGATTTCTGTACTGTGCCCTGATATATCTATGCATAGTTATTAGAGCGCCCCCTTGTTACAGTCCTGGTTATAATAGATGATGGGAGAGATCTCTGTATTGTCCCCTGATATATCTATACATAGTTATTAGAGCGCCCCCTTGTTACAGTCCTGGGTATAATAGATGATGGGAGAGATCTCTGTACTGACCCCTGATATATTATACATAGTTATTAGAGCACTCCCTTGTTACAGTTGTGGGTATAATAGATGATGGGAGAGATCTCTGTATTGTCCCTTGATATATTTATGGATAGTTATTAGGTCACCTGAAAATACAGATTGTCAGCCGCACTCTGCAATCTTCCAGTCGTGGATGGAGTGGTATTAGATGCACGCTAGGTCAGGACAGGATCCTAGTCCCAAAAGCAATCCACAAGTTCCAATACATGCAAGCAGCATCAGTGGTGTGAAGGTTAAATACTCAACATTTCTTCCTTTATATTAAATCGCTTCTTTAGTTTCATTCTTTGGTCAAGGTATACAGCAACAGCTGTTTCACCCGCAGCATGGGTCTTTTCAAGCTGGTTCGCATATACAATGCTATTATCTCAGTTATATACTTAGTCACTAATCAGACATATCCAATCCTCATCACATCAGTACTTCTTAATTAGTAAACATATGTGTAATACCTCCATATTCCCCTCGTCATCGGGAGGCACATGTGCCACATCATCTGTAAACACTACCTTATGATTAAAAGTGTGTAGTAAGGCACCGGCATCCGAACGGGCTTCTGCACATGTGCGGGATTCACAGCTTCTCGGGTGATAATCCAAAGTTCACTCTTTCTCAATGGGAATCTTCCTCACTCTACGGCGCATGCGTGGGACTACTGCTGTAACGCGATATCTCGCTCGCAGCCACTCTTACATCAATGGTGTGTTAATGCATGTATTCATCGTCATGACAACCCACCAGCTCACTGCGATGGGGCCCAACGTGGCCCCCACATACGCAAATATTTTTACGAATCATGTGAAGATAACCAGCATTTATACATCTAAGCTATGGTCTGAAGTGGGCAAATGGTGGCGTTTCACAGATTATATCTTTATGCTGTGGAATGGCACCATTGAAGAATTGGAGTTATTCCATGATACCATCAGTAATATTTCACCGGAGCTGAAATTTATGATGTCCTGGTCACAGGATAGGATCTAGTATCTGAATATAATGGTGATTAGGACGAACACTGGGTTAGAGACGAATCTATTCTGCAAGTGGACAGATCGTAATAATCTATTACTATATAGCAGCTGTCATCTGAAGCAAACCCTGCAGTCGTTACCCTGGAGCCAGTTGCTCAGGGTTCGCAGGATGGTGAGAGATGAGGATATTGATATGCGATTAAATCAGATGTGCCAAAAATTTATAGAGAGGGGATATCCTCCTGATCTTGTATTTCCAGCAGCAGTGAGAGCACAGGTAAGGGCACGTCATGGGAGCGGGGTGCTTCCCTCAAACTGACGTACCCTTACGTCATAGGGATAGCGCGAGATCATAGCAGATCTCGCGCTATCTCGCAGCGGGAGCCGGCTGTTAGTGATGGCCAGCGTCCCGCTGCAACGGCGGGGGGCATCAGAGTTGCACCCACCCGCTGTTAACTCCTTCCCTGCCGCGATCTAAGTAGATCGCGGCAAAGAAAGGGTTCACAGAGGGAGCACGCTCCCTCTGTGACAACCAGCCGGCTCTCGCGATAACATCGCGAGAGCCCGGCTGGTTGCTATGGCAACATGACGCCGGATACCGGCGTCCTGTATTGCCATAGCCTGTCAGTAGAAATAGGAAAATCCCGCAGCACACCTAACACATGCACTTAAGTGCAGAGGTTCCAATCTGTGTATGCCAAGCCACCTGTGGGGTCATGAACCCAACGCCAAATAAATGCAATAGTGTCCAAGGAGGCGGCAGCATCAACGGTGTAGAAATTGTAGAAAAAGGTTTTATTGCTCCATAAAATGGCGACGTTTCGACTTAATCTAAGTCTTTTTCAAGCCTAAGGCTCTAATTTCTACACCATTGATGCTGCCGCCTCCTTGGACACTACTGTATTGCCATAGCCTAAGATCGCTGTAATAAGCGATAAGGTATGGCAGGGCCTTAGCACTGCCATGCCTTATCGCAGCGATCTGGAGTGCAGTGGTGTAAGTCCCTCAGAGGGACACAGATGTTGTAAAATAAAAAGAGAAAAATAAAGATCAAAAAATAAAAATGTAAAAAAAGTTTTAAAAAACCCTTTATGCTTTTTCTTATATTAGCATAAAAAAAAAATTAAAATAAGAAATCCCACATATTTGATATTGACGCGTCCATAGCGATGCGTACAATACATTGAACATGCTTTTTAATTCTGCACTGCAAAAAGTGTTTAAAAAAAAACGCTAAAAAACTGAGGCGAAATGCTACTTTTTAGCATTTTGCATCCCAAAAAATGCAATAAAAGTGATCCAAAAAACGTATGTACCCAAAAATGGTACCAATAAAAACTAAAGCTCGTCTCGCAAACAATAAGCCCTCACAGAGCTTTGTCCATGGAAAAATAAAAAAGTTACAGGACTTTGAATGCAGTGTTTAGAAAAAAAAAATAATTTCCAAAAAAAAGGGCTTTTATTGTGGAAAAGAGGAAAAACCTAAAAAAAATAACAATTTTGGTATCGTTGTAACCGTACCGACCCGCAGAAAAAAATTTAGTGTCATTTATGCTTCATAATTAACCCTCTAAAAAAACCCGCAAAAATCTATCGCAGAATTGATGCGTTTTCTCTCCCTACGATCATAAAAAAAATAATAAAAGTTTTACAATGTATTCTATGTACCCAAAAATGCTACCAATAAAAACTAGAGTCCGCCACGCAAAAAACAAGCCCTTATACGGCCGCGTCGACGGAAAAATAAAAAAGTTATGGCTGTTGAAAAATGGAGATGGAAAAAATACCAAAAATCGTTTGGTCCTTAACACCAAAATAGGCCATGTCATTGAGGGGTTAATGATAGAGGCCATACGATTAGCCAACTTCGCTTTAGGGTGATGGATACTGTTTCTAAAAGTATTAGGGGAGGGGACGGAGAGAGGGCCCTCAAGAGGAAAGAACTAGAGTGGATACACAAGTTGGACACTGTCTCCCTCAGGTTTACATATAGAATACAATGCTGCTCCTTATCTGTAGGCTTTCTTATGGCGTTTTTTGTATTGATTTTATTATGCATCTTTTTGATGATTTTTAATGTTTATTCTCTATTTGTTTCATCTAGATTGCTTGTCAAGGGATGGCACTTGAGGACATCTACCCTATTTGTGTTTGATTAATGCATAATTGACATACTGGTGTGAAACGTATTGATATATGTAATCATATCTGATCTATGTGGCTTTGTTCACATTAATAAAAATATCTGAATTGCACATATGTTACATTTTGTGCCATGACATAATGGTCTGTGCATGTGAAAAAGGTTTTGTAGAGGAATTAACTAGAGATGAGTGAGCAGTCTTGTCCGAGCATTAGCCTACTCAAAGTACTCGTTATTCGAGCCGAGCACCACGCGGTGCTCGAGAAAGTTTCATATCCCCTCCCCACATGTTTGATGTCATTTTTTAGCCAATAAAAATGCAGGGAAGGCTTTACCACCTCCTGTTGTGACGTGCCAACCCTGTGCACATCCTTAGCAGTGACTGGCTGGGCTGATCAGGTGACCGCCGACTATTAAAACTCTGGTCACCTGAGGCTCGCCTCACACACATGCTGCATGAGTTGAGGGATAGAGCTGCTGCTATAGAGAAAGAAATAGTATAGGGTACAGGTTGACAGGTTGCGGTTAGGCAGGGATCCTTGCTCCAAGAACCCAACAGTCCTTTCTAGGACTACAACGCCTCTCATTGTGTGCATCAGCAGTTTGGCTGGCTGGGACCAGTAGTGCACACAAAGTATTCTCAAGCATCCCGGCTGTATACTGCATACTGTTACCGGTTTTATGCAGTATACTGCTAGTGGTGTACAGAGAGTAGATAGGAAGTAACAAAACTCCTAACATTTTTCTAGTTTCTTTGCCTGCTGAAAGCGTACGCTATATACCCGTGTGTTGGTGCTGTGCATCTACGCTATCTAACAAGAGTATACACACTTTAAATTATTTTTGGACCTGCTGGTATTGTACAGTGTGTAACTGCGTCTGCCTGCGGTCAATCTCCGCAATCTAACAACAGTATTCACTGTTTATTGTGTCTATTTTGGCCTATAAGCGTATGCAAAATAGCTTGCATTTTGCGTAGCGTTTAGTCCAAGTGCATTATCCAACATGATGAAGACTAGAGGTAAGGGTCGAAATCGAGGACGTGGATGTGGGCGTCCAAATGAGGGTGTGGGCAGAGGCTGAGGTCCTGGGCGGGGTGAAACAGTGCCTGCTGCTGAGGGATTAGTAGAGCGCCGTGCATCAAGTAACAAAACTCCAATCATTTTAAATTTTTTTTAGTTTTTGGGGGGCTCAAAGCGTACGCTATATACCAGTGACTGGGGGCTGTGATTCGCCACTATCTAACAGTATACACAGTAGAAAATGTTTTGGCCCCTGCTGAGAACTATATACCAGTGTCTGGGGGCAGTGAATCTGCACAATCTAACAGTATACAGTTTTAAATTTTTCTGGAACTGCTGAGAGCATACTCTATATACCAGTGTCTGAAGGCTGTGAATCTGTGCTATCTAACAACGGTATACACAGTTTTACATTTTTCTGGGCCTGCTGAGAACATACGCTATATACCAGTGTCTGGGGGCTGTGAATCTGCGCTATCCAACAACAGTATACTCTTAGCAATTTTTTTGTGCCTGCTGAAAGCCTAAGGTATATATACACGCAGTGTCTGGGTGGTGGGAATCTCCGCTATCTAACAACATTATACACTGTTTATTGTGTCTATTTTGGCCTATAAGCGTCCGCAAAATAACTTGCATTTTGCATAGCATTTAGTCCAAGTGCTTTATCCAAAATGATGGAGACTAGGGGTAAGGGTCGAGGACGTGGACATGGGCATCCGAATGAGGGTGTGGGTAGAGGCCGAGGTCCTGGGCGGGATGAAACAGTGCCTGCTTCTGAGAGATTAGTAGAGCACCATGTATCTCCGCTCCCCAGCTTCATCTCACATTTTGTAGGTCCGCGTGGTAGACCATTATTAAAAGCACAACAGTGTGATCAGGGGATGATGTGGATAGCGGATAACGCGTCCAGTAATTTATCCAACACCCAGTCTTCCACGCAGTCCACTCACGCTAGCCAAGCCACTGGACTTCTCAATCCTCAGGCTGCTCCTCCTTCCTCCCAGCCTGGTCACTCCAGGAAAAGGAGATTCAGACGGACATACTCCCAAGAACTCTTCTTGGCTCCCTGGCCTGAGTCAGAAAAAATGGGTCATCAGCCACGTGAGGAGTTTGTCGTGACCGATGCCCAAAATTTGGACCTTTCATAGACTCAGGGGGATGAGGGTGGGGACTTCCAAGTAGTGTCCGAAGAGCTATTTGTGGATGACGATGATGAGTCATAGTTGTCTGTCAGTGAGGTGGTTGTTAGGCCAGTAAGTCTGAGGGAGGAGCAGACTGTGGAGTCAGAGGAAGAGCTGGTTGACGATGAGGTGACTGACCCCACCTGGGTTGGTAAGCTTAATGAAGACAGGGCTTCAGAGGGGGAGGCAAGTGCTGCAGCAGGACAGGTTGGAAGAGGCAGTGGGGTGGCCAGGGGGAGAAGCAGGGCCAGAGCAAATACTCCCCCAAGTGTTCCCCACAGCACCTCCTCTCGGCAAGCTCCCATGCAAAGGGCTAGGGGTTTGAAGGTCTGGAGGTTTTTCAATGAGAGCGCGGACGACCGACGAACAGTGGTGTGCAACCTGTGCCGCACCAAGATCAGCAGGGGAGCCACCACTACCAGCCTGACCACCACCAGTATGCGCAGGCATATGATGTCTAAGCACCTGACGACGTGGAACGAAGGCCGTTCACTGCCTGTGGATCACACCACTGCCTCATCCCCTATGTCACATCCTGTCACTGACACACAATCCCGCTCCCATGACGCAGGCACTAGCATCTTCCGGCCTGCGCCCACACCCTCACCTCCACAGTCCTCTACGGCCTTCACCAATGTGTCCCAGAGCAGCGATCAGCTGTCGATAACCCAAGCATTGGAACGCAAGCAGAAATATGCGGCCACCCACCTGCATGCACAATCTTTAAACGTGCATATTTCAAAACTACTCAGCCTGAGATACTGCCATATAGGCTAGTAGAAGCAAAGGCTTTCCGAAACATGATGGCGGTGGCGGTCCCTCGGTACTCGGTCCCCAGCCGCTATTTTTTCTGCTGCGCCGTCCCCGCCCTACACCAGCACGTCTCACGGAATATAAAACGTGCCCTCACCAATGCGGTTACTGGGAAGGTCCACTTAACCATCGACACGTGGACAAGTGTTGGCGGGCAGGGACACTACATCTCCCTGATGGCACATTGGATTAACCCTGTGGAGGCTGGGACCGAATCTGACCCTGGGTCTGCTCATGTGCTACCCACACCAAGGATTGTGGGTCCTACCTCGGTAATGGTTTCTCTGGGTTATTATGCCACCTCCTCCAAAACCCCCCCCCCCCTCCTCCACCTCTCAATTACCGCATGTGAGCACGTCGCCTTCAGTCGGTAACTCGAGTCGCTGCAGCACTGCGGTGGGGAAGCGTCAGCAGGCCGTGCTGAAACTCCTCAGCTTGGGAGACAAGAGACACACTACCCAAGAGCTGTTACAGGGTTTGACGGAGCAGCCCGATCTGTGGCTTTCGCTGCTGAACCTCCAAACAGGCGTGGTCGTGTGTGACAATGGGCGTAACCTGGTGGTGGCTCTGCAGCTTGGAAGACTAACACACGTGCCATGCCTGGCCCATGTGTTCAATCTGGTGGTTCAGCGCCTTCTGAAAAACTACCCCCACTTGTGTGACCTGCTCAGCAAGGTGCGTTGTATGTGTGCACATTTCAGAAAGTCCAAAAGAGATGCTGCCACTCTCAGGACACTGCAACATCGCTTCTAGCTGCCAGGTCACCGACTGTTGTGCGACGTTCCCACGCGCTGAAATTCAACGTTGCACATGTTGGCCAGGCTTTGCAAGCAGCGTAGAGCCATTGTTGAATACTAGCTGCAACATGGCCGGCAGAGTAGTAGTCAGCCTCTGCAGTTTTTCACAGAGGAATGGGCATGGATGTCTGGCATCAGTCAGGGGTTAGGAAACTTTGAGGAGTCAACGCAAATGGTGTGCGGCGATGCGGCCATTATCAGGAGGAGGCTGAGAGTCATCCTCCTGATGAGGACAGCGATGTGTTGCGTACTGGGATTCTGGCACACATGGCTGACTTCATGTTAAGCTGCCCTCCCCGTGACCCTCGCGTTAGACGCAAGACCATGGTGGAAAAGCTAAAGCTAAAGTTCCCATCTGACAATGCTAGCAGCTGAGAACGTACTTCAGTGGGCCAACTAGTAGGGGAGATGCGGGGAAAAGGCAGCATGTCCAACGCAGGCAGGGGAACATTCTCCAAGGTCTTTGCCAGTTTTATGGCTCCCCAGCCAAACTGTGACACTACTCCCCAGTCTAGGTTGAGTAGGAGGAAACACTGTAAAAAGATAGTGAGGGAGTACATAGCTGACCGTACCAACATCCTCCGTGATCCCTCTGCTCCATACAACTATTGGGTGTCAAAGCTGGACACGTGGCATGAACTTGCGCTGTACACATTGGAGGTGCTGGCCTGCCCTGCCACTAGCGTGTTATAGGAGAGGGTGTTTAGTGCTGCTGGAGGGATTATCACGGATAAGCATACCCACCTGTCAACTGACAGCACCGACAGGCTTACACTCATTAAGATGAACAAAGCCTGGATTTCCCCTGACTTCTTGTCTCTACCGGTGGAAAGCAGCAAAGCATAAAGATTCTTTAAGCTGGAACAGGAGAACCATGCACCCTCTATCACCCAGAAAAAGAGGAGAAGTAGCTTGGTCTATCCTCTGATCTTCCTCCTCCTAAACCAGCATGTCAGCACGTGGAACAGGCAATTCTTCAGAGGGCCAAAAGGCTCTGTAAAAAATATATTTTTTGGAGCGCTGCCTCCAAGCTCTGTTAGCAAAATAAGCAAGTACGAGCTCTATGTTAAAAACTTTTTCTGGGTTTCACCTGCACTCTGAGTAAACAAATTTTCAGGGTTACACCTATTTGGTACACAAATTTTTCCGGGCTTCAGCTATTCTCTTAGTAAACAAATTTTTCAAGAGTTCACCTATACTCTTGGTACACCAATATTTCAGGGGTTCAATTATACTCTTGGTCAACAAATGTTTCAGCGGTTCGCCTATACTCTTGGTCAACAAATGTTTCAGGGGTTCGCCTACACTCTTGGTACACAAATGTTTCAGGGGTTCGCCTATACTCTTGGTAAAGCAATTGTTCCTGGGGTTCGCCTATACTCTTGGTATACCAATGTTTCAGGGGTTCGCCTATACTTTTGGTTAACAAATCTATCAGGGGTTTGCCTATACTCTTGGTTAACAAATCTATCAGGGATTCACCTATACTCTTGGTACACAAAGGTTTCCCAGCGCGGTGTTCAGCTATCTGACACATAGACAGAATGAATTGTCCTGCTTCGACCACTCAAATTTCTTCATGGTTTATGCTGTCCTTGTAGCGATCAAAGGAAGCACAATTGATTTCATGAGACATTGACAGTTTCACTGTATACCTGTGGTGGCTACGTTTGCGACACCTCCTGCTTTAAGCCAATCTTTGGTTTTAGAATGCGTTGCTGAATTGTGCAGATGGTTGGAAGTACTGGCATCCAAGTCCTCTTTATGTCCACGTTTGTGGCTCATGAGAATTTTGTGGTGAAGGTGGCAGGGGATTGCAATTCTGATCATCACTGTTTATTAAGACAGAACTCATTGCACGCTGTCTATTTTTGGACTTAAGCGGGCGTAAAAAACCCAGAGTCATAACCAGCTGGATTGGTTTAGGGCTGAGAAACGCATGCATCCCTCCGGGCCTGTGATCGTCGGTATGTACAATCTGCTCCAGATCTGTTCCGCTGCGCGGGGTTCTACTTTGGCCACTCAAATTTCTTCATGGATCACACTGTCCTCGTAGTGATCCAAAAAAGCGTAACTGATTTCATGAGACATTGACAGTTTCACTGTATACCTGTGGGGTGGCTACTTTTGCGACACCTCCTGCTTCAACCCAATCTTTGGTTTTAGAATGCGTTGTAGAACTGTGGAGATGTGTAGAAGTACTGGCATCTAAATCCCCTTTATGCCAACGTTTGTGGCTCCTGACAATTTTGTGATGTAGGTGGCATGGGATTGGAATTATGATCGTACGTTAATGTATGAGCAATTCTTCTGTGATATTGGGACTTGAAATTGCCTATAAGTATAATAACTTTCCTATGTTGTATCTTGTGTTCATGACAAGAAAAATGCTCAGCCACAGGTAATCCTGTCTTTCTCTCTTTGATCGTGTGGTCATAAGATTTCATACTGGCTTTCACTTTTTGTCCTGTGTCTCTAACATAAAAGTTCCCAACAGGACATTTACTGCAAAGGATCAGGTACACGACATCTGATGTGGAACATGTGAATGTCCCCGGGATCCTATAGTCCTGCTGTGTGTTCGGGATCCGTATCCTGTCCGCAGTCATTACATGTGAGCAGGTCTTGCAGCTCCTTACATTACGGGGTAATGTGTCAGTGGGCAGTGCGCTCCTGCTTAAAAAGTTCCTCAAATTTAGTTCACTACTAGAAGTATACAACTGTTTTCTTCTTTCTCTGTGTATTGGAGCAGTTGATTGCTCAGGTGGCTCTGGTTATTTGGTCATCAATTGAGGTGGGATGGTCACCCTAGTTTAAAAATGTCCTTTTAAGTTGGTATAAATGTTCCTCTCTGTCTGTTGGGTTGGAGCAGATCCGGTTAAATCTGTTGGCCTGTCTGTAGATGATGGATTTTTTTGATGTGTTTGGGATGGGAACTGTCCCATCTGAGGTATGTGGGCCAATCAATCAGTTTTCTGTATAAGGATGTCTATATTGAGCTGTTTAAAATTTTTATGGTGTTGTCCAACCAGATCTGCTCTAAGAATTCCTTGAGCATTGTAATACCTTCAAGGACCTCTTGAGTTCCTTTGACTGAGATATTAAATAAGTGTTTTTTATCTGGAACTATGCTTAGGTCATTGAGGGGGTCGGACTTGATCCTGCTGTCAAAGAGTAAAGATTTGAGGTGTATTTAGTACTGGCGTCCCATAGCGCTTATCAATACATACAAGAAGGTTCTGGCAAAAGTGCTGTTTAATCGGTTAGTGAAGTTTGCACCTCAGTTCCTCGGGGGCCCAGCATTGCCCTTTTCCTGGCCATGGCACCTTTAGTGCTGTTCTCAGTGTCTGGGAGGCAGTGGAGCAGGGTAGGGATGGTCACTGGGAGGGGTACTTGCTGTCCCTAGATCAGGCAAAAACATTTCACTGAGTTAATCATGAGTACCTCTGGCCAGTCCTTGTGACACTCTGGAAAACATCCGAAAGTCATGGAAACACCACAGAAACAGATAGGGAAGAGCAGGGGCAGCATGCATGGCTGCATCTGAGGCTCCCAGGTCCCACTACTAAGCCATAATGGGGGCAAGAGTCTGCCCCCCCCCCAACAATTTTTACTTCAGACAAACCCTCATTAGCAAGGCACACCTTATCTAAGCACCACACTACATGCAACCACGGACAATCACTGCCTGTGGGTGACACCGCTGCCTCTTCTCCTGGGTTATATGCTGCCCAACCCCCCCGCAGGACCCTGCATCCACAGCGCACACGAAAGTTTCCCTGCACAGCCTACAGCTGCCCTCATGCCACACGCTCGCTTCATAGCTACACCACCCTCATGTCTATTTCTAAGTGCGTCTGCGATGAGGAGGAACCGGAGACACACTGCAGAGGGTTAGCAGGGCCAGGCAGCGACCCTCTTTGAAAGGGGGGCGATAGCCCACAATGCTGTTGAGATCGATGATAAATTGATGTACGATCATCATTCCAATCCCGTGGCACCTGCGTCGCAAAATTGTCAGGATCCGCAAATGTGGGCATAAAGGGGACTGAGGTGCGAGCACTTCTACACATCTCCACAATGCAGCAATACTCTGTGTGGGAAGCACGTGAGTGCCCCTGGGTCAGGCTCAGTCCCAGCCTCCATCTTGTGTGACCCAAGGTGCCATGAGTTAAATAGCAATGGGAAATCCATGTGTCCACACACAATTCATTCTGTGTAGGTGTTAGATAGCTCAACACCGCAATGGAAAGTCTTTGAGTTCCTTGGGCTTGCCTATGCTGTCAGTGCACAAAGATGGTATTACACAAGATAAAATTAGAGCGCCCAAACATGGCAGAGTTTCACCCCGCCCAGGACCTCGGCCCACATTTCTACCCTAGTCAGTCAGTGTATTTGTGCCAGACAGGTAAAGCAACGCAATCGGAACTCATTGTGCACTCACAGCATAGGCGAGTCCAAGGAACTCAAGCATGGTATTACACATGAGGAAATCAGAGTGCCTGAACATGGCAGAGTTTCACCCTGCGAAGGGCCTCGGCTTACATGTCTGCCCTAGTCAGTCAGTGGGTTTGTGTCAGACAGGTAAAACACCGCAATGGGATGTCTTTGTGCACCCACAGCATAGGCGAGCCCCAGGAACTTAAAGATGGTATAACGCATAAAGAAAACACAGTGCCCGAACAAGGCAAAGTTTCACCCCGCCAAGAACCTCGGCCCACATCCTCAGCAATCACAGGCATGAAGCGGACTCCGATGCTAGTACAGCTGTGAAGGTCTCATTAAATCAGTTACGTTTGCTTTTACCGCTCCAAAGACTGCATTAACCAGGAAGAAGTTCCACAGGCCCAACCTGGCACAGTTGCATTTCCCACAGGACATACGCCTCTGCCCACACCCTCAGCAATCGCGGGCATGAAGTGGACTCCGATGCTAGTACAGCTGTGAAGGTCTCATTAAATTAGTTACGTTTGCTTTCACTGCTCCAAAGACTACATTAACCAGGAAGAAGTTTCACAGGCCCAACCTGGCGCAGTTGCATTTCCCCCAGGACATAGGCCTCTGCCCACACCCTCAGCAATCGTGGGCATGAAGCGGACTCCAGTGCTAGTACAGCTGTGAACATCTCATGAATGCAGTATATACAGACCCCAGTAACATTTCTGTAGCAGAAGTATAGGCAGACCTCAGTAACATTTCTGTAGTAACAGTATAGACTGACCCCAGCAGCATTTCTGTAGCAGAAGTATAGACGGACCCCAGTAACATTTCTGTAGTAACAGTATAGACAGACCCCTGTAACATTTCTGTAGCAGAAGTATAGGCAGACCCCTGTAACATTTCTGTAGCAGAAGTATAGGCAGACCCCAGTAACATTTCTGTAGTAACAGTATAGACAGACCCCTGTAACATTTCTGTAGCAGAAGTATAGGCAGACCCCTGTAACATTTCTGTAGCAGAAGTATAGGCAGTAGAGATGAGCGAACGTGTTCTAAACGAACACTTACGCACCCAGACACCGGCTTTACCGAGGACTTCAGTGTCCGCGCGTAAAGATTCGGCCGGCGCCGGGGGGCGGGGAGAGGCGCGGCGGCGCGGGCGGCAGCAGCGGGGAACAGGGGGGAGCCCTCTCTCTCTCCCTCTCCCCCCCACTCCCCGCCGCACCCCCCCGCGCTGCCACGGCGACCCCCGAACTTTTTTCGCCCGAGCACGGAATTGCTCGCAAAGTTCGGTGCTCGGGCGAAAAGGGGCGGAGCCGAACACGTTTGCTCATCTCTAATAGGCAGACCTCATTAACATTTCTGTAGTAACAGTATAGACAGGCCCCTGCAACATTTCAGTAGCAGAAGTATAGGCAGACCCCTGTAACATTTCTGTAGCAAAGGTATAGGCAGACCCCTGTAACATTTCTGTAGTAAATGTATAGACAGACTCCAGTAACATTTCTGTAGTAAAAGTATAGGCAGACCCCTGTAACATTTCTGTAGCAGAAGTATAGTCAGACCCCTGAAACATTGGTGTACCATGAGTGTAGGCGAAGGCCGGAAAAATTAGTTAGATAACAGTATAGGCAAGGGCCAGAAAAATTTGTGTACCAAGAGTCCAAATGTACCCCTGAAAAATTGCTCAACCGAGAGGGCATGTGAAACCCATAAATACTTTTTAAAGATACAGCTTGCTGTTGCTTAATTTGTAACAGAGGCTGGAGGCAGCCCTGTTAAAAAAATTAGTTTATGTTAAAGTATCAATACTTTTGAAACTTTGAACAATTGTAAAAAAATTGTAAGCAGAGCCTTTTGGGCCGCAGAAAAATTGGCAGTTCAGCGTGAAGACATGATGCTTCAGGAGGAGGAGGACTAATATCCAAGAGAGATTGACAAAGCTAATTCCCTCCTTTTTTCCGGTGATAGAGAATGCTTTTTTCTCCGGTTGCAGCAAAAAGAATCTTTAGCTTCCGCTTCTCTCCGCCGGTGGAGAAGAGAAGTCTGGGGAAATCCAGCCTTTGTTCATCTTGATGAGTGTAAGCATGTCGGCCCTGGCAGTTGACAGGCAGGTACGCTTATCCGTGGTGATTCCCCCAGCTGCACTAAACACCCTCTCTGACAAGACGCTAGCGGCAGGGCAGGCCAGCACCTCCAATGTGTACAGCGCAAGTTCGTGCCACGTGTCCAGCTTTGACACCCAATAGTTGCATGGAGCAGAGGCATCATGGAGGACAGTGGTACGATCGGCTATGTAGTCCCTCACCATCTTTTTACAGTGCTCCCTCCGACTTAGCCTTGACTGGGGAGTGGTGACACAGTCTTGCTGGGGAGCCATAAAACTGGCAAAGGCCTTGGAGAGTGTTCCCCTGCCTGTGCTGGACATGCTGCCTGATCTCCACGCCTCCCCTGCTACTTGGCCCTCAGAACTGTGCCTTCTGCCACTAGCGCTGTGAGATGGGAAGTTTAGCATCACTTTTTCCACCAGGGCCCTGTGGTATTGCATCACTCTCGTAGCCCTTTCCTCATCGGGAATGAGAGTTGAAAGGTTCTCTTTATACCGTGGGTCGAGAAGGGTATACACCCAGTAATCCATGTTGGCCAGATTGCGTCTAACGCGAGGGTCACGAGAAAGGCAGCCTAACATGAAGTCAGCCATGTGTGCCAGGCTACCAGTATGCAACACATCGCTGTCCTCACTAGGGAGATGACTTTCAGGATCCTCGTCCTCCTCTTCAGCCAATGCACGCTGAACAGATGAGAGGCAAGCAGCATGGGTACCCTCTGCAGTGTGCCCAGCTCTCTCTTCCCCCTCCTCCTCCTCCTCCTCCTGCTCCTCCCCCTCCAACACACGCTGAGATATAGACATGAGGGTGGTCTGGCTATCACACGACATACTTTCATCACCCGTATCCTGTTCCCACCGCAAAGCGTCGGCCTTTATGCATTGCAGCGAACTTCTCAAGAGGCATAGCAGCGGGATGGTAACGCTAATGATTGCAGCATTTCCGCTCACTATCTGGGTAGACTCCTAAAAGTTTTCGAGGACCTGGCAGATATCTGCCATCCAGGCCCACTCCTCGGTAAAGAATTGGGGAGGCTGACTACCACTACGCCTTCCATGTTGGAGTTGGTATTCCACTATTGTTCTACGCTGCTCATAGAGCCTGGCCAACATGTGCAGTGTAGAATTCCACCGTGTGGGCACGTCGCACAGCAGTCGGTGCTCTGGCAGATTAAACCGATGTTGCAGGGTCCTCAGGGCGGCAGCGTCCATGGTGGACTTGCGGAAATGTGCGCAGACGCGGCGCACCTTGCCGAGCAGGTCAGACAAGTGAGGGTAGTTTTTAAGAAACCGCTGAACCACCAGATTGAAGACTTGGGCCAGGCATGGCATGTGTGTGAGGCTGCCGAGCTGCCGAGCCGCCACCAGGTTATGGCCGTTGTCACACACGACCATGCCCGGTTGGAGGCTCAGCGGCAAAAGCCAGAGGTTGGTCTGCTCTGTCAGACCCTGCAAAAGTTTGGGGGCCGTGTACCTCTTGTCACCTAAGCTGAGTAGTTTCAGCACAGCCTGCTGACGCTTGCCCACCGCTGTGCTGCCATGCCATACCGACTGCTGGCGACGTGCTGCTCACACTTCCTAATTGAGAGGTAGAGGTTGCGTAGGAGGAGGATGGGGAGAGTTTAGAGGAGGTGGCATTAACCGCCGCAGATACCAGCACCGAGGTAGGACCCACTATTCTGGGTGTGGGTAGGACGTAAGAGGTCCCAGGCTCTGACTCGGTCCCAGCCTCCACCAAATTCACCCAATGTGCCATCAGGGAGATATAGTGGCCCTGCCCACCAGTACTTGTCCACGTGTCCATGGTTAAGTGGACCTTCCCAGTTACCACATTGGTGAGGGGATGATTTATTTTGCGGGAGACATGCTGGTGTAGGGCTGGAACGGCACACCGGGAATAATAGTGGCGACTAGGGACCGAGTAGTGCGGGACCGCCGCAATCATGTTTTTGAAAGCCTCCATTTCCACAAGCCTGTATGGCAGCATCTCCAGGCTGATTAATTTGGCAATGTGCACGTTTAAAGCTTGTGTGTGCGGGTGCGTGGCGGCGTATTTGCGCTTTCGCTCCAATGCTTGTGCTAGCGACAGCTGAACGCTGCACTGAGAGACATTGCTGGATGGGGTGGAGGACAGTGGAGGTGAGGGTGTGGGTGCAGGCCGGGAAGCGCTCGTGCCTGTGTCCTGAGAGGGGGGTTGGATCTGCGTGGCAGGTTGTGGCACAGGGGAAGAGGCAGTGGTGTGACCCGGAGGCGGTGAACGGCCTTCGTCCCACATTGCGGGGTGCTTGGCCATCATATGCTTGCGCATGCTGGTGGTGGTGAGGCTGGTAGTGGTGTCTCCCCGGCTGATCTTGGTGCGACACAGGTTGCACACCACTGTTCATTGGTCGTCCACGCTCTCACTGAAAAACATCCACACCTTTGAACACCTAGCCCTCTGCACGGAGGCTTGGCGTGAGCTGGTTCTTTGGGAAACAGTTGGGGATTCTTACCTCTGGCCTTTCCTCTACCCCTGGCCACTTCACTGCCTCTTCCAAGCTGTCCTGCTGCTGCACTTGCCTCCCCCTCTGAAGACCTGTCCTCAGTAGGCTTAGAAAACCAGGTGGGGTCAGTCACCTCATCGTCCGAATCCTCTGTGCGCTCCTCCCTCAGACTTACTGCCCTTACTACTACCTCACTAATAGACAACTGTGTCCCATCATCATCATCCTCCTCACCCACTGAAAGCTCTTGCGACAGTTGCCGGAAGCCCCCAGCCTCATCACCCGGACTCCGGGAACTTTCCAAAGGTTGGTATCGGTCACGACAAATTCCTCAGGTGAGAAAGGAACCATTTTTTCCCACTCATGGCCGAGAACAATTCCTGGGAGTCTGCCTGCTCATCAGAATATGTCATTTTAATGGAGTGAGGAGGCTGGGAGGAAGGAGGAGCAGCAGCCAGAGGATTCAGAGTTGCAGTCCCTAAGCCGGGAGTAGTGGACTGCATAGAAGACTGGGTGGTCAATACATTGCTGGATGCATTTTCTGCCATCCAGGACAGGACCTGCTCACACTGCTCTGTTTGTAATAAAGGTCTACCACGTGGACCCATAAATTGGGACATGAAGCTGGGGACCCCAGAAACTTGCCTCTCTCTTAATCCCGCAGCAGCCGGCTGTGATTTACTTGGACCAGGAACTCGGCCTGTGCCCACACCCTCGCTTGGACCTCCGTGTCCGCATCCACGTCCTCGACCCTTACCCCTACTCCTCATCATGGCGGATTAAGAATAGAGCAGGGCCCAAATAAATTTCCCCACTGTACAGCACTGACAACTGGGCCTTAATTCATCGCACACAGAGACTTGTAGATAGCGGAGGCTCTATGCATTTACTTGCCAAAAGTAACCCGCTGTCTTGCACTGATACCTAGGGGTAATTTACTGCTCATAGAGACTTGTAGATAATAGAGGCTGTGTGGAGTGGGAGAAGACTCTAAAGCCAGTGGATAGTGCTGGTAACTGCGGCTATCTCAACCCCACCAACGGAAATGGTATGTTGAGACGCTCTGCACAGCGACAGAGCTGAAATACTTTGCAGTGGCCCGGTAATATTACAGTACTGTTTAGCGATGAGACCACTGTCTAATTCACTGCAGACAGAGAACGGTATAAATAAGTATGTTCGCAGCAGGCTAGGAATTATTTGCGTGCACTTTCACGGTGAGAGCGGTATTGTGCTGCACTCCAGCCAGAAAAAAATATTACGTAAGGCTGTAAACAGGGCTAGCTGCCTAATACAAAAAGGGAAGCACTACAACTCCCAGCAGCCACCAAGTAAAATGTACACGGTCAGATGTAGCACAACAAGGGAGCTTTAGGATTTTTGCACAGAGGATACGGACTGTATAGTGTATATAACTTTCCCTCTAGAAGTGGCTGTGGCCCAACGCTCTGCGTCTAATTCACTGCAGACACAGAACGGTCTAACTAAGTTTGTTTGCAGCAGGCTCTGAATTATTTGCGCGCACTTTCACGGTGAGAGCGGTATTGTGCTGCACTCCAGCCAGAAAGAAATATTACGGAAGGCTGCAAATAGGCCTAGCTGCATAATACAAAAATGGAAGCACTAATGGAAGCACTACTACTCCCAGCAGCCACCAAGTAAAATGCACACCGTGAGATCTAGCCCTAAGAATGACTGTTGGGGTTCTTGAAGACAGGATCCTACACTAACACTTTCCCTATCTCAGCAGCACTGTCCCTGAACTCTGTATAATAGATTGCAGACTGAGAACGCTATAGCTGTAATGGCCTGCACAGCCCGAGATTTAAAAAAAAATTGTGCACTACTGCTCCCAGCCAGCTGCAACAGTAATGCACACAGTCAGATGTAGCCTAAGAAGGACAGTTGGGGTTCTTGAAGACAGGATCCTACACTAACACTTTCCCTATAGCAGCAGCAGCACTTTCCCTAATCTCTGCCAGCGTGTGTCTGAGGCGAGCCGCGGGCAGGACCGCTGTAAGTACTCGGCGATCACTTGATCTTGCCAGCCACTTACTGCAGGGGGGTGGGATAGGGCTGGCACGTTACAGGAGGAAGTGGTAATGCCTTCCCTGCATGTCTATTGGCTACAAAATGGCGCTAAACATGCGGGGAAGGAAATGGAATTGACTTGAGTACCGCGTGGTGCTCGTCTCGAGTACCCTAAGGCTGCCTGCACACGGGCGGAAATCCCGCGGCGGGATTTCCGCCGCTCAAAGTCTGCATAGGATTGCGTTAACAAACGCAATTCTATGCAGACGGCCGCGGTTTGGCCGCGCGAAATATCGTGCGGCAAACAAACAGCAGCATGGCCTATTTCTGTGCGGGGCTCGCAGAGCCCCGCACAGAAACGTCACTCACCTGGCCGCCGTCTCGGGTCTGCGCATGCGCCGGCTGCCCGGCAGCCGGCGCATGAAAGAGTCGGGGCCGTTGGGCGCGGGTGAGTACGCACTCGTCCCTGCAGGCGCTCGGGTCGGATCCCGCTGCGAGAATCCTCGCCGCCGGATCCGACCCGCTCGTCTGCAGGTGGCCTAATGCTCAAACGAGCATCAAGCTCGGACGAGTGTGCTCGCTCATCTCCAGTCATGAGCTATGCGGAGCATTGGTCCCATACAGAAATACTCGAGTCGCCAATTGACTTCAATGGGATTCATTACTCAAAATGAGCTCTCAAGCATCGTGAAAAGTTTGACTCGAGCAACGAGCACCCAAGCATTTTGGTGCTCGCTCATCTCTAATAGATAGATATGAGATAGGATATAGATAGATAGTTATGAGATAGATAGATAGATAGATAGATAGATAGATAGATAGATATGATATAGATAGATAGGAAATAATATATAGATAGATAAATAGATAATAGGTAGAAAGATAATAGATAAATAGAAAATAGTAAGATAGATATGAGATATATAGATAGATAGGAGAGAAATAGATAGATAGATAGATAGATAGATAGATATGAGATAGATAAATAGGAAATAATATATAGATAGATAAATAGATAATAGGTAGAAAGATAATAGATAAATAGAAAATAGTAAGATAGATATGAGATATATAGATAGATAGGAGAGAAATAGATAGTTAGATAGATAGATAGATAGATAGATAGATAGATAGATAGATAGATAGATAGATAGATAGATAGATACACATATATACACATACCCCGGGGCCCGGACCACTTCTTCTCCATGTGACAGCAGCACAGGCAGACGCAGCAGCTTCCAGTCAGCAGGAGGCAGGCGCAGCACATGATGACATCATCACTGTGACCTGCCGGCACATGTGACTACCTCCCTCCTCTCCCCCCCTGCTCTTCCCTGCTTCCTCTCGGGCTGGCCGTGCTGCCTGCCGCGTGATCGGATCCTTGCTGCAGATAAAGCGGCCAGCCATTAATACACTGAATGTGCACATATGTATGGTGGAAGGTGGCCTTAGCCCTCCTGAGCACAGGGCCCAGGTCGCCACTGCGACCCCTGATGCTACGCTTATGCCTCTTGGGGTATATTTACACAAATTTCCAAGTTTTTGGACTGAAAAAATAGGAAAGAAATGGACCTAAATAAAGCATAT
The DNA here is from genome assembly GCF_035609145.1 of Eleutherodactylus coqui. NCBI lineage: Eukaryota > Metazoa > Chordata > Amphibia > Anura > Eleutherodactylidae > Eleutherodactylus > Eleutherodactylus coqui. Next base: position 291,308,654 of record NC_089840.1, on the reverse strand, counting down.
TATTTTAACTGGTTTAATTCACATGCGCAATTTTTTAAATTATTTTTTAATTGGATGAACAGAGTGAAAAAAAAATCTCAACATGTCTTATTTTGTTGCAGTTTTTGGATACGATTAAGGCTGCATTCCCACGAACATATATCGGCTCGGTTTTCACGCCGAGCCGATATACGTCGTCTTCATGTGCAGGGGAGGGGAGGATGGAAGAGGCAGGAGCAGGAACTGAGCTCCCACCCCCTCTCTGCCTCCTCTCCACCCCTCTGCACTATTTGCAATGAAAGGAGGTGGGGCGGGGCTAAGTTCTGAGAATTAGCCCCACCTCTCCCCATTGCAAATAGTGCAGAGGGGCAGAGAGGAGGCAGAGAGGGGGCGGGAGCTCAGTTCCTGCTCCTGGCTCTTCCATCCTCCCCCCTGCACACAAGGACAACGTATATCGGCTCGGCGTGAAAACCGAGCTGATATACGTTCGTGGGAATGCACCCTAAAGAAAACATATTGCACTTGTTTAATGCGATTGGGATCTGCTTTAATTGCATGTAGCTGTGGTTACCACAAATAAGGTATGCAGAACCTTTAATTACATAACTTGGCCCATCATGTGTTTTTCTATAACACACATTAAAAAAAAAATCTGAAAAAAATTGGGTAGAAATATATTTTAAAAAATTATGTTAAAATTGGTCAACTTTTTCAGCACTGAAAAAAATACCCCAACCACCCCCCCCCCCCTTTTGAATATACCCTAAAGCTCCACGGAGCTGCGTATTTCTGTAGTGGATTTTGCCCTTGTAAATGGGCAAAATCCGTGAGCGGAATTTCCAACGCGGTTCTGCATTAACAAGTCACAAATCACAACACAGATTTTTCTGCCAAGGAAGACAGCGACACGGATTCCCATACAAATGATTGGGATTTGGAATTTGCTACAGAATCCGCACCAACATCTGTACCAAATCTCACCGTGTGAACATACACTAATAGCTCCTGTGCTCATGCTGTCACAGCAGAATGCAATTAAAGCGGCCTGCCTTAACTACATAGCTACTGTAAACTAATAGTACATCGCATGGCAAGAAAGGATTAAACGCAGCATTCTTCTGACTTCATTTTGGGGGGGGGGGGTGGAGGTGGGTGCATATCGACAAGAACAAAAAAATGCAGTGAATATGTATGTAGCATGTGTATTCCCTGCGGATTTGCAGAGTCCCATTCACCTCAATAACCTATTTTGCTCCATAATACAGACCAAAATAAGACATGCTGCATTTTTTTTTTACTGAAAATTGCATAAAAATATGTAGATGTGAATAAATGTTTTTAAATCCAATGGGGTTTTTTTTCACTCTGTATTACACATTGAAAAAATGCACTCGTAATGCGGTGTGTATTCACACTTGTATGAATGAGCCCCTACAGCTGAGTCACGCAAGCATATTTTCACTGCAGATTACACGTAACATGTCCATGGGAGGGAGCTCTAAGATTGTATGAAAGGGATTTGCTGTTATACCTGCTGTTATACCTGGGATGACATACGCCCCGAGTAAAAGATATATATGCCAAATTTCAAGAAGATTGGATAATATTTAGAGGTTGCACACTTTGATCGGTTTTGTAAAAGTAGGCAAAAAATATAAATTTTCAATGTTAATTACTTTTACTGGGAAAACTAGAAATCACAAACTTACAAATAATACTAAAACTAGACACTAAGATTAATAGGTAGTAAGATAGGCAAAACGTATGTTATATTCATCAACTGTGAACCATGCCATCCTTTCTTTTGTTCGCTTGGTGACGACTTTTCTGTGATGCTCCACTACCCTCAACAAGAATTGTTTTTGTTGTTCGTCCCTGACCGATTCGAGCAATTCCTCTTGCTGCGGTATTTTTTTTTTTTCAAATCAATTTTTTATTCAAGAAATTTTTGTGATACAGATAGAAAGAAAATAAAGGGGGAACGGGAAATCACATACGGCTATGCTCTGTCAAAGCTAGACGGTACATTCAGTTTTACTGACTACTGTATATACGCAGATTGTCGTCGCAGTGTGGCACAACAGGAACAAACAACAGGCTTGGCGCCAGGTCTTACCGGCCCTAAGCGGGCGGGGCAAAAAGGGAAGCTGTGTCAACGCTCGTAACATTTCAAGTTAAAACATCATCACTTCAAAAGAAATGGTATTAATGGGGGAGAAAGAAAATAGGGGGGGGAGGGGTACAGACGAGAGGGGAGAAGTGGGGGGGGGGGGGTTAGGGAAGGAACGAGAGGAGCGGGGGAGGAGAGAAGAGAAGAGGGGAGAGAGGGGAGTCTCTTCTTACTGCTGCAGAACGTCCAGGAGTCTCAGGTCACGCCAGGGATACCAAATTTTTATAAATTTATCGTAGGAGTTGTTTTGCCAGCTCGCTAGGTCCTCTAGATTGTAGATCATATCTACTTTCTCCTTCCATTGAGATAAGGAAGGGGGTACCTCGCTTCGCCAGTGCAGGGGGATCAGGGCCTTGGCGGCGTCCGTCAGGCAGGCTATCAGCTTATCTCTTTGCGGGTGAAACCCAGGAGACGTTTTCCATAGAAACACTATTTCCGGCGTTAGCGTGAAGTTTTGTTTGATTTTCCCCAGCACTTCGCCCACTCCTTTCCAAAAGGGCATCAGTCTCCCACAGGACCACCATATGTGGAGGTAGGAGCCCTCTTCGGCGTTGCATCTCCAGCATTTGTTGTGAGGTGCCAACTTGTATGCATAGAGCCACTGCGGGGTCCTATACCACCTTATCAAGAGTTTGTAGTGGGATTCCTGGGCTAGGACGCATGGGGAGCGACCAAAAGAAATGGTAAGGATTTTTTTAATGTCTCCCTGTGACAAGGATATTCCCAGTTCCTTTTCCCAGGTGGTCAGAAAGGTTGGTTTGGATGAGGGGTGGGGTATGATGAATTGTTGATGCAGGTTAGAGATTTTTCTTGTTCTAGAGTTTGATTTCACCAATAAGCGCTCAAAAGGGGTTCGGGGTCTGGTTGATTTATGGATCCCAAGAAACTCTCTTATAACTCTTTCAACTGTGGCTCGGAGGAGAAAGGAGGGGGTCCAAGCCGGAAGTAGGGAACTTATTATCTCCTGTGCAGGTAGGTGGGCCAAGACCTGCAGGTCTCCAACTGTGATTATCTTTAAATTTTTCCCATACCGAAGTGGAGACTGAGTCCAGTGGAAGATCTATTAGTCTACAGATCAAGCTCAATGGAGCGGATGGAGAGGGTTTAGGAGCTAGATTTTCTTTCAGACCATCCCACACCTCGCAGGGGCCTCTCAGAAGGGGGTTAAAGTCCTTCGCTCTGTATCTATTCTTTTCTGGATACCACAGGTCCTCCATAGAACCGCTATAGTCATGGGTTGTGGCCAGTTCAGACAGGAGAGGGTCTCTTTTCGGTTGGACCAAGTCCATCCAATAGCCCAGCTGTGAGGCCCGATAGTAATCTAATACATTCGGGAGGTCCATGCCTCCTTCAAACCTCCATTTTGTCATTAGACTGTAGGCTAGCATCGGTCTCTTGTACCTTCATTCATAGCCTGTGAACGCCGAGCGCGGGGTTTTAAAGAAGCTTGGGGGGAGATAAATTGGTAGCATCCTTATCCTATAAAGAATTGTTGGTAGGATGTAGGATTTCAGAATATTCCTTCTGCCAAACCAGGATATCAGGGGTATATCGTAGTTTGCTAACAGTTTTTTAACCTGTTCTAGCAGGGGGACAAAGTTGGCTGCGAATATGTCTTTTATCTTCTTGGGTATCTTGATCCCTAAGTATTCCATAGATGTTTCCGACCATTTAAATGGGGAGTTATTACTGCACCTCTTGCAACTTGCGCTGGGAATGGAGATGCTTAATGCTATGGATTTATCAAAATTAATTTTGAAATTAGAGAGTTTACCGAACTCATTCAGCAAGGCTACTAACCTGGGGAGGCCTATTTCAGGGTTTGCAATCAGGAAGACGATGTCGTCCGCGAAAGCCGCGGTGGAGAGGAGATCATTTCCGATAGACAGTCCCGCTATGTCTGGATCTTGTTTAACTTGTAGCAGAAGGGGCTCCAGGGCCAAGATGAATAGGGAAGGGGAAAGGGGGCAGCTCTGCCGTGTAGAATTTTTAATTTCAAAGGATGGGGATAATTTGTCGTTCACTTTAAGTCTAGCATATGGGCAAGCGTACAGGGAGAAGATTGCCGTTACGAACTCCGAAGGTATATTATAATGTAATAGCGCAGACTTCATATAACACCAGTTAACTTGGTCAAACGCTTTTTCGGCGTCCGTTCCAATAAATGCTAGGGGTATATTATGGAGTTTGGCGTATCGTGAAGCATGTAACAATCTACGACTATTATCCTTGCCCTCCCTCCCTTTTACAAATCCTGCTTGTTCTACGTTGATGAGCCTTGGGATGAAATTGCCAATCCTCTGTGCTAAAAGTTTCGCCCAGAGCTTGACGTCGAGGTTGATGAGGGATATAGGCCTGTAGCTACTACAGAACTCCGGGTCCTTGTTTTCCTTGTGGATTAGCATTATGTGGACCTCTTGTGCTTGTCTAGGGAGGAAGGCTACCGACAAGAGGTTGTTAAATAATGTGGTCAGTTTAGGGATTAGTATGGATTGGAAGGTTTTATAGTAGGGCAAGGATAGACTGTCTTGTCCAGGGCTTTGGTTGGGAGAGCATGTGGCTATTAGGTTTTTAACCTCTTCTTGGGACACAGGTATCAATAGGGAGTCTGCTTCCTCGTCAGTTAGCTTCGGTAAAGGTAGTTGTTGTAGAAAGGTGTCTATTATTTTTTTTGAGTTGGGAATGTCTTCGGGGGGGGGGGGGGGGGGGTGTGACGGGTTTGGAGGTTGTATAGGTCCGAATAGTAGAGCTGAAACTCTTTTGCAATTTCTGTGGTTGAAGTAACCACTTTCCCCGATTGTTCTTTTATTTTTGCGATTGTATTTTTTGCTCTAGCTTTTTTAATTAGGGAAGAAGTAAGCTTGCTCCCCTTGTTGCCTTGGGCGTAGACAGTGTGTTTCCAATACAGGTGTTTTTTTTGTTGAATTTAGAATTGAGGCAAAACTGAAGGTCTTTTCTTAGATCAGATAGTTGTCCTAGTAGAGACTGGGTTTGGGAAAGCTTGACTTTTTGTTCCAATTGGGCTATTAGTGTGAGTTTATCGTCTATTTCTTTTTGTTTTTTCCTCTTGACCCTGGAGCCCAAGGCTATCAATAAGCCTCTGACATAGGCTTTGTGGGCCTCACACACCATGGGGGTACTCACTTCACCTTCTGAGTTGATTTGAAAATACTCCTCGATTAGTGTGGATAAGGAGGAAGTGTCCTCCTTAGAGTCCAATAAGGAGGGGTTTAGCCTCCATCTCCACTCCCTAGGCTGCCGAAGCAGAGAGCAAAGATTTACATGGATTGGTGTGTGGTCGGAAACCGTTGCTGAATCTATCTTAGCTCCCTATAGTGAGGTGAGGAGTCCAGGTGATACTAGGAGGTAGTCTAGTCTTTGGAAGGTATGATGTACCTGCGAGTAAAAGGAGTAGTCTCTGTTTGTTGGGTATAGTAAACGCCAGGCATCTACCAATTCTAGCTCTTGCATGTGTTTACTTAATTTCCTCAGTTTGGGCTGTGATATCTGAGATCGGCCCGTGGAAGAATCTAGTAGGGGATTAAGGGTCAGGTTCAGGTCTACTCCCAGGATGATCTGACCCACTGCAAAGTTTTTTAGGACCTCTAATTGGGCTATCAACCAAGGGACCTGGTCAGTGTTCGGTGCATACAAGTTGGCTATTGTGATCTGCATGTTCTGACATAAAAAAAAAAAAATTGTACTCACCTTGCCTGGCCTGGCCCAATCGCCAGGCATGTCCCCTCCAGCCGGCATCATCTTCTGTGCCTTTAAAGCAGAGCAGGTGCAGTCAAAAAGACCGCTTCCTGCTCTGGTCCGTCCGTCAGGCACTTCCGAGGTGAACGGACGGACCGCCCACAGCAAGCACGTCACAAGCAGTGCTAGCTGTGGGCGGTCCGTCCGTCCTGCTGAATTCCGAGATTCTGCGCATGCGCAGTGGAGACGCGGCCCGTCCTGACTCCTGTCAGAGGGCACCTCTCCACTGCGCATGCGCGCAATCCCGGAGCGGCGCGGCTCGTAGAGGAAGAAGACTGCCTGCCGGGAGATGACCCCCCCCCCCCCGATGTCAACAACAACAGAAGAACAGGTAAGTATAAGATTTTTATGCTTTAGCAGCCATTAAACCATGGGTTTCCTGGGTCCATTAGGCAGACCAGGTAACAATGGTTGCTAAAGCATAAAAAAATTATTTGTGTCAGAACCCCTTTAACAGAACCCTTTAGGTAGAGGACTCTGCCTTCTCCGTCTGTATACCGCAAATCGCAGTTAAAATTGACGGTTTTGTGGAAGAGGGTCGATACCCCCTTGGATGCAGATGTGGGGTGAGAACTGTGGAAGTGCTGGGGAAACTGCTTACCTTGCAGTGCGAAGCACCTGTCCCCCTTGAAGTGTGTCTCCTGCAGGAGCACTATCTTAGAGCCGTATCTCTTGAGGAGGAGGGCGATGTTGTGGCGTTTCGCTGGCGTGTTGAGGCCCCGGACGTTGTACGAAGTACATCTGAGATTATCCATATTTGGTCCCTTAAGACGATAGCAAAAAAGAGCGTTATTCTATGCTCGAGCCTCTCTCCTAAGTCGGTGGAAGGAGGGGCGGGCGGAGAGGAAGAGTAAGGTAAAGAGGGGATGGAAGACACGAGAGGGAAGGGGTTACTGGGGGAAAAGGGGACAATATGTGGAGCTGAAATGGATCAGCAGCTCGTTACGTAGGAGAGCTGCTTCAATTGAACTATAACAGCTAAGGTTAGGTGTCACAGAGGTGTCCCCACTTTCAGCAGGGGCAACGGTCACAATCAGACCCTTAGCAGAGAGACCCTTGAACTTGCAGGGTCTGTATTAGGTAACTGGGTAACAATAATCGTGCCTACGCAGTCAGGCACCACAACCGGGTGGATCTTGTTGTGTTAAGTAAGGGTTGAGATAAACGGGTTTGTCAGAGGAGAATAACGGTTAGTAGTGGAACAGGCATCAAAATAGGCATGTATAAGCGAAAAACAATCAACCAATCAATCAGTCAATCAATCGATCAATAGGGCCACTTATCGTGGAAATCTTATCCTGGGGTAGCCATAGCTATATTCAGGTGTCGTTGTGTGTAGGATCTTCTTTGTTCTTCTTTTTCCCTTTAGGCGATTTGGAGCATCCCATGTGCTGCCAGCTTTCTACCGGAGTCAGCTGTGGGAGTATGGGCAGTTCTGGGATTGGCAACCAGCAGGGAAGGTCTATAGGTTCTATGTCCAGTTGGCGCCAGCTTTTGTTTAAGTCCTCTGGAGTGCGGTTGTTGCCTTTAATGAATATTCCTATGCCAAATGGAAAGAGCCATGTGTATCTAATGTCTTTTGCTCTTAGGGCTTCTAGTAGCGGTCTCAGCATCCGGCGTTTGGCCAGGGTTGTGGGAGCTAGATCCTGAAAAAGTTGAATGCGCACGCCACCATATTGCAAGTCTTTTTTGTTTCTAGCAGCCTCTAGAATTGCTCTTGCGTCCGGGAAAGCTAGAAGTTTACAGACCACGTCCCTCGGTGGATCCGAGGGAGATGGAGGTGGTCTTAGAGCCCTGTGGATGCGTTCGATTGTAATAGTAGTAGCTCGTTCAGCGCCCAGGAGTGAGGTAAATATTTCCGTGGCTACCTTGGGGAGTGCTTCTGTTGCCCAGGTTTCTGGAAGTCCCTTGAGTCTAATGTTACTACAACGGTTTCTATTCTCAAGGTCTTCTTGCATAATTAACGTATGATTTAATTGGGAGCGATGTTCTTTCATTGCTTCTGCTAGTGCTGTGGAGTGGGTAATCATGTCAGCTGAGGTCGACTCGAGGTCTTCAACTCTTCTCCCCATATGTTTGAGTTCTTCCTTAATTTCAGAGAGGTCTGAGATAACTGGATGTAAGGCTCTTGTGATCAGATCTCTCATAAAAGCCTTGGAGATATGCTCGCTCTCTTCGCCTCCTGATGATGCATCATCTTCTCTCTCTAGACTCTGATGGGATGTAGATGTCATGTTTAGCGCTTTTTTGCTAGATGGGAAGGGTGATCTGGAATTATGTTCCTTTAAAAAGCGTTGCATGTCTGTTTGTCCTTTATGTGGACGGGGAGTGCTTATTGTTTCGCTACTTTTTTCTCGGCTTGTCTTTCCCATGGTGACGCTGCTTTTTTTATGTATATGGGAACCCGCCGTGGTGCCTTAACTGATTCACGTAGGCGCTTCAGCCATGGGCCATTGTGATTTAACGGTTAATTCTGTGACTAAGGGGTCTCTGTGTCACTCTTGTTTGGAAGTCGCTGTTTACTTAGTGCTGTCCTGTGCTGTTGCAGAGCTCTACTGTGGGGGCTCCAGGAAAAATTCAGGCTATGCCTGTGTTAGAGAGAACACCCTCTGCGTCTCTCTTTCTCTGGATAGTCCTCAACTGTTAGGTTAAGCGTCCATCCGTGAGGGACAATGTTAATAGGAGAAGGGTATGATGCAATAATGGAGTGGAGATGCAAGGAGGGGAACGTGGGTCTTGTTGTTTACTCCAGTCAGTGGGTCTGCATTTTGCAGCTGCTTCCATGCAGGGGGGGGGGGGGGGAGGGGACAAAAACGCTGGGGTGCACTATGTAGTGTGGTTCCCTTCTGGGCAGCACAGTGTCTCTGTGGTCACACAGTTTCACCTCCTCTGTCTCCCACTTCAGGGCCCAAGTGGGGGGGGGGGGGGCGCCGTGGGTCCCGGCGCTGTATTCACCTTCCCCCTGCTTCTCACCCCACTCCTCTCTCCTCTACAGGCCTTTCCTTTCCTAGAGAATAACTGCAGTATTCTGTCATGTTGTGGATCCCAAACAATTCAAAGAACGTCTTTGTTTTATTAGTAACGAAATGGCTCAGGTCTTTTCCTTCAAAAACTAGGTTTTTACCCTCTAATCGTTTCATTTCCTTTTTCTTTGCAGGTTTGGTTTCTAAATTTTTAGTTCTATTTTCCTTATCAGCCTGAGTAATACATTTGTTTCTGATACCAAAGGTGTCTCTTAGCAACTGTGAGAGCTCTTTTTTTAACGTCTGCATCTGGGTAAGTGCTCAGAAGCTGTAGCATATCCAAGTTATTCTTTGGAGCCCATCGACTTACAGTTGCCTTGTGCCAAAAGCGAACATATATAAGGCTCACAAAATGTGCAACCCCGTTTCATTCCTTTCAATTCTCATTAAGGAATATTCAACTGTTTAGTGAAGAGGACAATTTTTAGTGCATAAATAGCCTTTGCCTTCCACCTTGATTGATGCAGAGTCCTTGGGATCCTGAAACTGAAGTTGTTTTGAGACCAACCTTCTTTTGGATGACTTCCGTCTTTTAGGACATTTTGAATGTAGTTAACCATTTTCACTCATTCTTCTAGAAAGCCTTGAACAGGACTTTCTTCATCCATCATTCTCGTATATAACGCAGATGAAGCCCACAGACTTTGGAACTCCTGAAAAATCTGGATGTCAGGACCACTTGATGGTATGCCACAATAGTCCTCAAACACTCCTTTCAATATTAGTTCATGGGTGTGAAGCCAACCACAATAATGTTCATCCGAATTCCCTTTCAATTCTGGTACAAGCCCCTTGGATCCATCCTGTATTAGATGCTATAGTATCAAAAGACATACCGATGATATTGTCACGTAGCCCAAATCGGTACACTTCTTGAATAACTACTTCAGCCATCTGCTCACCAGTGCCTTTCAGGGCAACAGGAATGCCAAGCAAATGCTCAAAATCTTTGCCAGTCACTAGAACTTCAACTCTATCTTCCAAAGTTTTGACACTCCCATGGGCAACAGTTTACTATCCCAATGCAAGACAAAATGAGGAGGATTTTCAAAGAGTGACTCTTCGATTTTCTTTGCCATTTTACTTCTATTGATTGCCTGAGCTCGGTAAACGGTAGCTGGAGATATGGAAATTTTTGAAACATTGTGGGCCAGGCTCTTTGGAGTTGCTATGAATGACATACTTACTTGTCAAATAGAGAGCTGTTCTCAATCCCAAGAAGTAATGATCAAGAGGTTTTAACCCCTTAACGACCAGCCCATAGCCTTTTTACGTCCTGCTCAAGTGGGCTTTATTCTCTGAGGACGTAAAAACATGCGTCCTACAGAGAATAAAGCCCCGTGGGCTCTGGACGTGACAACTCGATGCTGGGCTGCGGGCAGTCCCCCCCAATGGATAGCGCCGATCACAATAAAGTGTAAAAAAAAAGTTTAAAAAGTTAAATATTCAGCTGCCCTGATGGATCGGATCCATCAGGGAAGCTGAAAATACTAACCTGGCTTCCCCGATGTCTGCCGCAAAAAATGGATCCTCCGGGACCCGGCGCGGCTCTTCTGCGCATGCGCGCCAGATGAATGACGTCACGCGCATGCGCAGAAGAATGGGAACCCCGGGGAATTTAAAATCCCCTGGTTCCCGGCTCCTGAAGGTAGCCGGGAACCAGGGGATGTCCCTGGGGACCGCGGCAAGCTGTCCCTAGGCTTGCGATCGCCGCTATCCAGTGAATAGCGGCGATCGTGAAAAAGTTTTAAAAAAGGTAAAAATAAGGTTCATTTCACCTCCCCTCATGGATCCGATCCATGAGGGGAGGTGAAAATACTCACCCCCTGTCCTCAGCGGTGTCCCGGTCTTCCGGGACCTGAGTCCCCTTCTGCGCATGCGCGCCCGATGGATAACAGTGATCATTTAAAGTTAAAAAAAAAGTGTAAAAAAGTTTTAAAATAAGTTTAAAAAGTAAAAAAAAAAGTTTAAAACGCTTACATTTCATCTCCCCTCACGGATCATATCCGTGAGGGAGGATGAAATTACGTACCTAAGGCCCCCGGATTTATCCGCGGACCTTACCACAGCTTCTGCGCACGCGGACGTCGCCAAAGCGGCAGACGCATGCGCAAAAGCCGTGGATTGCCAGGATAATTTAAAATCTCCCTGCTCTTGGCTACAAAACTTAGCCAAGAGTCTGATCACGTGTTCGCCGTTATCCAATGGATAATGGCGATCACGTAAAAGTTTTAAAAAAAAGTTAGTTTCATCCCCCCTCACCGATGCGATCGGTAAGAGGAGATGAAACTTTTTACCGGAGGCCTCCATATTTGCACCCCGACGCGATCCTCATCCATGAACTTACCCGAATTCTGCACATGTGACCGCCGGCAAAATACCGGACACATGCGCAGGAGTCGGTGAGCCCAGGAAACTTAAAATCTCCTTGCTCTCGGCGACCAACGGTCGCTGAGAGCCTGGAGCAGCGACGGGTGGCCTCGTTGAGCGGACCCCGGTCACATGATAAAAAGGTAGCGATCTACCTTTGGTCGGTCTCACATGATCGGATAGGAATTACGGATTCCGCATGCGTCTGATCTGCGGCATTACGCAAATCAATCGCATTGGATTACACAATTCCGCTCACATTAGGGGGCTGGAATTGCGTAATCCACTCGCAGAAAAGAGAATGCAGCAGGTTCTATTTTACCGCGGCTATCCGCAGCATAGAGCCTATTGTGCTCCATGGTTGCGGATATACCCGCAGGTCATATGCAACTACATTGTATACGGGCTGCGGGTACCCGCGTCATCGCTAAGCGATGGTGCGGGAAATGCAAACAAAAAAAGGTGTACTGTGCATGACCGCCAGTGTAAGTACGCAGTTATGCGTAGTACATTACGCGGCCGTACGCAGGGTCACAGCCGGGCTCACAGCTGGGATTCGCTGCGGGCCTCCGCAAGCAGATTCTGCCTACAGCTGCGTGAGCCCGACGTTATTCAGACCGCTACCTGTGATACGTATTTTACAGGAAACCCCGGGAACGCTCGCCTTCATGCAGTTCAAGGAGCAGCTTGTTGAGCGTCTTCTGTGTGAGACCACTGCACCTCCGCAAGCTTACGAAGACTCACAAAACGCCACTTTTTACAACCCATACCTGCTACTGAGGTCATGAAATACCCCCCAAAAAGCATGAGAGGAGGGGGGATACCCGGTTTTCTTGCCCCATGTGCCCAACCCAAACAGCCTCCGTAATTACCCCTGTCTTCAAAGATAAAACACAGTTTATATTATTACCTTTAATAATCTAATAATTAGGGAATGCCAAAAAATGGGGATGGCGGGGAGGGGGGGGGGGGATTATTTTTAGGAAGTCAATTTTTTTCCGTATAAGTGGGTAATGGGGCCTGGAATTTATTCAGTTCTGCCCTGAAATCCAGCGAGCATTCCCTCCATTATGGGCCTAGCCATGTGTCCTGTAAGTAGATTAGGGCCACAATGGGTATGTTTCTGAACACGGGACAAATGGGGGGATCCATTTTGGGGTGAACGTCTTCATTCCTATGTACACTGTACAAAAAAAACAGTTTTTAAATTGCCAAAATTGCCAAAAAAATAAAAATCGTAATTTTTTCCTTCTGCTTTGCTTAGATTCATTCAAATACTGTGGGATCAAAATATGCAGTACACCCCTAGATGAATTTGTAAAGGGGTCTAGTTTTCAAAATGGGGTCATTTGTGGGGGTTCTCTATCGTTTTGGCCGCTCAATGGCTCTATTAGTGGGCAATGGGGCCTGAAATTTATTCCGTTGTACCCTGAAATCTAACGGGTGCTCCTTCCATTATAGGCCTAGCCATGTTTCCTTTAAGTAGATTAGGCCCACCATGGGTATGTTTCTGAACACGGGACAAACAGGGGTATCCATTTTGGGGTGAACGTCTTCATTCCTATGTACACTGTACAAAAAAAACTGTTTTTAAATTGACACAATTGCCAAAAAAATGAAAATCATAATTTTTTTTACTTCTGCTTGGCTTAGATTCATTCAAAAACTGTAAAGTCAAAAAAGTCATTGCACCCCTAGATAAATTCGTTAAGGGGTCTACTTTTCAAAATGGGGTCACTTGTGGGGGTTCTGTATCGTTTTGGTCACTCAATGGCTCTACTATTGGGCAATGGGGACTAAATCTCCTTCAAGCAAAATCTCTGTTCCGAAAGCCACCGGTTGCTCCTTTCATTTTGGGCCCCATTGTGCATCCAGACATAAGATTAGGGCCACAATGGGTATGTTTCTGAACACGGGACAAACATAGGCATCCATTTTGGGGTGTAAGTCTTCATTTATATATGTGCTGTACAGAAAAACTGCTTTTAAAATGACAGAATTACCAAAAAAATGAAAATCGTAATTTTTTCCCTTCGGCTTGGCTTAGATTCATTCAAAAACTGTGAAGTCAAAAAAGTCATCGTACCCCTAGATAAATTCGTTAAGGGGGTCTACTTTTCAAAATGCGGTCACTTGTGGGGGTTCTCCATCGTTTTGGTCACTCAATGGCTCTACGAGTGTGCAATAGGGCCTAAATCTCCTTCAAGCAAAATTTCTGTTCCGAAAGCCACCGGTTACTCCTTTCATTTTGGGCCCAATTGTGCATAGAGACGTAATACTAGGGCCACAATGGGTATGTTTCTGAGCATGGGACAAACAGGGGTATCCACTCTGGGGTGCAAATCCTAATTTTCATGTGTACTATAGAAAAAGTCCCGTCTTTAAAATGACATATTTGCAAAAATATGAAATTTTAGTTTTTCTCCTCTAAATTGCATTGACTCCTAAAAAAAAACCTGTGGGGTTAAAATACTCATGCTACCCCTCAGTGAATACATTAAGGGGTGTAGTTTTTAAAATGGGGTCACTTGTGGGGGTATCTATCATTTTGACTCCTATGAGCCTTTCCAATCTTGGCTTGGTGTAGGAAAACAAAGTGTTTCTCAAAATGCTGAAAAGTAATGTTAAATTTGTACGTCTCCTAAATGGTTAAAAAAAACGAAAGTTTTTCCAATGTGCACCCAAAATAAAGTAAACGGATGGAAATATATATCTTAGGGAAAAAAACTATATTATGTTTGCACATATTTGAGATATTGCAGTTGGAAATGTGAAAAAATGACAATTCTTTTCAAAATTTTCCCAATTTTGGCGCTTTTAATAAATAAACACAAATTCTATCGGTCTTTTTTTTCCGCCTAAATGAAGTACAATATGTGGTAAAAAAACTATGTCAGAATCGCTTGCATATGCAAAACCTTTCTGGTGTGTTTCCATGTTAAAGTGACACGTGTCAGATTTGCAAAATTTGGCCTGGTCATTAAGGCGCAAACAGGCTTAGTCACTAAGGGGTTAATTTAGGACTTCAACATAATTTTTTTTGTTGCTGAATGCAAAAACTCGGCCTCTTCATCACTAGTTGCTGATGATGATGGAGATGAGTCTTCCAGTATAACTGTCTTATTGATTTCAGCGATGGCTTTGTAAGGTTTATTCTTATATAAATCATTTTTGTCTTCTTTTGTACACCTAGTCCTTATTTTTGAGACGAAAACCTTGTCTACTCCACTCATTGACAAACTCATATGGTCTTCTCTTTGTGACCTAAGAAATCCTTTATCTTCTTGTGATACGCTAGTCATGTCCATCACATTTCGCCGGGAAATGTCAAATAACTTGACAAGATCACCTTTCCAAATCTGCCATTTACATTTGCTTTATCAGTGTTTTTTTTCGATTTCTCTTTACCCAGATTTTGGTATTCTTTGTACAGCTTCTGTATAGCAGCACGGATATTCTCCTCCGTCTTAACAGGTATATTTGTTTTCCTCCACACTACCTGTAGTTAAGTACTGGTAGATTTAGCAGCATCTGAAAGTGTTTCTTTCATTTCCTTGTGATGGTAAATAAAGACTAAAAGAGGTGTGAGAGATGACCATGAGATGTTAGATACAGCCGCATGGCAAAAAGAAATGTCTTTGTGTTAAAGGACAGGACATGGCTGGAGAGAAACAGGAAGTATTTCTTCTCGCTAGAAAGTCAAGAATGAATAGAGCATGCTCAAGGGAAGCTCCTCCCCGGTGAATGATCTCACAGCTACCTCACAAATACCTCCCTATGAGAATGACCTATCAGCACACAAAATGCTGTAACTGGACCCTGAATGAACTAACTTCCTGCTTGAAACCTTTTATAAACTTTTACCCTCCTAAATAAAGGGCAGATCCCTTTTGGTGTACACCATGTAGATGTGTGTTCATTGGGGGAGGGGGGTCTCCGGGCCTGTATATTAATCAAATCTAATATGGCACCCACAGTGTATTGAATAGCGAAAATTGCGCTAACACCAATGTGGGACACCACCCATTACATGACACAATCTCACGTGACTCTTGCGAGAAAAAGGAGCATTTTCTTTTTACCAAATCTTGAAAAAATTGCAATACATGTACATGAACCCAATCAAATAAGGCCGTTTTTACATGAATGATAGCGAGTCGCGCTTGAGACTCTCGCCTGCAACTCACAGCACACAGGCACCCCATCCATGTGATGAGCGGGACACTGCACACTTGCACGTATGACTCTCATGCAAGACTCACATAACAATAGGACATGTTGTGAACTTTCCATCTTGCGACATCTTGAGAGAAAAACTGTCCATGTAAATACATCCGTTGCAAAAATGGGGTCTATTTACGTACGTATTGCAATGCACAAAACTTGTACGGGTTTATTGGTCATGTAAATACGGCTTCACCGATGTCTTCTGGTCTGCAGGCAATTCATCAGGACCAGAATGATTCCAGATCTTACCCGTACCCCTGGCCTGAGCTCTGAGATACCTGTGCAGGGCTAATGGGGAGGGAAGGAGGGAAGGAGGGAAGGGGAGAGAGGGAGAGAGGGAGAGAGGGAGAGAGGGAGAGAGGGAGAGAGGGGGAGAAGGGGAGAGGGGGAGAGGGGGAGAGGTGGAGGGGGAGGGGGAGAGGGGGAGGGAGAGGGAGAGGGGGAGGGGGAGGGAGAGGGAGAGGGGGAGAGGGGGAGAAGGGGAGGGGGAGGGGGAGGGAGAGAGAGATACAAAAATGCTTGAGTAGAGCTCCCAAATTTTACGAAAAACTTGACTCAAATAACGCAGATCTGAGCATTTCGGTGGTCGCGAAGCACCACACTTCCTGCAACCAAGGACAATCACTGTGGGAAGCACGTGAGCGGGCCCAGAGTCAGGCTCGGTCCCAGCCTCCACCTTGTGTGACCCAGGGTGCCTTGAGTTACATAGCAATGGAAAATCCATGTGTCCACACACAATTCATTCTGTATAGGTGTCAGATAGCTCAACATTGCAATGGGAAGTCTTTGAGTTCCTTGGGCTTGTTTATGCTGCCGTTGCACAAAGATGGTATTACACAGGAAGAAATCAAAGTGCCCAAACATGGTAGAGTTTCACCTCGGCCTTGGGCTACATTTCTGCCATAGTATTTGTGTCAGACAAGGAAAACACTGCAATGGGAAGTCTTTGTGCACCCACAGCATAGGCGAGGCCAAGGAACTGAAACATGGTATTACACATGAGAAAAACAGAGT
Source organism: Eleutherodactylus coqui (assembly GCF_035609145.1). Classification (NCBI taxonomy): domain Eukaryota; kingdom Metazoa; phylum Chordata; class Amphibia; order Anura; family Eleutherodactylidae; genus Eleutherodactylus; species Eleutherodactylus coqui. The sequence continues at coordinate 291,292,115 of NC_089840.1, read as the reverse complement.
GCCCAAACATGGCAGAGTTTCGCCCCGCAAGGACCTCGGCCCACATTTCTGCCCTAGTCAGTCAGTGTATTTGTGCCAGACAGGTTTAACACCGCAATGGGAAATCTTTTTGCACCCACAGCATAGGTGAGCCTAAGGAACTTAAAGATGGTAGTACACATGAGGAAAACAGAGTGCCCAAACATGGCAGAGTTTCACCCCGCCAAGGACATCGGCCTTGGCCCACATTTCTGCCCAAGTCAGTCAGTGTATTTGTGCCAGATAGGTGATAGGTAAAACACCGCAATGGTAAGTCTTTGTGCACCGCAATGCAATTACGTTGATTCGTAGCAAACCTCAGGACTTTGTATCAGTTATTCCAGATCAATAAATCTGCTTCATGCACGCCAATTGTAATGGAGTCAGAGCCAAAAAACTCCAAACGTAACAGTCCAGTATAAAAAAGAAACAATGGCAGCATTCCAGGCGTACTAAATAACTTGCATTTTTATTCCTCCATAAAACCGCAACGTTTCGACCCGCACGGGGTATTTGTCTTTATATTTGACAAAGACCCCGTGCGGGTCGAAACGTCGCGGTTTTATGGAGGAATAAAAATGCAAGTTAATTCGTACGCCTGGAATGCTGCCATTGTTTCTTTTTTATACAAGTCTTTGTGCACGCACAGCATAGGCAGACCCCAGTAACATTTCTATAGCAAGAGTATAGGCGGACCCAGTAACATTTCTATAGCAAGAGTATAGGCGGACCCCAGTAACATTTCTGTAGCAAAAGTATAGGCAGACCCCTGTAACATTTCTGTAGCAAGAGTATAGGTGAACCCCTGTAACATTTCTGTAGCAAGAGTATAGGCGAACCCCACTAACATTTCTGTAGCAAAAGTATAGGCAGACCCCTGTAACATTTCTGCAGCAAGAGTATTACGAGACCCCTGTAACATTTCTGTAGCAAGAGTATAGGCGACCCCAGTAACATTTCTGTAGTAAGTGTATAGGCGGACCCCAGTAACATTTCTATGGCAAGAATATAGGCGGACCCCAGTAACATTTCTATAGCAAGAATATAGGCAGACCCCAGTAACATTTCTATAGCAAGAATATAGGCGGAACCCAGTAACATTTCTGTAGCAAGAGTATAGCAGACCCCTGTAACATTTCTGTAGCAAGAGTATAGGCGAACCCCTGTAACATTTCTGTAGCAAAAGTATAGGCAGACCCCAGTAACATTTCTGTAGAAAAAGTATAGGCAGACCCCAGTAACATTTCTGTAGAAAAAGTATAGGTGAACCCCTCAAACCCTTCAGTTGAAACTGCATAGGCGGACCCCAGGAACATTTTTGTAGCAAGAGTGTAGGCGGACCCCAGTAACATTTCTATAGCAAGAGTATAGGTGGACCCCAGTAACATTTCTGTAGCCAAAGTATAGGCAGACCCCAGTAACATGTCTGTAGCAAGAGTATAGGCGAACCCCTGTAACATTTCCGTAGCAAGCGTATAGCAAACCCCTCAAATCATTCAGTAGAAAAGGTATAGGCGGACCCCAGTAACATTCCTGTAGCAAGAGTATAGGCGTACCCCAGTAACATTTCTGTAGCAAGAGTATAGGCGGACCCCAGTAATATTTTTGTAGAAAAAGTATAGGCGGACCCCTGTAACATTTCTGTAGCCAGAGTGTAGGCGAACCCCTGAAACATTGGTGTACCAAGAGTATAGGCGAACACCTGAAAAAATTTGGTTACCAAGAGTGTAGGCGAGAGCCGGAAAATTAGTTAGATAACACTGTAGGCGAGGGCCTGAAAAATTGGTGTAAGACACTGCAGATACCAGCACTGAGGTAGGACTCGCTATTCTGGGTGTTGGTAGGACGTGAGTGGTCCCAGGCTCTGACTCGGTCCCAGCTTCCACCAAGTTCACCCAATGTGCCGACAGGGAGATAAAGTAGCCCTGTCCAGCAGTACTTGTCCATGTGTCCGTGGTTAAGTGGACCTTCCCAGTAACCACGTTGGTGAGGGCATGATTTATGTTGCGGGAGATGTGCTGGTGTAGGGCCGGGACAGCACACCGGGAAAATAGTGGCGACTGGGGACTGAGTAGCACGGGACCGCCGCCGCCATCATGTTTTTGAAAGCCTCAGTTTCCACAAGCCTATACAGCAGCATCTCCAGGCTGATTAATTTGGCAATGTGCACGTTTAAAGCTTGTGCATGCGGGTGGGTGGCAGCGTATTTGCGCTTTCGCTCCAACACTTGTGTTAGTGACAGCTTAACACTATGCTGAGAGACATTGCTGGATGGAGTGGATGTTGCAATCATGCTGAGGCCTGCACCTTGCTTGCAGGCAAGACCAGGTTTTGGGTGTGCCCTTGCTTCTCCGGGAGCTGAGGGGTGTGGTAGCGGCAGGAGTAATGTCAGTCAGCACCTGGTGCTGAATAGCCTGGCTACTACTTAAACAGTGCCAGCACTATCTCCTGTGCTGGTCAATCACTTCAGTTGCATTTGGACAGCGATGGAGCAACACATCTTGGCGGAAGCTCTCCAGGCTAGCTAAGTTCTTTTCTGTTTTGTTTTGTTTTCTGTTTCGCCTTTATTTTGTGCTAGGGCTCCCTGATAGGGACTTGCTAGTGGCCCAGGCTCGCGTGCGGGCTCGCACTTGTCAGAGCGATCGGTCCGCCGAGTAGGCAGGGCCCCCTCCTGGGTTAGGGGACTATAGGGAGAGTATTCCCCATAGGGTTATGTTTCTTTTGCACAGTTGTGCCCTTGGTTTCTGTTATTGTGGTTGCACGTCCGGAGGACGCAACAGATTGACCAGCCCTTACCTACTCAGGGAGATTCTGTGCTGTTTACATGAATCCAGTACCTCGCAGTCTGGATGAGGCCATGTCTCTGGCTATTAAAGTTGGGAAACGGATCAGGGAGAGGCATCAGGAACTGTCTACGGATCCAGACCTCCTACCTACAGGTATGGAAGAGCCCATGCAGCTGGGGTCTCTAGCTGGCAGGGTTAGGAGGAGAAGGACGGTACAGTTTAATGGCCGATGCTTTGTCTGTAATTGTAGAGGTCATATGGCTCAGTTTTGCCCTCGTTGTAATGCTCAGTCGGAAAAACTAGATGGCCTGGAGGTTTGAGGGAAGGTCTCTCTAGGCCATCAGATTGCTTGGGTATCCTCTTCCAGGTTGGTACTTCCCACTGAAATTCATTGTGGCAGTGTTGACAGTCCCATATGAGTCATTTTGGATTGTGGAGCTAGTATTAATTTAATACATCAGGAGACTGTCAAATGTTTAGGCTTAGAGATTAGCGCTTTGGATTCTCCCATCCCTGTGTCCGCCATTGATGCTTCTCCACTATCTCAGAGAAATCTGAGTTTTTGTGTATCTAATGTCCATTTAAAGATTGGGCTGTTCCACACGGAATGTATAACACTATATGTCATGGAATCCCTCCCTACGCAAGTAGTCTTGGGGTTGCCCTGGCTGCGCTTACACAACCCAGTAGTGGACTGGGAAAAGGGGGGCATTGTTAAATGGAGCCCTGGTTGTCTGTCCGGTTGCATTTCTGCTGATATAGCCTCCATTCAGGCAGAGGAGTTGCCTGAATTTATAGTTGACTTCTCTGATGTGTTTTCCCAAGAGGGGGCAGACAAATTACCGCCGCACAGAAAGGGGGATTGTGCCATTGAACTTCTCCCTGACTGCAAGCTCCCCAAGAGTCGCATGTTCAACATATCGGCCCCTGAGAGACAGGCGCTCAAAGATTATATCCAGGACAGCCTGAGAAGGAATCATATACAGCCATCTAATTCTCCACTAGCAGCTGGTTTCTTTTTTGTAAAGAAAAAAGATGACTGGTTACGTCCCTGTGTTGACTTTAGGGAACTGAACAAAATCACGAAACGCAATCCATACCCTCTCCCCCTTATTCCGGATCTGTTTTCGCAGTTGAATGGCTCAACTGGTTTTCCAAACTAGACTTGCGCGGGCATTTAATTTAATCCGGATTAAGGAGGGGGACGAGTGGAAGACTGTGTTTAATACCCCAGAAGGGCATTTTGAGAGTCTGGTGATGCCTTTTGGTCTCACTAATGCCCCTGCGGTATTCCAGTCCTTGATCAATGAGGTTCTCTCTCAATTTGTGGGCAGATTTGTACTAGTATACTTGGATGATATTTTGATCTTCTCTCCGGATTTCGAGTCCCATGTTTCTCATGTTCGCCAGGTCCTCCAAGCTTTGCGTGAGAATTGTTTGTTCGCCAAAAGAGAAAAGTGTGTGTTTGCTGTACAAGAGATTACATTTTTGGGGCATATAATTACCCACGAAGGGTTCATGATGGATCCTGAGAAGGTCCGAGCGGTGCAGGATTGGGTCCTACCAGAAAATGTGAAAGCCTTACAAAGGTTCTTGGGGTTCGCCAACTATTACCGTAGATTCATTAGGAATTTTTCAGTGATAGTTAAACCTCATACTGATATGACTAAGAAGGGGTGCTTTCCTACTAAATGGTCGACGGAAGCTATGCAGTCATTTCAGAGATTGAAGAGGTGTTTTGCTACTGCTCTGGTTCTGGTGCAGCCAGATTCTTCCAGGCCCTTTATTGTTGAGGTCGATGCTTCAGAGGTGGGGGTTGGAGCACTTGTATCTCAGGGAACTGAGACATTGCAAGATCTCCGCCCATGTGCATTCTTCTCCCGTAAATTTTCGTCTTCGGAGCGAAGTTATGACATTGGGGACAGGGAATTGCTGGCGATTAAATGGGCATTCGAGGAGTGGTGTCATTTTCTAGAGGGGGCGCGATACAAAGTAACGGTTTTCACGGATCACAAAAACCTCATATATCTGGAATCTGCCAAGAGACTTAATTTCAGACAGGCACGCTGGTCGCTTTTCTTTTCCCGTTTCAATTTTTTAGTTACATGTCCAGGCTGGAAGAATGTGAAGGCCGATGCTCTTTCCAGAAGTTTTCTTCCAGTAGTTTCTGAGGAACCTCCTGCCCCTATCCTGTCTGAAGGGGTGGTGGTGTCGGCAGTGTCATTAGAGTTAGAGGAGCAAGTCCGTAAAGCACAAAATTTGGCCCCGTCAAAGCTTCCGGCTGGGAAGCTTTTCGTTCCTGTTCATCTAAGGTTACAGGTGCTGGCCGAGATTCACAGTTCGGTGTTGGCCGGGCATCCGGGGATTATTAATACCCGTAAGTTACTCTCTAGAACATATTGGTGGCCGTCATTACGACGGGATACGTTTAGTTTTGTTTCGTCATGTGAGGTGTGTGCCAGAACCAAGTCATCCCGCAGTCGGCCAGCCGGTATGTTATTGCCGCTGCCTATTTCTAAAAGACCATGGACGCATTTGTCCATGGACTTCATTACGGATTTACCACCTTTTGATGGCAACACTGTTGTGTGGGTGGTAGTGGACCAGTTTAGTAAAATGTGCCATTTTATGGCACTCCCCGGTTTACCTAATGCCAAGACGTTGGCGAGTTTGTTCATTTGCACATCGTTAGACTACATGGTTTGCCAGAGAATATAGTCTCCGATCGCGGCGTACAATTTGTTTCTAGCTTTTGGCGAATAGTCTGCTCTCGTTTGGGTATCCAGCTTTCGTTTTCCTCGGCATACCATCCTGAGACCAATGGGCAAACTGAGAGGTGTAATTAGAACCTGGAGCAGTATTTACGTTGTTATGCCTCGGAAAATCAGGAGGACTGGTCAAAGTTCTTACCACTAGCCGAGTTTGCTCTAAACAATAGACCATTGGAGGCTACGGGGACTTCACCGTTCTTCTGTAACTACGGATTTCACCTATGTTTTGGCCCCCTTTCCAAGAGGGTTTCGGAGGTACCAAGAGCAAATGAGTTTTGTTCCGATATTGAGGCCGGGTGGGCGGAGGTCCAGAAAAATTTACAGCGATCCGTTCGGCACAGACAGTCACCGCTCTGAGGGGGCGGGATTCTGTGTTGGAGACTTGGTGTGGTTGTCTACTAGAAATATAAAACTCAAACAACCATCCGCTAAACTGGGCCCGCGATTTATCGGTCCGTTTAAAATAATTGAGAAGATTAACGCGGTGGATAAATCTGTGCTCAAAAGATTCATCGATTCGGGGAATGAGTCACCACCCCCGGCTCCTGTGCTAGTGGATGGGGAGGAGCAGTTTGTAATAAGTTGCATTCTGGACTCCCGTCGAGTCAGGAATTTCCTGCAGTACCTGGTGCACTGGTGCGGTTATGGCCCAGAAGAGAGATCATGGGTTCCTGCAGCGGATGTTCATGCAGATCGTCTGGTAAAAAAGGGTCCTGGGGCCCCTTCCAGAAGGGGAGGTACTGTTTCAGCTGTGCTGAGGCCTGCACCTTGCTTGCAGGCCAGACCAGGTTTTGGGTGTGCCCTTGCTTCTCCGGGAGCTGAGGGGTGTGGTAGTGGCAGGAGTAATGTCAGTCAGCACCTGGTGCTGAATAGCCTGGCTACTACTTAAACAGTGCCAGCACTATCTCCTGTGCTGGTCAATCACTTCAGTTGCATTTGGACAGCGATGGAGCAACACATTTTGGTGGAAGCTCTCCAGGCTAGCTAAGTTATTTTCTGTTTTGTTTTGTTTTCTGTTTCACCTTTATTTTGTGCTAGGGCTCCCTGGAAGGGACTTGCTAGTGGCCCAGGCACGCGTGCGGGCTCGCACTTGTCAGAGCGATCGGTCCGCCGAGTAGGCAGGGCCCCCTCCCGGGTTAGGGGACTATAGGGAGAGTATTCCCCATAGGGTTATGTTTCTTTTGCACAGTTGTGCCCTTGGTTTGTGTTATTGTGGTTGCACGTCCGGAAGACGCAACAGTGGAGGACGGTGGAGGTGAGGGTGTGGGTGCAGGCCGGGAGGTGCTCGTGCCTGCATCCTGGGAAGGGGATTGGATCTGTGTGCCAGGTTGTGGCACAGGGGAAGAGGCAGCGGTGTGACCCGGAGGCGGTGAATGGCCTTCGTCCCACATTGTGGGGTGCTTGGCCATCATATGCCTGCGCATGCTGTTGGTGGTGAGGCTGGTAGTGGTGGCTTCCCGGCTGATTTTGGTGCGACACAAGTTGCACACCACTGTTTGTCAGCTGTTCGCGCTCTCACTAAAAAACATCCACACCTTCGAACACCTAGTCCTCTGCATGGAGGCTTGCCGTGAGGGGGTGCTTCGGGAAACAGTTGCGGGATTCTTCGCTCTGGCTCTGCCTCTACCCCTGGCTACTCCACTACCTCTTCCAACCTTTCCTGCTGCTGCCCTTGCCTCCCCCTCTGAAGCCCTGTCCTCAGTAGGCTTAGCAAACCAGGTGGGGTCAGTCACCTCATTGTCCAACTGCTCTTCCTCCGAATCCTCTGTGCGCTCCTCCCTCGGACTTACTGCCCTTACTACTACCTCACTGACAGACAACTGTGTCTCATCATCCTCTTCCACAAAAAGCTCTTGAGACAGTTGCCGTAAGCCCCCAGCCTCATCACCCGGACTTTGGGAACTTTCCAAAGGTTGGGCATCGGTCACGACAAACTCCTCAGGTGAGAGAGGAACCATTTTTTGCCACTCGAGAACATTTCCTGGGAGTCTGCCTGCTCAGAATCTGTCATTTTCATGGAGTGAGGAGGCTGGGAGGAAGGAGAAGCAGCCAGAGGATTCAGAGTTGCAGTCCCTAGGCCGGGAGTAGTGGACTGTGTAGAAGACTGCACAGCCCGAGTTGCTTAAAGAAAAAATGGTGCACTACTGCTCCCAGCCAGCCACAAGTATAATGCACACGGTGAGATGTAGCCCTAAGAAGGACCGTTGGGGTTCTTGAAGACAGGATCCTACAGTAACACTTACCCTATAGCAGCAGCAGCACTTTCCCTAATCTCTGCCAGCGTGTGTCTGAGGCGAGCCGCGGGCGGGACCGCTTTCACCCCTTCCCGCTCCAGGACGTACCGGTACGTCCTGGCAGCCTGGTACTTCCCGCAACAGGACGTACCGGTACGTCCTGGGGATAGCGCGGGATCACATAAGATCCAGCGCTATCCCGCAGCGGGAGCCGGCTGTCAGTCACAGCCGGCGTCCCGCTGTTAACCCCTTCCCTGCCGCGATCTAAGTAGATCGCGGCAGGGAAAGAGTTCACAGAGGGATCGCGCTCCCTCTGTGTCTACGGCCGGAACTCGCGATGTCATAGCGAGAGCCCGGCCTGTCGCCATGGCAACAGGACGCCAGACACTGGCGTCCTGTATTGCCTGTGCCTATAATCGCTGCAGTAGCTCTGCCATGCCTTATGACAGCGATCATAGGCACAGTGCTGCAAGTCCCTCAGAGGGACTCGAATAGTGTAAAAAAAAGAAAAGAAAAACGTAAAAAAAAGAAAAATGTAAAAAAAAATGTAAAAAAACCCCTTTTTTATGCTTTTTCTAATATTAGCATAAAAAAAGGAAAAAAAATTAAAACCCCACATATTTGGTATTGACGCGTCCATAATGACGTGTACAAAAAGTTGAACACACTTTTTATTTTGTACGATAAAAAGCGTAAAAAACAACGCTAAAAAACAGAGGCAAAATGCTAATTTTTAGCATTTTGCCTCCCCAAAAGTGCAATAAAAGTGATCAAAAAAGCCGTACATTCCCCAAAATGGTACCAATAAAAACTACAGCTCGTCTCGCAAAAAATAAGCCCTCATAGAGCTCCGTACATAGAAAAATTAAAAAGTTACAGGACTTTGAATGCAGCTATAGAGGAAGAAAAAGATTTCCAAAAAAAGGGGGTTTTATTGCAAAAAAGTGTAAAAATCTAACGAAAATATAACAATTTTGGTATCATTGTTACCGTAGCGACCCGCAGAAAAAATTTAGTGTGTCATTTATGCTGCATGATTAACGCTGTAAAAAAAAGAAAAAGAAATCTATGGCAGAATTGATGCGTTTTCTCTCCCTCTTATCATAAAAAAAAAAAAAAAAAAAAAAAATTTTACGATATTGTCTATGTACCCAAAAGTGGCACCAATAAAAACTACAGCTCGCCACGCAAAAAACAAGCCCTTATACGGCCGCGTCCACGGAAAAATAAAAAAGTTATGGCTCCTCAACGCGCTGAGATATAGACATGAGGGTGCTCTGACTATCCAGCGACATACTGTCTTCCCACGCCTCCGTTTCCGAGTGCAAAGCGTCTGCCTTTATGCTTTGCAGGGAACTTCTCAAGAGGCATAGCAGAGGAATGGTGACGCTAATGATTGCAGCATCCCCGCTCAGCATCTGGGTAGACTCCTCAAAGTTTCCAAGGACCTGGCAGATGTCTGCCAACCAGGCCCACTCTTCTGTAAAGAATTGAGGAGGCTGACTCCCACTGCGCCGCCCATGTTGGAGTTGGTATTCCACTATAGCTCTACGCTGCTCATAGAGCCTGGCCAACATGTGGAGCGTGGAGTTCCACCGTGTGGGCACGTCGCACAGCAGTCGGTGTACTGGCAGATTAAACCGATGTTGCAGGGTCCGCAGGGTGGCAGCGTCCGTCTTGGAGTTGCGGAAATGTGCGCTGACCCGGCACACCTTTCCGAGCAGGTCTGACAAGTGTGGGTAGCTTTTCAGAAAGCGCTGAACCACCAAATTAAAGACATGGGCCAGGCATGGCATGTGCGTGAGGCTGCCGAGCTGCAGAGCCGCCACCAGGTTACGGCCGTTGTCACACACGACCATGCCCGGTTGGAGGCTCAGCGGCGCAAGCCAGCGGTCGGTCTGCTCTGTCAGACCCTGCAGCAGTTCGTGGGCCGTGTGCCTCTTCTCTCCTAAGCTGAGTAGTTTCAGCACGGCCTGCTGACGCTTGCCCACCGCTGTGCTGCGACGCCGCGCGACACCGACTGCTGGCGACGTGCTGCTGCTGACACATCTTGATTGCGAGACAGAGGTTGCATTGGAGGAGGAGGAGCGGGGTGGTTTAGTGGAGGAAGCATACATCGCCGCAGATACCAGCACCGAGCTGGGGCCCGCAATTCTGGGGGTGGGTAGGACGTGAGCGGTCCCAGGCTCTGACTCTGTCCCAGCCTCCACTAAATTCACCCAATGTGCCGTCAGGGAGATATAGTGGCCCTGCCCGCCTGTGCTTGTCCACGTGTCCGTTGTTAAGTGGCCCTTGGCAGTAACCGCGTTGGTGAGGGCGCGTACAATGTTGCGGGAGACGTGGTCATGCAGGGCTGGGACGGCACATCGGGAAAAGTAGTGGCGACTGGGAACCGAGTAGCGCGGGGCCGCCGCCACCATCATGCTTTTGAAAGCCTCCATTTCCACAAGCCTATACGGCAGCATCTCCAGGCTGATCAATTTGGCAATGTGCACGTTTAACGCTTGAGTGTGCGGGTGCGTGGCGGCGTACTTGCGCTTGCGCTCAAACAGTGGCGCTAGCGACGTCTGGACGCTGCGCTGAGAGACATTGCTGGATGGGGCCGAGGACAGCGGAGGTGAGGGTTTGGGTGCAGGCCAGTAGACGGTAGTGCCTGTGTCCTCAGAGGGGGGTTGGATCTCAGTGGCAGGTTGGGGCACAGGGGGAGAGGCAGTGGTGCAAACCAGAGGCGGTGAACGGCCTTTGTCCCACCTTGTGGGGTGCTTGGCCATCATATGCCTGCGCATGCTAGTGGTGGTGGCTCCCCGGCTGATCTTGGCGCGGCAAAGGTTGCACACCACTGTTCGTCGGTCATCAGGCGTCTCTGTGAAAAACTGCCACACCGTAGAGCGCCTTGACCTCTGCAGGGTGGCATGGCGCGAGGGGGCGCTTTGCGAAACAGTTGGTGGATTATTCGGTCTGGCCCTGCCTCTACCCCTGGCCACCACACTGGCTCGGCCTGTGCCCACACCCTGACTTGGGCCTCCGCGTCCTCGCCCGCGTCCACGTCCTATAGGCCTACCCCTACCCCTCAGCATGGTGTATTACCAGTAGTGCAGAAACAGAACGCTGTAATTAAATGTGCCGCTTATTGGCCTGTGGTTTGAGGCTCACTTCGCTTACCGAACGCACAGCAGAGCCAGGAAATAATTTTGCGCAAGCCTGCTGTAACACTTAGCTGGCTGCGTATGAATTAGGAGGACAACTACACCCAGCACAGACCCAGTACACTGAGGACAGTCACAGGCAGCCCAAATAGATTTTTTTTCCCAAATGTTTTTGCAGAGGCCCACTGCCTATATTCAATAAATATATGTCTTCTGTCCCTGCCTCACCGCTACTGGCCCTGGAGTATGTAAAATAACTGCAGACTGTTGCACTGTGGACAGGAATACAGCGGTGATGTAACAGCCAACACAGAGCCAGGAAATAATTTTGCGCAAGCCTGCTGTAACACTTAGCTGGCTGCGTATGAATTAGGAGGACAACTACCCCCAGCACAGACCCAGTACACTGAGGACAGTCACAGGCAGCCCAAATACATTTTTTTTCCCAAATGTTTTTGGAAAGGCCCACTGCCTATATTCAATAAATATATGTCTTCTGTCCCTGCCTCACCGCTACTGGCCCTGGAGTATGTAAAATAACTGCAGACTGTTGCACTGTGGACTGGAATACAGCAGTGATGTAACAGCCAACACAGAGCCAGGAAATAATTTTGCGCAAGCCTGCTGTAACACTTAGCTGGCTGCGTATGAATTAGGAGGACAACTACACCCAGCACAGACCCAGAACACTGAGGACAGTCACAGGCAGCCCAAATAGATTTTTTTCCCCAAAGGTTTTTGGAAAGGCCCACTGCCTATATTCAATAAATATATGTCTTCTGTCCCTGCCTCACCACCACTAGTGGCCCTGGAATATGTATAATTACTGCAGGGCAAGTGCAACACTGCAAAAAGCAGCCTTCACACTACTGCACACGGTTAGATGTGGCCCTAAGAAGGACCGTTGGGGTTCTTGAAGCCTAAAATACTCCTAACACTCTCCCTATAGCAGCTCCGGCACCAGCAGCACTTTCCCTGAGCTATGTCTGAATGCATCTGTGGCGAGCCGCGGGAGGGGCCGATTTTTATACTCGGGTGACACCTGATCTCGCCAGCCACTCACTGCAGGGGGGTGGTATAGGGCTTGAACGTCGCAGGGGGAAGTTGTAATGCCTTCCCTGTCTTTCAATTGGCCAGAAAAGCGCGCTAACGTCTCAGAGATTAAAGTGAAAGTAACCCGAACATCGCGTGGTACTCGTCACGAGTAACGAGCATCTTGAACACGCTAATACTCGAACGAGTATCAAGCTCGGACGAGTACGTTCGCTCATCTCTAGTTACATCCTCAGGTATCCCCTGGAATTTTATATTATTGCGCCTGCTTCTATCTTTTAAGTTGGCCATCTTGTTTTTTATGGAAGCTCTTTAGTCTTTAAGCGCATAATGGCCATCAATTAAACTATTGTGGGAGGCAGTAAGTTCCCCCATTTTGTACTCAATATGGTTTGTTCAGCCTAGTAACTCTTATAGGGATGAGTCCAAGGCTAAAGATATTTGGCTTATTTCACTTTGAATAGAGTCCCTTAGTGCCAGCTCCATATTTTTTAATAAAGTCCTCAGATGCTGGTTGGTTTGAGGAAGGGAGCAATGGTGTCCTCTTCTACTGTGCTGCAGTATTGCAAGGGGATGGGTGTGGAGAGCCTGGGCCTCTGCTTCTCCGGACTGGCTGAGGGAGAAGGCTGTGCAGGACTGGGACCCCTCTTCGGCTTCACTCATTCTCACATGCTGGGCATTCTCTGCAGTGTGGCTCCATGGAGGACCACTGTATTCTGTGGTAAGTGCTGTGTTCTTTGACAGGCATTGTGAGAGAGCAGTGCAACGAGCTGAAGTTAGCTGAACTAACTCAAGTGGATATTCCACCTCAGGCCTAGTCACTGTGGGGGCTACAATGATTCATGCAGTAGTCAGATTTCACAAAGGTGATTGATAACAGCAAATGGTACAAGTTCAACGTGATGCCAGTGCCTCTGAGTATGGTGCAGAAATTAAATAAAGTTAACAGCTGACACCCACCTGCAACAGTTTTAATAAGCAGTGCTGCTGATCAGAAGTGTTGACCCTTTAAATGCCACTGTCAATTCTGATAGCAGAATTTTAATGCTCCAATCAATGTTTTAGAGGTCCCGCACTGCCCCCCGCGATAAGATTGCGGGTTGCCATACAGTTGCCTATCAGCCTGGGGCCTTCTGAAAGACCCCAGGGCTGACAATGCAGCTGCCTATCAAGCAATGCTTGTGGCATGGCTAGATAGATCACTTGTCAGATCGCAGTATGATGTAATGCCTGTCATTACATCGTACTGGAGACGTGATCAAAGCATCGTAAGTTCTTGTCCCCTCTTATGACTAAAAGACTGTAAAAATTAGTTTAAAAGTTTTTTAATTATTAAAAAAAAGTAACAAAAGTTTAATAAAAGCTAGAGATGAGCGAGTAATGCCTTAGCCGAGTATCTCCCCGCTCGTCTCTAAAGATTCGAGTGCCGGCGCGGGTGACAGGTGAGTTGCGGCAGGGAGCGGGGTGGGGGGGAGAAAGAGAGATCTCCCCTCCATTCCTCCCCGCTCTCCCCCGCCGCTCCCCACCCCCCACTGGCGGGCAGATACTCGGCTAAGGCACTACTTGCTCGAGTAATGTGCCTTAGCGAGTATACTCGCTCATCTCTAATAAAAGCCCTTAGACAACTCCGGCAATGGTTAAATAAAAGAGTTATGATTTTTTAAATGGGTGGAAGAAAAACTGAAAATGGGGGAAAATGGCCATATCCTTAAGGTTTTAAAGACTTTAAAGGGAAGACTTTCAGTAAAAGAATATTTAATAGCCCCCACAGGGGACTTGAACTTGTGCTCATTTGATCGCTTGTACTGTATACTGTAATACTTCAGTTTTGCAGTATATAGTGACTTTAGATGTTGCTAGAGGCATGGCTTGATAGTCATCTATGTGTGGCAGCCCAGGGATCGTTTAGTAGACTCCGGACTGCCATGTGGACCTTTCAGCACCCTCTGATTGTGCTACAAGTGGTGCCGATGGGGTGTGGGAAGGGGATGCCCACACTGACTATATAGATGCATGGTCAGCGTTGAAGATGGCCCTTAAACAGTTAGCTGCAGCAATGAGGGCTAATACCAATCACAGCAGTAACTGTCAGCTGTCAGCTATCAGAACCAGCAGACAGCCGCCAGGTATGGAGTGGACTTGGCTCCCCAGTGCTCCACACTTCACAAATGCAGGGCGTGTAGTCTTTCAGCAGTCATGAAGTGGTTAGTCTTCCTATTAGAGGCTCAGAACTGAATGTTCCCTAGGACAGAAGGTGTTAATTCTCAGATGGAAGTCAGATTCTTGTTGATGAGTCTTGTCTGTGACTATCAGCCATCATGCGCTATTTATGTTAGGATGATATTTGCGGTTTTTCAGGAAGGATGATAGGTTCTTGCCAGAAACGGATTACTCTAATGTCTGTGTAAACCTTCCCGTTTACCTTGGCGGTGGCTGCAGGAAATCTAATGCAATTAGTAAAAAGTCAAATTTCTGCACAAATGGCAGCCTGACATGTGCTGAAGGGTGAACCGCACCTGGAAGACAGGATATTAACTAAAAAAACACAAAAAAGGGGACAAAAATTACAACAAATAGCCATATACTTACCAATGTACTAATACAAGAGAGCAGGTAAATGCACCCCAACCCTCAACATAGAGACAGCCAAACTGCTATATGGAGGAGAAATAGTAGTGATGAACAACCACTCACACACCCTCCTAATATGGAGGGGGTGGCTGCTTAGTACTATTCTTGCACAAAAAGAGGGCATATACAGGGTGTCAGGCCACAAAGTACATGCAGTGCACCATGCAGGATCACATCCTATGGTACTAGTAACGCCATATTTCAGTCCAGCGGGCTGCCCTGCACCTCATAGGTGAACTGCACTGGCACCCTGGGCTCCCCAGCGTTCAAAGTGCACTGCATGTTACTCATATGAACCAAACTTTTCTGGCACACAAGTATGACCCGAATCAAATGTGTTATGCAGTTATACAAGGCAGTTCAACAGGGCAGGAGACATACAGCCCACATTTTTTGCTTAAACACCTTCCCTGATCCCTGCACCCCGGCTCAGAGACCCATCCAACTGGCCTAAGCCCTGCAGCCACCTCAACCTTCACCTGCTCACCACAAGGGTCCCCTGAACACCAAAAGAACAGCACCAGCTCTGCTGATCTGCCAACCTTCAAACGGCACCGCAGCCTCCCCACAAACTCCTCCACTTTGAACCTCTACTAAGGCTGGATGCCAGGGTAAGAGCCTGCCTCACCATTCAACCTGCATAAACTGCTTCATTTCTCCACTGCTTCACCATCTGCACCTATACTCCATTGTCTTAGCTTCTGCACGTGCCTCATCACCATTTGCAAAGACTGTCTAACTCACGTCCATGCTTTGCTTTGTCTATGATGTCTATGCTCACCTATAGGGCCTTGTGTGGCGCAGAGTGATAAAGCTCTCACTCATGACCTGCAGGTTCAATCCCTGCATGGTTCAGGTAGCCGGCTCAAGTTTGACTGCAATCCTTCTGAGGTCAGTAAAATGAAATTGCTGGGGGTAATAAACAAATCCCCTGAGAGCACTGTGGAATAAGTTGGTGCTATAGAAATAACAAATCCCTTCCTCCCTATGCTTCATGTTGCCCATGCCATGCTCCGTTAATGCTCATGTTTTATCTTGCTCATGCTCTGTTCTGTCTCTATGCCTAAGCTATGCTCATCTGTCTGCACCGACTGCTCCCCTCCTCCTTCGTCTCTGCCTTACCACCAGCCAGGAACTGCTCCACACACACCCCACCTCACCTGGCATTCAAGCGTGCCGCGTTCCTTGACATGGCCGCTTGATGGAGCAGGAGGCCTGCACATTAGCAACCTTACTGCCTGCCTCCACACCTTCCTCCCATGACCAGCCCCAGCACACTATCTACACCATGTCACCTGCTCTCCTCACCCATGCACAGCTCTCACACACTTCTCACCTTCCTCAAATGCCTCCATCCCACCTCACCACCAAGAAACACCACAGCTACCCTCACAAATCCCCCAACCATCTGCTCACCCTCACTACCCAGTTACTTTTAGCTGTGGGGGACATCTGCCCTAACCCCGGCTCATCCTGTACCACTCACAGCCAATACCCTGCTCAAACTAAAGCCACACACCCCTCAAGCCCACATGAACTCCCATGCCACCTTCAAATATGCCCTCTGGAACTCCCAATCCACATGCAACAAATATCTATGACCTCTTCACCACCAAGTGCCTAAATTTACTCGCCCTCACTGAAACCTGGACTCAGCAGTCCAATTCTGCCTCCCCCGCTGCATTGTTCTATGATAGCCTGCAGTTCTCCCACACCCCCAAATCAGATGACAGGTGCGGCTGAGGAGTAGGCATTCTCCTCTTGCCAAACTGCACCTTCCAGGTTATTCCCCTGGCTCCCTCCCTCACCTTCTCAATTTTCGCAATACATACCCTGTGACTCTTCTGTTAACTCCCTCTATGTGCCACACTTATCTACAAGCCCTCGGGCTCCACCCACCTGTTCCTAGAACATTTCACTGCCTGGCTCCCCCATTTCCTGTCCTGCAAACTTCCAACCCTCATCCTCGGTGACTTCAACATCCCCACTAATGTCTCTATCTCCCCATCTGCCTCTCAGATTCTATCGCGCACCACCCCCCCACCCCCCGACCTAGCACAACTCTGACTCCTCCACTCACAGAGATGGTAACATTCTCGACCTAATCTTCCTCCACTTCTGCTCTGCCCCCCACTTTACTAACTCCACCTCCCACTCTCGGACCATAATCTCCTCTCCCTTTCCATTTGGCACCTTAACATCTCCTAAAACCCTCCCCCCATCTATCTCACCTCCAGATCGTCCGCACCCAACAGTTTGCCAAGACCCTACAGTTCTCACTGTCCCCCATCTCTCTCCTCTCATGCCCCAAACTGGCTGCCAAACATTACTCCACCACCCTCAGACACACCCTGAATGAAGCTGCATCCCCTGTGACCAGAGCCATTAACTGCAGACCACAACCACCCTGGCTCATGCCCCAAATGCGCTTCATCTGATGGTGCTCCAGACGTGCTGATCGGCAGTGGCGTAAATCCAAACAGCCTGTGGACTTCATCCACTTTAAATTTATGCTTAAAACCTACAATCTCGCCATCCATCATGCCAAACAAGTCTAATTCACCTCCCTTGTCTCCTCACTATCCCACAACCCCAAAAGACTCTTCAACACTTTCCATTCCCTCCTTAGCCCTATAGAACAGGACCCCATGATGGACCTCAGCGCTGGAGAGCTAGCCACACATTTCAAGTGTTGAAATCAACCGTAAATAATTCCCCAAAGATTGCACAGCTAGCCCTGTTACTGGCCTTTTCAGCACTGCAACCTCGAGACAGCTTTCCGCTGCTCGACCCACCACCTGCACTAGCAACCCTCTTCCCTTACACCTCTTCCAGTCCCTTTGCCCGGCTGTCATTACCCACTTCACCACCATTTTCAACCTCTCCCTAACCTCTAGTAATTTCTCCTCCTCTTTCAAACATTTTATTATATCCCCTCTTCTAAAGAAACTAACCCTTGACCCGACTGATGCTACCAACTACCGACCTATCTCTAATCTCCCCTTCGTCTCCAAACTTGAATGCCTGGTTGATTCCTGCCTTACTCACTTTTTCTCTGACAACTCTCTCCTCAACCCCCTCCAATCTGCCCCAACACAGTCAGACTAGACATCCCCCTAGTATGAACCTCACATGCTTGCCTCCAAGACTTCACTAGAGCAGCACTGACCCTATGGAACGCTCTACCCCAAGACGTCCGGACAATCCCTTCAAATAATTAGCTGCAGCACTCAGGAACTCAATCAGAAGTCCATGTAAATAAAAGTTCTAAACGTTATTTACTCCATCATTAAAAAAGTGCAACGTTTTGACCTAAACAGGTCGAGCATGAGTGCATGTACACTGCATCGAATATAAATACACAAACCAAATACCCACTAACCAATTACAATAACCCCCCTCCCCCTATTCCTCCATCATCTTTCCCATTGGCACAGCGGGTGTCACGGCAGGTACATCAACTTAAGCAGCATCACAAATGTGCAAGGCATAAGGACACAATAGGCAACTCACTAGCATCCTGTTAGATCAAGAGCACATAACTCGTAGAACCATGAGTCACCTATGTACAACGTTAGAGACTACCGCGCATGCCCCAACCTCTGGCAATACCACGAGCTCTCATGATGAATAGACCCTTAACTATGCATGCGCTGCTGCCACGGCAATAAACCACCATCCTGGTCGCGGACATAATAAACAACACCAAGTGCCTACATAATGAAAGCCAGACAAATCTCATCCACACATAGTGGTAACAGAGACATGCTACCCAACACACAAATTGGACTTAATGAACTATTACTAAAGTTTCTACCAATAATAATGGGCCAATAGGTGCTAGCTACTACTACAGCGGCTCTCCACATGTACTCCCTGTTTGTGATAACACACATCCGCATACCATGCACAAAATTAAATGTCCATGTATTTTAAGTGCAAATATCAAGAGCACCACAAAAGAGTAATAATTTACCTGTAAAATGATGTCTGTAAACAATGGGCAATACCATATAGGTACACTAGATCATATATCTAAACACTAAGCCCCAAAACCAATGTGCACTCTATATGTGTATCTAGATCGACCTTTGAACCAACTTGTGTATCACATAGATCTGAATACTGAGCAATGACACAATAAAGCCATTAGCAGTCCAAATCATAATGTCCAATCTTTATTTCATCAAGTATTTAAATACATAAGCAATATTATATACTCCAAAGAGTGACTAAAATGACCACATGCCGTCCATAATATAACATAGAGCCATGCAATAAGACCATCTTCCAGCTCAATGGGCCTGTACATGATGGTCCAATATAGCGATAAATGTACGTAAAACAAATGCTGCCATGAGTACACCCCCCACGGGACACGCCATCCTGCCAAGAGAAAAAGAAAAGGGAGGAGAACAAAATTAATCAATCAATAAATAGTACAAACAAAAATAAATCAAAAAAGCATAAAACAATTTTGTACAAATATACAGACCGACCGACAAGCTTCCATACACAATATATTGTTACTAGTAAGACCAGGATGTACATCTATTCTCACAATTAATTACACAATGCATACACATGATAATGTATAAACACAGCTAATACCCTAAAGAAATGACAGACCCAAACAAAGGGCCCGGACTGTACTCTAGATTTAAGCCTCGAGGATACATGGAGTCCAAATTAAATATACATTGTAATTCTAGCCGCTTGAGTTTATTTTCTCTGTCACCACCCGATATAGTTTTGGAACTCCATCAATACTTCTATATGTGAGTTGACTTACAGTGTGTCCTGCCTCAATGAAATGCTTAGCCATAGGGACATCAACATTTCCCATCCTGATGGTGCTTTTATGTTTGGCAATGCGTAATTTATCCTCAGTTGTAGTTTCCCTGATTTTAGTGAGTCCACACGGACACAGAATCATATAAATTACAAACAAGGTAAGCAAAGAGAACCTGTTGTTAATGTGATATATCCGCTCTATACTAGGATGTGTAAATTTATCTTCCCTGATTAGATTGCTGCAAGAAGCACAACTCATACAGGGGAAACACCCTCTCTTAGTTGGAATGAATGTATTCTGTGTCAGCCTACCCATCGGGCACCTCCCTGTTTTAACCAACTTGCCTCTGAAGTTGGGACCCGTTTGGTAGGCCATTAGCAGGGGGCATTTTGAACTCGGAACGGGCGGAGGAGAGTGAGCGGTTACGAATGGGTGGAGAAGAGTGAGCGGTTGCGAATGGGTGGAGGTGAGAGAGCTGTTGCGCACGGATGGAGGAATGTGAGCGGTTGCACATGGGCAGTGGTGAGTGAGCGGTTGCGCACAGGTGGAGAAGAGTGAGCAGTTGCACACTGGCAGAGGAGAGTGAGCAGTTGCGAACAGGCGGAGGCATTCTTGGAGTGTGATCTAGTCAATCTTTTCTACTTCCACAAGTAAATTGTAAATCCCCATTAGGATGAGCTCCATGCCTGACAATGCCATCCAGTGTGCTACTGGTGCAATGTATGCAGTCCTTGATCAGCCGATCGAGGGTCCATATTGTTGCACAGGATGCATGCTCGGCACACATTTGGAAGACCAAATCCAGGATCTAAATGAGCGATTGGCAACACTGAGATATATTGACAACATGGAAAGGAGTTTGCTGCTCACTGAGCAGTCACTCGCTGAGGTAGAGGCAGCGGGGATTGTATTATGGAGGAGCAGGGGGAGCAGGCAGCTAGCTGGGTGACAGATGGAAGGAGGGGTAGAGGGAAGAGAACCAGGAAGACTAGTCGTGATTTGGCACAACCCAACAAGTTGGCAAAATTGGTAGATGAGGGGATTGCCATTACAGAGCCAGCACTGCTGCAGCACATGTCCTCTGAACGCCAAGGGGATGATCCTAGTGGTGGGGGACTCAATTATAAGGGGGACAGATAGAGCTCTCTGCCATAAAGACCGGGATCATCGAATAGTGAGTTGTCCTCATGGCGTTTAAGTTCAACACATCGCGGATCAGATTGAAAGATTACTGGGAGGGGCTGGTGAGGTTCCAGCAGTCATGATGCACATTGGTACCAATAAAAGAAATTAGAGGTCAATGGAGGGCCCTCAAAAATGATTTTAGGGAGCTAGGATTTAAGCTTAGGTCGAGGACCTCCTGGGTAGTTTTCTCAGAGATACTACCTGCACCAAAAGCCACAATAGAAAGGCAGCAGGATCTTAGGTAGGTAAATAAGTGGCTCTGGAGTTGGTGTAAGAAGGAGCGGTTCGGGTTCTTGGAGAACTGCGCTGACTTTGCTGTTGGCTACAGGATCTACTGTAGGGACGGACTGCATCGTAATGGGGAGAGGGCAGCTGTGCTGGGGGAGAAGATGGTTAGAAGGCTGGAGGAGTGTTAAACTAGGGACTGGGGGGAGGGCAAAAAGACAAACAGGGGAGTAGATTGTGTAGATAGCAACCTAAGGCCAAGTAATGAGAATGGGGGTTGAGCAGGGTTGGGGTTAGTACAGTTACAACTGTCAGATCAGCCAATAGTACCATTAGTAACAAAATAAAAATAAAGAACAAAAACAAACATATAAATTGTATTTCTGTACGTTAAATCCTACTTAATTCCGAAGCTACGGGAGGATATAGAACACGTACAGGAGATGAACACGTGGAATCTCTGTGGGTAGAAATACAGGGAAAAAAATAACAAAATCCGGATAGGAGTTTTCTATAGACCAGCAAAAGCAACAGAAGAAACTGAAATCTTATTATTAAGGCAGATAGAAGAGGTGTCAAACCACAATAAAGTAATTATTATGGGGGACCTTAATTATCCAGATATAATTTGGGAAAACGAAACCTACAAATCTCACAAGGGTGATAAGTTCTTGAAAACAATTAAAGATAACTACCTTACCCAACTTGTGCGGGAGCCATTTAGAGGGAGGGCCACTCTGGACTTAGTGTTTACTAACAAACCGGACCGAATAATGGGGGTGCAGGTTGAGGAACACTTGGGAAACAGTGATCACAATTTAATTAATTTCCAGCTGTCATTCAATAAGAAGCCTTATCAGGGAGCGAGAAATAAACTAAACTTTAGTAAAGCAAAATTTGATCAGCTCAGACCTACTATCGGTAACATTAATTGGGACAACATCCTCAAAAATATCAGTACAGACAACAAATAGGAAAGTTTAAAAACATCCTAATTACCTCATGTGAGCAGTGCATACCCTTTAAAAAAAAAATCTACAAGTAGAAGGAAACCAATGTGGCTCAACAAGACTGTAAGGGGGGCAATAAAGAAAAAAGAAAGTGCTTAAACTACTAAAGAAAGAAGGCTGTGAAGAAGCGCTAAAATCGTACAGGGAAAAAACTAAATAAGTAAAGGAAAGATCAAAATTGCTAAGGAGGCAGAAAGACTGGTCGCCAAAGAGAGCAAAAAAAACCCCTAAACTTTTCTTCAATTATATTAACAGCAAAAGGATTTGCACTGAGAGCACTGGCCCTTTAACAAGTAATGCAGGAGAAATCATAGAAGACAATGGGGGGGGAGGCAAATCTCGTAAATAGTTTCTTTTCAAGTGTATTCACGAATGAAAAATACATTTCATACGAGATGCAGGGGAATAAAATGAACCCCCTGCTAAATATTGCATACCTAACACAGGAAGAACTGCAGAGCTGGTTAAACAGGATTAAAATTGATACATCGCCAGGCCCAGATGAAATACACCCAAAGGTTCTAAGGGAACTAAGTGATGTGATCGCTAGACCGCTATTTCTAATATTTATAGACACTATCAATATTGGGGTTGTAGCATTGGATTGGCGCATTTCCAATGTGGTTTCAATATACAAAAAGGGGTCCAAAAGAGAGGCTGGTAACTGCAGGCCGGTAAGTCTTACTTCAATAACCGGAAAAATATTTAATGGGTTTCTGAGAGATGCTATTCTAGAATACCTCAAGGAGAACAACAGAATAACTCCTCAGCAGCACGGGTTCATGGACTGCACAGTAAAATAGCAGTATTTGCAGATGACACAAAATTATACAATATAATCAATGCAACAGAGGACAATGCACGGATACAAACGGACCTAGATATGCTGGGGGCTTGGACAGAAAAATTGGAAATGTAGTTCAATGTTGATAAATCTAAAGTTATGCATATGGGCAGGAGAAATGGATGTCACCAATATACACTAAATGGGGTACTGCTAGGGAAAAGTGAGATGGAAAAAGAGCTGGGGTGCATTAAAAGTCTTGGGGAGAAACACTGTAACTTAAGGTCCAGTTCACCCCTGTCGTGGTCGGAGGCCTCGGTTGACGATCTAGGTGTCAAACTCACCAAGAAAATAGAGAATATATATGGTCAAAACTTTCTACCCCTGATCGACCAGATCAAAGCTCTTTTACGCTCCTACGACTTGCCAGCACTATCCTGGTTTGGCAGGAAAAATGTGTTAAAGTCCTATGTGCTTCCTATAATATTACAAAATTCGTATGCTCCCGATTAGAGATGAGCGAACACCAAAATGCTCGGGTGTTCGTTATTCGAAACGAACTTCCCGCGATGTTCGAGGGTTCGTTTCGAATAACGAACCCCATTGAAGTCAATGGGCGACCAGAGCATTTTTGTATTTCGCGGATGCTCGCTAAGGTTTTCATGTGTGAAAATCTGGGCAATTCAAGAAAGTGATGGGAACGACACAGCAACGGATAGGGCAGGCGAGGGGCTACATGTTGGGCTGCATCTCAAGTTCACAGGTCCCACTATTAAGCCACAATACCGGCAAGAGTGGGCCCCCCCCCTCCCAACAACTTTTACTTCTGAAAAGCCCTCATTAGCATGGCATACCTTTGCTAAGCACCACACTAGCTCCAACAAAGCACAATCACTGCCTGCATGACACTCCACTGACACTTCTCCTGGGTTACATGCTGCCCAACCGCCCCCCCTCCCCCCCACAGCGCACACCAAAGTGTCCCTGCGCAGCCTTCAGCTGCCCTCATGCCACACCACCCTCATGTCTATTTAGAATTGCGTCTGCCATGACGAGGGACCGCAGGCACACACTGCAGAGGTTGGCACGGCTAGGCAGCGACCCTCTTTAAAAGTGACGGGGCGATAGCCCACAATGCTGTACAGAAGCAATGAGAAATAGAATCCTGTGCCACCGCCATCAGGAGCTGCACACGTGGGCATAGCCCTTAGGACGGACAGAGGCAGGACAAATAGATTTTGTTTCCCTTTTTTTACACCAAAAGGACCCACTGCGTATATTCAATGAATAATCTAAGTTTAATAACTGTGCTGTGTCCCTGCTAATGTGTCACAGAACTTGAGGGTGGCAGAGTTATTAACTCTGGCAGAGCAGGTATTTTTTTCCCAATTAAGGAAAGCAAATGGCGAAGCCAGCAGTAAACCGTAGCTGGGTGCGTCTGATTTTTTAACGTTGTACACGCAGCTCACACGTGTCCACAGCCCTTAGGACGGACAGAGGCAGGACAAATAGAATTCGTTTCCCTTTTTTTACACCAAAAGGACCCACTGCGTATATTCAATGAATAATAACTGTGTTGTGGCCCTGCCTACATAATTCTTTCCCTGTAGTATCAATGGAGGGTGCAATGCTCTGCAGAGGCGATTTTGAGGAAAAAAAAAAATATGCAGCACAGCTAACAGCAGCCAGCACAGTACTGCACACGGTTAAATATGGCCCTAGAAAGGACCGTTGAGGTTCTTGAAGGCTACACTCACTCCTAACACTCTCCCTGCCTATCCAACACTTCTGTCCCTAATGCCGGGTGCAACGCTCTGCAGAGGCGATTTTGAGAAAAAAAAAAAAAGGCACTGCTAACAGCAGCCAACACACAGGTATTACTGGCCCTAATAAGGACCTTTGGGGTTCTTGAAGCCTACACTAACTGCTATTTCTCTCCCTACAGCAGCTCCGGTACCAGCAGCACTGTCCCTCATCTAACTCACAAGGCATCTGAGGCGAGCCGCGGGAGGGGCCGACTTTTATATTCGGGTGACATCTGATCTTCCCAGCCACTCACAGCAGGGGGGTGGTATAGGGCTTGAACGTCACAGGGGGAAGTTGTAATGCCTTCCCTGTCTTTCAATTGGCCAGAAAAGCGCGCTAACGTCTCAGGGAAGGAAGTGAAAGTAACCCGAATACCGCATGGTGTTCGTTACGAATAACGAACATCCCGAACACCCTAATATTCGCACGAATATCAAGCTCGGACGAACACGTTCGCTCATCTCTACTCCCGATACACCTACCCACGTCCTTCTTCAAAACAATATGTATGGCCTTCTCCGGATTTGTGTGGAGACAGAAGAGGCCTAGATTGGCATATAGTTTGATGATTAAGAGGAAAACTGAGGGCGGCTTAGATCTCCCATCTATTCAAGACTTCTATAGAGCTGTTCAACTCAGATACTGGACAGATCTAACTAACCTATCGAAAGACCCACTGCTGCACGCCCTTGCTGAGGGAGTCCACAGGGATCACTATTTGGATGACCTCTGGTTTCCAAGCAAGAACGCATATAGGGCAAAAGACTTTAACCCATTGCTTAAAGGCCCATGTGAGATCTGGGACGGGCTAAGTGAGTCTCTAGCTCCCAAACCCTCACCAAAAACGCCACTTCAGACCTTATATAAACTGATGGGGCTTCCACAAGACCCAGTGATAATCAGCATCTGGAGAGAGGCTCATAATAGTCAGATAGAAGACCTGCAAGCTCTGAGTCATAAAACCCCCGAAGAAATAAGACAGTTTGCTTCCACACCAAACCCGCTCCTTCCTGCAGAAAGAGCACATCCACAAAACGCTCAGCGAATTCCAGGCAAAATATAGGTCCACTCGTCCTAAAACTTTATTCAAAAAAATTCTCGCTGAAAAAAACCCTAAAACACTGAAAATCTCATACCTGAGAAAACATTTCATTGCACCTCCGCTATCTGCCAAACCCACCTTTCTCACATCGTGGGAAAAAGAATTAGGAATATCACTATCAAACGCAGACACCGACCTTATCATGAGGATGGCCTACGGCCTCTCTCCATGCATTCTCATGCAAGAAAGCCATTACAAGTTGCTTGTCAGATGGTACAAAACTCCACAATGGCTTTTCAGCTATAAACTGGCACCCCACAACAGGTGTTGGAGATGCGACTCTGGTATCGGATCCTACTCCCACATCTGGCGGGATTGACCAGATATTATACCTTACTGGAGAGGGGTCGAGGGAGTCCTCAAGTTGATCCAACCAACCTTATCCTTAGGAGCAGAAATGATCTTCCTTTGGAAACCCTCACATGTCTTCCACCCTTTAAAAAACAAATTGATAGCCTTTCTTCTGGACACGGCCAAAGCCCTAATTCCGCTACACTGGCTGCAGAAGACACCCCCTACCATATCCCAATGGAGAGAGAAAGCAGATATGTTATGCAACATGGAAGAACTCCTGAGCTGGTCTACAGGCACTCACGACAAGTTCCTCCAGATCTGGTCCCCATGGAGAAACCTGAGACATAATCCCTAAAGCAAGAGATCCCCCAAAAAGATTATTATTAAAACACCATGATCCCACCCTCGGAGGGAATTGCTCTGGATGGGACAACTCCCATAAAAACATTGAACTCAAGGAGACCTCGAGACCTCAGACGTTCAGTGCTTAACCTAGGCCTGGGAACATTGACAGATTTAATGTCCCGCTGTTCCGGAGGAGGTAAGACTCTTCAGATATATGTTCAGGGATTGCTTCCCGTGCCTACCTACCAGACCCCCCTCCCCCATTCCCTCTTCCCCACACCCCCATCTTTTTACCTACCCCTCAAATTCCATCCCCCCCCCCCCTGTTACTGTGAACTTTAATGTAAACTGAGTTCTACATTCCTATTTTCTGTCCCGACAGCTTACTGGTACAATTATTATCAAGTGCACGAGTTATAGACATTTGTTATAAGTTTGAATTAAGCGGATTCTTAGAAAATGATGTCCATCAACCTGATTATAATTGTAAAACTGCTGATAGTTTTAATGTTAAAATGAGTAACTATCACTATGTCAGCTTTCTAAATGCAACATTTTTGTATGGAACATCTATGGAAATTCAATAAAAATCTGATTTAAAAAAAAAAAAAAGTCTTGGGGAGCATTAAAAGAGGCATGGGTACAAGGGACGATAACATCATCCTCCCACTATATAAGGCACTTGTCAGCCCCACATGGAATACTGCGCACAGTTCTGGTCACCGGTGCTCAGGAAAGATGTTGCAGCACTGGAGGGGGTTCAAAGAAGGGCAACTAAATTAATAAATGGAATGAGACGACTGGAATACTCACAGAGATGATCAAAATTGGGATTATTCGTCCTGGAAAAAAGACGGCTAAGGGGTGACCAAATAACTGTGTATAAATACAGGAGAGGACAATACAAGGATCTCTCCCATGATCTGTTTATATCCATGACCATCGGTAACAAGAGGGCATCTGCTACATCTAGAAGAAAGTAGGTTTCATCAACAACAGAGAAGGGGGTTCTTTACTGTAAGAGCAGTAAGACTGTGGAACTCTCTGCCTGAGGATGTGGTGATGGCAAAATCCATAGAGGACTTTAAGAGGGGACTAGATGTCTTTCTAGAGTGCATTGATTGTTCCGGGTCTTACATTTAGGTAGGAACTATCAAACATTGATCCAGGGATTATTCTGACTGCCATTATGGAGTCGGGAAGAAATTTTTTCTCCTGAATGGTCTAATTGGCTTTTGCCTCTTTGGGTTTTTTGCCTTCCTCTGGATCAACAAGGGGGTTTAAACAGGCTTAACTAGATGGACATTGTCTTCATTCATCCTAACATACTATGTTACTTTTGAGACAAAAAGATCATCATGTGGTACTGCATGTGCTTTAGAGCAAAGATCACTAATGAGTTGCAGGGGATAATTCCACACCAAAAACTTCTTCTCAACTATCCTTTTAATTTTGAGCATTTGGTTCCAGGGCAATGATTTTAAGATACTGGGTGGATGGTAGCTCTTAAAACCAAACACTTTATTAGGCTCTATTGGCTCTTGGTACAAATCTGTTTTTAGCTGACCATCAGACACCGATACCAATACGTCTAAAAACTGTATCTGGTTCTCTGAGAATGTGACGGTAAGCTTAATGTCAGTCAAGATATTAAGTTCCGAATGAAAAGCCAGCAGTTTGTTCTCTGTTCCTTTCCAAATAAAAAATATGTCATCTATATACCTTCACCACACCTGGACATGCATCCAGGCCGGGGACATATATATATTTAATCCCTGAAGTAGACTTGAAGATATGATTGTCCAATCACTAGATAGTACACTGCATTACTTATTTAGTGCATTCTAATAAGCCTATGACAGCACTCCATGAGACTGTGGAAGGTGGGGCTTAGTAAACTGAGCTACATGGAAGACATGGAGGCCCTTGTTAGGCTTCTGGTTGCCATGGGAACTGATTGGTACTTTACATTCATACTGGCGAGTGCCAATAAATGACAGAATGAGCCCCCTCCCCTACCATCCATTTACTTTCTACAATGGCTATTGATTTTGGCATGTAAGCAGTTATACTGCCAGGATCTTATATTTCTCTGTTCCTGGTGGTTAGAGCAGGAGCCTGGCTGTAGGTCGTCAGCCAAGACACCACCTTACAAAGATGTATGTGCAGGTTTTAAGCCCATTATTAACTACTGTAAAAAGGAGTATTGGATGTCATTATGATCCCCAGCACAATACTGAAAGAAGCAACCTAGAACTTGTGACCTGACATAAGGGCTTCCCTATTGTTCAGGGGAAAAAGCGAAGGGTTAACTGACAAAAGTACAGCCGAGTCTACCAATGTGTACATGTAAGACATGTGACCCTCAAAATATCATGAGCAACAAGGTTCCGTTTTCTTCATATGTAATCCCTAAACAAACTGTTATCTAATGATTCAAGGAATATTGGACAACTGCCACGGGGGCATTTACTTAATGCGTTTGAACTTCAGGAATTATCAACACTCTGTAAATACTAAATGACATTCACTCCGCAATGTGCAGGAACTCTTCCCATTGTCTTCTGTTACAGCAGCAATGAACCGAATACTATGAAATAGATATTAATCTACACTAATGTCCAACCATCACCAACAATAACCTCCAGATATAACCTATACCAACAGTCACTGTTTATATACATTATTTATCCATGAATCGATCTTCTATTAGAAAAGTAGAAAACATAACAAAAATACCAAACTAACAATAACATAACTGTATACAGCAAGATAAGGCCCTTCACCCATGATCCATAAACTAAAAGCAGAAATCAGTTTATACCCATGTCCGGAGTTCTTCCCACCACTGAACACTCACACATCCACACATATACATCATATAAACATATATAACACAGTGTATCTAAAAGAACATGAAGCTATATGTCCAGCCGAGCCATACTGAGACCAAATATAAATGAAATTAAGCAATAGCATAAATACCAACATAAATACCAAAAAGTAGTAACACAAAGACTAAGTCCACCGGCATATAACCAAACTACCTGAAATTTCTCCTTTTTTGGGATCCTCATTGCAGCTTGGGGGTCATGCCTGCTACACAACTGTGTGACCAAAGATCTAAGTTCAGGACGTGTCAAGCCACACCAGTTTTTTTTTTTTTTCTTAAATATGAACCATACTGTGCCCACTGTAGCCTGGGGGCCATGCCGGCTCCACCAGTCCATGCCCAGAGTTCAATGTTCTGGATGTGCCAGGCTACGACTGAAGACATGAATCGCACTGTAATGTCATTCTGAGAAATGAGCACTCAGCATAGTAACATAGTATGTAAGGCTGAATGAAGACAATGTCCATCTAGTTCAGCCTGTTTATCCTCCTATGTTGTTGATCCAGAGGAAGGCAAAAAACCCCAAGAGGCAGCAGCCAATTAGCCCATTTGGGGGAAAATTCCTTCCCGACTCCCTCATGGCAATCAGACTAATCTCTGGATCAACCCCTAATAGTTCCTACCTGCCTGTATAGCCGGATTAACAATTACCTAAGATTCATTTCCTATAATATCCTTCCGCTCTAAAAAGACATCAAGTGCCCTTTTAAACTCCTCTATGGATTTTGCCATTACCACGTCCTCAGGCAAACAGTTCCACAGTCTCACTGCTCTTACAGTAAAGAACCCTTTTCTGTGTTGGCGATGAAAACTGCTTTCTTCTAGACGTAGCGGATGCCCTCTCGTTACCGTCACAGTCCTGGGTGTAAACAGATCATGGGACAGATCCTTATATCATCCCCTCCTGTATTAAAAGAGTCTTGCCGGCACGTGAAATGTGGAACTGTGAACTGGACTCAGAAAGTTGATATAACTGAGCAGCAGACATAAAACACTGACTGACACACACTCAAAACACGCATGAATAAACAGATGGGATTGCTACAAGTACAAGTAATTAGTTTGTAGATTGGCCAAGTCACTTAAGCCATGAGCCCACTTCAAGGGTCCTCATTGTCTAGCGGTCCATAGTCTAATGAAACAACTAACCCCTAACCAAGGATACCTGCTTGCAAGCAGGGTGATTGCCCCAATAGGGATGGCCCCGAACTGGAACCTAAGGACCTAACTAGCCCTAGATGGTAAATGATCCACAGCAAGACTGTTCCAACCACATGCACCGAGAGCCACACAGACATGCAGGTGCATGAAACTGTTCATACTGAAGATACAGAACACTGTACATACACCTTATGTCCAGTCACATGCACAGAAGATATAGAAGACCTGGAGGAACACAACACAGTTCACACTGAAGCCTGCACAGACAAGCAGGAACACAAGACTACTCATACTGTAGGAGGGAAACCAGCAGACACTGACAAAACAGCTGGTATGTATAAGCAACAGACCTGTGAGATTGGCTGACTGGAGCAAACCACAACAGCCAGCGCAACCCTAACAGTACCTCTCCCTAAAGAGGGGACTCTGGGGATACAGGTGCCTAACACCCACTCTCCCCAACTCCCCACCCAATCTATCTACCAGTCAAAACGTGAATATATAAATATATACAAATACATAAACTCCAATATACATATCATACACTATTCATAAAACCCAAAAGCCTAAGGTCAGCACACCTGCAGCCCTAGTTCTCACAGCCACCCACCGGAATTGGAGATGATAAGCCAGGCATAGACATGGCAATGTCTGTTCCTTTCTTTTTAAAAAGGTCTCCCTATTCTTTCCCTAATTTGCCTTAGATTGTACTTAATCTGCCCCTCAGTATGACCCTTCATAGAAACTGTCCCTATCCTATCCCTTCTCTCATTATCTGTTCCCACTCTCTCCATGCTCTAGAAATTTTGAAAAAAGACTGTCCGCATAGGAGAGGTGTGCCAGCTGAGGCCTGTATTAAAGGGGCACTGAAGCAGAAAATTCTCCATCCTTTCCAGCACGTTGCTGCACTCCTGACAGGGGCAACCCCTATCAATGAGAGGCCTACATTGCAGATTACCTTTTACATACAGTCTGTCGTGGAAGCAGTGCTAACCCAAGTCCCAAAACTTCAAGTGGACCCAGGTTGAATTCTGTAAACATAACCTTCCCTCCAGGTCCCAACTTGGGCAGTCTTTGAGTGCCAGGGGCTTCTGAAAATGGGTCAACAGGACTCTTTCGTCGAGGAGCCTCCTCGTCAGAGTCCTGATCTCCCACATCCCCAGAGCCCACTGGTATTTCACCTTCAGAGCCAAAGTAGTGTGAGCTGGGAGATATCTGCATTTGAAGGTCCTTCATTTGCCCTCCTGTCTCCCATTCCTGGAAGAAGTGCCAAAACAATCCCCTGCAGGAGTTGACCCACCGAGGAGTCCTCTCTTGCAAGAGGTCACCTGTGTTGATCTTAAAAAAATGGTGTTTACAAGAAACACTACAGGGTTGACCATAGATAACCCCCCTAGTCTCCTCGTGCGGTACATAATATCTCTCCTGATTAGGTTCAAACTATTTCCACACAACATTAGGAAGATCAAATTGTAGACCAGGGTCCAGAAAGGTTCTGGCAAAATTCATAACATTGCCCAGGTAGATGAATAAGAGAAGCAGGTATTTTTTGAACTGGCTACCTTTTTCCTAAAGGATCCAAGACCAACCCTTTCATTGATTTGCCTTTAGAGTGGTACCATCCAGCCTGCCTACCTAATTTTGCATGGAGTAATTCCCCTGGTCAAATTTGATGCTGAGAACTTTTACTGAAGCCTTTGGCACCCAGGATATCAAACATAGGATTTTCCCTTCCTAACCAGAGACTCTCACACTTATACTTGTTGATCCTGGATCCAGATGCCTCCAGGTAGCGGTCCACCTCCGACACCACAAACTCCGCTCCCCCCCACCCCCCCACACACACACATACACACCCAAGGAAAGGATCTATTGCAAACAATTACAAGAGACTTAGAGGACAGCCCTGACAGACACCGGAACCCACCTCAAAAGGGCAGCCAAGCCGACCGTTAACCATCAGGAAAGTCTCAGACCCTGCGTACTATCAAACTGTCGAAGCCAATTGAAAAACCCTCTCTGAAGGATTGACCAGAAGTACTCATCATCAACCCAATCAAAAGTATAAGCCTGATCCAGGGACAGCCCTATCCTGCTCCACTGCCTCCCAGACACTAAGAACAGCACTGAAAGTGCTATGACCTGGAACAGAGCAATGCTGGGCACCCCAAGAGGAGCCAGGGTGGAAGCTTCACCAGTCGATTAAAGAGCACTTTTGCCAGAACTTTCCTATCCATTATTGAGAAGTGCTACCAGACGCCATTTCTCAATATGCCTTGAATCTTTACCCTTTGATAGAATGATCAAGGCTGTCATCCTCATTGACCTACAAGAAAAAAAGAAACACAGCAGCACTCCAAGGATTCAGCCACACCGCTGGTGCAAGGCACTCTGCAATAGCCCAGTTAGGGTCCCGACTCCCTGGGTCCACCGTTGATCAGCAATGTAGAAAGGAGGAACCAGGCAGCATTCATTGAAATCCTCTTCTTTATTAAATAGCCATGAGGAAGCAAGCAGCCACGTATCGACCCTGTGCTCGGGTCTTTATCAAGCTCGATAAAGACCCGAGCACAGGGTCGATACGTGGCTGCTTGCTTCCTCATGGCTATTTAATAAAGAAGAGGATTTCAATGAATGCTGCCTGGTTCCTCCTTTCTACAATCCTCATTGACCTAGGCAGAGTGAAAGAGGAAAGACACTCATTTAATACCTCCATCAAGATAGAACTCAAAAGGCCCTTGAATGTCTTATAATACTCAGATGTTAAGCAATCTGGACTTGGTGATTTTTTGAGCTGAAGCCCATTATCGCCAGCTTAACTCCTCTTCTGTGATCTCTTCTGTCAAAACGTCAAAACATCCAGATAGCGGTCTACCCCCAGGCTCGGGGAGAGTTTCAGACAGGAAAGCCAACATCCTGTCCGAAACTAGATTCCTCTTTCCCAAGAGTTGCAAGTAGCAGGATTGGATGACCTCTAGAATCCATGATCTGGATCGATTCAGGGACCCCATACAATCAACCAGTCCACTGATGACTTTACTATTCACTGACATCCTACTGTTTCTGTTAGAGTTGGGCACTAAAGAGCTCTCGAAAGAACCTCATGGTCCTCCTCTTGAACATCTTCCACGGCACTGACGTACTACTACTAGTTTTAGTTCCTGGCTCTGCCTACAGTCCTCAAAGGACTGTCTTATTTCTGCTTCAGTCCAGGAGTGACTAATTCAGTCTCCACAAACCTCCGCCCATCCGGGGGGTCTCTGCAACATTCAGAGAAAACAATATTAGACAGTGGTCTGAGAATTCCACCTCAACAATGGACCATGGTGAAGAGATGGCTTCCTCCTTCAAATAAAACCTGTCTATTCTAGACCTGTTGCTGCCTCCATATATTAAAGATGAATCCTCATCTCCTTGGGCATGCTGGATGTGGACATCCACCAGGCAAGCTATGCTGTTAAATGCAACGCTGTCAAAAGACCATCTGATTCTGAAGCCTCCCCTATTCTCATTCACACCAGTAATTCCTGTATGCACACCCTCAGAGTCCAGATCAGATTTTGGATCAGGACCAGGTTTCATTTGGGCCTTAGTAGACCTAGGAAACTACACTGTTGCCTCAGCTTGTGCAGCTGCAACTACTGCAATGTCCCCCCATAATCAGCACTCTGTGTCATTTTTTTCCCCGTAGTTTTTGCTTTATTTTTTACCTTTGTCACAAGCCTCCACATCCCAGGGTGTCTGGGACTCATAGACCACTGCAGACTGACCTGTCACACAGGAGACCTCAGATCCTGATTTCACAGCAGCCTCTGCATCACTGGTCTTATTAGCACTAACAGTATTGTTACTGTCACGACTCTTTGCCACTGCATTTTTCGCAGAGTCTGAATCAAATGGTCTCAGGGTGGGGATGCCCCTATCTGACCCTTCAGCTAAACCAGCGTTCCCCATCACATACACATATTTCACCTGCTCCTGAGGCTTCCTTTGTTCCCTCCTTCCTTTTGGGATGCCAGGGCAACCATTGTGGTTATCAGCCAGGGTGCTGTGGGTCCCTGAGTGGTAATCACTCAGTAGCGCTGCTGCAGGATGCACACACTGATGACAGTGTTTGCACCCAGGATCCTCCTCCCCTAACCTCTCCTCCTTGGCTCTGCAGGAGGAGAGGCATCCGAGTGCACACACTTCTGCCTGCAACAGTGCCGAGACACAGGGGGGTGAACCTGGCAGCTGCAGGCATAGCTGGCCAACACACAGATCCCAAAGAGTCTGGTTCATCACAGGCTTTCTATGGGACTGCAGTGCCTTTAGTGTATAGCACTGTGGTTAGACCAGAAAGGGGTTCGGCCACAGCACCTCAGCGCTTCAGGTCAAGGGCGAAAAATACTGGCTCTTTGTCTTTTTCTTTAGGTCGCCGTTCACAACTGTCGGCCAGGGACAGAAGGCGGAAGAAGAGATGACACCATTCATGTAGGCAGAACAACATGGTAGATATCATCACCTATCTTACCACTCTAAACGAAGATCCATGCGGTCCTCATCATCTTCTGATTTTCGATCTGCCAGCAGTGATTCTCAGCGTTGGAGAACAAGACAAGCATGTAAGTCCAATTGGTTTTGGAGCGGCAGGAGTGACTGCATTAGCAGCGACCAGGGGCTATGGCTAGAGCAGTCAATGTCATGGTTGAACAGCCCAAGGGACATTGTACTCATTTGACCTCAGGCCCGCTTCCACCATCAACAGCAGCAGAGGATGAAGGGGACTGTGGGTTGGGCTGCCAGCATGCTTGGTTGTCTGTCTCTTTGCAGGTTTCAAAGGAAAGTGATTCAGCTACAACTAAAGTATATTTTGACCAAATTTGAAGACAGTAATAAGGGTAGTTCCCCTTCAACTATACCTGGGAGTGCCCCACGCCCATCTGACTAGGGAATGGGGTCACAAGGCTTGTTTAAAGATACAATGTTTTGTGGTGTAGCCCCTTTGGTCAGTGGTTTGTCGGAAGAGATAACAGAAAAAAATCAGACTAGGAGAGTACGCTGAAATATGGCCGCTTTTGTCGGTG
Organism: Eleutherodactylus coqui; assembly: GCF_035609145.1. Lineage (NCBI taxonomy): Eukaryota > Metazoa > Chordata > Amphibia > Anura > Eleutherodactylidae > Eleutherodactylus > Eleutherodactylus coqui. The sequence continues at coordinate 291,256,810 of NC_089840.1, read as the reverse complement.
GATCACATTGCAGTAGGCAAAGAGCAGAATTTTGATAAGGGGTTCGAATTAAAAAGCCACATATTCGGTAATTGGCTTTGGGCCTTTTTTCTTTGGTGCATGTTTTATGGCAATGTTGTTTGGAGAGAGGCCCTGAATTATTGATTATATGTAGACACAATCTTCAGCACCCGTAGTCTGTACGGAGGTGAGGCTTGGTGGTGCTATGATGAGGAATTTAGGAATCATGTTTCCAGCCACCCGGTATCAGCTGGACGTCAAAGGCAATGGACATCTGGATTCAGTTGATACTGGCACAACATCCACAGCGGCCCTTTCCAGGAGGAGCTGTAGCAGTCGGGCAGCAATCGACTATCACAGTTCGAAAGTCAAATAGCTCCTGTTGGTTTTACAATGAAGGCGATTGCCTATCCGCAACCTTTAAATTTTGCCATGAGTGCTCCATCTGCGGAGGTGCACATGCAGCAATTTGGTGCTTCTGAAGGCAGACTATAGGTGTCCAACAGCATCTAATGAGCCTCTCAGTCCAAGGAGAATTTGCTTTATTTATCCTCCAGACATCCATGTACAAAAAAGTACAGCAGCAACAACGTTTCAATCCCAAACTGGGATCTTTATAAAGCTAACTGCACAGTAAAATGTATCACCTTAAAAACCAAACTCATTAAGAAACACCCACCTCATTAACTAATCATGCACCTAGGCCATTAGATAACGCTTGTCAGAAGAATGGGGTAATGAGATGCTCACCTGGCGTTCCACTGAGGCTATGTATGTGCTTTGTAGTATAGCGTTATGTAGCGTCCTGTACGTCCTACTGCACATGTCATGGAAACATAGTATGACCAAACCTAGTGACGCCTCCTGTCATTGTTGTGTGCATGCGCGGGATCTCTCCGTTCTCACTCAACCCACCTCGTTTCGCTGCCATAACAACGTGACTACATGTACTTGATGTGCATGAGCACAAGTCCAAAAAGGCATCACACAAGACGCCAGGAGAAAAATTGCCTTGCGCAGAGATCATGTAACGTAGCGATTCTGATATATTGAAAATCAGAACCAGTCCCACTTATCCTGAGCACCTTAAGGGCTCTCAATTACAATAAAGGAAGGGACAATGATGTGCACTTACACATGTGTATGCTGTGTGTCATCAAAATAGCAATGTAACTATTATCAAATTATGTATTCTCGTGACAGCTTAGAAAAACCATCAATGTTTACACATGCTGACCCTCAGTAATATGCAAGTATTTTTAGAAGAATTTTTTGAAAATAAAAGGTAAAAATTCCTTTCAACTATACCTTAAAGGGATCCAAACAATGGAATATACACTCCCAGAATGATAATACACAGGGTGCACTCATCATTCATTTTATTAGACCCAAACAAAAATTATCGGACAACTTATACATCTCACTCAAGGATATGACACTCATAACAAAAGTGCAAAGGGAGATTCACCACTCCCAACTCAAAGGGGGGGGGGGGGGGGGGAGTGTCAGCTAATTGTCTTCTTGCATACTATGAATGCTAGGGTTTTTCACATGCATATCAAAAATTCATCAATTGATGTCCGTCATAAAGTTTCTGTATCACATGTGAGTTAGCAGTCTCATATTGATGCCAGGGAGCTCCTCATAAACAGACTGTGCCCCATTGATTTGAGGAAATAAAATCAAAATTGAAAAGTCAGAAATAAATCTAACATGTCAAAAAAAGGCCACAGAGCAGATGGTATATTGAGGTGGTCTAATGAAAAGCCATGCCATTGTATGTGACTAAAAGTTGATGCACTGAATATACATTTTAGACTATATACATACATTAACAGTGTAAACACTAGAGATGAGCGAGCGTACTCGTCCGAGCTTGATGCTCGCTCAAGTATTAGGGTACTCGAGATGCTCGTTATTCGAGACGAACACCACGCGGTACTCTAGTCAATTCCATTTCCTTCCCTGAAAGTTTTGCACCATTTTCTGGCCAATAGACATGCAGGGAAAGCATTACAACTTCCTCCTGTGACGTGCCAGCCCTATCCCACCCCCCTGCAGTGAGTGGCTGGCGAGATCAAGTGACCGCCGAGTATTTAAAGCGGCTCCCGCCCGCGGCTCGCCTCAGACACACGCTGGCAGAAGTTAGGGAGGGTGCTGCTAGTGCTATAGTTAGTGTTGGCGTCTTCAAGAACCCCAACGGTCCTTCTTAAGGCCACATCTGACTGTGTGCATTACTGTTGTGGTTGCTAGGAGCAGTTTTGCTATTTTTTTTTATATCAAAAATTTTTTACACCACTCTGTGTGTGCCGTCAACTGCACGCGCAGCGGACGGCAACCGCCCCCGATACAGGGAAAGTCAGCTACATGCTATATAGCCAGCATTGCATTTCCCCCCAATTTTTTTTTTAATCCTTCTTACGGCTAGCTGTGACTCTCTGCATTTCACTGCGTGGCTGCTGTGAGTTCAGGTGCATCACTATTGCATATTGCACAGCTAGGCCATATTATTTTTTTTCCTGGCTGCAGTTTGCGTAACATAAGCGCTGTCTCCCTCCAACTGCACGCCAATAATTTAAAAAAATTTTACACCACTCTGTGTTTGCTGTATTCGAAATACACCATGCTGAGGGGTAGGTGTAGGCCTAGAGGATGTGGACACGGTCGAGGACGCGGAGTCCCACGTGAGGGTGTGGGCACAGGCCAAGTTCCTGGTCCAGGTCAATCGCAGCCAGCTGCTGCCGGATTAGGGGAGAGGCAAGCTTCTGGGGTCCCCAGCTTCATATCACAATTTTTGGGTCCACGTTGTAGACCTTTATTACAAAATCAGCTGTGTGAGCAGGTCCTGTTGTGGATAGCAGAAAATGCATCCAGCGATGTATCGACCACCCAGTCTTCTACGCCATCCACTGCTGCAACTCTGAATCCTCTGGCTGCTGCTCCTCCTTCCTCCCAGCTTCCTCACTCCATGAAAATGACACATTCTGATGAGCAGACAGACTCCCAGGAACTGTTCTCGGGCCCCTGCCTTGATTGGGAAAAAATGGTTCCTCTCCCACCTGAGGAGTTTGTTGTGACCGATGCCCAACCTTTGGAAAGTTCCTGGGGTCCGGGTGATGAGGCTGGGGACTTCTGGCCAAGTACTAAAATATCTGGGTGTCCAAGTAGTTCTCTCCAGTTAGTTGTTGATCTAAGAACTGATTGTGTATTCAGGGATCTACAAGGACAATCAGTCTAACATGATTTTGTACTCAACATTATTCATTATAACAGTAGTTCCACCTTTATCAGACAGTTTAATGACTACTGATTTACCCTCTACAAGACAGACCTATAGCAGTCTTGCAGAGATTGAATTATACCTACTGTATGTTATGGCGACTCTCTAGTTCCCGAGTTACAACCTTAGTAATAAATAATATCACCCATCAAGGCTATTCTGATGAGCAGGCAGACTCCGTTGTCCTTGGCCCCATGCAGCAATGTCTCTCAGCGCAGCGTCCAGCATTGGAGCGCAAGCGCAAAAACGCCGCCACGCACCCGAATGCTCAAGCATTAAGCGTGCACATTGGCAAATATATCAGCCTGGAGATGCTGCCATACAGGCTTGTGGAAACGGAGGCTTTCCAAAAACATGATGGTGGCAGTCCCACGCTACTCAGTCCCCAAGTACTGGCGGGCAGGGCCACTATATCTCCCTGACGGCACATTGGGTGAATTTGCTGGAGGCTGGGACCGAGTCAGAGCCTGGGACCGCACACGTGCTACCCACACCCAGAATTGCGGGTCCTCCCTCAGTTCTGGTATCTGCGGCAGTCTATGCCACCTCCTCTAAACCCTCCCCCTCCTCCTCCTCCAACAATGAAAACATTCTTGGCAAATGCTTTCGCTGTGGTACGTCTTGCACCGGTCCAAGAATTCCACCTAAACTGGCACAATAGGAATGCCCCCCCCCCCCCCCCCCTCTTAATTCTGGCCACAGTTCCGAAAACCAACTAAATACAACCGGGGTCGTATTCGATTATCCCTAGCTGAAGCATTCAGCCGACCGTTAGAGCAATAGTGGCTTCCATCTTGTTGGTATTGATAATAATTACATATTTTAGTGTACAGCTGAGGTAGGAATAGAGCCGACTATAGAACACAGCATTCCTGCAGGGCTGGGGACAGAGTAGCAGCAGGCACGTATCTTTTTTGGAAGCAGGCCAGCTGAGATCCACATACTCCCGTACTGATTTTGGACTGATTGATGAGGCCTTTACTTGTGATCATCTTTGGTAATTCCTGACAAAGATGAGTGGTATAGCCAGAAACTTGCATTGCTAACACTTTGAAATGGTCAACAAAAAACATATGAATGAAGCCTTTCCATATTTCTGATTGAGATGAGGAGGAGTTCAGACTTTTAGTACCTAGAATATCCTTTTCATTGCTATCAAATGCTCCTCTTGTCTCAGAAAATAGTAGCTTTTCCACATAGCTGTTGTCGCTTCCACTTTTGTTCTGTGGCTTTACCTTTGTCCATTAGCTCTTATTCGTATCTGAAGGTTTGATTTTGCCCATGGAGGCAAAATTCAAGGTGGAGGCGTGGAACTGAGGCTGACCCTGGGCCCGCTAACGTGCTTCCCACACAGACTATAGCGGGTCCTCGTCATGGTGTCTTGGCTTTGTAATGCCACCTCCTCCTCCTGCTTGGGGTCAGGGGATCAGCAATGCGCATCATGTATTCTCTCTCGTGTTACCACAGTTATCTGAGAAACTTGTTTGGGCCAAAGGAGAGGAGCGTAACTGCATTAACGTTACAGGGGTCTGCCTATACTTCAGCAGCAGAAATGTTACAGGGGTCTGCCAATAATGCTGCTACATAAATGTTTCTGGGGTCTGCGTATACTTCTGCAACTAAAATGTTACTGGGGTCTATCTATACTGTTACTACTGAAATGTACCTAATACTGGGCTCTGCCTATACTGCTGCTATGGAAATGTTACTGGGGTCTGTCTATACTGTTACTACTGAAATGTTACTTATACTGGGCTCTGCCTTTACTGCTGCAACGGAAATGTTACTGGGGTCTGTCTATGCTGTTACTACTGAAATCTTACTAATACTGGGCTCTGCCTATACTGCTGCTACGGAAATGTTACTGGGGTCTGTCTATACTGTAACTACAGAAATGTTACTGGGGTCTACCTAGACTTCGGCAACATAACTATTAGTGGGGTCAGCTTATACCTTTGCTACAGGAATACTACAGGAGTCTGTGCATAGTATGGGTGCAGTAAGTTTTCCCATCGCGGTGTTCTACGTATCTGCCCCCCCAAAAAAAACAGACGGACTAGGGAATGCAGTGTTGGCTGAAGCCCACCTGTACTGAATCTCACGTTAGCTCAGCTATCCGGGGCACTGAAATGGGATTTATTTATGTACCATCGTTGGGTTCCAGGGAGCCACCCATGCTGTGGGTGCACACAGACTTCCCATAGCGGAGTTGTACCTGCCTGTGACTATTATTAAAAAAAAAAAAAATCTGACTAGGGCATGCACTGTTGGCCGAAGCCCACCTGTACTTTATCTCACGTTAGCTCAGCTATCCGGGGCACTGCAATGGGATTTATTAATGTACCGTCGGTGGCTTCCTGGGACCCACCCATGCTGTGGGTTCACACAGACTTACCAGAGCGGAGTTGTATCTGCCTGTGACTATTAATATAAAAAAAAAACAGTCTGACTAGGGCATGCAGTGTTGCCAAAAGCCCACCTGTACTTTATCTGACGTTTGCTCAGCTATCCGGGGGACTGCAATGGGATTTATTTATGTACTGTCTGTGGCTTCCTGGGACCCACCCATGCTGTGGGTCCACACAGACTTCCCAGAGCGGAGTTGTACCTGCCTGTGACTCTTAATGAAAAAAACCCAGTCTGACTCGGACATGCAGTGTGGGCCGAAGCCCACCTGTAGTTTATCTGACGTTAGCTCAGCTGTCCGGGGCACTGCAATGGGATTTATTTATGTACCGTCGGTGGGTTCCAGGGAGCCACCCATGCTGTGGGTGCACACAGACTTCCCATTGCGGAGTTGTACCTGCCTGTGACTATGAAAAAAGGCCAGACTGACTAGGGCATGCAGTGTGGGCCGAAGCCAACCTGTATTTTATCTGACGTTTGCTCAGCTATCCAGGGGACTGCAATGGGATTTATTTATGTACCGTCAGTGGCTTCCTGGGACCCACCCATGCTGTGGGTCCACACAGACTTCCCATAGGGGAGTTGTACCTGCCTGTGACTATTAATGAAAAAAACCCAGACTGACTCGGGCATGCAGTGTGGGCCGAAGCCCACCTGTATTTATCTAATGTTAGCTCAGCTGTCCGGGGCACTGCAATGGGATTTATTTATTTACCGCTGGTGGGTTCCAGGGAGCCACCCATTCTGTGGGTGAACACAGACTTCCCATAGCGGAGTTGTACCTGCCTGTGACTATTATTTAAAAAAAAAAAAACAGTCTGACTAGGGCATGCAGTGTTGGCCGAAGCCCACCTGTACTTTATCTCACGTTAGCTCAGCTATCCGGGGGACTGCAATGGGATTTATTTATGTACCGTCGGTGGCTTCCTGGGACGCACCCATGCTGTGGGTCAACACAGACTTTCCAGAGTGGAGTTCTACCTGCCTGTGACTATGAAAAAAACCCAGTCTGACTCGGGCATGCAGTGTGGGCCGAAGCCTACCTGTATTTTATCTGACGTTAGCTTAGCTATCCGGGGCACTGCAATGAGATTTATTTATGTACCGTCGGTGGGTTCCAGTGAGCCACCCATGCTGTGGGTGCACACAGACTTCCCAGAGCGGAGTTGTACCTGCCTGTGACTATTAATAAAAAAAAAAAACTGTCTGACTAGGGCATGCAGTGTTGCCAAAAGCCCACCTGTACTTTATCTGACGTTTGCTCAGCTATCCGGGGGACTGCAATGGGATTTATTTATGTACTGTCGGTGGCTTCCTGGGACCCATCCATGCTGTGGGTCCACACAGACTTCCCAGAGCGGAGTTGTACCTGCCTGTGACTCTTAATGAAAAAAACCCAGTCTAACTCGGGCATGCAGTGTGGGCCAAAGCCCACCTGTACTTTATCTGACGTTTGCTCAGCTATCCGGGGCACTGAAACGGGATTTATTTAAGTACCGTCGGTGGGTTCCAGGGAGCCACCCATCCTGTGGGTGCACACAGACTTCCCAGAGCGGAGTTGTACCTGCCTGTGACTATTAATAAACAAAAACAGTCTGACTCGGGCATGCAGTGTTGCCGAAAGCCCACCTGTACTTTATCTGACGTTTGCTCAGCTATCCGGGGGACTGCAATGGAATTTATTTATGTACTGTCGGTGGCTTCCTGGGACCCACCCATGCTGTGGGTCCACACAGACTTCCCAGAGCGGAGTTGTACCTGCCTGTGACTCTTAATGAAAAAACGCAGTCTGACTCGGGCATGCAATGTGGGCCGAAGCCCACCTGTAGTTTATCTGACGTTAGCTCAGCTGTCCGGGGCACTGAAATGGGATTTATTTAAGTACCGTCGGTGGGTTCCAGGGAGCCACCCATGCTGTGGGTGCACACAGACTTCCCAGAGCGGAGTTGTACCTGCCTGTGACTATGAAAAAAGGCCAGACTGACTGTGGCATGCAGTGTGGGCCGAAGCCAACCTGTATTTTATCTGACGTTTGCTCAGCTATCCGGGGGACTGTAATGAGATTTATTTATGTACCGTTGGTGGGTTCCAGGGAGCCACCCATGCTGTGGGTGCACACAGACTTCCCATAGCGGAGTAGTACCTGCCTGTGACTATAAAAAAAGGCCAGACTGACTCGGGCATGCAGTGTGGGCCGAAGCCCACCTGTACTTTATCTGACGTTAGCTCAGCTATCCGGGGCACTGCAATGGGAATTATTTATGTACCGTCGGTGGCTTCCTGGGACCCACCCATGCTTTGGGTCCACACAAACTTCCCAAAGTGAAGTTGTACCTGCCTGTGACTATTAATGAAAAAAGCTCAGTCTGACTCGGGCATGCAGTGTTGCCAAAAGCACACCTGTACTTTATCTGACGTTTGCTCAGCTATCCCGGGCACTGAAATGGGATTTATTTAAGTACCGTCGGTGGGTTCTAGGGAGCCACCCATGCTGTGGGTGCACACAGACTTCCCATTGCGGAGTTGTACCTACCTGTAACTGTTAATGAAAAAAACCCTGTCTGACTCGGGCATGCAGTGTGGGCCGAAGTCCACCTGTAGTTTATCTGACGTTAGCTCAGCTGTCCGGGGCACTGCAATGGGATTTATTTATGTACTGTCGGTGGGTTCCAGGGAGCCACCCATGCTGTGGGTGCACACAGACTTCCCATAGCGGAGTTGTACCTGCCTGTGACTATGAAAAAAGGCCAGACTGACTAGGGCATGCAGTGTGGGCCGAAGCCAACCTGTATTTTATCTGATGTTTGCTCAGCTATCCAGGGGACTGCAATGGGATTTATTTATGTACCGTCAGTGGCTTCCTGGGACCCACCCATGCTGTGGGTCCACACAGACTTACCAGAGGGGAGATGTACCTGGCTGTGACTGTTAATGAAAAAAACCCAGACTGACTCGGGCATGCAGTGTGGGCCGAAGCCCACCTGTACTTTATCTGACGTTAGCTCAGCTATCCGGGGCACTGCAATGGGAATTATTTATGTACCGTCGGTGGCTTCCTGGGACCCACCCATGCTGTGGGTCCACACAGACTTACCAGAGGGGAGATGTACCTGGCTGTGACTATTAATGAAAAAAACCCAGACTGACTCGGGCATGCAGTGTGGGCCGAAGCCCACCTGTACTTTATCTGACGTTAGCTCAGCTATCCGGGGCACTGCAATGGGAATTATTTATGTACCGTCGGTGGCTTCCTGGGACCCACCCATGCTTTGAGTCCACACAGACTTCCCAAAGCGAAGTTGTACCTGCCTATGACTATTAATGAAAAAAACTCAGTCTGACTCGGGCATGCAGTGTTGCTGAAAGCACACCTGTACTTTATCTGACGTTTGCTCAGCTATCCGGGGCACTGAAATGGGATTTATTTAAGTACCGTCGGTGGGTTCTAGGGAGCCACCCATGCTGTGGGTGCACACAGACTTCCCATTGCGGAGTTGTACCTGCCTGTGACTATGAAAAAAGACCAGACTGACTAGGGCATGCAGTGTGGGCCGAAGCCAACCTGTATTTTATCTGACGTTTGCTCAGCTATCCAGGGGACTGCAATGGGATTTATTTATGTACCGTCAGTGGCTTCCTGGGACCCACCCATGCTGTGGGTCCACACAGACTTCCCATAGGGGAGTTGTACCTGCCTGTGACTATTAATGAAAAAAACCCAGACTGACTCGGGCATGCAGTGTGGGCCGAAGCCCACCTGTATTTATCTAATGTTAGCTCAGCTGTCCGGGGCACTGCAATGGGATTTATTTATTTACCGCTGGTGGGTTCCAGGGAGCCACCCATTCTGTGGGTGAACACAGACTTCCCATAGCGGAGTTGTACCTGCCTGTGACTATTATTTAAAAAAAAAAAAACAGTCTGACTAGGGCATGCAGTGTTGGCCGAAGCCCACCTGTACTTTATCTCACGTTAGCTCAGCTATCCGGGGGACTGCAATGGGATTTATTTATGTACCGTCGGTGGCTTCCTGGGACGCACCCATGCTGTGGGTCAACACAGACTTTCCAGAGTGGAGTTCTACCTGCCTGTGACTATGAAAAAAACCCAGTCTGACTCGGGCATGCAGTGTGGGCCGAAGCCTACCTGTATTTTATCTGACGTTAGCTTAGCTATCCGGGGCACTGCAATGAGATTTATTTATGTACCGTCGGTGGGTTCCAGTGAGCCACCCATGCTGTGGGTGCACACAGACTTCCCAGAGCGGAGTTGTACCTGCCTGTGACTATTAATAAACAAAAACAGTCTGACTCGGGCATGCAGTGTTGCCGAAAGCCCACCTGTACTTTATCTGACGTTTGCTCAGCTATCCGGGGGACTGCAATGGAATTTATTTATGTACTGTCGGTGGCTTCCTGGGACCCACCCATGCTGTGGGTCCACACAGACTTCCCAGAGCGGAGTTGTACCTGCCTGTGACTCTTAATGAAAAAAACGCAGTCTGACTCGGGCATGCAATGTGGGCCGAAGCCCACCTGTAGTTTATCTGACGTTAGCTCAGCTGTCCGGGGCACCGAAATGGGATTTATTTAAGTACCGTCGGTGGGTTCCAGGGAGCCACCCATGCTGTGGGTGCACACAGACTTCCCAGAGCGGAGTTGTACCTGCCTGTGACTATGAAAAAAGGCCAGACTGACTGTGGCATGCAGTGTGGGCCGAAGCCAACCTGTATTTTATCTGACGTTTGCTCAGCTATCCGGGGGACTGTAATGAGATTTATTTATGTACCGTTGGTGGGTTCCAGGGAGCCACCCATGCTGTGGGTGCACACAGACTTCCCATAGCGGAGTAGTACCTGCCTGTGACTATAAAAAAAGGCCAGACTGACTCGGGCATGCAGTGTGGGCCGAAGCCCACCTGTACTTTATCTGACGTTAGCTCAGCTATCCGGGGCACTGCAATGGGAATTATTTATGTACCGTCGGTGGCTTCCTGGGACCCACCCATGCTTTGGGTCCACACAAACTTCCCAAAGTGAAGTTGTACCTGCCTGTGACTATTAATGAAAAAAGCTCAGTCTGACTCGGGCATGCAGTGTTGCCAAAAGCACACCTGTACTTTATCTGACGTTTGCTCAGCTATCCCGGGCACTGAAATGGGATTTATTTAAGTACCGTCGGTGGGTTCTAGGGAGCCACCCATGCTGTGGGTGCACACAGACTTCCCATTGCGGAGTTGTACCTACCTGTAACTGTTAATGAAAAAAACCCTGTCTGACTCGGGCATGCAGTGTGGGCCGAAGTCCACCTGTAGTTTATCTGACGTTAGCTCAGCTGTCCGGGGCACTGCAATGGGATTTATTTATGTACCGTCGGTGGGTTCCAGGGAGCCACCCATGCTGTGGGTGCACACAGACTTCCCATTGCGGAGTTGTACCTGCCTGTGACTATGAAAAAAGGCCAGACTGACTAGGGCATGCAGTGTGGGCCGAAGCCAACCTGTATTTTATCTGACGTTTGCTCAGCTATCCAGGGGACTGCAATGGGATTTATTTATGTACCGTCAGTGGCTTCCTGGGACCCACCCATGCTGTGGGTCCACACAGACTTACCAGAGGGGAGATGTACCTGGCTGTGACTGTTAATGAAAAAAACCCAGACTGACTCGGGCATGCAGTGTGGGCCGAAGCCCACCTGTACTTTATCTGACGTTAGCTCAGCTATCCGGGGCACTGCAATGGGAATTATTTATGTACCGTCGGTGGCTTCCTGGGACCCACCCATGCTGTGGGTCCACACAGACTTACCAGAGGGGAGATGTACCTGGCTGTGACTATTAATGAAAAAAACCCAGACTGACTCGGGCATGCAGTGTGGGCCGAAGCCCACCTGTACTTTATCTGACGTTAGCTCAGCTATCCGGGGCACTGCAATGGGAATTATTTATGTACCGTCGGTGGCTTCCTGGGACCCACCCATGCTTTGAGTCCACACAGACTTCCCAAAGCGAAGTTGTACCTGCCTATGACTATTAATGAAAAAAACTCAGTCTGACTCGGGCATGCAGTGTTGCTGAAAGCACACCTGTACTTTATCTGACGTTTGCTCAGCTATCCGGGGCACTGAAATGGGATTTATTTAAGTACCGTCGGTGGGTTCTAGGGAGCCACCCATGCTGTGGGTGCACACAGACTTCCCATTGCGGAGTTGTACCTGCCTGTGACTATGAAAAAAGACCAGACTGACTAGGGCATGCAGTGTGGGCCGAAGCCAACCTGTATTTTATCTGACGTTTGCTCAGCTATCCGGGGGACTGTAATGGGATTTATTAATGTACCGTTGGTGGCTTCCTGGGACCCACCCATGCTGTGGCTCCACACAGACTAACCAGAGGGGAGATGTACCTGGCTGTGACTATTAATGAAAAAAACCCAGTCTGACTCGGGCATGCAGTGTTGGCCGACGCCCACCTGTTTTTTATCTGACGTTAGCTCAGCTGTCTGAGGCACTGCAATGGGATTAATTTATGTACTGTTGGTGGGTTCCAGGGAGCCACCCATGCTGTGGGTGCACACAGACTTCCCATAGCGGAGTAGTACCTGCCTGTGACTATGAAAAAAGGCCAGACTGACTCGGGCATGCAGTGTGGGTCGATGCCCACCTGTATTTTATCTGACGTTAACTCAGCTGTCCGGGGCACTGTAATGGGATTTATTTATGTACCATCGTTGGGTTCCAGGGAGCCACCCATGCTGTGGGTGCACACAGACTTCCCATAGCGGAGTTGTACCTGCCTGTGACTATTATTAAAAAAAAAAAAAATCTGACTAGGGCATGCACTGTTGGCCGAAGCCCACCTGTACTTTATCTCACGTTAGCTCAGCTATCCGGGGCACTGCAATGGGATTTATTAATGTACCGTCGGTGGCTTCCTGGGACCCACCCATGCTGTGGGTTCACACAGACTTACCAGAGCGGAGTTGTATCTGCCTGTGACTATTAATATAAAAAAAAAACAGTCTGACTAGGGCATGCAGTGTTGCCAAAAGCCCACCTGTACTTTATCTGACGTTTGCTCAGCTATCCGGGGGACTGCAATGGGATTTATTTATGTACTGTCTGTGGCTTCCTGGCACCCACCCATGCTGTGGGTCCACACAGACTTCCCAGAGCGGAGTTGTACCTGCCTGTGACTCTTAATGAAAAAAACCCAGTCTGACTCGGACATGCAGTGTGGGCCGAAGCCCACCTGTAGTTTATCTGACGTTAGCTCAGCTGTCCGGGGCACTGCAATGGGATTTATTTATGTACCGTCGGTGGGTTCCAGGGAGCCACCCATGCTGTGGGTGCACACAGACTTCCCATTGCGGAGTTGTACCTGCCTGTGACTATGAAAAAAGGCCAGACTGACTAGGGCATGCAGTGTGGGCCGAAGCCAACCTGTATTTTATCTGACGTTTGCTCAGCTATCCAGGGGACTGCAATGGGATTTATTTATGTACCGTCAGTGGCTTCCTGGGACCCACCCATGCTGTGGGTCCACACTGACTTACCAGAGGGGAGATGTACCTGGCTGTGACTATTAATGAAAAAAACCCAGACTGACTCGGGCATGCAGTGTGGGCCGAAGCCCACCTGTACTTTATCTGACGTTAGCTCAGCTATCCGGGGCACTGCAATGGGAATTATTTATGTACCGTCGGTGGCTTCCTGGGACCCACCCATGCTGTGGGTCCACACAGACTTACCAGAGGGGAGATGTACCTGGCTGTGACTATTAATGGAAAAAACCCAGACTGACTCGGGCATGCAGTGTGGGCCGAAGCCCACCTGTACTTTATCTGACGTTAGCTCAGCTATCCGAGGCACTGCAATGGGAATTATTTATGTACCGTCGGTGGCTTCCTGGGACCCACCCATGCTTTGAGTCCACACAGACTTCCCAAAGCGAAGTTGTACCTGCCTATGACTATTAATGAAAAAAACTCAGTCTGACTCGGGCATGCAGTGTTGCTGAAAGCACACCTGTACTTTATCTGACGTTTGCTCAGCTATCCGGGGCACTGAAATGGGATTTATTTAAGTACCGTCGGTGGGTTCTAGGGAGCCACCCATGCTGTGGGTGCACACAGACTTCCCATTGCGGAGTTGTACCTGCCTGTGACTATGAAAAAAGACCAGACTGACTAGGGCATGCAGTGTGGGCCGAAGCCAACCTGTATTTTATCTGACGTTTGCTCAGCTATCCGGGGGACTGTAATGGGATTTATTAATGTACCGTTGGTGGCTTCCTGGGACCCACCCATGCTGTGGCTCCACACAGACTTACCAGAGGGGAGATGTACCTGGCTGTGACTATTAATGAAAAAAACCCAGTCTGACTCGGGCATGCAGTGTTGGCCGACGCCCACCTGTTTTTTATCTGACGTTAGCTCAGCTGTCTGGGGCACTGCAATGGGATTAATTTATGTACTGTTGGTGGGTTCCAGGGAGCCACCCATGCTGTGGGTGCACACAGACTTCCCATAGCGGAGTAGTACCTGCCTGTGACTATGAAAAAAGGCCAGACTGACTCGGGCATGCAGTGTGGGTCGAAGCCCACCTGTATTTTATCTGACGTTAACTCAGCTGTCCGGGGCACTGTAATGGGATTTATTTATGTACCATCGGTGGGTTTCAGGGAGCCACCCATGCTGTGGGTGCACACAGACTTCCCAGAGCGGAGTTGTACCTGCCTGTGACTATTAATAAAAAAAAAACTGTCTGACTGGGGCATGCAGTGTTGGCCGAAGCCCACCTGTATGTTATCTCACGTTGGCTCAGCTATCCGGGGCACTGCAATGGGATTTATTAATGTACCGTCGGTGGCTTCCTGGGACCCACCAATGCTGTGGGTCCACACAGACTTCCCAGAGCGGAGTTGTACCTGCCTGTGACTATTAATGAAAAGAACCCAGTCTGACTCGGGCATGCAGTGTGGGCCGAAGCCCACCTGTATTTTATCTGACGTTAGCTCAGCTGTCCGGTGCACTGCAATGGGACAAACAAGAGGAGCGATACAGCGCTAATGAGACGTTCACAGCTACGCTAGCATTGTAGTCCACTCTAGGCCCGTGATTGCTGAGGGTTTGTGCGGAGGCCTAACTCCTGGGTGCAGTGAAAATCCGCTTCCTACCTACGATTGCTGAAGCTGTTGGCCGAGGTCTATGTCCCGGGGGAAATGCAACTGCGCCAGGTTGGGGCTATGGAGCTTTTTCCTGGCTAATCCAGTCATTGGAGTGGGGAAAGGAAAGGTAACTGATTTACTGACCCCGTCGCAGATGAACTAGCATCGAATTCCGCTTCATGCCCGCGTTTGCTGAGGGTGTGGGCTGAGGCCTATGTCCCGGGGGAAGTGCAAGTACGCCAGGATGGGGCTGTGGAGCTTTTTACTGCTAATCCAGTCATTGGAGCGGTGAAAGGAAAGCTAACTGACTTAATGAGCCCGTCGCAGATGAACTAGCATCGAAGTCAGCTTCATGCCTACGATTGCTGAAGCTGTGGGCCAAGGCCTATGTCGTTGGCGCTGTGCAAGTCTGCCATGTTTGGCCGCTCTGATTTCTTTATTGTTCATGTCTTGGGTTTCGTTGGACCCCCCTATGCTGTTGGTGCACACAGACTTCCCATCGCGGTGTTTGACCTGTCTGGCACAAAGACACTGACTGACTTGGGTAGGGGGCAGAGTGCAGATGGCTTTCCCCTTGCGGTGTCGATTGAGCTATGCGACACGTAGACAGAATAAATACTGTGTGGGCACATGGATTCCCCATAGCTATGTAACTCATGCGCAGAGAGATATGTAGGAATCCGGACACATGAGTTGAATTTTCTTTGCTTTATTTTCGTTTAAGCTTGCATGATCAGGTACATGGTATCACAAGAACGCGTTTCGGCGTAATGCCTTGTTCACCTCAATGTATGATCCATAGCTTACTGATTTATAGGTTAAAAACAATTACTACTGATTCCAAATACCTGATGTATTAACTCCTTCATTACATTTTGTTCACTGCTGGTTCTCTTCCCACAGAACCCGCTGCTTGAATCTTACTTGGTAATTAACCCTTGCAGATCATTATATACTGTGTACTCATTTCTTATCCCTTATGGCACTAATAAACATTAATGCGATCGTGTTATGCACTTAAACAAATCCTTTGTACATTATACTGAGATATATATCCATTATTGATTATCACTTTAAACACATTAGGGAAAAATAGTTAAAGCATGATTAACAAACTTATAATATGCATTGTTGGACTAATAAAATATATGACACCTAGATGTAAGTGTTAAGTAACATGCTGTCATAACATGATCGCATCATAATTACATTGAGAGTCCATCAAAAACAAAATATTTTTTTCCCCTTATGTTAACTGTCCTATGATAACTGTCTTAAAGTTCTGACTTATAAGTGTACATTCCATAATGGTAAATTTTATGTGAATTATATGACAACTGCAGTAAAAACGCATGAAAAACGCATAAAAAAACGCATATGAAAAAAAAAAAAATTCCCTGAATTAAAAAAAAAATATTTTTTTTCTTTTCCTTTCTCCTCTTTCTCTTTTCCTTTCCTTTCTTTCATCTTTTTTACTATTTTTTTTACTTTTGTACCAGTTTATCATATTACACCTATGATGTTATAGTGCTGTGATTGCATAAGAATCTATTATACATAGAAAAAAAATTCTCCTAGGATCTCTTTTAACTGAGTCTTTATCTTATTTATTTATTTGGTATTAAACCTAGTATAGCCTTATTTATGATAATGTTTGAATTACATGTAGACTGCATGTGATGGGACCCACTTGACCTTTGACATGCTGTATGTAGTATATATTGTACTATTGATTGTTACAATCATACATTCACTTCAATACAGATATAATAGATCTGTTTTGATGTTCAACCCCTCTGGTTGTCTGGTATTCAGGGTGAGTATCCAGAAACCTTCTCGTTTAAGTACTTCCGAACGATCTACTTTTTGTTTTCTTTGTTTGGTCAGTTTTTCTATTCCAAAATATATCAAATCCTTTATGCTTCCCCCATGAACTTCTATGAAATATTTCGCTACTCCTGAGTGCTGTTTATTACCTTTTTCTACATTTCTAATATGTTCTGTCATACGCGTCCGCAGTTTGCGTATAGTGCAACCTACGTACATAAGTTTACATTCTGTGCATATTATTATGTAGATTATGTTGAAGGAATTGCAATTTATGTATTCTTTTATCTGGAAATGTTTTTCACCGAACTATCACTGAAACTGTTGCATTTATGTGCGTATCTGCATGTGCTGCATTTAGCACTGCCGCATTTTACAAATCCATTATGTGTTAACTAGAGATGAGCGAACGTGCTCGGCCACGCCCCTTTTTCGCCCGAATACCGCGATTTTCGAGTACTTCACTACTCGGGTGAAAAGTACTTGGGGTCGCCGGGGGGCGGGGAGAGGCGTGGCGGCGTGGGGGGAAGCAGCGGGGAACAGGGGGGAGCCCTCTCTCTCTCCCTCTCCCCCCCACTCCCCGCTCCACCCCCCCGCGCCGCCACGGCGACCCCCGAATTTTTTCGAAAATCGCGGTATTCGGGCGAAAAAGGGGCGTGGCCGAGCACGTTCGCTCATCTCTAGTGTTAACCAGTTTTTGTTGGTACCACTTTTTTTAGAGGAGAAAGAACTGGGGGATAAAGTGTCATATAGATTTCTGCTTCTTTTTGCTACTACCCTTACCCCCCTACCTAAGATATCTCTAGTTATTTTATCTTGGTCTAGTATAGGTAGATATTTTACAAATATTTTTTTAATGCTATGAAATAGTTCACTGAACCTTGTGGAGAACACTAATGGATTGTCTCCACTTTTCTTTTTGTTGTGTGAATCTTCTAACAATTGATTTCTGTGTTTATTTTTCATTTTACGAGATGTTTTTTTCAAGGAGACTTTTTTTATATCCTCTTTCTTTCAATCTATTAGTTATTTCAACTTTGGTTCTTTTATAATCTTCATTTAAAGAGCAAGATCGTTTAGCTCTAATCATTTCTCCTATTGGTATAGCATTAATTACGTGCTGTGGATGTGCACTACGTGCATGTAGTATTGTATTGCCTGCAGTTTCTTTTTTAAAGGGTTTGGAAATAATTTTTCCATCTGCATTGGATCCTATTATAGTTAGATCCAAAAAGGATGCAGTGTTTTCCTTCCATTCACTGGTAAACTTCAAATTATAACTGTTTTTATTGATATAAGCCCCAAATTCTTTCAAAGTGATGTTCATGTCCTCTTGTGCTTTCTTTGTCCAGATAATACTAATATCATCGATATAGCGCGCATACCACACCATGCGGTCCCTGAATGGATTATCATAACAAAAAATGAATTTGGTTTCCCAGAAACTCATTGTTAGATTTGCGATAGTTGGTGAGAAACGGGAGCCCATAGGTGCTCCCGATATCTGTAAATAATATTTACTGTCAAACATAAAAAAAATTATGTGTGAGAAGAAATTCAATAGATAATAGAATAAATTCTTTTAATGCCATTGTATAATTACTATGAAAATCTAAATGATGTTTGACAGCCAGCAGGGCCGCGTGGTGTGGTATACTTGAATATAAATCGACTACGTCACACACAATCCAACATGAGTCGGAATTCCAATTAAATTTTTCCAATTGCTGTATAACCATTTTACTATCACGCAAATAACCAGGTACCAGGTTTTGTGCATAACACGATCGCATTAATGTTTATTAGTGCCATAAGGGATAAGAAATGAGTACACAGTATATAATGATCTGCAAGGGTTAATTACCAAGTAAGATTCAAGCAGCGGGTTCTGTGGGAAGAGAACCAGCAGTGAACAAAATGTAATGAAGGAGTTAATACATCAGGTATTTGGAATCAGTAGTAATTGTTTTTAACCTATAAATCAGTAAGCTATGGATCATACATTGAGGTGAACAAGGCATTACGCCGAAACGCGTTCTTGTGATACCATGTACCTGATCATGCAAGCTTAAACGAAAATAAAGCAAAGAAAATTCAACTCATGTGTCCGGATTCCTACATATCTCTCTGCTATTGAACACGCCACAGGACCGGATGGCTAAACGGACCGGAGGTTGATTTTCTATGCGTGTACAGACCACAAGTACCGCAAGCTCTTCAGAAGGTGAGATAACTTTTTTCTATGTAACTCATGCCCACGTTTGCAGCTTCTGACGGAGGTGGCACAGGATTGGAATGAAGATCGAATGTCAATTTCTCATTGATTCTCTACAGCATTGTGGGCTATCGCCCCGCCCCTTTTAAAGAGGGTCGCTGCCTGGCCTTGCCAACCCTCTGCAGTGTGTGCCTCTGCTTCCTCCTCATGGCAGATGCACTTATAAATAGACATGAAGGTGGTGTGGCTATGCAGCCAGCGTGTGGCATGAGGGCAGCTAAAGGCTGCGCAGGGACACTTTTGTGTGTGCTGTGGACGCAGGGTCGTGCGGGGGGTTGGGCAGCATGTAACCCAGGAGAAGAGGCAGCGGTGTGTCCCGCAGGCAGTGCTTGTGCTTGGTTGCAGGTAGTGTGGTGCTTAGCTAAGGTGTGCCTTGTTAATGAGGGCTTGTCCGAAGTAAAAATTGTTAGGGGGGGGGGGGCTCACTCTTGCCGCTATTGTGGCTTAATAGTGGGACCTGGGAGCCTGAGATGCAGCCCAGCATGTTGCCCCTCGCCTGCCCTATCCGTATCTGTGTCGTTTCCATCACTCTTGTAGGTTTTGCAGATTTGCACAAATGAAAACCTTAGCGAGCATCGGCGATATACAAAAATGCTCGAGTCGCCCATTGACTTCAATGGGGTTCGTTACTTGAAAAGAAGCCTCGAGCATCGCGGGAAGCTCGACTCGAGCAACGAGCACCCGAGCATTTTGGTGCTCTTTCATCTCTAGTAAACACATAAAACAATGAAAGAGGAGCTGAAGGGCGCCAGAAATGAATTCACTATTTGGACCATAAGTCGAAATGAAAGGTATTCATGGTTTATCTTTAGAATGTTCCCTAGGGGTCAACAATTCCATACGGGGAATAACCTTGGCCCTTGCTGCAGATTTCTTAACAAGTTCAGATGGATAACCCCTATGTATAAATTTACAACAGATTTCCTCTAATATCACATCAATCCTTTGATCATTGGGGATCCGACGTACCTGTAGAAGTTGGCTCCACATGGACTGTTTTCATTTACAATGTTGTTGCTTGGATGGTCAGTTTTTTGTAGACGTGTGTTTGCCGATAGGTTGCTCAATTTTGGATTACTACTTTGAATTGTTTAGTTCTTTTTTGAAGTGGATGCTTTGCCATGAGATGAGCATTTCTCAGGTGATAAAATACCTGGACGATTTCCTGATTGTTGGTCCAGGTAATTCACAGATTTGTGCTTTTTTTTTATTGTGGACGTTTCAGGTTTTGATGCAACGGATAGGAGTCTCACTGTCTACCGAAAAAACAAAGCCCAGTTACAGCTTTTCTGGGAATTGAAATCGACATGGTCCAGATAGTTTTTCTGTTGCCGGACAAAAAACTGCGTCAGACTTGACAGACCTTCCTTGTCAGGAGCTGGAAGTGACAAACGGCGAGCTTCATTTGTTTTCGGATGCGGCATCATCAGTTGGTTTTAGAATGATTTTTGACAATCACTGGTGCAGGTCTCCTTGGCCAGTGGGTTGGATCACAAAGGCGTTAATTCGAAGTAGTAATGCCAAATTGAGCAACCTATCCGCATCACACGTCTACAAAAAACTGACCTTATTACAACTGTTCCCTATCATAGTAGCAGTGGAGTTATGGGGCAGGAGATGACAAATAAAAGAATTTGTTTCTTGCCAGACAATGCAGCAGTGGTACGGGTGATCAACACAGTCCTCGGTGTCGCTGCTCATTTTGGCGTTGGTCAGGCATTTAAAATAGTGTTTACTGTTCAAAATTTATTTCCATTCCAAACCTGTCCTGGGTTACCTAATTGTTGTTGCTGGTGAATTTTCTCATTCTCAGTTTGCAGTCTTTGCAGGACCTGCCTCCATCAGCGGAGACGGAAGAGGTCTGTTTCCCGGCTTTCTTGTGGGACTTAGTAGAGCTGAATTGCTAAACTTGGTTCAATGCTCAGTATGAGAGTCAACATGGAAGACATATGGTGCAACTTGGGACTTATGGTTTGTGCAATCAAGTTTTCTCGAGGAATCCCAGATAGTCTATGATAGGGGCTAAAAGGGTTAATATATGTTGCTTAGCAATCCATTTGAATCAATAAGGATGAATACTGCAATATTTTATGTGTAACAGGACTGATGACTGTTTTGAGGAACAAGCCTGTGGTTTCCTGTCTTGAGCTCTA
The DNA here is from genome assembly GCF_035609145.1 of Eleutherodactylus coqui. Classification (NCBI taxonomy): domain Eukaryota; kingdom Metazoa; phylum Chordata; class Amphibia; order Anura; family Eleutherodactylidae; genus Eleutherodactylus; species Eleutherodactylus coqui. The sequence continues at coordinate 291,235,704 of NC_089840.1, read as the reverse complement.
CACCTGACCTGAGTGGAATCAGGAAGGTCTCCAGAGCAGATGTTCCTTAGTCTGTCAAGAAATGGCTTAACCACAGAGAGTTATCAGTCCCTAAAAAGAATGTGCTTGTCTAAGTCATATGTGAAATCACAAGTCTAAGTCATATGTGGAAATCACAAGTTTTTCCCTGTTTAACCACAAGTCGCATCCTGCGAGGGCGACTGTCTATAAAAACCAAGACATACAGAAAATAAACAGAGTTCATTGCTTCAACCTATACAGTGCGTATTGGTCTATGCTTTGCCTCTCGGAGCTCTCCTACCTAGGTCAATTTGGAAACGGACAACATCACTGACCAGTCTGTTTGAGCAGACTAACCCGCGACAGTTCTTGGCGCCCAAACGTGGGGCGGGGCTTATCTTTATGGGACATCGCAACCAGTAGACTGAAACAAACTCCTGGCCCGTTGACGTGGACACTGGATCCTGAGACCCCAGACTGAAAACACCGGTGTAAAGGTAAGAGATTGTCTTACTATTATACAGTCTGGATTCTTTAGATCTGTGTCTCTAACGGACTAGAGGTTAGTTGTTGCCTGTTTCAATATATTTACTGCCCCGCCCATATTTTAGAGTGAATAAGGTTCATTTAACTGTCCTAGACGGAAGAACTCACTCATTGGGACTTAAAGAGTCATGTTGTCTGTATTGGAGATTGAAATAATTGTTATTATTATAGTCTCATTTCTGGCAGTCATATTGTTACTCTGGATCTGTTATAATATTACTAAAAGTTCCCTAAGAGGCGAAGTCTGGTCTCCCCTGAATCCTAGTGTTTGAAGTTGACCACGTTTTAGTTCTGTAAATCTATTCCGGGACAGGGAACTGTGTGTTCCCAGATAATCTCAGTGATTATCTTAGTTTACTGTGTGAAATATACGTCCTGTATACTTAGTGAAGAATAGTTGAAACTGGTCAAACATGGGGTCTGAACAATCTAAGACATATCAGACTCCTATTGAAATAATTAAAGATAGAGAAGGGGAGGACATTTGCAGACAAGCCTATAAAGTTTACAAACGTATAGGCCTCAAGAAGGCGGGAACATTCAATTATGAATTTTGGTCACAATATGAGGATAAGCATAGAAAGGAAATAAGAAATAAGGGTTTGGAAAAGGGCATGAAGGCCATCCTGGACTGCTCTAAAACAGCAGAAGACGAACACTGGGACTCCGAGTCCCGAGGCGAGGGCATTTTAGTTTATTGTCCTATGGCCCGGCCACCAATAGACGTTCCCATGGAAACCCCTACGGTTCCATTGGCCCCTCCTGTCGTCCCGGCCGCTCCACCAATGTCTCCAAATAATCCCTTTAATTCTCTGTATCCCAATTTGCCGCCCCCTACGTATCCACAGGCTACTGCCCAGATGGATACACCTCCCTACAGCCCTCAATCAGGACCCCCGGGCCCTGAAGTAAAAAAGGGGTCCGGCTTGGGATTGTCCACGTTGTGGTCAACAGAATGCCTGTTTTAGAGAACTCTGTACGGTATGTGGGACTCCACGTCCCAGGGACCAGTGTAGACAACCGGTTCCCTTGTTCCCCGTTACAACCTCCACTACCCATTATAGAGAAACAAACAGACCGAGTCCACCATTGGGCACGGTCAGACAAGAGGACACCGGCGGACCATCGTCTTCTAATGACAGACCCACGGACGCAAATAGACCAACTCCCGGGTCTACAGTCACTACATGGCGACCCTGGAGCGCCATAGACCAGATGGCACTGTGTCAGCAACTGCCCGATCCCCAGACAGAGCCAGCAGCTTCCCATAGAAAGTTGGAAGTCATACAGAAAAACTACTCTGCCACTTGGACAGACATGGAATGTCTTATGAATGTAAAATGTCCTCTGGGCCTTTACAATAGTATTACTCAATTTTGTGGTCTTGAAGAACGCCCAGATGACCCCCAGACATTACTTAGTGGTACTCAATATGTGGACAAGGTTAAGGCCTGGTTTAAGGATAAAGCCCAAGAAAGACGTACAGCCCTAACCCAGTGTAGACAGAACAAGGGCGAGTCTATTGAATGTTACTTTGGCCGTTTAGAGGAAGTAGGCAGAGATCTGGGTTTGTATGATTGTCCAAAGGCCATACGTAATGCTGCTTTTTGTGAAGCCTTTATGCAAGGAATAGATAAGCGCCTGTCCGACCGCGTTAAAGCATGTACCCCCGATTGGCGACAGGCCAAACCGCGTGATCTATATAAGAAAGCTGTAGGATTTGTCATGGACACAGAAGACCACGCAAAGGGTGTTATGGTTAAACATTACACCATGGAGGGGGACACAGTCCGACTTAAAGACCCCAGGCGGGAGACCCGTAAGTGTTATAACTGCGGGAAGACTGGACACTTGGCCCGTAATTGTCGGGCCCCTAAACGCCCTAGACAGAACATGTCAGACGAAAGGGGGCAACAGGGAAGTACGGCCAATACCACATCATCCCGCCCACAGTTAAACAACGGGTATACCAATTACCAATGAAGGTCTGGCACTCCTTCCCCCGTGTCCCTTATAGTTACTGACACAAGTGGACCACAAATTTTTCAGCCTCTAAAAATCCAGGGGAAGGAGGTGCCCTTTTTAATTGACACAGGGGCCACTAAATCATGTGTCAGTACCTCACAAGTCAATGACCTTAGTATTCCCCTCTCAGACTCCATAGCCATAGCCGTTGGAGTGTCCGGTGAACCAACACCCATGCATGAGACCGAACCCATAGAAGTCTCCTTTCAAGGATCACGAGTCCTCACTCGCTTCCTGGTGTCACCCGCTGGGGATTGCATCATGGGAACCGATGTGATGGGACCCCTGGGGTGCTGTATTCAGCTCCATCCTTCCGGTGAGGCTCATGTCAGTACCTCCGCGGCCGACCACCAGGTATTCTGTCTCATGGCAGCAGACTTGGTCACTCCGCCTCCTTCTTGTACTGTATATGTGTTGACCCCAGAAGATACACAGGTTCTCTCAGCAGTACCAGAGACCCTATGGGCAAAAGGGAAGACAGACTTGGGGCGTCTCCACGTACCCCCAGTCATGGTGTATCTCAAAGATGGGGAAAAAGCCCCCATGATTCGCCAGTATCCCCTAGCCATGGCACAGGAAGATGCAATAGCCTCCACTATTACAGAGTTATGTGCCTTGAATGCTTTAAAACCTTGCGTCTCACCCGCTAACACGCCACTCTTCCCGGTTAAAAAGAAAGGCAAGAAAGGTGAACCTGATACCTACCGGATGGTTCACGATCTAAGAGAAATTAATAAGGTGACCATCCTAGAGACACCTCTGGTTCCCAATCCATACACTCTGTTGTCCACCATACCCTCCGGAACCTGTTGGTACACTCTGGTCGATCTTACCAATGCCTTCTTTTCTGTCCCCCTACACCCCGATTGCCAGTACCTGTTTGCCTTCACGTTCCGAGGAAAACAGTACTGCTGGACTGTCCTACCACAAGGGGCACAAAACAGCCCAAATCAATTCACCCAATGTATGATGCTTGTACTTGATGCATGGACGGTCCCGCCGGGTGTGGCCCTGCTTCAGTATGTTGATGATCTCCTACTCTGTGCACCGGACAGACCTGCCTGCGTTGCGGCCTCACTCAGCCTCCTTTGTTTTCTTGCAGACAGTGGGTGTAAAGCCAGTAAAGACAAATTACAGTTTTGCAAATCTCATGTTGTGTTTCTTGGTCACTGCCTAGGTCCTGGTACAAAACACCTCACGCCAGAACGTACCAAGGTGGTGGAGGACATGCCACTCCCCGCCTCCCATGCTCAGTTGCGGACATTTCTGGGGTTAGTGTCATATTGTCGGCCGTGGATTCGCTCTGCCTCCATGACCATGCAGCCTCTGTACGACTGCCTGAGTTCTAAGCCATTTGCTTTGACCCCGGAAGCCGAATCAGCTTTCCATCAGCTGAAAATACAGATTACCACTGCTCCGGCACTGGGTCTGCCAGACTATGATAAACCCTTCCAGATGTTTGTGACTGAGATGGGGGGACATGCTACTGCCGTCCTCACACAAGAGCATGGTGACAAAAAGCGCCCTGTAGCATACTACAGTGCACATCTTGATGCAGTAGCCAGGGGTTCACCCTCCTGTGTACGAGCAGTTCTGGCCGTACAAGCACTGCTTGAGAAAGCTTCTGAGGTGGTCCTAGACTACCCACTTGTGGTCCTCACGCCCCATGACGTACATGGAATTCTGACACAGGTGAGCCGTAGACATCTGTCTCTTGCTAGACAGATCAAAATGGAACTTGCAGTACACTCTTCATCCAATGTCTCATTTCAACGTTGCACAACTTTGAATCCGGCCACCTTACTGCCATTAGGTGACACTGATTCAAATGGGGGAGTAAGTACAGGGGACCAGCTTTTCGCGAATTCCCTGACTGATGAGGAGGAGGCCTTTGACGCAGAACACCAGCACGACTGTGCAGCACTCATGGAGCAGGAGATAGCTGGGTTAGCACATGTCACTGATAAACCTCTCCTAAACCCCCACCTTGAAATGTTTGTGGATGGATCACGATACCAGAATGAGATGGGCAGATTTGTGACTGGGTTTGCTGTAGTATCAATGAATGAAGTACTGATAGGCCGCGCCTTGCCCCCACATATGTCAGCACAGGAAGCGGAGCTGTGCGCTCTGGCCGAGGCCTGTAAGCTCGCCCGGGGAGTCACTGCTAATATCTACACGGACTCCAGGTACACGTTTGGCGTTGCGCATGACTATGGGCCGATTTGGCGCACGGGGAGCTTCTTAACAGCTCAAGGCAGACCGATAAAGAATGGTGAGGCAGTAAGTAGTTTAATGTCAGCTATCATGCTCCCAAAGCAGGTAGCCATAATAAAGGTAAAAGCACACACCCAAGGGGACTCCTTGGAAAGCAGAGGCAATGAGAAGGCAGACGGAGCAACTAAGGCTGCAGCCCTGCTGGACTGGAGGACACCCGTGTGCAGAGTTCAGACCAGGTCCTGCCCAGCGGAGGAGGATCCTGAGCCCCCTGCCAAGGACCAGACTCTGTCCCACCACAGAAGGAGGTGGACCTACTCCCCTCAGGGAAAGAGCAGGAGCGCTGGGCAAGTGCAGGGGCAGTAAAAGGAAATGAAGGTTGGATGATGGGTTCCCGTATGTGTTTACCTGCGGCTGCCTATCCTAGTATGGCCCTTTTGGCTCATGGAAAGGTGCACGCCTCGCGCAATGCTATGGTAGCCCTGGTGGAGAAAATGTGGTACGCTCCGGGATTTGACAGGATGGCAAAGGCATATGTCAAGGCTTGTGAAATCTGTGCACTACACAACCCCGGTCAAGTAGTAAAGACCCCTCGGAAGTGCACTCCGCGACCTTTGTACCCCTTCCAGAGACTACAGATAGATTACATCCAGCTGCCCAGGTCAGGAAGGTATGAGTACGTTCTGGTATGCGTTGACCTCTTTTCCAGGTGGCCCGAGGCCTATGCGGTCCTGAAGGCCACCGCCCAGGCCACTGCAAAAAAACTTGTGTCAGAGTTAGTGTGTAGATTTGGGGTACCAGAGACCATTGAGAGCGACCGTGGTACTCACTTCACTGGAGAGGTAATGAAGGAAGTCATGTCCGCCTTACGAGTAGAGCAGGCGTTCCACACCCCCTATCATCCACAAAGTTCAGGAAAGGTGGAACGCATGAAAGGTACACTAAAACTAAAAATTCAAAAAGCCATGGTTGAAACAGGAAAACCCTGGCCCGAGTGCCTACCTTTGGCCCTCTACTCAGTACGGACGACGCCAAATAGGAAAACAGGACTGTCTCCTTATGAGATTCTCTTTGGCTCCATACCTAGGTTAGGGCTGTATCACCCACAAGCTCTATCCCTGGGTCATGATAAAGTCACTTCCTTTGTGCAGGACTTATGCCAAAAAACTAAAAATAACACACAACCTAGTTTTCTCTTCTATTCCAGACCCTGATAGTTTGGAAGGATCCCACTCTCTGCAACCTGGAGATTGGGTGGTGGTAAAAAGACACGTCAGGAAATCAGTGGAACCTCACTTTGACGGACCATACCAGGTACTGTTAACCACTCCCACCTCGGTCAAGTTAGAAGGCAAACCCACTTGGATTCATGCCTCACACTGCAAGAAAGTTCCAACGCCTCAGCACCACGAGGGGGGGTGGAGAATAAGCCCAACCCAGGGTGGTGGGGGGGGGGGATGGCAACCTGGACACCAGCACTGATAGTCTGGATAGGTGTATTATTTACCCTTTGTCTTCTTGGACTACTCTCTTTTCGGGACAACTCCTCACCAACTGTCAATGTAAGAAGAAGATGGACTGGTTGGGCGGAAGGACACCCCAACATGTGGGAATACCTTGCAAAAGACGTACTGAATATCTCCCACATGTGCATGCCCAACCTTCGGAGTGGGGAAGATATTTTACGGACTTGCTTACTGTCTATCCCCACCCCAATAAAGACACTTCGCGATATATATTCAATAGTGCATAACGATAGTGATGTGGAGGAGAGCAATGTTGTCCAGGAAAATACCTTTCTTAATGTATATGAATATTGTCCCCATTGTGATGCGGTCGAACATACACTTTGGTCAAATATGACTCGTTTCCGGGTCAGGAATGTCGCTCCGGCTGAGGTATGCTATAACTTCACGTGTAATAAAGAACATATGGGAGGTTGTGCGCAGAGAACCAGGGTGACTAGTGATTCCCAGAGACTCTGTAATCGCACAGTCGAGCAATGTAGAAAGGTACAGACTCCTATGCTCTGTAACCACACAGTCCGAAGCCCCAGCCATTTTAGGCACGTCAAATTACCATTAGGCTGGGTCCTGTCCTGCGGTAACCTGACTTACACATACATCCCTGGTAATATCTCTGGTGGGCCGTGTGCACTGGCCAGATTAAGTATACTAATGTACCAAAAACCTAACAGCCCACAACTCACCAAAAGACAAAAGAGGGAGGTAGAAGGACTGGATAGCAACTGTGAAGGACCACCCACTCTACTTAGCTACACAGAACATACGGCACTGGCGGTCAGTATTGTGGGTGTTCCCGGGTTGGCACAATATAACGCAAGAGTAATCAATGGATTAGCATGCAATATGGTAAAGGGCCTGAATGCTACATCACAGGCCTTGGACCTTCTCCTACTAGACATACAAGGAGTCAGGAAAGCAGCTTTACAAAATAGAGCCGCCATAGATTACCTGTTGCTCGCAGTAAACCACGGATGTGAGGAATTTGAGGGGATGTGTTGTTTCAACCTCTCTGATCACTCAGAATCCATTCACCAAAGGATCAATACCTTGGGAAAAATAGCTACTAGCATAAAACAGGATAAAGACCAGGGATGGTTTAGTTTTCTTAACCCTGCAAATTGGTTTTCTGGTCTGGGAGGATGGTTCATGGGAATCCTACAAAGTATAGTACAGATAATTGTCATGCTGTTGTGTATATATATAGTAATCAAAGTCATAATCTCTTGTGTGGGCAAATGTACGGCAAAAGCCTTTCCAGCCCCTGTGTAGGCCGACCCTTGCTGGATGAAGGTTAGACATACTGTCCAGGGACCTGACTAGGCCGTCAGCGCCATCGGGCGATAGAACTGGACCCTGCGTGTGTCTTCCTGATGTCCAAAATGGGGGAATGATAGGGGCTAAAAGGGTTAATATATGTTGCTTAGCAATCCATTTGAATCAATAAGGATGAATACTGCAATATTTTATGTGTAACAGGACTGATGACTGTTTTGAGGAACAAGCCTGTGGTTTCCTGTCTTGAGCTCTACGCCTGACCTGAGTGGAATCAGGAAGGTCACCAGAGCAGATGTTCCTTAGTCTGTCAAGAAATGGCTTAACCACAGAGAGTTATCAGTCCCTAAAAAGAATGTGCTTGTCTAAGTCATATGTGAAATCACAAGTCTAAGTCATATGTGGAAATCACAAGTTTTTCCCTGTTTAACCACGTCGCATCCTGCAAGGGCGACTGTCTATAAAAACCAAGACATACAGAAAATAAACAGAGTTCATTGCTTCAACCTATACGGTGCGTATTGGTCTATGCTTTGCCTCTCGGAGCGCTCCTACCTAGGTCAATTTGGAAACGGACAACATCACTGACCAGTCTGTTTGAGCAGACTAACCCCCGACAGTCTACTACAGACTTTAGTAGACTTTTTATTTCTTGTCTGCAGGAGGGGTGCTTCCTCAGGAGCGGTTCAAAAACATCTCTCCAGGGTGGCTCTTTTACTTCGCTTGCATGAATTAGGTGACGTTATGAAACGTTTTGTGGTGAGGCAGATTGCCAAGGGATGGAAGAAAGAAAAGCTCACGGGGGATGGTCATTGCCAAGTTTGGTATGCTTTCTTTTCAAATCGCCGCTGCCATTATGGTGAATATATGAGGTCAAGCGATTAGGCAGATGGAAGTCAGACTGTTACAGGTCACGTGTCAGGCTACATTTGATGACTGGTTAGGAGTAGTTCAGTTTGTTAGGTAGACTGTAAGATTACATGTAATGTTTAGTTTTTCTTTCTTTCAGTTGTGGCACTGCTGACTATTTGGCTGCTTGGTCACTCGTTCATATATTGGGCCAAGAGCGAAGGTCCATCCATGTGCTGTGTCATTGGGTTTCTGGCCAAAAGTGCTTCCCGAAGTGGTCTAAATTAGTAGGTTTTCGTGGGGCAAAGTCATATTACTTCTGCATGCTGGAGGTCATGACTTGGGGAAGGTAAAAGCTGGGGAGTTAATTGCCCTCATAAAACAAGACATGGCATGTTTGGGGAATTTTTGACAAACGTGATTTTGGTAGGATCAGAAGTGGTGTCATGACAGATGTGGAGGGGAGCTAGAAGACATTCTGCAACAGAGAAGGCAAGAAGGCCGCTGAACATGAGGATTTCAAATTTTGTCCGGTCACTGAGTTGGGTGGCGATATAGCATAAGGAGTTATTTGTTACTACAGGGTGGGGTTCATTTAAATCGTATTGGAATGGATATATTTCTGTCCAGGTTGCAGGATGGCATCCAAAAGGCATTGGTGCTGGCTGGTGGGGTAGGTCTGAGCACAGTGTAGAGTTACACTGGTGCCCTTCTTGGTGGTGTTTCCATGCTAGCATTAAGAACTGGAGGTCTACATGCCCGCTATTAAGGCCTCATGTCCACTTGAAAAATACAATCCGCGCAGGATTTGCTTTAAATGGTATTTTTTTGTATGCAGATATCCGCACACATTGCTATCAATGTGATAGCAATGTTGCCGATCAGCGGGGAAACTGCGGCAGAATGGAGCATGCCGCGTTTTTTCTCCTGCGCGTGAAAAACGCAATTCTTTTAAAATGCCATCCACGGGTGCAAAAATCAATTTAATGGATCGCGGATGGCCAATGATTCCCTATGGGCAAAATCCGCTGCGGAATCCGCAATTCCATTTAGCTAGTGGACATGAGGCCTAAAGCCGGGCAGTGCAGAAGGTTCTAGGGACAGTCACAGTTAATGTAAGCATCTTGGAGAAGGCTGATGTTTGGAACAATGTTTTTTGCCAGTTTAAGTGCTCTTTCACATATACGCTTTTTACCGTGATTACCATGGAGTTTTGAACACCACGATAATTCCTATATAACGCTCCTATTGATGTCACTCGATCACGGCGCTCTCTAGCATCGCAATTTTCAAGCACTGTCTGCTCTATTTTTCCACATTTAGCACATCTCATCACCCATCACAATGATGGTATATGCTAAAACCCGCTATCGGACGCAGGAACCTGCCTCTGAAAACAAAAGTAAAATCGTGTCATTCTGCTGAGTGCATGTGTGCGAGTCGCCTAAAGGTTAATATGTTAATAAAGCTGTGGCTTATCCCACTTCATCCCAAGTTAAAGGTGTGGAGTGAATGTGTCTGGGATGCAGCAAAGGTGATTTAGGAGCGCTCATGCATGCAGTCTTCTCCAGAGCTGCACTCATCATTCTGCTGGTGGAGTCACTATGTACATACATTACTTATCCTGTACTGATCCTGAGTTACATCCTGTAGATCTTTTTATTATAAAAGTGAAAAACATAACAATAAACAGAACATAAATATCGCTCTCTTGGCATAAGACATAAACATAAAACAAAACCAAATCACTTGTGTTATCTGTACTTTGCCTTACTGCAGGACAAAGGGGACAAAAGCAAAAGGTCCATCTGGTCCAAACAATACACACCGCACACTACACCAACCTGCACTCCAAAACTACACTCACTCATCCTCACCAATACATATACACTACATACTACATATAACAATATACCCACATGTGAGAAAACATCCCTAACTCACAGGATCCAGCCTGAAATCCCAAAAAAAGAAGAAAGAAAACGACTAATAACCGAAGCAATTATATAATAACAATAATGCAAACAATAACAAAAGTAATAATAATAAGAACAACCCAATACCTTTTTTTTTATATATATATTTTTTTTGCTATTTTTTTTTTTATTAATTTTTTTTTACATTTTTTTTAAATTTTTTTTTTTTAATGCCCACCACCTAAAGAATAAAACCTTACATAATCCTAAACTAACCCTATATCCAGACCAAACCACCACACACCCCAAACAACCCCCTACGATGCAGCCTGGGAGCCACGCCTGCATCCCAAGTCCGTGCTCAATGTCTATGTCCAGGACGAGCCGAGCTGCACCGCATACACACACCCTGCCCGCCGCAGCCTGAGGGCCACGCCCGCACCAACAGTCCGTGCCCAGTGTTCATTGTCCGGGACGTGTCAAGCTACGGCTGAGGCATAAATCCCCCCCCCCCCCTCCCCCCAATAAACCCCCACCCAACCTATCTATAACCCCTAGCCCTATATACAAAACAAAACATATAACATCTCTTATACTACACAACTACAAACCAACACTACATATTAGTACCCGAAAGCCTAAGGTTCAGTTACCTGCAGCCGTACATACCTGATCTTTGACCGAAAACAAAAACTCTACTAGTGTCACACTCAGCCCTCCACAAGGACTGGATATGATAAGCCGGGCACCGACCAAATAGAGAAAAACTATCCCTATAGTTAATCTGTCCCTACAATGTCCCTACTCCTTCCCTAAAACTTACCCTCAGAGAAACTGTCCCTACCTCTCCCTATTCTGTCCCTACAAAGACCCTAGCAATAAGAAGACTGTCCCTAACGAAATACAAACCCTCTCCATAGGAGAGAGGCCTTAGTCGTGCCCAACCTCTCATAATCCAGAGAGCGCACCTTCACCAGGTCACCCAGGATGTTTCTATTCACCTCATCCACGGGGAGGATTTTCTCTTCCGTCGAAACTAGACACCGTGCGTTCCAAATGTGAAACCTGACCACTAGGCTGACTAAGAATAAAGTGCACCGGTCCCTGCGACCAAGGTCCCCGAATGCCCCATAGACCCATTCCGCATACGAGAGGCGTGCCAACCTGGGCCAACCAATGGAGGCTCCCACCCGTTTGTACACCTCTGTATTAAAGGGACACTGAAGCAGGAAATGCTCCATGCTTTCCAGTACGTTGCTGCACTCCTGGCGGGGGCAACCCCTATCCACCAGTGGCCTGCTCTTCAAGTTGCCCCTTACATACAGTCTCCCGTGGAAACAGCGCCAAGTCAAGTCCCAAAACTTCAAGGGGATCCTGTCAGAATTCAATAAACGTAACCCTCCCTCCAGGTCCCGACTTGGGCAGTCCTTGAGCGCCAGGGGCTTCTGGAAATGGGTCAACAGAACCCTCTTATCGAGGAGTTTCCTCGACAGAGTTCTGATCTCCCACATCCCCAGACCCCACCGACGTATCATCTTCAGAACCACGGTAGCGTAAGCCGGAAGATGCCCGTGCGAAGATCCTTCACTCGCCCTCCTGTCTCCCATTCCTGGAAGAAAGGCCGAAGCCATCCCCAACAGGAGAATACCCACGGAGGAGCCCTCTCTTGCCAGAGGTTGCCTATATTGATCTTAACAAAGGTGTTTACGAGAAACACCACGGGGTTGACCATAGATAACCCCCCTAGTCTCCTCGTGCAATATGTGACATCTCTCCTAATTAGGTTCAACCTGTTCCCCCACAACATTAGGAAGAACAGGTTGTAGACCCGGGTCCAGAGAGGTTCTGGCAAAATGCATACGCTGCCCAGGTAGATGAATAAAGGGAGCAGGTATGTTTTGATCAGGTTAACCTTTTCCCGAAGGGTCAAAGACCAACCCTTCCACTGGGCCACCTTCTGAGTGGCACCATCGAGCCTGACCACCCAATTTTGCATGGGGTAATCTCCCCGGCCAAATTTGATGCCGAGAACTTTAGCCGAGTCCTGGGGCACTGGAAGGGTGTCCGGGAGACTAAATGTAGGATCTCCCCTTCCTAACCAGAGACTTTCGCACTTATCCCAGTTGATGTCGGACCCAGATGCTTCCGAGTAGCGATCCACCTCTGCCATCACGTACTCTGCCTTCCCCCTCGAGGACACAAAGACGGTGACGTCATCAGCGTACGCTGCCACCCTGAGGGCGGCTTCCGGCACCGCCCGATTCATCCCGACCCCCGCCATAGGCCCACCATCAATCATCCTAAGGAAAGGATCAATGGCAAACACGTACAGCAAGGGGCTCAGAGGACAACCCTGACGGACGCCAGACCCAACCTCAAATGGGTGGCCGACCCAACCGTTCACTAGCGGGAAAGTCTCAGCCCCCGCGTACAATGTCTTGAGCCAATTGACAAACCCCACTGGCAGGCCATATCTCAGAAGAACAGACCAGAGGTACTCGTGATTAACCCGATCAAACGCTTTGGCCTGATCCAAGGACAGCAGGTACCCCTCCCAGTGACCAGCCCTACCCTGCTCCACTGCCTCCCGGACACCTAGAACAGCACTAAAGGTGCTACGGCCTGGAACAGAGCAATGCTGGGCGCCCGAGAGGAGCCGGGGTGCAAACTTCACCAGCCGATTAAACAGCACTTTTGCCAGAACCTTCCTGTCCGTATTGAGAAGCGCTATGGGATGCCAGTTCTCAATACGGCTCGAGTCTTTACCCTTTGACAGAAGGATCAAAGCCAACCTCCTCATTGACTTTGGGAGAGTGTCCAAGGAAAGACACTCATTGAAAACCTCAGTCAAGAGGGGACTCAAGAGGTCCTTAAAGGTCTTATAGTACTCAGATGTTAAGCCATCCGGTCCTGGCGATTTTTTGAGCGCAAGCCCATCAATCGCCAGTTTAACTTCCTCTATGTTGATCTCCTCTGTCAAAATATTAAGGGAGATGTCATCCCCTGGCTCAGGAACAGCTTCAGCCAGGAAAGCCGACATCACATCTCGATCTAGATCCCTCTTTCTCAAAAGGTGCGAGTAGAAGGATCTGATGACTTCCAGAATCCCTGATCTGGACCTGTTCAGAGATCCCGTACCGTCGATCAGTCCAGTGACAACTTTACGATTCACTGACATCTTGCAGTTTCTGTAAGGGTCAGGTGAGTGGTACTTCCCGAAGTCCCTCTCAAAAACCAAAGATGCGTGCCTATTATACTGGCACCCTTTGAGCAAAGACTTCACTCTGGAGATCTCCTCGCGGCTACCTCCAGTCGAGACAAGATGTTCGAGTTTCCTCCTCAGGCCCTGATAAAGACGGTACTTACTCAGGCTCCTGAGGCTAGAGAGCTGGCGGAAGAACCTCGCCACCCTGATCTTGAACATCTCCCACCACTCTGACTTACTGCTACAAAGATCCAGTAATGGTACCTGGCTCTGCAGAAAATCCTCAAAGGACTGTCTTATCTCTGCTTCCTCCAGGAGTGATGAATTCAGCCTCCATAAGCCTCTACCCATCCGGGGGGTCTCTGCAACATTCAGGGAAAACAAAATCAGACAGTGGTCGGAGAATTCCACCTCAACAACAGAAACTGGTGAAGAGATGGCTTCCTCCTTCAAATAAAACCTATCTATTCTAGACCTGCACTCGCCTCTATAATAGGTGAAACCCGCGTGGCCTGGGGTGTGCCGGATGTGGACATCCACCAGGCGTGCTTCGCTAGCTATGCTATTAAGCGCGACGCTATCATAAGTCAGCTTGCCTAGGGAGCCTCCCCTGTCACGGGTCCTCGTGACTGCGTTAAAGTCACCCCCAAAGATCACCTGCCGACTGGTAAAAAGGTACGGCTTGATCCTCATAAAGAGATCCTTGCGGTCCCGCTTGGTTTGGGGACCGTAGATGTTGATTAGCCGAAGCTCTTGTCCCTTCATGAGAACATCCAGGATCAGGCACCTCCCTATTTCTAACTCGATAACCCGTCGGCATTCAACCGCTGCGGTAAAAAGTACCGCCACTCCGCTATATGGCTCGGCCGCAAGAGACCAGTAAGATGGACCAGACCTCTATTCCCTCCTTGCCTTATGCACAGCTGCCAAATTTGGCAGCCTGGTCTCTTGTAAAAACAAAATGTCGGCTTCAACGCGGCCGAGAAAATCAAAGGCCGCAAATCTAGCCATATCAGACTTAATGCTGGCTACATTAATGGATGCCAGCGTCAACGGAGCGGGTGCCGCCATCATTGGTGATTGAGTTAGATGGCTTTCTTCTTCCCACCCCCCTTCTCATCAGGGTCTGAGGATGACCCCTTGCCACGTTTCTTGGACACTGAAAGGTCCATGGCAAGGGGCTCCTCAACCTCGTCCTCCTTGCCACTGGGCTCTGGGCCAGCCCTCCCGCTGGAGGTCACCAAACCCCCAGAAGAGGAAGGCTCAGCACCCCCTGTAGGCCCCACGCTTGTCCTAGGCACCTCTCCCTCCGAGGACGAGAGAGCTTGGTACCTGTTGGAGAGCCCAACAAGAGGAGAGTTTGGATTGCCTTCCTGCACCTGGCCCGTTGCAGGGGAAGATTTCCCTTCCCTTTTTTCATTTTCTTGGAGCCCTGCTTGCGCTTTTTCTTTTGCCACTCATCCTTGCCCTCACCCACACTTTCATAGTGGGAAGAATCTGAATAAGTGGCATCCTCTTCCCTTTGGATCCTCCTGACCTCCTCATCCAGCTCCCTGTCCCCTGGAGCCTCAGCCACATGATTTGCGTCCGGAGCAGGGGCCAGCATTGACCCACCTGCCACCTGGGTTTCCACCAGCTCCCTGCCCATTCCGCGCTTCTCTTGGCGCCTTAGCTTGGCTGCCCCAGCATGTTTGTTCTTCCTTGGCTCCTGGGCTCCATCGCCTCTGCTGGTCCCCTCCCCTGCAGAAGCAACCTCACGGCTCTCCTCCGCTGGGGCCATGACCGCATTGGCGAAAGAGCGCGGACAGCGACTGAATGGGTGACCGAGGTCACCACACAGGTGACACCTAATCTCTGTACAAGATGCCGCAAGATGACCTACCTCGCCACACAGAGCGCACCTGATGACGTTACAGGCTGCACTCAAATGTGTGGGGTCGCCGCACTTGTGACAGAGCTTTGGCTGCCCCTGGTAGAAGGCCAAGATACGATCCCTGCCAAGGAAGGCCGCGGATGGTATGTGGGCCATCGAATTCCCTGAACGCTTAAGTTTCACCATAAACGTCCAGGCTCCGGACCAGATGCCGTGTTCGTCCCGGTTCTTATTGGGCATATCCACCACCTCTCCGTACCGACTTATCCAAGTCATGATATCGTAACAAGAGAGGGACTCGTTACGAGTCAAAACGGTCACTCTCTTGACTCCAGTCTGGCGGGTTACCACTTGTGCAGCGAAACCGCGCCAGCCGGGCTCGTCCTTCATCAGCTCATAATTCCCCCAGAAGAGCTCCAGGCCCTCCGGGCGAGCAAAGCTGATGTCGAACTCAGACGTGCCGTAAGGATGGATCAGGGCATAGATGTCATTTGCCCTGAAACCCATCTTCAGCAGAAGCTCCACCACCTTACTCCTGGATGGGCATGCGTCATTGCCTCTCCACTGAAGACGAGCCACATTCCTACGGCCAATGTCCTGCCCGGTTGTCGGCAGGGACCAGACGGTCTCCCCCCTTTGTTCTTGGAAGGCACCAAGACCATGTCTCTCCACCCAGAGAGACAAATCCACAACTCTTCCCCCTACATTCATTGAGCTCTCCCCCCTCCTCAAGGCCTCCAGGAGGCGCTGTTGCAAAACGCCGTCCCCAGAGCCCAAAGACGAGGAGGACGCATCCCCCCTCCCTCCAGCGGCGACACTGGCATAACTTCTACCAGCTGTTGTCGCCGCCTGAGGGGCGACTGGATCCTGACCCACCCCCTGACTACCCTCCGAAGCCCCACCCACCTGTACACAAGATGGCATACTAACTGGGGAACCAGGGACACCTGGAGTTCCCAGGATCCTTGCAGGGACAGGGGCAACAGGGGTACCAACAGCCACATCCATTACCTCAATCGCCTCTCCATTAGCTGCTGGACCAGGACCCTTATTTTTACCCTCTTTTTTCCCTTTTTGCCCAGAGGGCAGGTCCATGGCACCTCCAGTGGGTGGTTGGAGATGCACTTCAGCGGATTCAGTGTCTGGCCTTTTAACATTTTTCCTTACTTTAGTTGCTATAGCTCCGCCCACCTTAGCCACTCTGGGAGTTGTAGTTCCTTCAGCTTCCCTTCCAGGAACAGGAGCATGTTTACCATGGGTGGGAGGATCGGTAGACCCGGCCACCACCCACTGCGCCCCCTCTGCACCTGAAAGGCGCTTTAGGGACACAGGCGGGACAGCCAGGCCACCACAGGTGGGACCTGGTGCCGGATCACGCCTCCCTCCCACTGGGACGTGACCGACAGCACCAGCACCTCTGGACTGGTCGCGACCCTTTGCTTTCCCGACACTCTTTTCTACCTCCTTTACTCCTCCATTCCCACTACTGGCACAAGCGGACTTGGAGTTTTGGGCCGCATTAACCCTCTCTTCCCCAGTCCCCTGCACCGGACCCACCACAGACCCCCGGGACTAGGAGCTCAGGGTTACCACCCTGGTCTGACTTTGCAGCCAAACCAGAGTGCTTGGTGACATAAACAAATTTTTCCTGAATATATGTATTTTTCCCTTTCCTCTTCTTCTTGCTTGAGGTCTCCGGGGGACGATCATTCCCAAAATAGAAGGACTGCAGCCTCTCTGGGGACTCTTGCAGCTGTATCTGCCGCATTATCAGCGCCCCCTCTCCACTGCTGCTGCAGCTGTCATCACTGTCCTCCGGGTCAGATTCGCCCGACTTGAGGGGCAGGCTTACCTGTTCAGCTGGGATGCTGGGCCCGGTAGTCCCACCTGGCAGCGAAGATTGCTGCTCACCAGAGCACCCAGCTCGCCCATCCTGAGCACCGTCCGATTCGCCCGCACTGCTGCTTGAGCTCCTGGCAGAGCGCTCTTTAATAGCAGCGCTGTTCACAGACGCCATTTTGATAAACCTCTCATCATTTAAGAGTTTTTCTTTAAAAGGCCCACTTCTTTCCAGGATCCTTTCCCTCTCCTCCGCATAAAAGTCAATAGCCTCCTCACAGGCTTCAATCTGCCGTGATATGGCCAATTTTCTGGTACGAGATCTAGCCCGCTCCGCATCATAGCGGGCAACGCGCAGCTCCTGCCTGTATTTATTAAGCTGCCTCCCGACATGCCCAAAGTCTTTCATATATTTGGCAATACGGGTTGCCACATCGGTCACTGACTCGCCCTCCTTGCGATCAGCCCAACTTGCCTGCATACGTTGTTTTTCAGCATGTTCCTCTACGCTCTTCCTCTGGCTGCGAGTCATCTTGCGCTCCTCCAGGGGAGTCAGGGTGACATTGCTGCCACTCTGACCAGGTGTTCTCCCCTCCTGGGGTGCAGTCCTCCCTCCCCCCGACCGAAGCCGGAGGGAGGAGGTCCGGGACTCCATGGCTGGAGCAAGCCCAGCACCTGTAGACTTGGCTGGGTAAGATTCCTCTCACTGCTGACCACACTCTGGATCCTGCAGAGCTCTCACACACATAACCTTCTCCAGAGATGCACTCACTATTCTGCTGGTGGAGTCACTGTATACATACATTACTTATCCTGTACTGATCCTGAGTTACATCCTATATTATACTCCAGAGCTGCACTCACTATTCTGCTGGTGGAGTCACTGTGTACATACATTACTTATCCTGTACTGCTCCTGAGTTACATCCTACATTATACTCCAGAACTGCACTCACTATTCTGCTGGTGGAGTCACTGTATACATACATTACTTATCCTGTACTGATCCTGAGTTACATCCTGTATTATACTCCAGAGCTGCACTCACTATTCTGCTGGTGGAGTCACTGTATACATACATTACTTATCCTGTACTGATCCTGAGTTACATCCTGTATTATACTCCAGAGCTGCACTCACTATTCTGCTGGTGGAGTCACTGTGTACATACATTACTTATCCTGTACTGCTCCTGAGTTACATCCTACATTATACTCCAGAGCTGCACTCACTATTCTGCTGGTGCAGTCACTGTATACATACATTACCTCTGTATTACACTCCAGCTCCTTCTAATTGTTGTGTGACGCCATCACAGCTGACATATAGTAACAGTTGATCTGCGGGTTTAGTGGCAGGAACTCAGCCAAGGTTTTATATTAAAGGGAAGAGTAAAGAAAGAAATCGCTTGTCATCACCTGATGAGAAATTATAAAGGCCGAGGCAGGAGGAAGACGGAGACAGATGAGCAGGAGCGGCGACATGGGACGAGGTGAGGAACGGTAGACACCATGATGATGTGTTTGCAGTAGAGGATTCACGTGGCGTCGCTTTACGTTCGCTTTTCTCTTATTTATTGTGATTTCTTCCCAAACAGACATCGCCGTATTTATGAACATTGTCTAATATGGCGCCATAGACAGACAAATTGTGCTAAATTTACAAAAGTGGCGCACAGACTTGTAAATTTGGTACGATTTACGCTGCACCAGAAATAGGAAAGATGGGCCAATTTTTGCATCGCAGTTCTGTGTGCGCCAAAAATGCGACAATTTGTTTTCTGAAATATATTTTGCACCAAAAACTAAATTCTGCATCATTTGCTGATAAAAAGAAAATAATCCGCAGTCCAATTACTGATTTTACCACAAATGGGGACAAAAACGTAAAAAGCACCCCGCCCATGTAGTTTATTTTGCGCCCCAAAATGCACTAATTCGCATGTAACACCGCTACATGCGCCACTATTCTACCTTGTCATTGACACCAACTGTGGTTAGGTTTTATTAGCGCCACTTTTTGCTGACACTTTCTTGTAGTAACGCTTCATAAATGTGTCACAAAGGCAGACAGAAGCTGGCTACACCCACAAATCGGGCGCAAAAGTTTGGCGCAAACTATCTGTAAATTTGTCTAAGACTCCCTGCGCCTTAATTCTGGCGCAGCTTTATACACGAATCTCATTCACTAATAAGGGACTTTGTGATTCCTTTCCCAATATTCATAAAATCTCTGCTTGCCATCAGTGAATGGTAACACTTCTATTCAGATCTAGAGGCTGAAAGCCCTTCGTGTTCTAAGACCCAATGCATATGGATTTTTGCTGCAGAGTTTCTGGCCAGACGCCCCCTGCTGCGAATCCATCCATAGCACGCAATGTAAAATGATTCTGCCGCGCACACGAGCGGAAATCACTTTGGATGAGAAAGAATCGCAGCTTGCTCTATTTCTGTGTGAGCCTCGCACGGACGGCTTTCATTGTAGTCAATGGAAGCCGTCCGTGCCGCGGAGATTCTGAAATGTCAATATTGAAATCGCCACAGATCTGTGTCATCGCCAGCGCGTCATTCTCTGCACTGCTCATGTGCGGCGGCGTGACAGCCGGCACATCCGCAGTGCATCCGAGACAGGTACGCGGGGGTCACTGGCCGGCACTGGGTCAGATTTAGCTGTGAGACCTGTGCATGCGTCCTGAATAGTTCTCACAGCTGAGGGTTTGTTACATTGTATCTAGTCTCCACAATGCTGTGTGATATAAACATCCTGGACTCCAGGCTGATACATGTTACCTGCACTGATACACTGTAACAAACTATCAGCACAGGAGATGTGTTGATGTGTTTACTTCATAGAAACTTATTTACACTTTCTGCTTAACGCACAGAACTCGTGTGATGTATTAACCCACTGTTTCCAAAGGGTTAATTTACACCGGCGTTCTTCCTCTCACGGGGATGCTGGTAATTGGAAAAGATGAAGCAGGTTCTATTTTTTTGCGATATCACCAAAAACTCGGCCATTATTTGCTCTGTATATGGGACTGTGATGTGATTATTATTTTGCTACTATTGTAACAACATGCGATTTTCTTGCGCTTGTACCGCCGAGCCGTTTTCTCACAGAAATGCATCAATCGCATAAAAATCGCCGGTTTAAGAGAGCGGTGTTGATCCAAGTTTCTTGGTCGGATAACGTGCTCAACAGTGTAAATATGGCCTAAACTAGATACAATTGTAACAAACCCTCAGCTGTGAGCAGTGTTAGGTCTGTACAGGTTATAAGCCTATAACTACAAATGTTTCTATTCAGTGATAGCAAGCAGAGTTTTTCAAGGAGGCGAGAATTTGAGACACGGGGATTGATCATTGGGATTTGTTGGTGGCTGTCCCTGTGATTATAGGATTTGTGCCTTAGACCCCGCTCCACACCCGGTGGGCGATTAAACATGGACGTTATAGATGACTGCTGGTGATGACATGTCAGAGGGACGGATCCGTCCTGGGAGGAGAGAATAAGCATCATGATGGGAGACGAGTGTGCAGGTTGTGATACGGGCAGGGAAGATGTGGAAGGGTCTGCAGGGGGATGATCCTACTGGGGCAGAAGATGTAGAAGGGTCTGCAGGAGATGAACCTACTGGGGTAGAAGATGTAGAAGGGTCTGCAGGGGAATGAACCTCCTGGGGCAGAAGATGTGGAAGGGTCTGCAGGGGGATGATCCTCCTGGGGCAGGAGACGTGGAAGGGTCTGCAGGGGGATGATCCTCCTGGGGCAGGAGACCTGGAAGGGTCTGCAGGGGGATAATCTTTGGGGCAGGAGACGTGGAAGGGTCTGCAGGGGGATGATCCTCCTGGTTCGAGGACCCCATTCTGTGTGTTCCCTGTGGCTCTGCTCTGTGGGCAGTTTGAAGATTTACACCATTACAGGATACTTTCTTAGGGAAATACATACTTTATAAAGGGGCGGGAGGGAGGAATGCAACTATTTTTGTGGCGCTGTTGGGGGGGGGGGGCACAGACTTTTCATGAGGTGTGGGTACTTTTTGGGTGCGTACATTTTAGGAGTGACATACTTTTGGACAGAGAGCACATTCTTTGTGGGGGAATTTACTTGTAAGGGGGGGGGGGGGGGGGCTGTAGGCTTTTAGGAGGGAGGCAGACTAGATGCTTCCTTTTTTGTGAGGCACATGCTTATCTGGGGTGAATACCTTTTCCGGGCACACATACTTTTTGGGATGGGGCACAAACTTTTGAGTGGAAGAGACAAACTTTTGGATGGATAACATGCTTCTTTATACTTTGTCAAGCGCTGAGAGAACATATCTTTCCAGGGGGGAACACTTTTAAAGAGGGACATACACCTTTGGGCAGAATGGATATATTTTTTGAGGACACTTATTTTTTTTGCAGGACACACTATTTGAGGTGGGGGTGGATGTGTATTCCAGGGGCATGTCCTTTTCAGGGGGTTAAATACATTTTGGACAGGAGACATACCTATTGGGGGCATATACTTTTTAAAGGATGTGGCAGCTTTCTTTTTTGGGGGGGGGGGGGTGGCAAACTATTTAGGAGAGACAATTTTGCAGTGGGGCAAACACCTTTGGGAGAGGGACAGTCTTTTGTGGAGGGTACGTCCTTTTGAAGTGAGTCGTTGCTAACAAGCCTTGTGTATATGAAGGATGTATTTTTGAGAAAACGTGTATTTACCCCCCTTTACACACCGCACCCCATTAAACATCACAATGTGCCGCACGCTCTTGTGTAGACGCCTCTCTTAGTGAGAACCCAGATAAGCCCGCACAGTCAGCACCAATCGGTATTCTGGCAATTACGCTCTAATGACTTTACGGATGAGGTAACGCGTTTTGCATCCAGAATGCGACAGATTGTTATCCACCTGAAACGCGTCTTCTGCGAGAGGTTTCGGTAATATATTTGTGTCTCTCCCCAGGAATGGGCTCCAGGATGTGGCTGCTGTGTCTGCTCCTCAGCATGGATGGAATTCTGGTACAGTCCAGCAAAATCCCGTAAGTGCAATCAGTGGCTTCAATATGTGTGAGCGCCTCTACTAAATAAACAAAATGAACCACTGTGTGATCGTTGCCTCAGCCATTTATTAGCTAGATCACACCCAATAGAGCTCCTCTCGCAGCACAGTGAAGAGTGTGAGCTCCTGCGGTTCCCTTCGTATATTCTGCGACTGCCATTCCTGTACATGCAGTGAGGTTGCCAGATAGT
Source organism: Eleutherodactylus coqui (assembly GCF_035609145.1). Taxonomy (NCBI): domain Eukaryota; kingdom Metazoa; phylum Chordata; class Amphibia; order Anura; family Eleutherodactylidae; genus Eleutherodactylus; species Eleutherodactylus coqui. Next base: position 291,213,197 of record NC_089840.1, on the reverse strand, counting down.
TCTGACATACAGGAGACTGCATCCCCACGCTGCACAGACTTGTTTAGGCTCCTCCCACTATAGATCCCAGCAATATAAGGATGATCACGGATAAAAGGGGGGGGGAAGCATGCAGAGATAAGATTACAGTGTACAGGGCAGCAGGCTGAGGGGTCTGGTGCAAAGATGACTCTGTAATGTGCAGAGGGCTAAGGGGGTCTGGTGTGGAGATGACACTGTGATGCAGAGGGCTGAGGGGGTCTGGTGCAGAGATGGCACTGTTAGGGGAAGAGGGCTGAGGGGGTCTGGTACAGAGATGACACTATAATGTGCAGAGGGCTGAGAGGGTCTGATGCAGAGATGGCACTGTTAGGGGAAGAGGGCTGAGGGGGTCTGGTACAGAGATGACACTATAATGTGCAGAGGGCTGAGAGGGTCTGGTGCAGAGATGGCACTGTTAGGGGAAGAGGGCTGCGGGGTCTGGTACAGAGATGACACTATAATGTGCAGAGGGCTGAGGGGTCTGGTGCAGAGATGGCACTGTAGCTTGCAGAGGGCCGAGGGGGTATGGTGCAGATATGTCCCTGTAATGTGCAGAGGGCTGAGGGGGTATGATGAAGAGATGACACTGATGTGCATAGGGCTGAGGGGGTCTGGTGCAGAGATAACGCTGTTATGTGCAGAGGGCTGAGGGGGTCTGGTGCAGAGATGACACTGTAGCTTGCAGAGGGCTGAGGGGGTCTGATGAAGAGATGACACTGATGTGCAGAGGGTTGAGGGGGTCTGGTGCAGATACGTTCCTGTTATGTGCAGTGCAGAGCACATATCAGGGATGGCTGTGGTCACGGCCTCTCTATCCTGAGTCTCTGCTCTGGTTGACGGTCAGGGAATCGCTTGTGTTCTTGTCATTACAGAAGCTTTGCACTGTTCATCCCTCCTGACGTGTATCACGGATTAAACAACCTCTTCTGCATGCACTCCTCCCCGGACCTGCAGGGGTTCACAAAGATGACAGTGGATCTGAAGACCTCATCTGGAAGTGAGACCCTGTATACAGTGCAGCCGGACAGCCCCACATGGCACTGCACGTCATTCCAGGTACGGAGCCCCATCTGCCCCTCATACTAACATCCTAGGAAATACACTGCAACGCATCCCAGCAGTATATGGCGGCTTTATATGGATCTGTACAGTGTATCTGCTCTGTAGATACAATAGATAGACACATATAGACATGTATATAACTGGTGGTCTCACATCTCTAACACTACTGAAGTAACACCGTAATGTCCCGCAGCCTCCTGCACCTTCAGGCTTCACAAGGAAAGTCACCATCGCCGTCCACGGACACAGGAGCGATGGCGAGAAGGTGGAGCTGAGCTCAAAGGAGCTGACCGCACAGGAGAAAAATACCGGGACCCTCATCCAAACCGACAAAGCTATGTATAAACCAGGGCAAAAAGGTGAGGAGGAAGGATTATAGATACATTATATATATATATACAGTGGAAGAGACTATAGATACATTATACTGTATACAGGGAGGAGGGACTATAGATACATTACACTGTATACAGGGAAGGAGGGACTGTAGATACATTACACTGTATACAGGGGGGGAGGGACTATAGATACATTATACTGTATACAGGGAGGAGGGACTATAGATACATTACACTGTATACAGGGAGGAGGGACTGTAGATACATTACACTGTATACAGGGAAGGAGGGACTGTAGATACATTACACTGTATACAGGGGAGGAGAGACTATTGATACATTACACTGTATACAGGGGAGGAGGGACTATAGATGCATTACACTGTATACAGGGAGGAGGGACTATAGATACATTACACTGTATACAGGGGAGGAGGGACTATAGATACATTACACTGTATACAGGGAAGGAGGGACTGTAGATACATTACACTGTATACAGGGGAGGAGGGACTGTAGATACATTACACTGTATACAGGGGAGGAGGGACTATAGATACATTACACTGTATACAGGGAGGAGGGACTATAGATACATTACACTGTATACAGGGGAGGAGGGACTATAGATACATTACACTGTATACAGGGGAGGAGAGACTATAGATACATTACACTGTATACAGGGAGGAGGGACTATAGATACATTACACTGTATACAGGGGAGTAGGGACTATAGATACATTACACTGTATACAGGGAAGGAGGAGTTATAGATACATTACACTGTATACAGGGAAGGAGGGACTATAGATACATTACACTGTATACAGGGGAGGAGGGACTGTAGATACATTACACTGTATACAGGGGAGGAGGGACTATAGATACATTATACTGTATACAGGGGAGGAGGGACTATAGATACATTACACTGTATACAGGGTAGGAGGGACTATAAATGCATTACACTGTATACTGGGAAGGAGGGACTATAGATACATTACACTGTATACAGGGGAGGAGGGACTATAGATATATTACACTGTATACAGGGAAGGAGGAGTTATAGATACATTACACTGTATACAGGGTAGGAGGGACTATAAATACATTACACTGTATACAGGGGAGGAGGGACTATAGATACATTACACTGTATACAGGGGAGGAGGGACTATAGATACATTACACTGTATACAGGGAGGAGGGACTATGGGTACATTACACTGTATACAGGGGAGGAGGGAATGTAGATACATTACACTGTATACAGGGGAGGAGGGACTATAGATACATTACACTGTATACAGGGGAGGAGAGACTATAAATACATTACACTGTATACAGGGAAGGAGGGACTATAGATACATTACACTGTATACAGGGGAGGAGGGACTATAGATACATTACACTGTATACAGGGAAGGAGGAGTTATAGATACATTACACTGTATACAGGGGAGGAGGGACTATAAATACATTACACTGTATACAGGGGAGGAGGGACTATAGATACATTACACTGTATACAGGGAGGAGGGACTATAGATACATTACACTGTATACAGGGGAGGAGTGGCTATAGATGCATTATACTGTATACAGGGGAGGAGGGGCTATAGATGCATTATACTGTATACAGGGAAGGAGAGACTATTGATACATTACACTGTATACAGGGGAGGAGGGACTATAGATACATTACACTGTATACAGGGGAGGAGGGACTATAGATACATTACACTGTATACAGGGAAGGAGGGACTATAGATTCATTAGACTGTATACAGGGGATAGGGGACTACAGATACATTTTTCTGTATACAGAGGATAGGGGACTATAGATACATTATACTGTATACAGGGGATAGGGGACTATATATACATTTTTCTGTATACAGAGGATAGGGGACTATAGATACATTATACTGTATACAGGGGAGGAGGGGTTATCGATACACTAGCTTGTCACCTGCAAATTTGTATTTTTTAAACTAATTCATGTTTTGCTGTATATTAAATCATAAAAAGTTGAGATGTGAGAGGAGTGTAACTGTAATATTCTGTCAGCACTTCTGTATGATTTTTGGTCTTGTCATCTTTTGCTAGGATATAAAGGTTTTGTGGGCTGTATACACCTGAGCCGCCACATACAGATGCCCAGGAGAAAAACATGTTTTTTCTAAATGTACACCTGCTACCTTAAGTGTTTGCCCTTGAGCCTTATTGATCATCAACGCAAATGCTGTTTTTAGAGGGAATTGCATCCTTTTGAATTGAAAAGGCACATCCGTTGGTATTATCGGAATGCGTGGAATTGAAATACTTGTTCCTTTTGCTATCCCGGTTATAACAGTGGCTCTTACAATGTTTCGCCCCCGGTGTGAAATTTGTAATTGTGTGCTGCTGCACAGTTTTGGTACATCAGGATTTCGCATTAATAGGACCAGAACGCTAACTTTTAACCTCAGCAATAAATCTGTCTTGTCGCACTCCCTACAGAACTCTTATCAATTTTCGGGATAGGTAGTTGATATACCCGACTTCACCCAAGTTAATTTGGTACTGGTGTTTACGTGTTCTTCGCACGGAAAATTTGATGAAGTCATAGTTACTATAGAAGAACCGAGTAATAAAATATGCATACACATAGAGGAGTGTTAGATTCTCCTCAGGCTGCATGTACCGATGTCCCTCTGCAGAATGTGCCACCCTCCCACTCCCCTTACTTTTTACCCTTAAAGGTAACGCCCCTTTTTAATTTAAATTTACACACAGACTGGAGGTTGCAGCCCCTTGTTAGCCTTAAAGGCTTCATCCCTGCAGTCCATGGCTGCTTTCTTATGTGCTTCACAGCCTTTCAGTATATACACAGAGAGGTCAGTTATATTCTTCTCAGTTTATACACACGGAGGTGAGGTAGATTCTCTCCAGTATATACACACAGAGGTGAGGTAGATTCTCCTCAGTATATACACAGAGGGGTGAGGTAGATTTTCCTCAGTATATACACATATAGGTGGGGTAGATTCTCCTCAGTATATAAACAATGAGGTGAGGTAGATTCTCCTCAGTATAAACATATAGAGGTGAGGTAGACTCTCCTCAGTATATACACATAGAGGTCAGTTATATTCTCTTCAGTATATGCACATAGAGGTAAGGTAGATTCTCCTCAGTATATACACATAGAGGTCAGTTATATTCACCTCAGTATATACACATAGAGGGGAGGTAGACTCTCCTCAGTATATTCACATAGAGGTGAGGTAGATTCTCCTCAGTATATACACAGAGAGGTGAGGTAGATTCTCCTCAGTATATACACACACAGAGGTGAGGTAGATTTCCCTAAGTGTATACACACACAGAGGTGAGGTAGCTTTTCCTCGGTGTATACACATATAGGTGAGGTAGATTCTCCTCAGTATATACGCATAGAGGTGGGGTAGATTCTCCTCAGTATTTACACATAGAGGGGAGGTAGATTCTCCTCAGTATATACACACAGAGGTAAGGTAGATTCTCCTCAGTATATACACATAGAGGTGAGGTAGATTCTCCTCAGTATGTACACATAGAGGTGGAGTATATTCTCAGTATATACATATAGAGCTGAGGCAGATTCTCCTCAGTATATACACACAGAGGTAAGATAGATTCTCCTCAGTATATACACATAGAGGTGAGGTAGATTCTCCTCAGTATATACACATAGAGGTGGAGTATATTCTCAGTATATACACATAGAGGTGAGGTAGATTCTCCTCAGTATATACACTTAGTGGTGAGGTAGATTCTCCTCAGTATATACACATAGAGGTGGAGTATATTCTCAGTATATACACATAGAGGTGAGGTAGATTCTCCTCAGTATATACACATAGAGGTGAGGTAGATTATCCTCAGTATATACACATAGAGGTAAGGTAGATTCTTCTCAGTATATACACATAGAGGTGAGGTAGATTCTCCTCAGTATATACACATAGTGGTGAGGTAGATTCTCCTCAGTATATACACACAGAGGTGAGGTAGATTCTCCTCAGTATATACACATAGAGGTGAGGTAGATTCTCTTCAGTATATACACACATAGGTGAGGTAGATTCTCCTCAGTATATACACATAGAGGTGAGGTAGATTCTCCTCAGTATGTACACATAGAGGTGGAGTATATTCTCAGTATATACACATAGAGGTAAGGTAGATTCTCCTCAGTATATACACATACAGGTGGAGTATATTCTCAGTATATACACATAGAGGTGAGGTAGATTCTCCTCAGTATATACACATAGAGGTGAGGTAGATTATCCTCAGTATATACACACAGAGGTAAGGTAGATTCTCCTCAGTATATACACATAGAGGTGAGGTAGATTCTCCTCAGTATATACACACAGAGGTAAGGTAGATTCTCCTCAGTATATACACATAGAGGTGAGTTAGATTCTCCTCAGTATATACACATAGAGGTGAGGTAGATTCTCCTCCGTATATACACATAGAGGTGAGGTAGATTCTCCTCAGTATATACACATAGAGGTGAGGTAGATTCTCCTCAGTATATACACATAGAGGTGATGTAGATTATCCTCAGTATATACACACAGAGGTAAGGTAGATTCTCCTCAGTATATACACATAGAGGTGAGGTAGATTTTCCTCAGTATATACACATAGTGGTGAGGTAGATTCTCCTCAGTATATACACACAGAGGTGAGGTAGATTCTCCTCAGTATATACACATAGAGGTAACGTAGATTCTCCTCAATATACAAATCATTTCCCTCGGCTTTACAGTTTCTGAAAAAATTCCTATGTATCGCGGATTTTCACAGCTTTTCATGCTTAGAAATGAATAATCAAATTGTGGCCCCTTTACTTTTAGTATTTAGGACCTAAAGAAAAGTTGTGCCAAATTTCACGTTTGTATGACACTGGGAAGTTAGAGAATTAAATTAGGTAAATAACATATGGGGGTCACTTACTTTTGCACTTAGAATTGAATAATCAAGTTGTGACCCTTTTACTTTTCCTATTTAGTATCTAAAGAATGGTTGTGCCAAATTTCATGTTTGTTCGTCACCGGAAAATTAGAGAATTCGCGGCAAATCAGTCAGTGACGGACTATAGCTACATTATACTGTATATGGGGGAGGAGGAACTATAGATACATTATACTCTATATGGGGGAGGAGGAACTATAGATACATTACACTGTATACAGGGGAGGAGGAACTATAGATACATTACACTGTACACGGGGGAGGAAGGACTAGAGATATATATATATACTGTATACAGGGAAGGATGGACTATAGATTCATTAGACTGTTTACAGCAAAGAGGAGGCTATAGATACATTAGACTGTATACAGGGGGGAGCGACTAGAGATACATTGTACTGTATACAGGGGAGGAGGGACTAGAGATACATTATACTGTTCACAGGCTGATTCGATTTGCAGAATATGCGTGGAAGATCGGCAGTTCAAGCTGTCCATAGGGAAGCATGCGGTGTCCACACCTCAATTAAACACATGCAGATTTAATTTGCGGATGCCACATGTGGAAAAGAAATCACAGCATGCTCCATTTTACTGCGGATTCTGCGCAGATTGGCTTTATTAATCCCTATGGAAGCGAGCAATCGGCAATTCATCCGCAATTCAATTGCAGATTTGTAGGCAGATACCTCTCTGCTTGTAGACCAAACAGAGAGGTGGGGAGGAGGGGGAAGGCAATCACTTTGGGCTTGTGATTTTTCCCACGCAGATGATCCACGGCGCATCTGCGTACATTTTCACGAAAAAAAAAAACGGTATCCACGATCGCCGTCAAACATTTAAAAATCATTTCCCAACTGACTCATAGGGAAATCCGCATGTGCCGCGGACATGAGGCCTTACTGAGAACAATCACATATTGTTCTGCTGGCTAACACGATATTGAACGTTCGTTTTTCGATAATGCACTGTAACATGTCATACATACCTGACACACTTCTCATCTACTCCCTCAGTTAATATCCGTATGGTAACACTGGATCAGGACATGGAAGTACAAAAAAAAACGGTAAGTTTAATATATTATGTAAAACTGTTCTTTTGTATGACATTGTGACCTTATTATATCTATTGTATTACATCAAATCCAATTACATTAAAGAGGTATTCCATTTCAAGAGTCTTATTTCAATGTATTCAAAAACACAAAATAATGCGCTCACCTATAAGATGTTGTTTTCCACCATTGAGGCATTCTTTATAAAATTACATTCAGATACTTAAATGTCTTCCCAACGTTGTTACAGAAGTTCCCATAAATGTGCTGCACTTGTCAATTTCTTTGCTTTCACCCTTCTGTCCAGTTCACCCCAAACAAGCTCAATGTGGTTTAAGTCTTGAGACCCTGCAGGCCATTGTATTCTTTGTAGACTACTGGATTCTTTGTATCTTCTTAAGTAGTTCTGGCATATCCTAGAAGTATGTTTGGTATCATTTATTTAAAGCCCCGACCAAGTAGATGAACACCAGAGGGTACTGCATGGCATATTAAACTCCATCATGCCTCCTCCTTCATGTTTGACAGTTGGTGTTGGTTATATACTTGATGGTATGAACCCTGATGACACAAAAACCCTGCATGATGTAGCAAAGATATCACATTTTTTGAACAATCTCATTTTTTATGGCAAGCACGATCATAGAATCACAGGATTTTGTAAGTTGACAATCAGTAAATAGCTAAATGAAGATAGTTAAGCATTAATGAGCTTAATACCCCTTTATATTCATTAAGCGTGACAGGAATTGCAGCTATTTATCTCGAGTACATAAAACATTATTGTGAATCCCCTGGGCCGTACTTCTCAGTCGGCAAAGGTTGCATAGCAGCAGTGCAATATCTATTTTTTTGTGGGGGGAGGCTTATTCTCACCTGGTCCCTAGACCTGCAGATCTCCGGTGGCGATGCGGCAGGCTGCAGTGTCCTCGGTGTTCACACAGAACTCTCCTTCTGGTGACGGGGATTTAAATACCCAGCCTGCAGCAAGCAAGTGCTGTGATTGTCTCACAAGCACTATGGCTCAGCCAATGAGAGCAGGCGCTTGATTAACCAATCACAGCCATTCATTGAATGGCTGTGTTTGGTTAATCCAGCGCCGACTTTCATCAGCTGACGCAGTGTTGGATTAACCAATCAGAGCATTAGCTTGCTGGAAGCGGGGTATTCAAGCCCCGCTACCAGGAAGAGCTGCTCTGTCAGCGTGCCGGAGGACATGGAAGCCTGCAGCAGTGCCGCAGCCCAGCGAGAGTGACCCGAACGCCGGCTGCTAGTTCAGTATTTATTTTTTTTCACATTTAGCCTATATTTCAAGCCTTCCCCTGAAAATCGGGATATATGTTATTATTGAGGTAGGGCTTATTATCAGGAAAACAAGGTAATAACAGTGACTCAGTGTGAGATAAGTTAGTAATCTTAGCCCCAAGGAATGGAGTTTTGTTTATGGGTTCACTGCTTTCAGTAGTTTGTTAGCCAAGATAGAGGGAACTAAAGATGCAGATGTCATCGGTGCCAGTTTATGGTGGTCGCTCCCTTCTGACCTAATGGAACATATAACTTTGATTGTGCCTTGTGTAATTGGGCTCAGTGCTTGCGTTCTACATAATGAGTTATTACTAGAGATGAGCGAGCACCAAAATGCTCGGGTGTTCGGTACTCGAGTCAAACTTTTCATAATGCTCGAGAGCTCGTTTCGAGTTACGAACCCCATTGAAGTCAATGGGCGACTCGAGCATATTTGTATGGGACCGATGCTCCGCATAAGGGATGATTTGTGAAACACCTGAAAACATCAGAAAGTCATCGAAACACCACAGAAATGGATAGGGAATGGCAGGGGCAGCATGCATAGCTGCATCTGAGGCTCCCAGGTCCCACTATTAAGCCAAAATGGGGACAAGAGCCTGGTGGTCACCCCCCTAACTATTTACTTGGGACAGATCCTCATTAGCAAGGCACACTCGCTGGCACATCTTGGCTAAGCACCACACTAGCTACAACCAAGGACAATCACCGCCTGCGAGTGACACCGCTGCCTCCTCACCCGGGTTACATGCTGGCAACCCCCCGCACGACCCTGCGTCCACAGTGCACACAAAATTTTCCCTGCACATCGTTCAGCTGCCCTCATGCCACACGCTCGCTTCATAGCCACACCACCCTCATGTCGATTTATAAGTGCATACTGGATGAGGAGGAGCTGGAGACACACACTGCAGAGGGTTGGCAGGGCCAGGCAGCGACCCTCTTTGAAAGTGTGGGCGATAGCCCGCAATGCTGATGAAAATTGATGATAAATTAACGTACGATCATTATTCCAATCCTGTGCCACCTCTGTCACAAAATTGTCTGGAGCCGCAAACGTGGGCATAAAGGGGACTCAGGTGCCAGCACTTCTACACTTCTCCACAATGCAGCAGCACATACTAACACCAAAGATTGGTTTGAAGCAAAAGGTGTCGCAAAAGTAGCCACGACAGGTATACAGTGACCCTGTGAAAGTCTCATGAAATCACAAACGCTTCCTGTGAATGCTCCAATCCAGTATCTCGGACAACTGTGGTTACACTGATCCCCAGACCCCAAGCAGGAGGACGAGGTTGCATAATAAGCCCGAGAAACCATGACTGAGGTAGGACCCGCAATACTCTGTGTGGGCGGGCCCTGGGTCAGGCTCGGTCCCAGCCTCCACCTTGTTTGACTCAAAGTGCCGTGAGTTAAATAGCTATGAAAAATCCATGTGTCCCCACATACTTCATTCTGTGTATGTGTCAGGCAGCTGAACACCGCAATGGGAAACCTTTGTGCACCCACAGTATAGGCGGGCCAATGAAACTTTTCTGTTACAAGACTATAGGCGAACCCCTCAAACCTTTCAGTAGCAAGTGTGTAGGCGGACCCCAGTAATATTACTGTAGCAAGAGTATAGGCGGACCCCTGTAACATTTCTGTAGCAAGATTGTAGGCAAACCCCTGAAACATAGGTGTACTAAGAGTATAGGCGAAACCTGAAAACATTTGGTTACCAAGAGTGTAGACGAAGGCTGGAAAAATTAGTTAGATAACAGTCTAGGCGAGGGCCTGCAAAATTGCTGTACCAAGAGTACAAGTTTACCCCTTAAAAATTGCTCAACTGCGAGGGCAGGTGAAACCCAAAAACCTTTTTTAAAGATACAGCTCGCTGTTGCTTAATTTGTAACAGAGCCTGGAGGCAGCCCTCCGAAAAAAATTGGTTTCAGTTAAAGTTTAAAAACTTTTGAAACTTTTAAAAATTGTAAAAATAATTTAAAACAGAGCCCTTTGGGCCGCTGAAAAATTGGCAGTTCAGCATGATGACATGCTGTTTTAGGACGAGTAGTAGGAGGAGGAGTAATAATATCCGAGAGTGATTGACAAAGCTAATTCCTCCATTTTTTGTGGTGATAGAGAATGCATTTTTCTCCTATTGCAGCGAAAAGAATCACTAGGTTTTGCTGTTTTCCGCCGGTGGAGAAGAGAAGTCTGGGGAAATCTAGCCTTTGTTCATCTTTATGAGTGTAAGCATGTCACTTTGAACACATAGCCCTCTGCACGGTGCACTTTCCAATGATTGGGCATCGGTCACAACAAACTCCTCAGGTGAGAGAGGAACCGTTTTTTTCCACTCAGGGCAGGGACCTGAGAACAGTTCCTGGGAGTCTGCCTGCTCATCAGAATCTGTCATTTTCATAGAGTGAGGAGGCTGGGAAGGATGAAGAGCAACCAGAGGATTCAGAGTTGCAGTCCCTAGGCTGGGAGTAGTGGACTGCGTAGAAGAATGAGTGGTCGATACATTGCTGGACGCATTTTCTGCCATCCACGACAGGACCTGCTCGCACTGGTCTGTTTGTAATAAAGGTCTACCACGCGGACCCGCAAATTGTGATATGAATCTGGGGAGCCCAGAAACTTGCCTCTCTCCTAATCCCTCAACATCCAGCTGTGATTCACCTGGACCAAAAACTCGACCTGTGCCCACACCCTCACTTGGATGCCCGCGTCCATGTCCTCGACGCTTACCCCTACTCCTCATAATGGCGGTTTAAGTATAGAGCAGGGCCCAAATAAATTACCCAACTGTACAGCACTGACAACTGTGGCGAAATTCTCTGCACACAGAGACTTGTAGATAGCGGAGGCTCTATACTGTAACTTGAAAAAATTAACTCGCTGTCTTGCGCTGATACCTAGGGGTAATTTACTGCTCACAGAGACTTGTAGATAACAGAGGCTGTATGGAGTGGGAGAAGACTGTAAAGCCAGTGGATAGTGCTGGTAACTGCGGCTATCTCCACCCCACCAAGGAAAGGGTATTGTGAGACGCTCTGCACAGCGGCAGAGCTGAAATAGTTTGCAGTGGCCCCGGAAATATTACAGTACTGTTTCGCGGTGAGACCTTGGTGTAATGCACTGCAGCCTGAGAACGCTATAAATTGAAGGCTGGGAACAGGCTTAGATGTGCAAAAAAGAAATTGATGCACTACTGCTCCCAGCCAGACTCAACTATAATGCACACTGTTAGAAGTAGCCCTAAAAAGGTCCATTGGGGTTCTTGTAGAGAGAATCATGACTGTAAAACTTTCCCTATATAAGCAGCTCTGTCCCTAAACTCTGCCTAATGCACTGCAGACTGAGAACACTATAGCTAAAATTGCCTGCACAGCCCTAGATGCTTAAAAAAAAAATTGGTGCACTACTGCTCCCAGCCAGCAACAACTGTAATGCACACGATGAGGAGTAGCCCTAAGAAGGACCATTGGGGTTCTTGAAGACAGGACCTACGCTAACACTTTCCCTATATCAGCAGCAGCACTTTCCCTAACCTCTGCCAGCATGTGTCTCAGGCGAGCCATGGGCGAAACCAGTTTAAGTACTCAGCGGTCACCTGATCTTGCCAGCCACTCACTGCTGGTGGGTGGGATAGGGCTGGCACGTCACAGCAGGAAGTGGTAATGCCTCCCCTGCATGTTTATTGACTAGAAAATGGCGCTAAACATGCGGGGAAGGAAATGGAATTGACTCGTGTTCGTCTTGAGTAACGAGCATCTCGAGTACCCTAATGCTTGAATGAGCATCAAGCTCCGATGAGTGCGCTCGCTCATCTCTAGTTATTACTGGTCCAAAGGAGGTATTATCCTTGATCAATGAAAGTTCTTTCTAGGTTAAATGATGGTGATTCCAATCTGTGTTCAACCAAGCAAATCCATCTGAAGATATCACATTTTGATTCATGGGTCCATAATACTTTCTTCCATTTGTCAGTAGTCCACTGGAAGTGCTTCCTGGCCCAGGCAACTCTTTTCTTTTTCAATCTTAGCACTGGCTTTCTTACTGATACTCGTCTTGTCCGACCTGCACATGATTGTCTGTCTTCTTTGGTTAAGTGCCTTTTTCTTGCCATTATCATAGCAATGAGCTCTGTGTTGAGGAGAAAAACTGCAAGTCCTTCCTTAGAGCAGTCTGTTTCAACACTGGTAATATATGATCAGAGGGTTTAAAAGTAATCAACAAAGGTTTAGACACCTGTAGGAATAGTTTGCATCCAATTTTAAACCATAATTTGCTTTCCATGCTGCAGAGCAGCCCGTCCTTGATGTGCTGATCCCTGAAAAAAATTAGGTTAAAATGTCATGATATTTTTTATGTTTTTAACTAACTTTAGAAGCTTTGAACTATTTCACGTTATTTGAACTGCATTAATATAAACAATAACTGGAAAGATTGAGGCGTTTTAAAACTTTTGACCGTCAGTGTAGATATCATTAAACAACAAGTACAATCATCTTTACGCCGTCCATTTTAACATTTTTCCAAAAACTATTCATAGATCCATCTATACAGTCATTCACTCAACCAACAATCCATTCATCCATCCAACCAACCATCTAAGGGTGGATTTACATCGGCCAACTATCGGGTGAAAAATTGCTCAAACGAGTGAGTCTGATTGATAGTTGTCCCATGTAAACACTGGACCCAACAGGGTGATGAACGAGAAATAGTTCATTAGTCGCTAGTCACTTAATTTCAGCTCAGTGAAACAAAGCGACTAGTGGGTGACTTCCCACTCAATATAAACAGGCAGTCGTTCATCTTTAACCCGTTAATGACGGGGACCTTTTTTTAGTTTTGTTTTTTCCTCTTCACTTTCAAACAAAAAAGCCTTTTATTTATCCATCAATGTAGCTGTCCGAGGGCATGTTGTTTTTTGTGCGACCAGTTGTATTTATCAATGGTGCCAATTAAGTTCCATATGATGTTCTGAAACCCTTTTAACCCCTTAGTGACGAGCCCATTGCCTTTTTACATCCTTGCTTGCTGGGCCTTAATCACTGAGGACGTAGAAACATGTTTCCTGCAGGGATCAAGGCCCTGCAAGCTGAGGACGTGACAGCTCCATGCTGCCGGCTCCCGGAGGTAGCAGGCAAGCTGGAGCTTCCATTCCAGGCTGCGAGACCCCTCCCCCCAGTCACATGATTGCCGTCATTTACCGAATGCCAGCGATCATATAAAAGCTAGCAAAAAGTAAAAAAAAAATTTAAAGATTCAGCTGCCCTGATGGATCGGATCCATCAGAGCAGCTGAAAGTACTCACTCGCCTTCTCCATGATGTCCTGCGCTGTCCTGGCCTCCCGGGTCCCGACGGCACCTTCTGTGCATGCGCGCCAGACGTCATATGTCGGTTGCACGCAGCCTGGGAAATTTAAAAACTCTCTGGCTCCCATGTGTAGCCGAGAGATGTCACCAGGAGCCGCCATATGCAGTTCCTGGTCACATGATTGCTGCTATCCAATGGATAACAGCAATCCTGTAAAGTAAAAAAAAGTTTTAAAAAAAAGAAAAAAATAAGTTGCATCTACCCTCATGGATCATATTCGTGAGGGAAGATGAAATGATGTTCCTAAGGCCCCGGATTTATCCGTGGACCTCACCATGGCTTCAGCGCACACGCCCCCCGCCAAGATGGCGGACGCATGTGCAAAAGCCACAGATTGCCAGGGTAATTTAAAATCTCCCCGCGCCTGGCTACCAAACATAGCCCAGAGCTTGGACATTACACGGGAGCCCGTAGTTTGTGGCCCCTGGTCACGTGATCACCACTTTCCTATAGAAAACGGCAATCACGTAAAAGTAAAAAAAAGTTAAAAGTTTCACCTCCAGTCACGGGTCAGATACATGAGGGGAAGTAAAATTACTTACCTAAAGCTTCTGGCGATGTCACCGATGGGATCTTTATCCGCTGACCTTTCCCCAACTTTGGCACATGTGCCCATCAGCAAAATGGCAGACGCAAATGCAGAAACTACGGAGGGCCCGGGAAATTTAAAGTCTTCTTGCTCCTGGGTACTAAAGGTAGCCGTGAGCCTAGAGCAGTGACTGAGGGCGGCAGTGAGCGGTCCCCGATAACATGATTGCCGCTATCCAATGGATAATGGCGATTACGTAAAGGTTCAGACAGTTAAAGTTTGATGCACCTTTCGGTTTGAGCCCCGTTGTGCATACGGACATAATATTGGGGCCACAATGGGTATGTTTCCGAACACGGGACAAACAGGGGGATCCATTTTGGGGTGAAAGTCTTCCATTATATGTGTGCTGTACAAAAAATGGTTTTAAAATGACACAATTGCCCAAAAAAATTAAAATCATAATTTTTTCCTTCTGCTTTGCTTAGATTCATTCAGAAACTGTGGGGGTAAAAATACGCAGTACACCCCTAGAGGAATGTAATAGGGGGTCTAGTTTTTAAAATGTTGTCATTTGTGGGGGTTCTCTGTCGTTTTAGCCTCTCAAGGGCTCTACAGGTGGGCAATGGGGCCTAAAACCGTCTTAAGCAAAATGTCTGTTCTAAAAGTCACTGGCTGCTCCTTTCACTTTGGGCCCCGTTGTGCACACGTACATATTAGGACCACAATAGGTATGGTTCTGAACATGAGACAAACAGGAAGTTCCATTGTGTGGTACAAGTCCTCATTCCTATGTACACTGTACAAAAAAAACTGTTTTAAAGGTGACATAATTGCCAAAAAAAATGAATCGTATTTTTTTCCTCCTGCTTTGCTTAGATTCATTCAAAATCTGTGGGGTCAAATTCCACAGTACACCCCTAGATTAATGCGTTAAGGGGTTTAGTTTTCAAAATGGGGTCATTTGTGGGGGTTCTCTATAGTTTTGGCTGCTCAAGGCCTCTTCAAGTGGGCAATGGGGCGTAAAACACCTTCAAGCAAAATGACTGTTCTGGAAGCCACCGGCTGCTCTTTTCGGTTTGGGCCCCGTTGTGCATCCAGATATAAGATTAGGGCCACAATGGGGATGTTTCTGAATACAGGACAAACATGGGTATCCATTTTGGGTGCAAATACTCATTTCATGTGCACTATAGGAAAAAAAATCCTGTCTTCCAAGAGGCAAATTTGCAAAAATATAAAATTTTATTTTTTGTCCTCTAACTTGCATTAATTAATGAAAAAAACTGTGGGGTAAAAATACACACGACCCCCTCAGTGAATAGAGTAAGGGGTGTAGTTTTTAAAATGGGGTCATTTGTGGGGGTGTCTATAATTCTTACACCTATAAGCCTTTGCCATCTTGGCTCAGTGCAGGAAAACAAAGTGTTCCGTTAATAATCATTGTTAAATTTGTACGTCTCTTAAATCATTAAAAAACCTGACGTTTTTCCAATGTGTATCAAGAATAAAGTAAACAAATGGGAATTTATATCTTATCAAAAATTTGTACAGTATTTGTCCACATATTTGAGATATTGCGGTTAAAAATGTGAAAAAAATACAATTTTTTCAAATTTTTCCCAATTTTGGCACTTTTATTAAATATACACAAATTGTATCGGCCTATTTGTACCGCCTAAATGAAGTACAACATGTGGTGGAAAAACATTGTCAGAATCACTTGGATATGTAAAACCTTTACGGAGTTATGCTATGTCAAAGTGTCACATGTCAGATTTCCAAAATTTGGCCTGGTCATTAAGGCGCAAACAGGCTTCGTCACGAAGGGGTTAAGGACCAAGTGTGGTAAATTGGTAAATATAAAGCGCTTGCTCCTGGGCTTTAATCCTGCAGATGGCAAAAAAAACAAAGGTGCAAGATTAAAGCCTCTGTTCTGCAATCAAGCATGAGCAGGTCAGGTCCTTCGATGATAGTTACAGCTGAGAATCTGGAGGAGAAGCAGTTTTTAACCACTTCTGCCTTCTCCTTTCTCGGGTACATAGCGTTTAATGAGAGCTATGCACTAAAAAGTGAAAGTAAGACTTCACTAAGCAATCTGATGATCACATAACCGCCACTAAGACGTCAAGAACTGGAACACGTCCATGTTTAAAGTCCATTCTCCTTTTAGATGCACTGCTGATAGTGACTTTATGTTGTCTTCTGCCCAGAAGAATATTCTCTCTGACAACTGCTGTAGATGAGGGTGTCTGGTACTGCCCTGGTGACGAATAAAGGATACTGTTGTCATATTGTCAGATAGTATTTTCACGTGTTTTCATGTACAATGTCTACGGCCTGAATTAAAGTCTCCCACACTGCTCTAAGCTCTCTATAATTAGAAGATAGAGAGCTGACATAGACCGACCAGGAACCTTGCAGGTTCTCATTCGCTATTTTTGCCCTCTCAACCTGACCTTCTAGCATCGGTATTTACCACAATGGACAGGGATGGGGACCACCGCACCCCTCTTTTTAAGGTTTTGAGGTGCTAACCACCAATCTAAAGACTTTTTCCCCATAGCTGACAATTTAAACTTTTTTATCTGGTGAGAGTTGCCTCCTATCCCAGGCCGACAAAATTTCCTGCTGTAAGGCCGCCTGCAGACGAGCGGGTTGGATCCGGCAGCGAGAGTTTTCGCGCCGCGGGACCCGACCCGAGAGCCTGCAGGGACGAGCGCGTACTCACATGCGCCTGGCAGCCCCGGCTCTTTCATGTGCCGGCTGCCGCGCAGCCGGCGCATGCGCAGACCGGAGCCGGCGTCCGGGTGAGTGCGAGCCCCGCACAAAAATAGGACATGCCACATTTTTTTTTGCCGCGCAAGATTTTGCGCGGCCAAACCGCGGCCGTCTGCATAGGAATGCGTATTGTAATGCACTCCTATGCAGACTTTCAGTGGCGAAAATCCCGCGGGAAATACCGCCGCGGGATTTCCGCCCGTGTGCAGGCGGCCTAAGAGTCTGGAATGGATTTGAGACCAAGGGACCATTGGCAAACAAGCCGCCATTTGCCCGAGGACCTTCATGCTCTCTCTTATAGAGACCAAGTCCTTTCTCTTAAATTTACTAACGGAGAGGATCAAATCCTTTCTTATAGGCCGCCTGCACACGAGCGTTCCGCATTCCGCTAGCAGATTTTCACGCGCGTATGGTACCTAAATGTGCTTGCGGATAGGTGCGGATGCGTGAAAAATCACGCGCGGATATATACGCGGATGTGTTGCGGAAAAAAACGTGCAGAAAAACCAGCAGACACCCCTTAGGGCTCATGTCCACGGGCAAAAGAAGAATTAAAATCCGCAGCAGATTTTAACTCTTCTCCTGCACGCGGATCCGCACCCCATAGGGATGCATTGACCACCCGAGGGGTAGATAAATACCCGCGGATGGTCAATAAAAGTGATTTTAAAAAAAATGGAGCATGAAAAAATCTGGACCATGCTCCATTTTCATGCGGGTCTCCCGCGGGGACGGCTCCCGCGGGCTTCTATTGAAGCCTATGGAAGCCATCCGGATCCGCGGGAGACAAAAATCAGAATTTACTCACCCGCTTCGTTTCTTCTCTTCGCCGCCGCGTCATCTTCTCTCAGTCGCGGCTGGATCATTTTGCTTCGGGACGGCGCATGCGCAGGGCACGTCACCGACATCATCCTGCGCATCCACCGGGCCGAAGAAAGAAGATCCGGCCGTGACGCAGAGAAGATGACGCCGCATTGAAGGAAGTATCCGGAGCGTGCGAGAGGTAAGTTTATTCTGATTTATTCTTATTTTCAGCCCTCTTGTCCGCGGGGCAGAAGGGACCCGCTACGGATTCTCCCTGGAGAAACCAACACCCAGACTCCGTCTTGTCCCTCTTGCTTGTGCGAGCACTGTTAAATTATTGATGTCTTTGTGGGCATGGTTGATCCATGTAACTTTTTTTAGGCACTTCTCCAGCGTGACTTTATTTCAGTCACTGCAAAAAAATTCACAAGAGGAATTCATTACTACAGATTTTGCATTCTTACATCCTGCATTGGCAAGAAATACTACCTATCTCCCTCTACAAATTTGCCTGTGAAGCTCTGTGCTGTGTGTTGGGACGCCTCCTACCATGCCTACTTCCTGCAGCCATAGCAACCAGTGACTCCATCCGCAGCTGCACTGCGAATGTACTGCGTGAAAAAACGCACCCATTCACTTGTATTGGAGGCTTCACGCCGGCTCCGGTCTGCGCATGCGCCGGCTGCGCCGCAGCCGGCACATGAAAGAGCCGGGGCCGCCAGGCGCGGGAGAGTACGCGCTCGTCCCTGCAGGCTCTCGGGTCGGGTCCCGCGGCAAGAATTCTCACTGCCGGATCCGACCCGCTTGTCTGCAGGCGGCCTTAGTAGGAGGTAAAAAAGAGTAACATTTAGGCCGCCTGCAGACGGCTGGGTCAGATTCGGCAGCGAGAATTCTCGCCGCGGGACCCGACCCGAGCGCCTGCAGAGAACAGCACGTACTCACCCTCGTCCCGCGGCCCCAGCTCTTTCATGTGCCGGCTGCCGGCGCATGCGCAGACCGGGGCCGGCGGCGGGTGAGTGACGCTTCTGTGCGGCGCTCTGCGAGCCCCGCACAGAAATAGAGCATGCCGTGGTTTGTTTGCGGCCTGAGATTTCGTCCGGCCAAACCGCGGCCGTCTGCATAGGATTGCGTTTGTTAACATGTTACATGTAATGGGGTAATAAAATTACAGTTTTGTATTTTTTTACATCCATTTATGCTGCCAGCTCTTTCTTCTTTTGTTAACGCAATCCTATGCAGGCTTCCAGCGGCGGAAATCCTGTCACGGAATTTCTGCCCGTCTGCAGGCGGCCTTATAAGAGCCCAAAAGAACTCTGTGAAAAACCTATCTTAGTATCTGGTTTTAGGCTAGATTTTACAAAATTTATAAGCAACCCTAGCTGGGTGATAAGTTTGAGCATCTCCCCCAGGTGTAGCTCCACCGTGCGGGAATTGTTTGAGATTATTAACAAATCATCTAAGTAATTATATTAAAGGGGTTCTGACATAAAAAAAAAAAAAATTGTACTCACCTTGCCTGGCCTGGCCCGATCGCCAGGCATGTCCCCTCCAGCCGGCATCTTCTTCTGTGCCTTTAAAGCAGAGCAGGAGCGGTCAAAAAGACTGCTTCCTGCTCTGCTCCGTCCGTCAGGCACTTCCGAGGTCAACAGACGGACCGCCACAGCAAGCACGTCACAAGCAGTGCTTGCTGTGGGCGGCCCGTCCGTCCGGCTGAACTCCGGAGTGCTGCGCATGCGCAGTGGAGACACAGCCCGTCCTGACTCCTGTCAGAGGGCACCTCTCCACTGCGCATGCGCGCGATCCCGGAGCGGCGCGGCTCGTGCAGACAGAAGAGGAGGAGCAGGGCCTGCCGGGAGATGACCCTCCGATGTCAACAACAACAGAAGAACAGGTAAGTATTATCTTTTTATGCTTTAGCAGCCATTAAACCATGGGTTCCCTGGGTCCATTAGGCAGACCAGGGAACAATGGCTGCTAAAGCATAAAAACATTATTTGTGTCAGAACCCCTTTAATTCCTTCACTTTTGAGGAAACCAATCGGTTCACTCATGACTTTGACAACATTTTTTCAGTAACCATAGGGCCCAAGATGTTAGATTTTTTAAATTTTTTTATTATAAATATGGAAGAGCATTTTCTGTAAAAGTTTGATAAAGCTTTTTAAAACGTATTTTTAGTCCTTATTGGGGATTTCAACTTGTGATGCACTATACTGCATCCTGACAGGCAGTCTATCAAGCCATGTCAGAGGTATGGATTCATAGACAATTAGTCATGGGGGCCTTCAGAAGCCAAATAGAGGCCATAGCAGCCAAATAGATTGCCTGACAAGATGTGGTATAATGTAACACTATGGTATTATATTATACTGTATGAGTGATAAAATAAATCGCAAGTGTAAATCCCCTGTGGGGACTTAAAAAAAATTTAAAAGTTAAAAACAAAAGTATCAATTAGAAAAAAATAAAAGGTGGTAAAAAGATTTTTTTACGCCCCTTCCTTTCCTATATATTTATACATAAAAATACTCTAAATAAAAAGCATATTTAGTATCGCTGCATCCATAAATGTCTGATCTATCACAGTAAGAGTACTTATCCCACATGGTAAAAATCATCAGCAAAGAAAAAAAATACACATCAGAATTGCATTTTTTAGTCACCGTGTCTCCAAGAAAAAAATGTAATGAAACACCCGTATGTACTCCAAAACTGTACCAATATAAATTACAGGTCATCTTGACGAAAAATGAGCTCCTCACAGCTATATTAATGAAGATAAAGTTATGGCAGCAGAACATTTATATATATATATATGCCTGGCTGCGGGGTACTTATCACAACAGGACATACGCTTACATCCTGTGGGTAGCGTGAGATCAGCAGAGATCCTGTGCTATCCGACAGCGGGAGCCAGCTGTCACCGATAGCCAACCTCCCACTGCAACAGCGGGGATACATCGGGACACCACATCTATGTAGATCGCAGCATGTGAAGGGCTCACAGAGGGACGTCATTGGACCCCCGCAAAGTAATCCCGGAAGGCTGACTGATACATTACAGCGGAGCCACTCACCATGAACCCGGGGGGGGGGGGGGGCTACCAGACGTGTCTAACACAACAGATCAGAAAACACTACCTCTGATGGTCATTGTGCCAATCGGAAGAAAAGAGTCCAATTTGCTCGTCAGTATTGAAATCGAACCACCGCTGATTGGTGAATGGTTGCCTTCTCCAATGAGTCACGTTTTCTGTTTCCTCAAATGGATAGACGTTGGCGTGTCTGGCGAGAAATATCAGAGAACAAACACCCTGCAACCATTGCTGGGAGACCACAAGCCGGTGGCGGCAGCGTTATGGGAGTTTTTCCTAGTATTTTATCGGTCGCTCGTGCAGTGTCCAAGCGGAGGCCGGACATTACGGGTGAGACCATGGGATTCTCAAGATGGATTGTCATGGGTGGCTCTGTGATCCCTTTCTCAGCAATGGCGGAACGTGGCCCAGCCCAGCTATGCACGGTGCAAAAAAAAGAACAGGCAGATGTAAACAATAGTCCCAGACACAACACTTCTGGCAGGCTTCCTTTTTGACTCAACTCTGTTACACGTTCTTCTAGGAGGCACTTTTCTTCCTGTAATCTAGGTGTCCTAAGTTATCTGATTGACGATCTTCGGGGATAAACACTCCTGACACCGTGGATCAACACACAATTATTGCCTTTTCTGGCTTGTTAGTTACTCCTTTTGACTTGTCAATGCTAGAGCCATTACTCAGTGCTTCAGTCCCCGGAGGGGAAATTATCCCACGGCAAATGAGATAGGCCCACGGCTACAAACAGGCAGAAGCAAGAAGGAGCTTCAGACTCTCGCTGACACGTCCTCTTACATCGACTACATATCTGTTCTCTCTCCTGGCTACTCTGAACTCTGCCCCCAAACTTCTCCTAAACTCCCACAATACCACACTCAACAACTAGTTAGGGGGAGACAGTTTGCCCCAACAAAGCTTGTTAGCATTTGCACAGAACAGGAACCAAAACAAGAGCACACAAATATACACAAGACAGTTTACACAAAACGGGCATGCATCTAGTCTATAGACACCCCAACTCTGGGCCACTACACTCACCTATGTGGAAGGCACTGAACCCATTTGGTTATGGATAGAGATGAGCGAACGTACTCGTCCGAGCTTGATACTCGTTCGAGTATTAGCGTGTTCGAGATGCTCGTTACTCGTAACGAGTACCACGCGATGTTCGGGTTACTTTCACTTTCCTCTCTGAGACGTTAGCGCGCTTTTCTGGCCAATTGAAAGACAGGGACGGCATTACAACTTCCCCCTGCGACATTCAAGCCCTATACCACCCCCCTGCAGTGAGTGGCTGGGGAGATCAGGTGTCACCCGAGTATAAAAATCGGCCCCTCCCACGGCTCGCCACAGATGCGTTGTGAGATAGCTGAGGGACAGTGCTATCGTGTTGGAGCTGCTGTAGGGAGAGTGTTAGGAGTTAGTGTAGGCTTCAAGAACCCCAACGGTCCTTCTTAGGGCCACATCTAACCGTGTGCAGTAGTGTGGAGGCTGCTTTTAGCAGTGTTGCACTTTTTTTTTTTTTTGGTATATCGGCCGTGCAGAGCATTGCGCCCTGCAGTAATAGTCCAGGGACAGAAGTGTGGAGGCAAGGAGAGCGTTAGGAGTTATTGTAGGCTTCAAGAACCCCAACGGTCCTTCTTAGGGCCACATCTAACCGTGTGCAGTAGTGTTGAGGCTGCTTTTAGCAGTGTTGCACATTTTTTTTTTTTTTTGGTATATCGGCCGTGCAGAGCATTGCGCCCTGCAGTAATACTCCAGGAATAGAATTGTGTAGGCAGGGCCAGAAGACATATATTATAGATTGAATATACGCAGTGGTCCTTTAGAAAAAAATATTTGGAAAAAATCTATTTGGCCTGCCTGTCACTCTGCTCAGTGTTCTGGGTCCGTGTCTGCTGGGGGTAGTATTTCTCCAAATAAATACGCAGCCAGCTAAGTGTTACAGCAGGCTTGTGCCAAATTATTTCCTGGCGTTCCGTAAGCGAACTCAGTCTCCAACCACAGGCCAATAAGCGGCACATTTAATTACAGTGTTGTGTTTCTGCATTCCTGGTAATACAGCATGCTGAGGGGTAGGGGTAGGCCTAGAGGACGTGGGCGCGGCCGAGGACGCGGAGGCCCTAGTCCGGGTGTGGGCACAGGCCGAGCTCCTGATCCAGGTGTATCGCAGCCGACTGCTGCGGGATTAGGAGAGAGGCACGTTTCTGGCGTCCCCACATTCATAGCACATTTAATGGGTCCACGCGGTAGACCTTTATTAGAAAATGAGCAGTGTGAGCAGGTCCTGTCGTGGATGGCAGAAAGTGCTTCCAGCAACCTATCATCCACCCAGAGTTCTGCGCCGTCCATTGCTGCAACTCAGAATCCTCTGGCTGCTGCTCCTCCTTCCTCCCAGCCTCCTCACTCCATGAAAATGAGACATTCTGAGGAGCGGGCAGACTCCCAGGAACTGTTCTTGGGCCCCTGCTCAGATTGGGCAGCAGTGGTTCCTCTCCCACCAGAGGAGTTTATCGTGACTGATGCCCAACCATTGGAAAGTTCCCGGGGTCCGGGGGATGAGGCTGGGGACTTCCGGCAACTGTCTCAAGACCTTTCAGTGGGTGAGGAGGCCGATGACGATGAGACACAGTTGTCTATCAGTGAGGTAGTAGTAAGGGCATTAAGTCCGAGGGAGGAGCGCACCGAGGATTCTGAGGAAGAGCAGCAGGACAATGAGGTGACTGACCCCACCTGGTTTGCTACGCCTACTGAGGACAGGTCTTCAGAGGGGGAGGCAAGTGCAGCCGCAGGGCAGGTTGCAAGAGGCAGTGCGGTATCCAGGGGTAGAGGCAAGGCCAGACCAAATAATCCACCAACTGTTTCCCAAAGCGCCCCCTCGCGCCATGCCACCCTGCAGAGGCCAAGGTGCTCAAAGGTCTGGCAGTTTTTCACTGAGAGTGCAGACGACCGACGAACAGTGGTGTGCAACCTTTGTCGCGCCAAGATCAGCCGGGGAGCCACCACCAGCATGCGCAGACATATGATGGCCAAGCACCCCACAAGGTGGGACAAAGGCCGTTCACTGCCTCCGGTTTGCACCGCTGCCTCTCCCCCTGTGCCCCAACCTGCCACTGAGATCCAACCCCGCTCTGAGGACACAGACACTACCGTCTCCTGGCCTGCACCCACACCCTCACCTTTGCTGTCCTCGGCCCCATCCAGCAATGTCTGTCAGCGCAGCGTCCAGCCGTCGCTAGCGCAAGTGTTTGAGCGCAAGCGCAAGTACGCCGCCACGCACCCGCACGCTCAAGCGTTAAACGTGCACGTAGCCAAATTTATCAGCCTGGAGATGCTGCCGTATAGGGTTGTGGAAACGGAGTCCTTCAAAAGTATGATGGCGGCGGCGGCCCCGCGCTACTCAGTTCCCAGTCGCCACTACTTTTCCCGATGTGCCGTCCCAGCCCTGCACGACCATGTCTCCCGCAACATTGTACGCGCCCTCACCAACGCGGTTACTGCCAAGGTCCACTTAACAACGGACACGTGGACAAGCACAGGCAGGCAGGGCCACTATATCTCCCTGACGGCACATTGGGTGAATTTAGTGGAGGCTGGGACAGAGTCAGAGCCTGGGACCGCTCACGTCCTACCCACCCCCAGAATTGCGGGCCACAGCTCGGTGGTGGTATCTGCGGCGGTGTATGCTTCCTCCACTAAACCACCCTTCTCCTCCTCCTCCGCAACCTCTGTCTCGCAATCAAGATGTGTCAGCAGCAGCAGCACGTTGGCAGCAGTCGGTGTCGCGCGTCGTGGCAGCACAGCGGTGGGCAAGCGTCAGCAGGCCATGCTGAAACTACTCAGCCTAGAAGATAGGAGGCACACGGCCCACGAACTGCTGCCGGGTCTGACAGAGCAGACCGACCGCTGGCTTGCGCCGCTGAGCCTCCAACCGGGCATGGTCGTGTGTGACAACGGCTGTAACCTGGTGGCGGCTCTGCAGCTCGGCAGCCTCACGCACGTGCCATGCCTGGCCCACGTCTTTAATTTGGTGGTTCAGCGCTTTCTGAAAAGCTACCCACGCTTGTCAGACCTGCTCGGAAAGGTGCGCCGGCTCTGCGCACATTTCCGCAAGTCCCACACGGACGCTGCCACCCTGCGCACCCTGCAACATCGGTTTAATCTGCCAGTGCACCGACTGCTGTGCGACGTGCCCACACGGTGGAACTCTACGCTCCACATGTTGGCCAGGCTCTATGAGCAGCGTAGAGCTATAGTGGAATACCAACTCCAACATGGGCGGCGCAGTGGGAGTCAGCCTCCTCAATTCTTTTCAGAAGAGTGGGCCTGGTTGGCAGACATCTGCCAGGTCCTTCGAAACTTTGAGGAGTCTACCCAGGTGGTGAGCGGCGATGCTGCAATCATTAGCGTCACCATTCCTCTTTTATGCCTCTTGAGAAGTTCCCTGCAAAGCATAAAGGCAGACGCTTTGCACTCGGAAACAGAGCCGGGGGAAGACAGTATGTCGCTGGATAGTCAGAGCACCCTCCTGTCTATATCTCAGCGCGGTGAGGAGGAGGAGGAGGAAGATGAGGAGGAGGGGGAAGACACAGCTTGGCCCACTGGTGAGGGTACACATGCTGCTGGCCTGTCATCCTTTCAGCGTGTATGGCCTGAGGAGGATGAGGAGGAGGATCCTGAAAGTGATCTTCCTAGTGAGGACAGCCATGTGTTGCGTACAGGTACCCTGGCACACATGGCTGACTTCATGTTAGGATGCCTTTCTCGTGACCCTCGCGTTACACGCATTCTGGCCACTACGAATTACTGGGTGTACACACTGCTCGACCTACGGTATAAGGAGAACCTTTCCACTCTCATACCCGAAGAGGAAAGGAGTTCGAGAGTGTTGCTATACCACAGGACCCAGGCGGACAAACTGATGGTAAAATTCCCATACGACAGCGCTAGTGGCCGAAGGCGCAGTTCCGAGGGCCAGGTAGCAGGGGAGGCGCGGAGATCAGGCAGCATGTACAGCACAGGCAGGCCAACACTCTTTAAGGCCCTTGACAGCTTTATGGCTCCCCAGCAAGACTGTGTCACCGCTCCCCAGTCACGGCTGAGTCGGCGGGAGCACTGTAAAAGGATGGTGAGGGAGTACGTAGCCGATCGCACGACCGTCCTCCGTGACGCCTCTGCCCCCTACAACTACTGAGTGTCGAAGCTGGACACGTGGCCTGAACTCGCGCTGTATGCCCTGGAGGTGCTTGCTTGTCCTGCGGCTAGCGTCTTGTCAGAGAGGGTGCTTAGTGCGGCTGGGGGAATCCTCACAGATAAGCGTACCCGCCTGTCAACCGACAGTGCTGACAGGCTAACACTCATCAAGATGAACAAAGCCTGGATTTCCCCAGACTTCTCTTCTCCACCAGCGGACAGCAGCGATACCTAAGCAATAGGTAGGCTGCACCCGCGGATGGAAGCATCGTTCTGTATCTCCATCAAAAACGGGGACCTTTTCGCTTCATCAATCTGTGTATAATATTCCTCCTCCTCCTCCTGCTCCTCCTCCTGAAACCTCACATAATCACGCCGAACGGGCAATTTTTCTTAGGCCCACAAGGCTCAGTCATATAATTTCTCTAAACAATTTTTATACGTTTCAATGCTCATTAAAGCGTTGAAACTTTCACCTCCACCAATTTTTATTTTAACTGGGCTGCCTCCTGGCCTAGTTACCAATTAAGCCACATTAACCAAAGCGATTACTGGGTTTCACCTGCCCTCTTGGTTGGGCATGGGCAATTTTTCTGATGTACATTAGTACTGTTGATACAGCAATTTTTGTGGGCCCTCGCCTACAGTGTAATCAAATGATTTTTTAGCCCACCTGCATTACAGCTGACGTTACATCCGCTGTGTTGGGCAATGCAATGGGATATTTTTTTGTACCGCCGGTGGGTTCCAGGGAGCCACCCATGCTGTGGGTCCACAGGGAGTTGTAAATGCATCTGTTTCCACTTCTAAAGAACCCCAGTCTGACTGGGGCATGCAGTGTGGGCCGAAGCCCACCTGCATTAAACATGACATTACTACCTCAGCTGTGATGGGCACTGCAATGGGATATTTTTATGTACCGCCGGTGGGTTCAAGGAAGCCACCCATGCTGTGGGTGCATACGGAATTCCCATTGCGGAGTTGTACCTGCCTGTGACTATTTATAAAAAACCGCGGTCTGACTGGGGCATGCAGACACCTTGACAGAATGAATAGTGTGTGGCACATAGGTTCCCCATTGCTATGCCCACGTGTGCAGCTCCAGATGGAGGTGGCACAGGATTGGATTTCTCATTGCTTCTGTACAGCATTGTGGGCTATCGCCCCGCCCCTTTTAAAGAGGGTCGCTGCCAAGCCGTGCCAACCCTCTGCAGTGTGTGCCTGCTTTTCCTGTGGCAGACACACTTATAAATAGTGGGACCTGGGAACTTGAGATGCAGCCCAACATGTAGCCCCTCGCCTGCCCTATCCGTTTCTGTGTCGTTCCCATCACTTTCTTGAATTGCCCCGATTTTCACAAATGAAAACCTTATCGAGCATCGGCGATATACAAAAATGCTCGAGTTGCCCATTGACTTCAATGGGGTTCGTTACTCGAAACGAACCCTCGAGCATCGCGAAAAATTTGTCTTGAGTAACGAGCACCCGAGCATTTTGGTGCTCGCTCATCTCTAGTTATGGATCCATCCTTGCAGATCACCTATACCCATACATGTTGATTGTCTTCCCTGGAGCAGATGAGATCTTCCAGCAAGACAATTCAACATGTCCGCGGCTAGAAATGTCCGACAGTAATTGGAAGAGCATGACCAAGACTTCCAAGTACTTACCTGGCCCCCTAATTCCTCAGACTTGAACCCAATTGAGCCTCTATGAGACCCCGATCATCATGTTCGCTCTATAGACCCTCCAGCAATTGTGGGATGCAGTCAGTATGGCTCCAGATATCTGAGACCACCTACCTCCACCTTACTGAGTCTCTCTTAGCATGTCTAGCTGCTGTCTGTGCGGCACACGGTGGTTACTCTGGATACTAGCTGGTGGTCATAATAATGTGACTCGGCTCTGTCTAAAACCCCTTTGTACATAATGACCTCGTTGTCTCTTTGAACGCATTATATATGACTCTGCTGCATGTAATTACTCATTGTCTCATGTTTAATGTGATTTTTATATTTTGTCTCCTCAGTATCAGCTGGTTGAACTCCTGGTAAGTTATTATCAGTGGAGTCTTGGCTATGTCATCACACATAACACACAGGCGACATAGAGGGAGCCACACTCAGGAGATGATATCATAGAGGGGAGCACTGAGAGACATAAACTTCATAGATTCTTTCCTTGATAGTTCTAGGCTCCGCCCCCACTGTACACAGAAGGCAAGATTTATTGTGTATGATTTTTCTTTGTTGGACACCATGTTGCATTATTTGCACCAAGTTTATCACAGTGCTGCATCTTTATTTCTAGACATTTTGAGTCTATTTTATGCTTCCCACTTACTGGATTGTATTTATGGCTAATCTTACGACTTTTTAAAGATTCACCATTCTTAAATATGTCTAAAAAAAACTTACACCACGCAAACCATGTCCCTTGTTCTCGCCGCTGCAGTGCAGAACAGCTAAAAGTTGCACATTGTTAAGCAAAAACCCACAAACGTCAAACATGCGACTTTTCTGAGACAAGAAAATTGGTGCACAACCCTTGATAAATTTGCCCTATAGAGCCTTGGGTTTACAGGCAGCTGATTGGGTGTGATTGTGTGTGTGGGGGGGGGGGGTGTTGGTGTTTGTGTCTGACAGGTGGTTCAGGCTGTGCTAGGATATACTGCTCTGAGAGAGGCAGACAGCGCTGCTCCTGGGCTGAGAGTTGTCTCAGTGAACTGCAGGGGGGGGGGGGTAGTTTTATTATCTGGGTAGGGGGCAGTTGTTCCATCTAAACCCCTCAATATTCCATTTGTTCTATTTTTATTACTGATCTGCAGGATTCCCGAAAAAACCGTTTAGCCCAATGGAAAAATGTCAGCGATGATTCAGGGATTACAGACCTCTCATACCAGCTGTCCCCTGATGCAGCGCTGGGAACTTACGCAATAAAGGCTGATGGTACAAACATGCAGTTCATTGTGGACAAATATGGTAAGTACACGTGGATCACAAATGAAGCAGAGCTGATTGTGTCTGACGGTGGGGCTGAACTGTTTGCGTATCGTCATAATCCCTTGACCCCTTAGTGACCAAGCTTTTCTTTGTTTTCCCATTTTCTTTCCTCCCCACTTTTAAAGTCGTAACTCCTTTATTTATCCACCGACGTCGCTGTTTGAAAGCTTGTTTTTTGCGGGTCGAGTTGTATTTTTAAATGCTACTATTTAATGTACCATATAATGAAAAACTAAAAAAATTCTGTGGAGAGAAATGGAAAAAAATGAAATTCCGCCGTTTTCTATGGTGCACAAACTGCAACAAAGATGACATGATAACTTTATTCTATGGGCCAGTACGATTACTACGATACCGAATTTATATAGGTTTTTTTGCGATAGTATTTGTATTTTTTTCGAAGATATTTAATTTTTTGTAATTCTTTTCTGCCGCCATCTTCTGCACACAATAGATTTTGAAGCGCTCATTTTTTTGCAGGACGTCCTGCAGTTTGCGCTGGTACTATTTTGGAATACGACTTTCTGATTGCTTTTTATTGCATTTTTTCTTGCAGACATGGTGACCAAAAAAGCACATTTGTAGCGTTCTTTCTTTTTTTTCTGACGATGTTACTTTGATTTATCACCGTGACAGCCAATATTCCCTAAGCTTAATATATTAGAACTGTCTCACCGAAGGGAACCAATGATTACTAAAATATAAGTTTTATTCAAATAAAATTAAAAAATGTGCGTGATCAAACTCGTGAATTGTGTGCCTCTTTTTTATTTTCTAGGGTAACACTGATATATTGATATTTCTTTGTTATGTTTATGTCCTGGTGTTTGACGCTCACTGTGAATTTGGAAATAGAAGATACCCCACACTCAACTTAGTTGCGTTGGAACAAGAAAAATTCCTTTATTACTTTTATTCTTCTATTTCGTAAATAAAGGCTCTGTTCACCATCTTGGGTTTATCTAGTGAACAGCAGATTATCAGTCACCGATTATTCTATATGTTCACTCCACCAGTGATTTGGTCAAAGACTGTAGTGTAATATAGACCAGACACGTGGACGCAATCTGCGGGACCGACTGGTGCACAGTCATTTCACATCTCAACCAGCAACTAACACTTGGCTAGGCTCCGAACTTCCTAAAGGCACATATCGATGCACCAGATGTAAAGCCTGCAGATTTATTAAACGTGATGCCTCATTTACCAGTTCGTCCACTGGTAAAGTTTACCAAATACGAGACTTTATAAATTGTAGAACAACAGGGGTCATTCATAAAGCCACGTGTACTTGCCCACTTGACTACATTGGCAAGACCATACGCCAACTACGGAGACGTGTTTTAGAGCACGTCGGAAACATCAATAGGGGAGATAATACAAGTTTGGCCATACACGTGCGAGAAAAACATAATAATGACCCAGAATCCATAAAATTTCAGGGCCTTGAAAAAATCCTGGACAATGGAAGGAGAGGAAATGTTGATCAAAAATTATTAAAAAAAGAAACGCGATGGATCCACAGAATGGATTGCTGTTCTCCTAGAGGTTTAAATGAGAAACTGTCATTCGCAGCCTTTATATAAATGTCTCATACCTTCTGCGTAAGTGCCCGATAGGTACAGTCAACTTATGCCATCTTATGGCCGAGGGCTTAATATTAATCAGGGTACATGAACACGGTGTTGGATACATGCATAGCACTGGATTATTGATATGACTCTTTATTTAGTGGAGCTTTTTGACTTCCAAGAACATATACTGTTGACATGGCATTATGTAACGGCCCTAATATGTGGAGATGACCATAATGTGATTCTCAGATAAGTGCATACTTCATGCATCATGTGAATAAACGGAATGCCCATTACATTCAATACAATCTATCAACCATCTATAATATATGTGATATCATATATCACATGTGTCAATATAGGACATCAGTGATCTGTCCCAATCAATAATAGATAGGGATATTATTGCATACATCCGTGGTCGATATACCTGCAACTGTCAGATTGACTGAACATGTAGCAATGATATTAGAATAATTATAGGGATTATATGTTCCAGTGATACAATAGAATATAATACAATATGTGTCACTAGATGCATTCGAACAAAGTACATGCAAACATGACACGGTAATCTTTAGTGGCTACATTATTGCCAAACATGCATTTATATGTTAGAATGATTTTTATAGACTCCTCAACATTATGCATGTTGTTGTACAATCCAGTATATATAATAATCGGAAGTTCTACAAATAAGAGACATTTATTAGCTTCAGTATTTCCTCTAAAGTTGACATGATAATCAATGAATGACTCGCTTTGGAATCCCCCATATTCATAACTACATCAATTGAGTGGTGCTATAAATGCATTTTGAATAACAACATCGGCAGTGCGTTGAAAAGGCAGTATATCCAACATAAGTGCTTGTCTGAGTGAAGAGTTTTATCATACATACAGATTAATAATATCATCCCATCAGGGGTTAACAAAGTCCTGCGCTCTGCTTCTGACAGAACGAGCTCATTGGAGCAACAGTGACAAGCCCCCTGCTAAGGGAGGCGTGGCTTGAGCTATTTAAAGCCTGTTAGTGAGGCTACAGACCATCTCTGCTCATTCATTCACAGCCGGTCAGGCTGTTCACATCTACAGCACTTTATACCATCCTGATGAGCAGCTCTATCAATGATAGCTGTAGAAACGCGTTGATGATAATAAATCACTTAATAAAGTGATAATCATAATAAAGTGTGTGTGGGTCTATCATAACCCTATACCAGCTATACCATCACTTCTATATGAATTATAGGGGGTTATTGAGAGTCTTGATGGGTTATAAAATCTGAATCCATCAGACTAATACTCAATCCCCAGAACTTTGATGGTGTTTTATAGGGATAAACAAGGGGTTATTGAGAGTCCTGATGGATGATAGAATCTGATTCCATCAGACCAATACTCAATCCCCTAAATTTTGGATGTTGAATATGACTATAAAAAAAAGGGGTTAGAGAGAGTCCTGATGGGTAAAAAATCTAAGTCCATCAGACCAATACTCAGTCCCCTCAATTTGAGATGTTGAACATGAATATGTAAATCAAGGGCTGATAGCCTCCACATAATAAAGTGTGTGTGGGTCTATCATAACTAGAGATGAGCGAGCACCAAAATGCTCGGGTGCTCGTTACTCGAGTCGAACTTTCAGTGATGCTCGAGAGTTCGTTTCGAGTAACGAACCCCATTGAAGTCAATGGGTGACTCGAGCATTTTTGTATATCGCCGATGCTCGCTAAGGTTTTCATTTGTGAAAATCTGCAAAACACAAGAAAGTGATGGAAACGACACAGAAACGAATAGGGCAGGCGAGGAGCTACATTTTGGGCTGCATCTCAAGTTCCCAGGTCCCACTATTAAGCCACAATAGCGGCAAGAGTGAGACCCCCCCCCCCCCACTGTCAGCGTGAAGATCGTTCTCCTCTGCCACAGCTGCAACAGCTGTGGCAGAGAAGAACGATGTTAGCCCATTGAATTCAATGGAGCCGGCAATACAGCCGGCTCTATTGAAAGCAATGGGTTGCCAGCGTACGCGGGATGAATTGTCGGGAAGGGCTTAAATATATAAGCCCTTCCCTACAATTCATCCAGAAATGTGTAAAAATAAAAAATATATATATACTTACCAGGTCCCGGCAGAACGATGTTAGCCCATTGAATTCAATGGAGCCGGCAATACAGCCGATTCCATTGAAAGCAATGGGCTGCCAGCGATCGCGGGATGAATTGTCGGGAAGGGGTTAAATATATAAGCCCTTCCCTGCAATTCATCCAGAAATGTGTAAAAATAAAAAATATATATATACTTACCAGGTCCCGGCAGAACGATGTTAGCCCATTGAATTCAATGGAGCCGGCAATACAGCCGACTCCATTGAAAGCAATGGGCTGCCAGCGATCGCGGGATGAATTGTCGGGAAGGGGTTAAATATTTAACCCCTTCCCGACAATTCATCCCGCGATCGCCGGCAGCCCATTGCTTTCAATGGAGTCGGCTGTATTGCCGGCTCCATTGAATTCAATGGTCAGTGCTCGTTTAATCGAGACGAGTACCGCGTGGTGCTCGTCTCGAGTAACGAGCATCTCGAGCACCCTAATACTCGAACGAGCATCAAGCTCGGACGAGTATGCTCGCTCATCCCTAATCATAACCCTATACCAGCTATTCACAAAGAAACAGTATGGCTGAGTAATGAATGAATGCAATGACATACTATGCAGTAATTTAATACAGCGCCATTAGTTATAATCACAGCGCTGAACACTGATATAGACGGCTTGGGATATGTCCTATTAGATATCAGAAGCTGACTGTGATAACGTTGTTATCAGTGTGTTAAAGGACACAGGTGTCTGGTCTATATTACGCTACAGTCTTTGACCAAATCACTGGTGGAGTGAACATATAGAATAATCGGTGACTGATAATCTGCTGTTCACTAGATAAACCCAAGATGGTGAACAGAGCCTTTATTTACGAAATAGAAGAATAAAAGTAATAAAGGAATTTTTCTTGTTCCAACGCAACTAAGTTGAGTGTGGGGTATCTTCTATTTCCAAATTCACAGTGAGCGTCAAACACCAGGACATAAACATAACAAAGAAATATCAATATATCAGTGTTACCCTAGAAAATAAAAAAAAGGCACACAATTCACGAGTTTGATCACGCACGTTTTTTAATTTTATTTAATTAAAAGTTATATTTTAGTAATCATTGGTTACCTTCGGTGAGACAGTTCTAAGATGTTACTTTGATAGATCGGACTTTTACGAACATAGCGCTACCAAATATGTATTTTTGTTTTATTATTTAGATTCTTTTATTAGAAAAATGGCAATCCGGTGGCTCATCAGAGCTGTTGCCACCGGGTGTCGGCTGCAAGAAACAGCCGGAACCTGTGATGTATGGCGGGAGATCGCTGTGAGATCTCTCTTCATACATACGCCAACACCACAGGCCGTCAAAAGGCGTTAAGAGGTTAATGCTAGATAATGTAGTAGATGTGACCTGCAGTCCTATGTAACCCCACAGATAACACAGTGAATCTTTTTATTATAAAAGTAAAAAAACATTACAGGGTGTAATAACAAAAATAGCAAAATAACAGAAAAAATTGCCAAATCCAGTCACAAAAAGCATATATACATATTTATAAAAACAGAAATATTTGCAAGAATTAATAGCCAAACATATACAAATTTACAAAATTTTACAGAAACAGTAGAAGAGTGAAAACCGGTCCGGGCGCCTCCCCAATCACACATATCCCATTTATACAACCAAATCTACATTACAAAACATAAAGAACCAACCCCATAATCCCGTAGTGCTGCATATGCCAACCTACTAAAAAGAGAAAAAACACACATTTGTAAAACAAGATTTTTCTTTCTTTCTTTTTTCTTCCCCCTCCTCCTCCCTAAACTACACACACATCACCCTCTACCCTTCCCCTGGTCCACTGCCAATCATATTTGTGAACATATAATTTTTCTTTTTCAAATATACCCATATAACATAATACTAACCCCCCACGAAAAAACTTAAACTTAATACCTCACACGAAAACACATAATACCACTCATGATATATGATACCACCCTCAAAACCATATAAGGCATAATAATCCACAGCCTAAATATATAGAAAAAAACTGACAAAACATAACCATTACCTCCAGCCCTGGTTTGGGTTCAGTAAGCCTTTTATTCAACTTTTAACTTAAAACAAAACAAAAAGCTACGGTGAAAGAATCCAGCTCCCACCGGGAAACAGTTCCCTAGACTAGGGAACCCCAATGCAAAAAACCCCTCCAAAGGAAGGCTGCTCAAGGCCTACCCAACCTTTCAAACTCCAGAGAACACATCTCCACCAGGTCACCGAGAATGTTCCCACTTACTTCGTCCTTGAGGAGGATTTTATAATGCATCAATGCTAAACACCGTGGATTACACATGTAATACCTCACTACTATACTTACTAAAAGTAAGGTGCAGCGGTCCCTACCACCCAGATCTCTGAATGCGCCATAACACCCCTCAGCATAGGTAAGGTCAGCCAGCCAAGGCCAACCGATGGAAGCCCTACCCTCTTGTATACATCTATATTAAAGGGACAATGAAGCAAGAAGTGGTCCATGCTCTCCAGAGTGTTGCAACAAGCCTCCCGGGGACAATCCCTTTCCTCAATGTTCCTGTGCTTCAAGTTGTCCCCTACATACAGCTTACCATTGAAGCAGCACCAGGTCAAGTCCCAATACTTTGAGGGGATTCTTACCGAATTTGAAAGAAACAAACCCACCCTCAAAATCCCCACCTGGGCAGTCTCTGAGGGTCAATGGACTCTAAAAGTGGGCTGCCAAAACCCTCCGGCCCAGCACATGCCTGTCAAGCATCCCCCATGGTCAGCCCCTATTGACATAAAACCTTCAGAAATGGTGCAACATAAGCTGGAAGATTTCCATGCGATGTACAAAAGTCCTTCACACACCCTCCTGTCTCCCACTCCTGGAAGAACGACCAAAGCCATCCCTTACAGGAGGATCTCCACGGAGGAGCCCTCTCTTTCCAGAGGTTTGCGATATTAACTTTCAAAAAAGTAATCACGAGGAATATCACTGGGTTGACCATACCCAACCCGCCTAGTCTCCTTGTACGGTAAGTAAACTCCCTCTTCACTGGGTTCAACCTATTCCCCCATAACAGCTGGAAGAACAGGCTGTAGACCCTGACCAAAGAGGTTCTGGCAAAATGCATACACTTCCCAGGTACATCAACAAAGGGAGCAGGTAAGTCTTGATCAAGCAAACCCTTTCTCTCAGGGTCAAAGACCACCCTTTCCATTGATCCACCTTTTGAGCGGCATTCCTCAACCTGCCTTCCCAATTTTTCTCGGGATAATTTCCTTGGATGAAATCGATGGCTAAAATTTTAGTGAAATCTTGGGGTTCTGGGAGATCAAAAGCAGGATCCCCCCCTCCCCCCCAAGGCACTTTTCTTGATTGATCTTTGACCCAGAGACCTCCGAGTAGTGAACAACTTCCAACATCACCCACCCTGGCTTCTCATGAGAGGAGACAAAGATAGTAACACCATCAGCATACGCCACTGTCCTCAGGGCCGAGCCCGGCACCCCCGCGTCCATCCTCACCCCTGCCAACTGTCCTCTGTCTCCCCTTCTGAGGAAGGGATCAACAGCAAATGCATAAAGCAAGGGGCTCAGAGGGCATCCCTGACAGACACTAGACCCGACTACAAAAGGATGGCTAAGCCAACCGTTCACATGTAAGAAACTCTTGGCCCATGAATACAAAGTTTTTAACCAGTTTGCGAACCCCACCGGCAGACTGTATCTCAAAAGGACAGATCAAAGGTACTCGCGGTTTACTCAATCAAAAGCTTAAGCCTGATCCAGGGAAAGTAAAAACCCCTTTCAGATACCCACCCAGCCCCGCTCCACAGCCTCCCAGACACTCAGCACAGCTCTAAACGTGCTATGACTGGGAACGGGGCAGTACTGAGCCCCAGAAAGGAGCTGGGGTGAAATTTTCACCAACCTACTGAAGAGCACTTTTGTCAGAATCTTTCTGTCCATGTTAAGGTGCGCTATGGGATGACAATTCTCAATACAGAGCGGATCTTTACCCTTTGACAGAATAATTAGGGCCGACCTCCTCATTGACTCCGGCAGAATGCCTGTGGATAGGCATTCATTAAAAACCCTGGTCAAGAGAGGAACCAAAATTTCCTTAAAGGCTTTATAAAACTCAGATGTTAAGCCGTCTTGACCTGGTTACTTCTTGGATTGCAGCCCATTAATCACCAGTCCAACTTTCTCATCCATATTGCTTCTGTCAAAACGCCAAGAGAGGGCTCTATTTCTGGTTCAAGAAGGTTTCCGCCAGGAAAGCCGAGATTCTGTCCCGATTAAGTTCCTTCCCACCCAAGAAATGAGAGTAGAAGGATCTGACAACCTCTAGGATCCCTGATCTGGACTTTTTCAGGGAGCCCATACTGTCTAGCAGACCCATGGCCAATTTACAACTCACTGACATCCTACAGTTCTTGTAGGGGTCGGGCGAGTGATATTTCCCAAAATCCCTGTCAAGAACCAAAGATGCGTGTCTATCATACTGACATCTCTTGAGCAAGGATTTCACTCTGGAGATCTCCTCATGGCTATCTTCAATTGAGACCAAATGCTCGAGTTTCCTCCTCAGGCTCTAATACATACGCTTTCTGTCCAGGCTTCTGAGGTTGGAGATCTGTCGGAAGAACCTTCTTACCCAATGTTTTAACATCTCCCACCACTCTGATTACTGTTGCATTGGCCCAGTAGCGGTTCCGGGCTCTGAAGACATTCCTCAAAGGACTGTCTTATTTCCGCTTCATCCAGGAGTGACAAATTCAACTTCCATAAACCTTTGCCCATCCGAGGGTTCTCTGTGACATTCAGAGAAAAAAGAATCATACAGTGATTGGAGAACTTCACCTCCACCACTGATAATGGTAAGGAGATGGCTTCCCCCTTTAAATAAAACCTATCTATCCTACACCTGCAATAACTACCTTCAAACAAAGTGAACCCCCTGTGCCAGGAGGAGTGCCGAACGTGGACATCCACAAGGCGTGCCTCACTAACTACGCTATTTAACGCAATGCTATCATAGCCTAGCCGGTCAATGGAACCTCCTCTATTACAGAGCCTCGTGACATTATTAAAGTCTCCACCAAAGACTGCTTGCTGGCTTATAAAAAGGTAGGGCTTAATTCTCATAAAGAGGTCTTTGAGTCCCCACTTTGACTAGGGTCCATAGATGTTAATAAGACGCAACTCTTGACCTCCCATGAGAATATCCAAGATCAGGCACCTCCCCATTTCCAGCCCGATAACCTGTCTGCATTCTACCTGCGCGGTCTTAAAAAGCACTGCCACCCCGCTATATGGCTCGGCCGTAAGAGACCAATAGGAGGCTTTGCACCTCCACTCACATTTAGCTTTGTACATGACCAACAAATCTATCAGCCTGGTCTCTTGCAAAAATAAAATGTCAGTTCCAACTTAGCTGAGAAAATCTAAAGCTGCAAACCTAGCCGCATCTGACTTAATGCTGGCAACATTAATGGATGCCAGCGTCAACAGGGTGAGTGCCGCCATCATTGGTGAT
Organism: Eleutherodactylus coqui; assembly: GCF_035609145.1. Classification (NCBI taxonomy): domain Eukaryota; kingdom Metazoa; phylum Chordata; class Amphibia; order Anura; family Eleutherodactylidae; genus Eleutherodactylus; species Eleutherodactylus coqui. The sequence continues at coordinate 291,174,385 of NC_089840.1, read as the reverse complement.
CAAGCTGGATGGCTTTCCTCTTACTCTCCCCCTCCTCCCTATCGGAAGAAGAGGTCTCCTTTTTGTTTTTCTTCAGTGAAACCGAGATATCCATATCACCACTCAAAACATAACCTTCACCTTCCGGCTTCAGGGTAGCCCCCTTCTCAGAGGAAACCAGATCCCCCAAAGAAAGAGACCCAGCATCCCCCAGGGTTTCTTCTTCAGAGATCTCTGCCACCACCTCTGGTAACTCACCCCCAGCCTCTCCCTCTGGCAGGGAAGAGGAGGTGTTATCGAGGGCTTGGTACCGGTTAGAGAGGTCGCCCATAGGGGAACCGATTGGGCCTTTCTTTGGTATCTGCACCAGAGAGAGTGAGACCGAGTCATCACACTCTAGAAAGGAAGGACCCCTATTTTTCTTTCTTGTTCTTCCCTTACCCTTTTTTTCTGCTTTTACCATTTGTCGTTTTCCTTGTCCACACTGTCTTCTCAGGAGGATCCGTCAGAACTGACAGCCACCAACTCTCCCTCCATTGTTCTGGTTTCCTCATCCACATTGCTATCCCTTGGGGTCTCAGGAGCTCGATGCCCCTCTGGCCCGGGCTGTCCAGGCACCCCACAGAGACCCCATAGCTTCCTCCTCCCTGTTGCCACCAGCTTCACTCCCTGAGCGACGGGACAGATGACCCTCTGACAGAGCTCGGCTGATGTTTGCAAACGATAAAGGGACAGCGACTGAATTGGTGCCCTAAAGCACCACACAGGATACACCGAATGCTGCCACGGGATGAGGATGGGGGCCCCCACACAGCATTCACACCAACACCTTACACTGTGCGCTGAAATGTGTGGGGTCCCCACACCTGTGGCAGACCTTCGGCTGCCCCTGGTAGAAAACCAGAATCCTGTCCCTTCCCAGGAACGCAGAAGAAGGGCTGTGGGTAATGGAATTACCTGACCAGATACTGTGTGCATGCCTGTTTCATCGGGGGAGGATGAAGAATCTCCCCATACCTGCCCATCCAGTTCATGATATCAACATAAGAGAGAGACTTGTTACTAGTCAGAACGGTCACTCTCTTAGTGTCATTCTGGACGGAAATTGCTAGAACCACAAAATCCCGCCACTTGGGCTCCGTCTGAGCCAGCTCGTATTTTGACCAGAAGAGCTCGCGCCTCTCTGGTCTCACGAAGCTGACCTCAAACAGGGAGGTCCAAAAGGGGTGGATCAGGGCAAAGATGTCTCTCACCCTGAATTCCATCCCGGGGAGAAGCTCCACCACCCTAGTACGGCTAGGGCAGGCATCACTGCCTCCCCATCGGAGATGGACCACATTCCTTCTGGAGCCCCCCTGCCTGGCTGTAGGAAGCAACCATGCCTTTTCTCCCTGGATTGGTCTCAGAAGGCCCCTGTGCCAAACCTATCTATCCAAAATGACAGGTCGCACTTTTCACCCTCTATAGTGACCGACGTCTCTCCTCTCTTTAAGCGGATAGGAACAGCTCATGTGGGCTGGGGTCCCTGAAGCCGGGAGGTGAAGGTCCCCCACTTATCCCGGCGGCAACACTCGCATAGCTCCTAGGAGTCACCACCAGGGGGTCCGCAGCTGAACCAGGGCCCCCCCTCCTCCCCAAACCCCCAGACACTCCACCCTTACTTGTGACTTTTGTACATTTATTATGACCTTTATCTCCCTCAGATACTCTTCCACCAGCAGACACCTCAACATTTAATCCTGTATTGTTTACATTCCCCACGCCCCCAGACTTCTCCACTTCTCCAGACTTGGGTAACCACCTTTTTTGGGGTCCACCGCAGGGCTCTTCTTAGGGTCACCTGACGCTGGATGGCCCCCAACCTCCTGGGATTCTTGGGATTATGTGACACCAGGCAATCCCCTTTATCCAGATCCACTGCAGGGCCTTTCTGGCGGCCACCTGACGCTGGATGACCCCACACCTTTTCCTCCACCTTCTCTGAACCTTTGGGATCACCCTACGCTGGGTGACCCCTCTTATTTAGTCCCACTGCAAGGCCTTTCTGGGGGTCACCCGACACCAGATGACCCCCCCACCCCCACCCCACCTCCACAGCCTTTTTTGACATTTTACCTGGATCATCCGACGCTGGATGACCCCCACACTTAAGAATCTCCCTGTCAGACACCACCAGCTTCTGCCCATCACCCCTCCTGTCATTATGAACCAGGGGGGTGTTTGGATCAGGATGCCTAGTACTCTCCCTGTTCCTGTGCACTGAACCCACATTAGCAGGGTCTAGGCTGAATCGGACATGGGGGCTACCCATGCAGTTACCTCCCTCCCCTGGTTTGGAGGCTTGCCCTAGGAGGCTGACGAAACTATATTCCACCTGGGTGATCTTTTTGCCACTTCTTCTTTTTAGCTTGGGAGTCTCGTTCAAAAAGTTCATTGCCAAAACAGAGACCCTCCAGGCCTCCAGGGGATTCCAGGTGTCTTATGTACAGCATCAGTTGCCCCCCCCCCCCACCCCCACCCCTCCAGGCCGCTGTCCTCGCCCTCTGTCCCAGAGGAGTCCGAGCTTAAAATAACAGTAGCTTTCCCGGCTGGAAGATCACTGCACAGGGACTGCTGACTATCTGCTGTCTGCAGTTCTCTGGCAGGGGCCTGCTCCATGTTGGACTCTAGGTCCTTCATATCATCACAGACCCCATCTAGAGCCGGCTGAGACTCTCTAAACTGGTCATAATTCCCCATCTTTTCAGCAAAGAGACCTGCACCCTTGAAGATAGCTGCCCTCCTCTCAACCAGGGTGAGGATCTCTCCTTTTAATTCCTGGATGGCCTAGTTGTATTGGGCCTTCCTTGACCCCCACCTGAGTTGTTGTCCAGGGATCTGGCTGCCTTTAACTCCTCCTGGAGACTTCTGATGGTGTCACAGGCTTCACTCTACTCCTGGGTTCTTGAAGCGAGCCTGGCAGCAAAGATGGTAACATCCTCCCGAGGCTGCAGTGTCACCAGTCCTCGATGGTAGTACTGGGGTCTCCCCCAGAAGCACATGGCCTGGCTCTAGGAGGGCCTTTGCTGGAAGTCCCAGCAGCCGAGGTCCTGGAGGGCCACCGTCCTTCACCCTGGTTATCCCAACAGCCACCTCGGGTGGTCTCCAAGAGGGGTGAGGAGACACATCGCCGTGTCTCCTGCTAGATCTCCTCAGCCCCTCCTGGGTAGCCAGTTGCAATACATTCCCACCCTCTGCCTGCTGGCTCCAGAAAGTGGGGGTAGTAATCCTCCCTCTAGCCATAACCCAGGACCTCACCCTTTCCTGGGTAGAAGAGAGCAAAAGTCCCAGGCCCTGGAGGAGAAGGAGAGAAGCTTGGAGATTCAAACACCTGTTCACAGGTGAGCCACACCCTCCAACAGAAAGTGAGAGGCAGGATACCTGCAGTCCTATGTGACACCACAGATAACACAGTGGATCTTTTTCATTATAAAAGTAAAAAAAACAAATGTATAATTACAATGTATAACAATAAATTGCCAAAATACAACAGCCATAAACAGAAATACGAGTATATATTTAGAAAATATCACAGAACAAGAGAAGAAAGAAAACCAGCCCGGCTGCATCACCATTCAAAGTTAGGGCAGTCACTACTGCCTCCCCATTGGAGATGAACCACATTCCTCCTGGACCCCCTGCCCAGCTGTAGGAAGTGACCATGCCTCTTCTCCACGCTTCTGCTCTTGGAAGGCCCCTGTACTAAACCTAGCTATCCAAACGGTGACCAACCTCTCTCCTTTCTTTAAGGCCGACAGGAAAAGATGATGTGACCTGGGGTTCTGGAAGCCAGGAGGCGAAGGTCACCCCTTTACCCTGGTGACAACACTCGCATAGCTCCTAGGAGCCGCCACCACCGAGTGGAAAAAAGATTGACAAGGGCCCACACTCTTCCCCAAATCACCCTGACACACCACCAAGCACTTTTGCCCCACCTTCCGCACTCAATACTCTTGTACTCTCACTACTTTTCCCCTTACTTCCCCCAGATACTCCTCCACCAGCAGACATGCCAACATTTAATACTGCATTATTTAGATTTACCCCCCCCCATACTTATACACCACATCTCCTTCATTAATACCATTCCATATCACGCTCCTCCCTTTATCCCATTGAAACAGCTACCATGTTCTTTATATTCTCACTCTTATCATTCTCTTTTTTCTCTGTGACCAAACCAATAACAGCTCTCCTTTTGGGAGGGGGAGTAAGAGGCATACCCAGTACCCAGTGTAACCCTGTCGAATGAATTCCAGTGGGAAATTTCACAAATACCCTGATGGAAAACAGACCAACAGAACAGTCTTCAGCCTCACTCCCTGTCACCATATTTAAAGATTCACTACCCCCCAATGCCAAACAACCCCCCACATCTGCCATTTTGCAGTGTGGCCATCTAGCACTAGGCAAACCACTTTCTTTGGGTCCAGCACAGGGCCCTTCTGGGAGGTTGACGTATCTGTACTACACTTGGGTGATCTTTTCGAAACCTTTTTTATTGATTTTAGCCCTGGACTCCTGTTCAGGGAGGGCATTCCCAAAACAGATACCTTCCAGGCCTCCAGGGAAATCTGAGCTTGAAATGACAGTAACTTGCCTGGCTAAAACTTGCTGCATAGTGACTGCCCGCTTTCCACTGTCTGCAGTTCTCTGGAAAAGGCCTGCTCTACATTGAACATTGAGTCCTTCATATCATCACATGCCTCAGCCAGACCCTCCTGCAACCCTTCAAACTGGTCATCATTACCCAGATTTTCTGCAAAGGCATCTGCACCCTTAAAGATGGTTATGCTTCTGTTAACCAGGGTGAGGATCTTTATCTTAGATGTCCTGGTTGTATTGGGCCCTCCTTGCCCCACCTGAATTGTTGACCAGGGACCTGGCTGCCTGTAACTCCTCCTGGAGCCTCTTAATGGTGCCACTGGCCTCACAGTACTCCTGGATTCTTGCAGTGATACTGGAAGCAAAGCTGCTTATATACTCAAGGGACTGCACTATACCCCGGTCTCCCCCATAAGCACTTGATCTGGCTTCAGGAGGGCCATTACTGGAACTGCTTGCATCCAAGGCACCGGAGGGCCGCTGTCCCTCACTCTGATTAGCCTTATGGCCACCTTGGTTGGTCTCCAGGAGGGCTTCAGAAGACACATCACTGTGTCTATGGTCTCTACAGGGTAGCCAGTTACAATACATCCCCACCCTCTTCTGGCTTGCCCCAAAGAGTGGGGGTAGTAGGCCTCCCTCTAACCATAGTCCAGAAACTTACTTTCCCCTGAGTAAGATAAAACAATTGTCCCAGCCCTTGGAAGTAACAGAGAGAGGCTTGAAGTTGCAATCGACCAATACTGAACCCCACATGCCCAAAGGAAGTCAGAGGGTGGATACAGCAGCTCAGCAGTCCTATGTGCCACCACAGATAACCCACAGTAATAAGTCTCTGAGTACAGATAATGTAGTGGATGTGTCCTGCAGTCCTATGTAACACCACAGATAACACACAGTGATACCTTTCTGAGTACAAATAATGTAGTGGATGGTTACTACAGTCTTTTGCTGTGTTTTCTATTTAACTTCCTTCTTTTCTCCCCTCAGTCCTTCCCAAGTTCGCTACACATATTGATTGTCCATCCTCTCTCTCGATCATGGATGAAAAAGTCCCCATATCGGTGTCAGGCCTGTAAGTTATACATTTTGAATTGCAGTCCAGAAAATGTCGTTTCTCTAGATTCGTATTTCCTTATGTTCCCTCAGATTGTTCTCTGTGTTGTGTCTTCAGGACTCCCATCGTTGTCCTCAGCTGTTATATTAATGGTTGTCCTTTTCCCTCTTCCCTCTCATCTATGTTATAGATACACATACGGTGAAAGAGTGCCAGGAAACGCGACCATTAAAATCTGTCAGAAGGGACCATGGTGGTGGGAGTATAGGTGGAGAGCAAAGGGGAAAAAAGACGGCAAGAAAGGAGACCTCTGTCATACCCATGCTGCCAAGGTAAGGGGTCCAAAGAGTGAGCAGCTCTACTGTAACGGTTGGTTGGTACCTGTTCAGTGGCGGGTTAGGTGATAGTGATGATAGATGGGGGCAGCCCTTTTTACCAATTAATTTTACTAAACTTAACCTGTATTTTACAATGTGTCGCTTCATAGAAGAGTACATGTACTTGAAAATTGCATAATAACTCAGCATAAACTCTCTTAAAGTGACAGTACTCAATCTACTGCAACTGAAAATAACCATCTCACACCGCCACATACATCACCTTCACTTCCTCTAGGCAGCCTCAAGGCAAATGACGTTTCCCATGACTATCCAGCATCTTTTGACTACAACATAACTGTTACATCTGGGGTTACTGGCTGAAATGTATCAACCCAGCTGGTAATTAAGTCGAAAGGCCGGTGCGGCTTTCTATTTTAAATTAATGGGCAGTAAAATATAATTGGTGGCTTAGATCACCTCCAGCCATGCAGGAACTCCACAGCATCTAGTATATCACTCACTTTTTTTTCTCTCCAATTCAGCCGATGCTGCAGTACTGAATGGTTATGACCCCTGACTCTCCTCACCGCTATTGAGAGCACTATTAATATTGGGGGCATTGTTATTATTAGGGGCACTGTTACTACTGGGGGCACTATTACTATTGGGCCACTACAGGTGTTACTACTACTGTTGGGGGCACTGCAGGTAGAGAGATTCCCAGTGGTTTGGCTGGTCCTATATTTGGCACCACTATTCCAGGGCTCTCTGATAGTCTACTAGGGGGGAAAGCATGCAGAGCTTCCCAGTTACACTACAATGATGAGAGCCAAATATAAAGGCCAGGTAGAATACATAAGAGCTTGACTGCTATTGGTAACCTATTGGGTCACCTGAACATTAGGTAGAGAAGGGTCCTTCCTTAGGAGGGTCTAGCCTGTCAGCTGGTAATCCTGGGGGACACCAATAAAATGCCCATTTTTCCCGTAATTGTAAGGGCAGGGGCATACAGCTGCAATTAAATGGAAAAATTGTGAGTTTTAGTTGTCAGGATCACATGACTAATGTTGCAGTGCTTCCATAAATACCGAATCTCAGAAATCATTGCTGTTGATCGATCCAGATCAGTCAGTGCAGAGGATGGACTCTGAGGTCCTGACATCATTCCTTCTCTCCACAGATCGACAGCTCCGGGAAGCTACAGTTAGTGGTGGAATTATCACATTTTGACCTGCGAAGTTCAGACTACGCAAGAGAACTTGAGGTGGAGGCATCCGTGGAGGAGGAAGGGACAGGTAATAAGTTACTATTGATGATCACAGGGTGCATGCCCCAAGTAATCCTACAACTTTTTGTATTTTATGTACTCCCTTATGACACAAGGTCTGTAAAATTCTGATTTATTAAACCACAATAATTATCCAACATGGTCAACGCCATCAGAAAAAAAAACAAAATAGCACCTGAATTGTCCTTTTTTGGTCACCTCCATCTACATGAAAATATGTAATAAGTGATCAAATAGTCATATGAACCCCAAAATATGACCAGTAGAAATTACTGCTCATCTGGCAAAAAAATACAAGCCTTCGCACATCCGCACCAACTGAAAACTAAAAAAAGTTTTTGGGGTCAAGAGATTGTAGCAATGATGTTTTTTAAAGATATTTCAATTTTTTAAGTAGTATAACAAAAAAAACAATATAAGTTTAGCATTACCATAATTGTGCTAACCCATAGAATATAGTTATTGTGTCACTTGAACTTCAGTGTATACGCCATTAAAACAGGATCCCCCACAAGAGATGGTGAAATTGCATTTTTTCCCCATTTGACTCCACTTAGAATTTTTCTTAAATTGTTCATTAGATTATACGGCACGTTAAATGGTACCATTAAGAAATACAAGTTGTCCTGCAAAAACCAAGCCCTTAGGGCTTATTCCTATGAGCATATATTGTCCCCTCCCAACCCCTTATCCACCCCTTGTCCGCAGCTGGACCCTCCCTCCCACTCCCATTGCAAACAGCCGGAGGAGAGGAGAGAGGCAGAGAGTCAGCAAGTGGGAGCGAAGACAGCTTAGATGGTAGCGTATATCGGCCGGCAGTGAAAATGCCAGCCAATATACGCTCATGGGAATAAGCCCTTAGTCAAATACATCAATGGAAAACCAAAAAAGTTATAAATTTTTTGGAAGTGGGGAGTATAAACAATAATGAAATAACAAAAAAGGTTGTTTCATCAAAAGGCTAAGTCAAGATTCTTGGCTTTGAACTAAGAGCAAACGCTTGTTTTTAGCCCTGAAGCTACAGCTGGCTGTGTGATAAGAGCAGGAATACTGAATTTATGGCTATGACTTCAGCCTGGGTGCAGAGCAGAGTGAGGGAGGGGCAGCAGAAAACAACTGGTGATTCTTTCCCGTCTGTCATGGAATTATCATTATTTTATCATTTCCATTATCAATCAGAGAGCATATTTACTCTCTGATGGTTACATATCGGGTCTATTTCATTCCCAGGAAAGGAGTAAGAAGCGAAGTACTTGCTAATCCAATCACTCCTCTAGGCTTTTAACCCTGCAGATGCTGCATTCGCTGCTGACTGCTGCATCTAAGTGTTTGTGTAGGAAAGGAAAAAATAAAAGCTTAAAAGTTTTTTCCTGTACAAAATGCTTTGAAGGGAACCTGTGATCACATTTTACAATGCAATCCACCAAAATGGGACGTTTAGATGGAGTGATTATTGCACAAAAAATCATTCAAATGAGTGAAAGTAAATGGATCGTTTAGTCTAAATGCCAGACAACTGAATGACAAGAATCGTTCCCTTTCCGTTGGCTGCATGGTTTCTGCAGGCATAAAAATCATTGCTGGTTGTTTAAATGAGCCAACAATGCATTTCCCTGTCTAAACAGGCTGCACAAGAGTGAATGAGAGCGCTGACATCACCCGATAACTCAAAAGAGAATCAGCTCATCTAAAGGGACCCTAAGGCCTCCCTCACACTGGAGTTTGCAAAAACGCTGCATTTTTGAATGCTGCGTTTACCGATGCTACATTTACTGCGGTTTCAGCAGCGTTGTCATGCATTTTTGACAATGTTTTGGTTGCGTTTTCAGCACAGCTGAAAATGTAGCCAAGGAGGCTGAATGCCAGAACTGAGCCAACTGTCATACCATGTTCCCCAAAAATATGACCCTATCATATTAATTCTTGCCCAAAAAGAGACACGGGCTCTTATTTTCAGGGAATGTCTTATACTCACCTAGCAGGCGCCGTCTGAGTCCCTCCCGCTGTTCTCTGGGATTCCTGCAGGTTTCTGTGCAGTTGTCAGCACTGATAGAGCATCTCTTGCTGGTAATGGGGTTTGAAAACCCCGCCTCCAGCAAGAGATTGCTCTGATTGGTTCTTGAGCGTCGCAGCTCAGCCAATCAGAGCCAACACTCAATGCACCAATCAAAGCCATTCATTGCTAAGTGAGTATTGCTTTTTTCACATAGTGTAGTTAGGGCTCAGCAACCTGCGTTTGACACTTTCAAAAACTCAGTACCAGGTTGTACCGCATTATCAGGCAGTGCTGACAAGGCTGCCTATTCATTTCAATGGGCGATGCACAGCGTTTAAAAATGCTGAAACGCCCCAAAAAAGAACAGATATCGCTTTAAAAATGCTGCATTTTAATGCTTGTCTGAGAAGCCCCATTGAAGCGAGGGAGGCCCAAACCTTTTAACAGAGCTGCTAATAAGATTTCCTTATGACTCTTTGCTTTTGCAATCTGCTATTGAAGTTTTCCTGCACTGTATTCTAATGAGCTGAAGAGTCAGATCTTTGCCTCCGTGCCGCGCTGGGCACGCTCCTATTCTGGATTGGCACGCATACTGATTATTCTTCTACGCAGGCATCATAGCACACCCTGCCCAGGTCTGCGCACCTCGGCTCTCCTCTACTCAGATTTGTCAAGTGCACAATTATCTCACTTTAGCATCATACTTCAATATTATTTAAACCCAATATTTTCACTACATCATGTACTTGTGTTATGGATATCATACCCTTTTTTTTCTAGACTAGTCTGTATTGAGGAGGGACAAAACCATCACATACTTTTCTTACATCATGTAGCTCCCCCATCATCTAGCTCCATCATCTAGCTCCCTTGTGGTTTGGGTAATTGTTTGAGCATCTTTTTTCACACTTAAGTCTAAAAGTCATATATAGCACATACAGGCGCCCTTCACACACATACAAAAAAAAAAATCACAAAAATAATAGATCGACGATTTATGGGCAGAATCGACAAGCATTCCATTTTAATTCTCTTGTGCAGCAAAAATGACATCTTTTCCATTTACATTGCACAGACCATTTTTACATCACTGTACATAAACATCCTTTCCATTCCAGTTCCTTGTAACTTTCTGTACACACTCGCTGAGACACTTTAATTCACTTCATTTTTTCCCATCGTGATCTGCTCTCCAATGTTTCAATTTCCACCTACTGTATTTCATTTAATATGCTGTTTAAACTGGAAAAATCCTTCCTGACTCCATAATGGCAGTCAGAATAATTCCTGAACCAACATATGAAAGTTGCTACCTAACTCCAAGATCCATGTCAATAACCCCCCTGGTTATTTAATATCCATATCCTGTAATATCATATCGCTCTAAAAAGACATCTAGTCCCTCTTAAACTCCTCTATTGATTTTGCCATCACCAGGTCCTCAGGCAGAGAGTTTCACAGTCTAACTGCTCTTACAGTAAAGAACCCCCTTCTGTGTTGGTGAAACCTCCTGTCCTCTAGACTTAGAGGAAGCCATCGTGTTACTGTCACAGTCCTGGGTATAAACAGATCATGGGAGAGATCCTTGTATTGTCCTCTAATGTATTTATACATAGGTATTTCGTCGCCCCTTAACCATCTTTTTTTCAGGGTGAATATTTCTTATTTTGATAACCTTTCTGGGTATTCCAGTCTTACCATTCTGTTTATTAATTTAGTTGCCCTTTTTTGCACCCCCTGAAGCACTACAACATCTTTCCTGAGCATCGGTGTCCAGAACTGTACACAGTATTCCATGTGAGGCCTGACAAGTCCCTTGTATAGTGGGAGGATAATGTTCTCATGCCTCGCCCCTATACCTCTTTTAATGCACCCTGAGACTTTATTTGCTTTTGCAGCAGCTGACTGCCCTTGGTTACTCCAGTTTAATCTATAATCCACTAGTATCCCCAGATCTTTTTTCATATCACTTTTCCCTAGCAGTACCCCATTAAGTGTATATTGGTGACATCCGTCTCTTCTGCCCATGTGCATAACCTTACATTTATCAACATTGAACTTAATTGGCCATTTTTCAATTATCATAGCCTCAGGGAAGGACAGATAATTTTGTAAGACATAGGGTTTTTTACCTTTTCTTTAAAGAATGCTCTGTCTGTCTTTCCCAGAGAAGAGAAAATCACTGAATTCTTCGCTCAGATCTGGATTGAGATAGTTTGATCATGCTTAATGCTGAGTGCCAATTTTTTTAGCAGAATATTCAGTAGTTGGTATGTCTTCAGATCGCCAAATTATGAGTTAATATGCTTGAACATGGGGAGGCTTACAAATCACACACACTTTGAATGTGATAGGAAATCAATTGATTTGTTAGTCAATCCACAGAGATATTTTATACAAAGACATTTGAAATGAGGCTAAAACACGCCTCACTTGTAGTAAATATAATTTAATAGAATTAGTTTATTATCATTGGTTATTAAAAATTCAAGAAGTGCAGTGGTGTCTCTCTTTAGAGGCAGGACTTCTCTCAGGCCAATTAAAGCTGTTTCTCATGAGACCTCAGTAAAATGTCCTTGGAAAATGAGCTTGCATTCTTGTGATAGAAAGAATAATATGCGCTAAAGGAAAGACAGTGTAAGGCAGAAGGAAGAGCAGATTACAAGACAAAATGGAGGATAGAAAAAAATTATAGCTTCTCACACAACTGACCGTAGAAGGTAAATGGTTTACTGAAAAAATTAAATAAAACCTTTTTCCCTTTACACAAGGCTTTAAATATTTAAAAAATAAAAACTCTGCACATATTGAGTATTGCCATATCCATAACAACATATACTGTAAAATTATTACATAATTTGTCCAGCAGGGTGAATTCCGTGGAAAAAAAAAAGTAAATGCAAAAATAACTATTTTTTGTTCCTGCTGCTTCCCCAAAATGGAAATAAATATTGAAAAGGTATATATACTTCAAAATAGTACCAGTAAAAAGAAGAACTTGATGCCCAGAACTGCCTCCATTCACCATCCCTATTTAGGGGAGTCCATGAGGCTTCAATAAAATGGTGTATTGCACACTTTCTCTTCCTCCCCTTTCCAGACGTATCTTCCTGGGCTGGTGGATGGCAGCCCCTAACACAGTACAGCAGTACTGAGAAACCTAGCACTAACTGGTTTTCTAGTAGTGCCTGCAAGCTCCCACTTCAGTGTTCCCAAGTCTTCCTGATGTCCATGGTCCAGATCGAAAGAGGTGAAGCTTCACTTTGTGTCTGTCAGCCACCGTTTAGAGCAGCCATATGACACTGTCCTACATAAGGAAGGTACAATGGTCTGTTCACCCCTTATCATAGAATTATAGACTTACAGAAGAGACATCCAGGGTCATTGATTCCAACTCCCTGCTCAGTGCAGGATCACTAAATAATCCCAGATGTCTGTCCAGCCTCTCTTTGAAAACGTCAATTGAAGGAGAACTCAGAATCTCCCATGGCAACCTGTTCCACTCATTGATCACCCTCACTGTGAGATAGTTTTTTCTAATTTGTGTCTCCTCCCTTTCAGTTTCATCCCATTGCTTCTAGTCTTTCTTTGTATAAATGAGAATGATTCCTCTACACTGTGACAGACCTTCAGATATTTGTAGACAGCTATTAAGTCTCTTCTAGGCCTTCTTTTTTTGCAAGCTAAACATTCCCAGATCCTTTAACCGTTCCTCATAGGACATGATTTACAGACTGCTCACCATCCTGGCAGCTATTCTCTGAACTTGCTCCAGTTTGTAGATGTCTTTTTTAAATCGGAGTGCTCAGAACTGGATACAGTATTCCAGATGAGGTCTGACTAGGGAAGAGTTGAGGGGATAATGACCTCATGTGATCTAGACTCTATGCTTCTCTTAATACATCCCAGAATTGTGTTTGCCTTTTTGGCTGCTGCATCACATTGTTGACTCATGTTCAGTCTATGATCTATTAGTATACCCAAGTCTTTTTCACATGTGCTGCTGCTTAGCCCAATTCCTCCCATTCTGTATGTGCTTTTTTCATTTTTCTTCCCCACATGTAAGACTTTGCATTTCTCCTTGTTAAATACCATTCTGATAGTCTCTGCCCACTGTTCAAGCTTGTCTAGATCTTTCTGAATCCTCCCTCTCCTCTATGGTATTAGTTATCCCTCCGAGCTTTGCGTTGTCTGCAAATTTGATCAGTTCCCCCTAATTCCCCCATCCACATCATTAATAAATATGTTAAACAACACTGGGCCTAGGACAGAGCCTTGTGGTTCCCCCTTACTTAATAAAAATGTCTGCTGCTTTCTCTCAGACTTTATAATATCTATTCTTTGTAATTTTTAACCCTTTCCAATCCAATTTGTATCCAGATTTTCCTAGGGGGCTTACTCTCTTTCTGCCATTACACAACAGCGCTACATGCTGGCTAAAGCCAGTACTGCATGAGGTGACACGTTGGATAGGCTCCAACAGCAGAGAGGCTGGCAATTTACAGATGTCTTCCAAGATCAGAGCTGTACAGCCTTAAATCATAATGTCTTTAGACGTCAGACAGTGGATTGGAAAGGGTTAAGATTAGAGATGAGCGAACGTGTTCCTCCGAACTTGATATCCGTGCGGATATTAGGGTGTTCGGGATGTTCGTTATTCGTAACGAACACCATGCGGTGTTCGGGTTACTTTCACTTCCTTCCCTGAGACGTTAGCGCGCTTTTCTGGCCAATTGAAAGACAGGGAAGGCATTACAACTTCCTCCTGTGTTGTTCCAGCCCTATACCACCCCCCTGCTGTGAGTGGCTGGCGAGATCAGGTGTCCGCCGAATATAAAAGTCGGCCCCTCCCGCGGCTCGCCTCAGATGCCTTGTGAGTTAGATGAGGGACAGTGCTGTTTGTACCGGAGCTGCTGTAGGGAAAGAATTTGTAGTTAGTGTAGGCTTCAAGACCCCCAAAGGTGCTTATTAGGGCCACTGATAGCTGTGTGTTGGCTGCTGTTAGCAGTGGCAATTTTTTTTTCTTCTCAAAATCGCCTCTGCAGAGCGTTGCACCCGGCATTAGGGACACAAGTGCTGCATAGGCAGGGAGAGTGTTAGGAGTGAGTGTAGCCTTCAAGAACCTCAACGGTCCTTTCTAGGGCCATATTTAACCGTGTGCAGTACTGTGCTGGCTGCTGTTAGCTGTGCTGCATATTTTTTTTCTTCTCAAAATCGCCTCTGCAGAGCATTGCACCCTCCATTGATACTGCAGGGAAAGAATTGTGTAGGCAGGGCCACAACACAGTTATTATTCATTGAATATACGCAGTGCGGCCTTTTGCTTGTAAAACAAGTGAAAAAAATTCTATTTGACCTGCCTCTGTCCGTCCTAAGGGCTGTGGACACGTGTCGGCTGCGTGTGCAACGTTTAAAAATCAGACGCACCCAGCTACGGTTTACTGCTGGCTTTGCCATTTGATTTCCTTAATTGGGAAAAAAAATACCTGCTCTGCCAGAGTTAATAACTCTGCTACCCTCAAGTTCTGTGCCACATTAGCAGGGCCACAGCACAGTTATTAAACTTCTCATGTTCATTGAATATACGCAGTGCTGCCTTTTGGTGGAAAAAAACTGAAAAAAATTCTATTTGTCCTGCCTCTGTCCGTCCTAAGGGCGGTGGACACGTGTCGGCTGCGTGTGCAACGTTTAAAAATCAGACGCACCCAGCTACATTTTACTCCTGGCTTCGCCATTTGTTTTCCTTAATTTGGAAAAAAAATACCTGCTCTGCCAGAGTTACAATAACTCTGCTACCCTCACGTTCTGTGACACATTAGCAGGCCCACAGCACAGTTATTAAACTTCTCATGTTCATTGAATATACGCAGTGCTGCCTTTTGGTGGAAAAAAACTGAAAAAAAATCTACTTGTCCTGCCTCTGTCCGTCCTAAGGGCTGTGTGTACGTGTCGGCTGCGTGTGCAACGTTTAAAAATCAGACGCACCCAGCTACGTTTTACTCCTGGCTTCGCCATTTGCTTTCCTTAATTTGGAAAAAAAATACCTGCTCTGCCAGAGTTATAATAACTCTGCTACCCTCACGTTCTGTGACACATTAGCAGGGCCACTGAACAGTTATTAAACTTAGATTATTCATTCACTAGAGGCAGTGGGGCCTTTCGTTTTCAAAAAAGGGAAAAAATTATATTTGGCCTGCAGTCTTGCGCCAATTTATTTCCTGCCTGTGAAATCAAATCACTGGTAATGCAGCATGCTGAGGGGTAGGGGTAGGCCTAGAGGACGTGGACGCGGCCGAGGACGCGGAGGGCCAAGTCAGGGTGTGGGCACAGGCCGAGCTCCTGATCCAGGTGTGTCGCAGCCGACTGCTGCGCGATTAGGAGAGAGGCACGTTTCTGGCGTCCCCACATTCATCGCCCAATTAATGGGTCCAAGCGGGAGACGGTTATTAGAAAATGAGCAGTGTGAGCAGGTCCTGTCCTGGATGGCAGAAAGTGCTTCGAGCAACCTATCGTCAACACGCAGTTCCGCGCCGTCCACTGCTGCAAATCCGAATCCTCTGTCTGCTGCTCCTCCTTCCTCCCAGCCTCCTCACTCCACTACAATGACACCTGCTCAGGAGCGGGAACACTCCCAGGAACTGTTCTCGGGCCCCTGCATAGATTGGGCAGCAGCGGTTCCTCTCCCACCAGAGGAGTTTATCGTCACTGATGCCCAACCATTCGAAAGTTCCCGGGGTCCGGGGGAAGAGGCTGGGGACTTCCGCCAACTGTCTCAACAACTTTCTGTGGGTGAGGAGGACGATGACGATCAGACACAGTTGTCTTGCAGTGAGGTAGTAGTAAGGGCAGTAAGTCCGAGGGAGCAGCGCACAGAGGATTCGGAGGAAGAGCAGCAGGACGATGAGGTGACTGACCCCACCTGGTGTGCAACACTTACTCAGGAGGACAGGTCTTCAGAGGGGGAGTCAAGGGCATCAGCAGGGTAGGTTGCAAGAGGCAGTGCGGTGGCCAGGGGTAGAGGCAGGGCCAGACCGAATAATCCACCAACTGTTTCCACCAACTGCGGGGGGGGGGGGGCGGTTGGGCAGCATGTAACCCAGTAGAAGTGGCAGCGGAGTGTCATGCAGGCGGTGATTGTGCTTTGTTGGAGGTAGTGTGGTGCTTAGCAAAGGTATGCCATGCTAATGATGGCTTTTCAGAAGTAAAAGTTGTTGGGAGGGGGGGGGGCCCACTCTTGCCGCTATTGTGGCTTAATAGTGGGACCTGTGAACTTGAGATGCAGCCCAACATGTAGCCCCTCGCCTGCCCTATCCGTTTCTGTGTCGTTCCCATCACTTTCTTGAATTGCCCAGATTTTCACACATGAAAACCTTAGCGAGCATCGGCGAAATACAAAAATGTTCTGGTCGCCCATTGACTTCAATGGGGTTCGTTATTCGAAACGAACCCTCGAACATCGCGGGAAGTTCGTTTCGAATAACGAACACCCGAACATTTTGGTGTTCGCTCATCTCTAGTTAAGATCTCTTTCTGGCAGTGGAAAATAATTATTAAATACATCCAGACGCCACTCCGACCTAGTCCTGCCAACAAATGTGCAAGTCTCATTACATGGGAGAGCTGTGATACAAATCATGAGCTGCCCATCTATGTTAGCAGGACAGTGATCTGCATGAAAACACTCTCATTATTCGCTTGCAGCAAGCAAAGATCTTGAAAATGGCTTGAAACTGAGACAGAAAGTTACAGAATGTTTCATTTTACAATGATGAAGCTTTGTTTACAGGAAACGGAACACTGGCGGTGTCTGAACCTTGGATAGGACCTTCCATCTAATCATAGGACCATCACACTACTTAGCCAGCAGCGTAGTGGGGGGTGTAGGGGTCTGAGGAGGTCTCAGGTGCCGGGCCATCTATCCATATCATCTTAGTTGACGCCATATGTAAAGTTTGGGTTGTTTCATCAAGGTTTTTCTTCTTTTCCCCAGAAATAAAATTCAGCGCTCCTAAAAAGACAATCCGCATCCGATCCCAGCTCACCAAGCTGTCATTCAAAGACTGCAAGAAGTACTACCAGCCCGGGGCTCTGTATTCATGTAAGGTGAGTGCACAGTGGCTACAAAGAGCATATCCCATGCGTATCCAATGCGTATATTGTCCTGCATTTCACAAATAACCCACTGATGTGAATGAACACTATGTAATGCTTCATTTCCCCCTATAGGAAAGCCCCAAGGAACTTAAGCATTTACTGTCCCACAGTTATAGCTGATTGGTGAGGAGCCCTGCAGAGGGCATATTGTCCAGAGTCCTTTCTAAGAAGTAGGGCTTGTCTTAATATCGTTTTTGTACTTTCTTGACCACAGTTGGTTCTGGAGTCATATGACGGAAAACGTCTCAGTGGTAAAAAGGTTCATCTCAGCTTCCCCAAGAAAGAAGGCACTGGGAAAGAAACGTACATAACTGATTCTATGGGGGAAGTCTCATTCCAGCTCCCTACGTCTGAATGGAACAACACCTACATATCATTACGGGTAAGTCTAGAGCACCCGCCCACCCTAATCTATCAATCTGACAGTGGCTCACACCACACAGAAGGCTCTGCACTAGGGGCCACCTTTCTGTGACTCTACACCTTATTTCCCATTAGTTTTGTAAAAAACAACTGCAAGTGACAAAGATAAGTTTTCGGCAGATGGGAATTTTGGCAGCTTGCTTTGTTTGGACCTGCAGACATTGCTGCTATCACTGGCAGAGTGTTTGGCTTTTGGCGTGGCAGATAGTCTAGGGGACGTAATGTTTCTCCTTGTGGAGAGCACCACAAGGTTGTACGGTGTCTTAGACATCGAGCAATGCTTTTGTGAAAAGTCTGTGCAAATGAGTGATAAAATAATGCATCACAGTGCAACCTTTTGGAAGGTAGTTACCTTATAAGTCAATGTCCGACCTTCTAATAAGCTTTACAGCATGCCTAGGGTGTAAGCCAATGACTTGAATTAGAGGATGAACAAATTCCGGAGGCAAACGGGTGTGATAAGAAAGTACAAACTTAAAAAAAGTTTGGTACCGTGTTAGCCACTAGAGCAAAGTGTGATTGTTTTCAGTGAGAGAAACCAAGTAATCTTGTAGATATGATACCTTTTTTGTCCTCTCTGCATTTGTATGTTATATTTGTACCCCAGCCAAACCAGTTTCATTTCAGCCTGATGACGGGTCGATAGAAGAACCCAAAAGCTTGCTGTAACTGTTAGGTTGTGCTGGCTAAGAGCTGTTGTGCTACATAGGTTTCTAACAGCATAGCCCCACAGGTGTTGAATGATTGAGCTGGCTGGGTGTAGTGTTCTCCTGCTAGCCAATCACCACTGGTCTGGTTCCAGATAAATATCCTCCCTCTGCAAGAGGATACTGGTATCCCTTCACTCTAGGGTTTGTGGGTTTTGCATGTCTGTACTTGTGTTATGTGTTTGAACAGGGGCTGGTCCAGTGTTTGTGCAGGTGGCTAGACATTAGGTGTGGCTAGCCCTGTTCTGTGTATATAGTGTGAACAGCGTCATGTTCTGTATGTCTGTGCTGGTGGCTAGACATGAGGAGTGAACTGTCCTGTTCTATGTGGTGGTGTGTCTGGCATGCTAACCCTAGTGTGTTGCTGTGTGAATGGTGTCCTGTGCTGCCAGTTTAGCGTCTTGCTAGAGTAGAGAATGCAAAACACGAGGAGCCTTGTTGTTGCCTTGAAGCTTAAGTTCATTGGCCAATGTACAAACTAATCCCTCACTTTTATATTCAGTTTTACCATCTGCTTTAGCGTGCAAGGCTGTGTGGTAAGTGTGTTTGTGCATTTAATGTGTCAATTCTGCCTGGTTGCGAGTATCACCCTTTCAGGGAGAGCAGGGCCGAGGTTCTAGTGTGGGGCCGGCTTTATAGAGGTGATCTCTCCACTTGTTAGGTAGGGCCTCTCCATCTTCCCTGCAGCATAGGGTCAGTTTCCCCAAACCCATGTCTTTGGGTCACGTTCGTGTAGGCCCAGTGCTTGTTTGCCCACATGCAAATGCTGTATGTTGACTGTGTTAGTATGTTGGCAAGCAGTATGTTTGGTATGTCAGCAGGGAGGATTATGTGTATTATGTAGTATGGTAAGTTATGGAGTAGGTTGCTGTGGATTGTGTTGGTATGTTATTGTGTGTGAACAGTGACAGGTCCAGTGTCTGTGCAGGTGACCAGACATCAGGTGTGGATAGTCCTGTTCTGAGGATGCTGTGTGTGTGAACAGTGACAGGTCCAGTGTCTGTGCAGGTGGCCAGACATCCGGTGTGGATAGTCCTGTTCTGAGGATGTTGTGTGTGTGAACAGTGACAGGTCTAGTGTCTGTGCAGGTGGCCAGACATCAGGTGTGGATAGTCCTGTTCTGAGTATGCTGTGTGTGTGAACAGTGACATGTCCAGTGTCTGTGCAGGTGGCCAGACATCAGGTGTGGATAGTCCTGTTCTGAGGATGCTGTGTGTGTGAACAGTGACATGTCCAGTGTCTGTGCAGGTGGCCAGACATCAGGTGTGGATAGTCCTGTTCTGAGGATGTTGTGTGTGGACAGTGACAGGTCCAGTGTCTGTGCAGGTGGCCAGACATCAGGTGTGGATAGTCCTGTTCAGAGAATGTTGTATGTGAACAGTGACAGGTCCAGTGTCTGTGCAGGTGGCCAGACATCAGGTGTGGATAGTCCTGTTCTGAGGATGTTGTGTGTGGACAGTGACAGGTCCAGTGTCTGTGCAGGTGGCCAGACATCAGGTGTGGATAGTCCTGTTCTGAGAATGTTGTATGTGAACAGTGACAGGTCCAGTGTCTGTGCAGGTGGCCAGACATCAGCTGTGGATAGTCCTGTTCTGAGGATGTGTGTGAACAGTGACGGGTCCAGTGTCTGTGCAGGTGGCCAGACATCAGGTGCGGATAGTCCTGTTCAGAGAATGTTGTATGTGAACAGTGACAGGTCCAGTGTCTGTGCAGGTGGCCAGACATCAGGTGTGGATAGTCCTGTTCTGAGTATGCTGTGTGTGTGAACAGTGACAGGTCCAGTGTCTGTGCAGGTGACCAGACATCAGGTGTGGATAGTCCTGTTCTGAGTATGCTCTGTGTGTGAACAGTGACAGGTCCAGTGTCTGTGCAGGTGGCCAGACATCAGGTGTGGATAGTCCTGTTCTGAGTATGCTGTGTGTGTGAACAGTGACAGGTCCAGTGTCTGTGCAGGTGGCCAGACATCAGGTGTGGATAGTCCTGTTCTGAGGATGTTGTGTGTGAACAGTGACAGGTCCAGTGTCTGTGCAGGTGGCCAGACATCAGGTGTGGATAGTCCTGTTCTGCGGATGTTGTGTGTGAACAGTGACAGGTCCAGTGTCTGTGCAGGTGACCAGACATCAGGTGTGGGTAGTCCTGTTCTGAGGATGTAGTATGTGAACAGTGACAGGTCCAGTGTCTGTGCAGGTGACCAGACATCAGGTGTGGATAGTCCTGTTCTGCGGATGTTGTGTGTGAACAGTGACAGGTCCAGTGTCTGTGCAGGTGGCCAGACATCAGGTGTGGATAGTCCTGTTCTGAGTGTGTTGTTGTTGGATTATGTTGGTGCTCAGATTGTTCTGTGGGTTTTAGGTCTGTTTCTTATAAATAAGTTGTATCCTTCAAGCCTTGTATCCAATCATGTGTATCATCCCACCAAGTTTCCGTGATGCCGATGACATCATATTTCTCTTCCTGTGTTCGAAGCTCCAATTCTCCTTGTTTGTTTCCTATGCTCTGTGCATTTGTGTAAAAACATTTAAGTTTGTGATAGGGGTCTTTTGCTCCTCTACTTTCCTGAATTTTTTTCTTTGTTCTTTCTTTCCAGTTCTAGAGAGGTTCTCAAATGTATTAATTAGCTGTATATTTTTACCTTTCACTTCCCTTCCCATATTATTTTAGTTTAAAGCCCTCCTAATGAGTGAAGCAAACCACCTGCCACATATATGCTTACCTGTCTTTGTAAGGTGCAACCTGTCTCTAGCAAGCAGTCCATCGTACAGGTAATTAACTCCATGGTCTAGAAATCCAAATCTTTGCTGACGGCACCATTGACGTAGCCAGTTGTTCACCTCTAGAGTCCTGTGCCATCTTCTTATTCCATGGCCATCCACTGGGAGGATGGATGAAAAAAACTACCTGTACTCCTAGTTCCTTCACCTTCTTTCTGAGGTCTTCAAAGTCTCTGCAGATAGTTGGAAAGTCCTGATTTGTGCAACTGGAAGACAGCACCTCTCTCATGAGGTGTCAGGTCTGCAGACAGCGGCCTCTGTTCCTCTTATAAATTGTGTGCCCGCTGGGCAGAGCTTCAGTAGACTTTGCACGAAAATGACATTGTATAGTAATAACAGACTGGTAGACATGAAAATCAAGGACTCCATTGGCAGCTATTTTTCCCTAGTGGTGACGATGGCAGAAAAATACTTTTTGGGGCTCATTTAGCAAAACTGTTCAACACTAAGACTGTCATTGTTGCCTATAGCCACCAATCACAGCACAGCTTTCATGTTTCCTCAGGAGTTTGAGAAATGAACACTGTGCTGATTGGTTGCTATGGGCAACAAGGATGTCTTACTGTCAGACAGTTTTGCTAAATGGAAATTAAATGGGAGGTATGAGGGACATCAGGGAGATAAGTAGATGCATAGATTTTCTTGATGAAAATACAATCCAGTATTGTGGCCATATTTCCCCAGGAGAGAAACTAGGACCGCCGTATTTCATAGCATGAGTTTATCAACAAATAGACGCCAACCACGGCATTTAAAGAAGTTTTGTCTAGCGTGTGTTAGATTACACGTGTCCCGGGGATCGCACCGTGATGGGACAGGATGCATTGGGTTACGGCTGACTCCCAGTTCAGAAAATATAACTTGTGTTGCACTAAAACTTTCAGAAGATTCTTGATCCCAGTTTGTCTAATTCCAGTAGCGAAGTGTCCAAGACGCTCAGTCTAGGGAATGTGTCCTGTGAGGACAGGAGTAAAAACGCTTCCTCCTGTGACTTGCTAACGTTACTGTCATGGGACAAAGGACATCCTGGTCTGTCACTAATGGGCAGATGGGATCAGAAGCTCTGGCTTCAGGTGTGAATTAACATACCGATGGATATTGATTGAGCTTTAGCCTTGGCAGGATGTATTCCTGAACACCCATCCACCCAGCTTCCACAGACATGCAAACTAACTGATAGCAGAGAGCACTAGCTGACAAACAAAGATGGGTGAATCTCCCGATGTCACACTTCATGACAATGGCCAGCTGATTGATGAAATGGGTGGCATGGTGTGGAGACTTTATTATAGTGGTGAAGATACAGTATTGATAGTACATGATGGTGTATGACATCACCAGACCGTGCGCTGACATACCGTGTGATGCGTAATTGTATTAGATGCCTCATTGGCTTCTATTTTTGATTGCCATATGGATTATGTTCTTTTTTTTATTTCAGGCCACGACTGATGAGAAAGATGAACCCGACATCCCTAACAAGGTGTCCGTCCGCTATGGCAGCGCCAGTCTCTCCCTTCAAGAGCTACATATGACAACCAAAAGCTCCTTGTCTATCCGCTCAATTGACAGCTCAGCGATCACTTTTGGGCCCGCCTCCGTGTCTGTGGATTTCATCATTAGGACAGACGAACCACGCGATCTTGAGGTTCACTTTCTGGTGAGGACAGCTGACACAATCGAATGAGATATATACAAGAGAGAAAATCCCATGAGTTCTGTGCGTTTGCGCGACACACAGAACTCGTGCGATGTATTAACCCACTGCTTCCAATGGGCTAATGCCCTATTTTTTGGTGATATCGTACAAAACCTGCCAGTTATTTGCTGGGGGTGAATGTACACGCAAGCTTCATGCGAGAGCAAAGAAATTTAATAAGACAATTTGTAATTTTTTTAATCGCGCATGAAAGCTACACGCAGCGCAGTGGGGTATTCTTACTAGAACACGTTGTACTCACATTGAAATTTAAGTGTGATGTTTGTCTGAGTTACTGAGACTGTTATCACCCCTGGAAATACGGCCATAGGACTCAATCATACGACTGTATTTCTGTCAACCCAATGGATCGCTAAAGGTATCGACTTCTGTTTCAAATCAGAGGTTCAATACGAGCCGCTCGGAGAATCACCGACATGTCACACAGCATTTGTGGAATCACAACTGAATCTGTTTATTTGCTAACAAGCACAAGTACTTCTAGTCCTCCTAGACAAAAAACATTGAAAACGAGGCCAGAAGACACCTGACCTCTACATATGTGTAACTTGTTAGGATTCTTTATTTACCTAAACTAAGCGCATCAGGGAGGTCGATCATGGGCTAAACTCTTCTCTAGTCACACCCTGTTTGCTAACTAATTCTAATCTATAAGCATTCCTGAGCTTAGTTAAGGCTTACATAGTTAAGTATATGTATAGAAGATCAAATGAAGAACTCTGTCTCATTTGTTTTACTATTTGCTAAGCAGATATATGAGTACATTTCTAAAACAAAGTCCATCTTTAATCAGCCACCTTTCCCTGATTACACACTTGTGTGAGCCAAGGGCAATCACAGCTTTCCTTCTTTAGGACTTGTAAACTTCTGATTGTCCTGTTCCTATGCCAAAATATCTGAATGTGTGTGTCAAGTAAGTTATACGGATTCTGTGTGGTTTTCTGCCCATTGGTGATTGACACAGCGTATTCACGTGCTTAAAAAAATGCCATTGACTTCTTACGGCGGCTTCAGATGACCGTATATCGGGTGGGTTTTCATGCCCGGCTGATATATGGTGTCCCTCTCTGCAGTGCACTGAGCTCCCGCCCCTCTCCACCCCTTGGCACTATATGCAATGGAAAGGGGAGGGGTGGGGGTGGAGCTAAGTTCTGGGACTTAGCTCTGCTCTGTCCCGCCCCTCCCACTGCAAATAGTACCGAGGAATGGAGAGGGTGTGGAGTGGGCGGCGGGAGCGCAGTGCACTGCTCCCTCCTCTTCCAGGCTCCTCCCCCTGCAGACAGGGACACAGCATATCGGCCAGGTGTGAAAACCTGGCCGATATGCGGTCGTCTGAATAAGCCCTTAGATGAGCATACAGCAAATACCCCAGTTGCCTGCATATTGCCCATTCATTTCTATGGACTATTTCGATGCGTAACATAGAAGATGTTGTATTTTTTTTCTTGCGCAGCTGAAAATTGCATGAAAAGTAAACAGCTATGAGTTGTTTAACTATTTCCTAAGCAGCGTAGATTAATAAAGCAAAGTCCACCTTTAACTCCTTAAGGACACAGCCCTTTTTTTCCATCGGTTTTCGGTTTTTCCTCCCCTTTTTAAGAAATCATAACTATTTTATCTATTCACCAATGTAGCTGTTTTTTTGCGGGACAAGTTGTATTTTTTAATGGTAATACTTAATTCACCATATAATGTACTAAAAACTTTTTACAAATTCTAAGTGGAGTCAAATGAAAAAAAAAAACAAAAAACAAAATTCCGCCATCTTTGGGTGTGTCCTGTTCCTACAATGTTCGCACTGCAACATAAATGACATGATAAATTTATTCTATGGGTCAGTACAATTACTACGATAACAAATTTATTTAGCTTTTTTTTTTTTTTGCTGTACTACTTTTATTTATTTTTAAAGATATTTCCTTTTTTTAATTATTTTCTGCCGCCATCTTCTAACAGCCATTTTTTCTTGGAGATGCGGTAGCCAAGAACCCTTTTTTTTTCTGATGACATTCACTGTGCAGGGTAAATAATGCATTACTTTAATAGATCAGGCTTATACGGACACAGCGGTACCAAATATGTATTTTTGTTTTATTATTTATATTATTTTATTATAAATATGACAAAAAAGGTTTTTTGTAAATTTTATCAACTTTTTGTTTTATAAATTTGTAAAACTTTTTAAAACTTATCATTACTTAGGCCTCTGATGGGACAAGAACTTACAATGCTTTTATCACTCCTGCAGTATGATGTAATGCCATAGCATTACATCATATCGCAATCTGGCAGGCAATCAAACCATGCGGCACTCTGCAATGGCAGCCCTGGGGCCTTTCAGATCTCATCACGGTAGTGCAAGAGGCGTTTAAATGCTACTGTCTGTATTGTGGGTGGGTGTTGGCTGTAAGAAACATCTGACACCCACATTGTATGGAATGGGATTGACTTGCGATCTCCCTCCATACATACCCCGAAGCTGCAGGATGTAACTGTACATCCTGTAGCGTTAAGGGCTTAATCACCAATATATCTGACAAAACCAACAACTCTGAGTGGATCCCCTTAAGGGCGCATTCAGACGACCGTATATTGGCCGGGTATTCATGCCCAGCCGATATAAGGCGTCCCTCTCTGCAGGGGGAGGAGGCTGGAAGAGTCGGGAGCAGGAACTGAGCTCCCGCCTCCTCTCCACCCCCTCTCCGCCCCTCGCAACTATTTGCAATAGGAGGGGGCGGGGCGGAGCTAAACTCCCAGGTGTAGCTCTGCCCTAAAAGTAAACTTTTATTAATCATATATAAAGTTTCACCTCAAAAAAATATAAAACAACAGAAATGCTGGAGCAGCAGAAAAAAACAATGATACAGACTCAAACACATGAAGATATTCCCACGTGTGAACATTGCATCACTTCACACTCGCATCTACATGAGTGCAATGCAAACTTGTCCCAGAGCGATTGGAAATAATAGGTGAGGTTTTGGCGAACTCGCAGAACATGTATTTCCATCTCAACGCTGCGTGTATACACCTATTCCAACAATGGATTATATTGTCGCGCGAGTTTTGTGCGTCTCACAACATACGAAACTCGCACAATAAAATTGCCCATGTAAATGCGTCCTAAGGGCGAAGTCAGACGAGCTTTTTTTTGCGCGCATCTATGGGTGCAAAAAACCCACATCTGATAGAACCATCCGAGTCTGATGCGTTTTGCAAAAAAAAAAAGCATCGCTGCACTTGTGACTTTCAGACACGATTTTCTCGTGCACGAATATTGCGTGTTCCAATAGTAAAAGAAATGTGATGCGCTCGCATAAAACTTGCATTTACATCAAGAATGTGAATGAAAAATAAGACACGATACAGTCCTATCTCAAGGCGTCGCTCAAAACGTAAAACGCAATCACTCAAAAAGTTGTTCACTTCTTAGTTCTGCTGAAAAGCAAGGGACTTGCGGAAAATGCGCAATCTCCCGTGTTCAGTGCCCTGTCGGCGGCTGCATGTACACAGGACGATTATCACCCAAATTCACGATTTGCAGCCAGAAGTCGGGTGATAATCTCCCCTTATAGAGGAACTTTAAGTCAGATTTTCAGCCTTTGAATGTAAACAATAACAGGGCTTATCTATTAAAGGTACAATCAATAGCCCCTGCAGCATGTAAGCAGATAACAGGGGGAGGGGCTCTGTCACCCATCAGGACCTCACAGTGTTATTTCAAGGTACCAATAAGTTCTCATGGCAGCCAGAAGCCTAACAAAGGCTTTCACGCCTACCATGTAATTCAGCCTATTAGACCTTGCCTCCAGTAGAGTCTAGAATGCTGATGTCAAAGGCATAGTAGAGTGCACTACATAAGTAATGCAGTGTACTATCCTAGTGATCAAACATTCACATTTAAGACTCCTTGAGGAACTAAAAAATAGCGGCAAACAAAGTGCAATCAAGTTTAACTGAAAAAAAATTCTGGTAAAAATACACATTTTTCCCTACAAAATTGATAAAATACCATTGTTTTAGTTAGTTTTTAAAATCCCCACCTCCTAAAGCGCTGCCTCTGATTGGCTGAGCGCTGTGACGAATCAGAGGCAGCACTCAGCTGTCAATTAATTACTTTTTTATTTTTATTTTAAAATCCTTGTTGTGAAGAGTCTCCTGCCACTGCTGTCACAGTGGCAGGGGATTGCGATCCTCACCCATTGATTTCCATGGGGCTGGCGCTGCTGCCGCCGGCCCCATTGGTAACAATCGGTGAGATCACAACAAGAATGGACATGCTGCAATTTTGTTTTAATGGTTAATTGCAAGCGTTAAAATATTGCAAATGTGCATGGAGCCATTGGAAGCCATTGGCTCCATAATTTTGCGATTTTGAAATTGTGCAATTCCCTCACCAGTGAGAAGTCACCCTAACACATGATATGTACCCTGATGTGGGGCCAATAAAAACCTTCATACAGCTATGGCTTCATTCCAGCCTTCATACAGCTATGGCTCCTGCAATGCAATGATGAAAATTTATCAGCCTTTAAGGTACAAAATAGGCAGGTCTCTAAGGTTTTAAGAGATGCGAGCCTCATTTGTGGAAGGAACACTGCCCACCTGCCAGTCTAAGTAAATATTTCCACTTCCAAATAACAAGCAGAGATCTGATAAAGTACAGCATAACGTTATAGGGGTATATTTGCGTAGACCTGCAGCTCACACGCCAGTCTAAGTAACATATGCTTTAGCATTCCTGACATAAATCTGTTAAGAGGCTTGTGTAGTGAGTGAGACCGGCCACAGTCCTACGTGTATGTGCGTGTCGGTGGAGGGGGGCACAGCAGCAGGTCAATCGTGATCTGGCGTGGCACGCCACATACAGTGATAAATTTTCAGATGCTATGGCCTGCTTATCCGTGGAGTTGGGTAAGAGAAGTTGCTGGTTTGTTGTGACATCAGCTTGTGTACGAGTGGGGACCCGTTACAGGCAAAACAATAAATGCAAAAAGTTGGAGAACTAAATATAATTTAGTTAGGCCATTTTTCTCCCCCTGGAGCGCATACTGTGGTACCTCAGTGCTGTTGGTGTGTTGGTGGAAAGGGACTCAAGGAGTTTGGTTAAGAAGTAAACCACATGGAATTTATTCTACACATGCAGAGAAGAGTTCCAGTTTCTTGTTTGTTACAGTTCACATTAGATAATGTTATTTCACAGATTTACAGTTGCAGGAATTGATTACTTCTGTATTAGTGCTCAGGGGATTGCTATCAGAAGCTGACCCTGCCCTTTTTGCTTTCCTTCCTAGTTTGTACTCCCTGGCTGTGCCTATGTCTGGACGACTTAATTTCTGTTCTTTCTATGCCAATGAATGGCTGACTTAAGATCTCCTTCACTTTCCTTTCCTCTCCTCTCTCTCTTGTGTAAAGCAGTTCATGCTCTTAGGTACTCACTAAAGATGAGCGAGCACCAAAATGCTCGAGTGCTCGTTACTCGAGTCGAACTTTCAGTGATGCTCAAGAGTTCGAACCCCATTGAAGTCAATGGGCAACTCAAGCATTTTTGTATATGACTGGTGCTCTGCTAAGGTTTTCATTTGTGAAAATCTTAGCAAATCACCAAAGTCATGTAAAAAACACAGAAATGGATAGGTCAGGCGAGGAGCAACATGCAGGGCTGCATTTTGGGCTCCGAGGTCTCACTATTAAGCCACAATAGTGGCAAGAGTGAGACCACCCCCCCAACAATTTTTACTGAGAGCTGCCCCTGATTGGTCGCTGAGCCAATCAGAGGCAGCACTCACCCATTCATGAATTCATGAATGGGTGTGAGTGAGAGCTGCCTCTGATTGGTCAGGCTGTGACCAATCAGAGGCAGCTCATTCAGCAGGCGGGGATTTTAAATCCCCGGCTGCTGAATACTACAGAGAGCAGTTCAGTAGAACTGCAGCCGGCCGCGGCTGAACTCCGTCTGCCGGGGCAAGGTGAGTATATATTTTTTTTATTTTTACACATTTCTGGATGAATTGCAGGGAAGGGCTTATATATTTAAGCCCTTCCCGACAATTCATCCCGCGATCGCCGGCAGCCCATTGCTTTCAATGGAGCCGGCTGTATTGCCGGCTGTATTGAATTCAATGGTCAGTGCTCGTTTAATCGAGACGAGTACCGCGTGGTGCTCGTCTCGAGTAACGAGCATCTCGAGCACCCTAATACTCGAACGAGCATCAAGCTCGGATGAGTATGCTCGCTCAACTCTAGTACTCACACTTGAAGTTGTTCTTCTCCTTCCCACTTCCCTGGTTATTACTGGTGCTCTCATTGTTCCTCCCCGGTCTCTATCTCTGTGATTTCTTGACTATACTAACTCCAGGCCTAGACTGACTTAACTCTGCCTACTCCTTCTCATATAGTGCCATCCTAAATAAATCTGAAGGGAGCCTATTACCCAATCCCAGGCTGTCTCTGTCTCCAAAACCTAGCTAAACTCTCCCCAGACTGTTGCTAGGTGACCTGTTCTCTCTATGGGGATGAGGAACCTTACCAATGCACATTTCACTGTGAGGAATATGAACAGCATAACATCAATGCACTTCACATTTATCACATAAACTTCCTTTACCACTAAGATCATATCAGTCAGTGATGGAGTATCCAACTCTGGGGGAACTACAACTTGTGCCTTTTAGTACGTTTGTGCATCTGGTGGCTCATCCATGGACCAGAATGAAACTTACCACAGCTCCAAGCTGGCATAGGTTGCTGCTATACTGTATGCTAGACTGTCCCGTGCATTATAGTAAATGTGACGGAGCACAGGTGACCACGGCCCCTAAATGTCCCACTACTTTTTAAAAATTATGCAAACCAAAATTGCGACTTTCTCTAAGGAGAAATTATGTGTGTACCAAGGGGAAGACAATCCCAGATCTCATGTAAAAGTCTGGGCCCTTAGGAGAAATACATATCCCACCAGCCTTGTGGTGGTATCAAATGATTTCTAATGTATTCAAAGTTGGATGTAGTTTATATATCATAAATGACATCACAGGAAAAGTACATACCTCCAAGATTACTAAGAATATGTGATAAGCTACAGCTAAAATGATTAACATAAGTTACACCTTTAGGCCTTAGTCAGACGGACGTTTTTTCGCCCGATTTGCTCATGCGCATGCGTCCGGCGATTTTTTTAAAACCATTGCTTTGCAATGGTATCGGACACATGAGCGCTTTTTATGCGCTCGTCCGATAAATTATAGAACAGAAATCGCAGATCGCACCTATCTGCGATCTGCGATTCCTGTTCTTTTCTCTATATGCGCTCAATGGGGCTGGCGGCAGCAGCGCCGACCCCATTGAGAACATATAGAAGGCAAATCATTCTTCTCTGCCACAGCTGTAACAGCTGTGGCAGAGAAGAACGATGTTTGTCCATTGAATTCAATAGAGCCGGCAATACAGCCGGCTCCATTGAAAGTAATGGGCTGCCAGACAGCACTGGATGAATTGTCGGGAAGGGCTTAAATATATAAGCCCTTCCCTGCAATTCATCCAGAAAAGTGTGAATTCATGAATGGGTGTGACTGAGACCTGCCTCTGATTGGCTCAGCCTGAGTCACACCCCCTTCCCACCCACTGCAGGCCGGCCGTGTGGATCTCCGGCTGCCGGGAGCAGGTGAGTATATATATATTTTTTATTTTAACACTTTTCTGGATGAATTGCAGGGAAGGGCTTATATATTTAAGCCCTTCCCGACAATTCATCCCGGGCTCGCCCGCAGCGCATTGCTTTCAATGGAGCCGGCTGTATTGCCGACTCCATTGAATGCAATGCGCTGGACAGCTCTGGCCCGTTTCTAATGAAACGCGGCTAGGAGCAGATTTTCAGATGACTTTTCGGCCGATTTTTCGGCGCCGGTCACGCGATTTGCGCATGCGCATCCGTCATGCGATGTGCAAATCGAGCGAAAAAAACGCCCGTGTGACTAAGGCCTTAAGGTGTAACTATAAGATACAATGAAACCCTTATGAATTCAGTGAAAAGGGATGCAAGGGAGGCGGTCTGAAAGACTGTCTTATCTTCTGTCTGTCTTTATCCCATACCATCCACTGGTATATAGAAAAGGTTTCATTTAACCCCTTCACTACTTATACTAGCAGCATGCTATATCTTCCTAGTCTACAATCTAATTGCAAAATCAATTAACTGATACATTGATCTAAAATTTTCGCTCATTGGAAAACTGGCCTACAAAAGTGAATAGACACGCCCCATAGAACTTTTCATTATTTGGCGATGCATAAGACTGAACAGTGAGGATGTGATTGACGTCAGCGTGTCTTTATGATCAGTCTCTATCCTCGTCTTCCTTGGTATCTCAATGCCTCCTTTTCTTTCAGGTCATTGACAAGAATGTATTGACCCTTGGAGGCCAGCAGACAGTGAAGAAGCCGGACTGTACGTTTCTCATCTGCACGTAGTTGATGTCTCTCCTGGTCCTCGTTCCCTCCTCAATCTAACTTGTGCATCTTCTCCCGTTCTTCAGCTCTCTCTGGCTCCTTCCAGTTCACTCTTCCTATTAAGGATAATTCTGAATCAGCAAAGTTATTTGTTTTCACAAAGTTGAAATCTGGTGAAATTGCTGCTGATATAACAGAAATCCGAGTGCCAGCTGCTCTGAAACATAAGGTGAGTGTCAGTCCGGGGCTGGAGGGGTGCAGGCCCATAGAGGCGGCTACTGGAGGGGTGCAGGCCCATAGGTGCGGATACTGGACAGGTCACTATGGGGGAGGTATAAAGATGGTGGAGCAGGTATTGGAAATTACCATTTTTAGGATCTTTGGGGGTCCCATCAATCAGACAATTTTATGGCACATATTCTACAGTTAATGAGTGGAGAACACTTTTAGATATCATTCTTGTATGAACCCCTTAGTGCCGCAGCCTATTTTGGATCGAAGAACCCAACGATTTTGGGGGGATTTTCATCTTTTCAAAAGACAAAACTTTTTGATTTTTCCGTTGGCCGTATGAGGGATTATTTATTATGTGGCGAGCTGTAGTTTTCATTGATACCATCTTTTGGGTTCATATAAAGTATTGTATAACTTTTATTGAATGTTTTTGTAGGGCAGGGAAAATAAATACCTTAATTTTTTTTCGTTAATCATGCAGCATAAAGTACATTTTAAAGTTTTAATACCAAAATGATATATATATATTTTTTTGGGGGGGGTTTCAACTTTTGCGCAATAAAAAACTTTAAAAAAAAATAATTATATATATATAGTGAGAAAACCCCTTTAACGATAAGGCCCCTGGTGGTCTAGAGCAGTGCAGTATTAAAAGTAAAATCTCTGTTAGTCTAGAGTTATGAACAATTGAAGGGTTATTCCCCAAATCAACTTTTATCACCTAACCATTGGACAGGTGATAAAAGTCGGATTGGGGGACTCACCACTGAGACCCATGCCAATCCAGAGAACAGGGGGTCCCATGTCTCCCCCTCCTCATTGTTGTAAGCTCGATGCAACCCTGCAGTGAGGAGGAAATTGAATCCAAGGGCACTACACATGTGCGACTGCAACTCCATTCAATCTCCCTCTCACTGCGAAGGGTTCAGTGAGTCTGCAGTGCACAGGAGGGGGGACACAGAACCCCCATTTTCAGGGTCGGTTGGGGCCTCAGTGATGAAACCTCACCAATCAGACTTGTATCACCTATTTTAGGGATAGGTGATAAAATTTGTCTTTGGTACAGCCCCATTAATGGTAAATTTCATTTTGGCTTAGAGCATTGAGGGATTAAAGGGGTTTTCTGGGACTTGAAAAAAAAGGTTAAATGGCCTTAAAATAAAGAAAAATTGAATACCCCCCGTCGCAGCATATCCCTGCCTAGCGCTGCAGCCCCGGTGCTGCCACCTGGAACCTGGAAGAACCAGTGCACGGTCACGTGACGTACACTCTGCATGTGACCCTTCCGTCATTCATAGTCTTCATACCCATAGAAGAATCACTGCTGAAGCTTGTGAACGGACCAACGCACTATGAAAGGCACGTAACTGCCTGCCCCTTTGTACAGGTTCTGTGCGGCAGGCACCGGGCAGCAGCGCTGGGTGGGGAGCCACTGGTATACCCAAGAATTATCTTTTTCTTTATTTTGAGGCCATTTAACCTTTTATTTTTTTAAGTCCCAGAAAATCCCTCTAATGCTACTTTTGAGAAGTGGAGTGAGAGGTGCAACAGCTGTTCTTTTTGGCACCAATCAATAGTAAATCTGTCTAAATTGATTTGTGCCGAAAAGGTGCAACTTACACCAGAATTCTGGTGCAACATCAGTAATAAATGTGCCCTAAAGTCTATTAGAAAGTTATAAAACTCAATATTCATGATATATTGTGAGTAAAAGGGTTTCTTAAGCACAGAGATGTTTCCCCCTTCAGAGGACAGACGATAATCATCTGATTGCTGGCCGTCCAATCTCTAGGTCTCCCAGCAATCCTAAGACTGGCGCCCCATTCATTGTCCATGGAGAGAGTGCAGTCATCTCCCAGTGTCCTTTAGAAGTGAATGGAGCTGCAGTCACGCATGTCACCAACGCACCATTCACATGGGGCATTTAATGTGTGCTGATCTTGGGATTGCTGATTTTCCCAGCAGCTGGACCTGAAGCCGCTGGGATTACCTACTATATCCTTTTCAGTTGTAAAGTAACCTTAAAGGGGTTTCTAGGCAGGCCCGCGGCCAGTGTCGGGGTCCACTGGAAGCCACTGCTCCAACCCCTATGTAGTGGCTGGCACTTGTAATTGCAGGCTAGAGTCCCATTAATTTCACTGAGAGCTGCAACTGCAATTACGAGTGGCGTCCACTGCATGGGTCGGAGTAGTTTCTGCTCCGACCCCAGGTGTATCCTGACACAACCGGCACTGCCTGGAAAACACCTTTAACCCTTTGCAATCCAATTTTGGATTCAGGGTTTTCTAGAGGGCTTTCTCTTTCTGCCATTATACAATGGCGCCGTCTGCTGGCTAGACCCAGTACTGCAGTATGGAACATGCTGGAGAGGCCCTCGACAAAAGAGCAGCCAGTAATATACAGTAAGAATACCCTGCCGGGCATCTTTCAACATCGGAGCTGTACAGCCTTCAATCAGAATGTCTTCATACGTCAGACAGTGGATTGGAAAGGGTTAATCTTTCGTTGAAACTTTTTAACCCTTTCATGAATGCAAAATTGGAGTTTTCCACTGCACATGTTTGGCCCTGTCTTCTTCTGGATGAACGCGGCTGTAGCTCTTGGGATGATGAAGAGGGTCTGTACTGTAATGTGTCCGTTGTCTCGTCTCTTCCAGGTCAGTCTTAAGTTCGCGGAGTCAGAATCTCTTCCTGGTTCAGAGAATAAGCTGCATCTTCAAGCTAATGGCGGCTCCACGTGTGCGCTGCGTGCGGTGGACAAGAGCGTCGTGATGATGAAACCTGAGGCTGAACTGACCGAGAGCAAGGTACCGGCGAATGTCACATTGTGCCAGAAGTCTTACAGGGCCCGGAGCGTCTGCGCAGTCACTGGCTGCCGCTCACCGCCAGTCTAATCTGCTCTGTCAGAGGTTTCTTTCCTGAAGGGTCCATTTAAGAAACTCTGAGTGATATCGCGCTCATGAACCGGCGATTTCCCAGCGATTGCAGTGAGTTTACAAGAAAAATGCGAAACTTTGCTGCAACCTGTGATTTTCAATGGTTAAAAAAAAACAACCTCGCCCCGTACCCCTCACATTACATACTAGTGCGATGCGATTTTTGCAGGTCCATTGAAAAGGAGAAAAATCGCACGTGTAAATAGACCCATTGAAAATAAGGAGTTCAACTTCTGTGCGGCTCTTCTGTGTTTGGAAATGCACAAAACTCATACTTGGAAAATCACCCGTGTGAACGGATCTTCAGGGCTTATTCACACGGGCATTTTCCCGTAGACACACAGAAATAGAACCCATTGTTTTCAGTGGCTCTATGTACATGTGCCATGTGCTTCTCCTCTGTGAGATCACAGATAGCTTGTCTATTATTCGCATATAAATATGCACGTTTCATGCGAGTGCAATAGGATTGTTTTCATTGACACACAAAAAAAAACACGTTTGATGCAATTTTCTTTCAAATCGCATTACACCGGCAAAGGGAAATTCCATTTTATAAGCGCAGTATTGGTCCCAATTTCTCGGACTGATATCGTGCTTGCAAAATACAACCTTCCAAAAATGGAAAATGTAGTAAAAGTGTCTCATCGCCGGGATACACCTTTAAAGGGATTATGCCAAAACTGAGTTTACCACCTATCCATAGGATAGTCTAGTCGGGGGAGTCTCACTGCAGAGACCCCCACTGACCCTGGGAATATGGGTCTCATGCTCCCTTATCCTCCTCACTGTAGGCTCGCTGCACCCGCAGTGAAGTGGTAATTGAATGGCGCCGTGGTCGCGCATGCTCGGTGCCGCTCCATTGGTTTCAATAAGCTGATGGAAATAGTTGAGTACAAGCGCTCAGCTATCTCCGGCAGCCCCATTGAAGTTGAATGAAGTGACACATGTGCGACCGCCGCTCCATTCAGTCTTCTCCACACTGTGTGTGTCGGGGAGTAAGTGCAGTGAGGGGAAGATGGTACCCTCTTCTTGGGACTGGTGGAGGCTTTAACCATGAGACACCCATCATTCAGGCTTGATTTTCCTAGAACAGATTTTGGGGATACCCCTTAGTGTTTGATGTGTTGCTGCTAAGCAAAATTTCCAATCAACATTGTGTGAATAAATTGAGAAAATCGACGCACCAAAGGCCAAAACCATCAGTGGCAATAAAGGGTTAACAATTACTGATAAGCTTAAAAATAATTATAATGACGTCTTTTGTGGCTCTCGTGTTTACAGATCCAGAATTTGGTGCCGATACAGCGCTCCCATATATACTCGCAAGGAGCCGACTACCGTTATTGCCACAATCAGAAACCGGGGCCGGACATTTTGAGAGATCATCCTGATGCCCCAGACGGTTGGGTTACGCGGGCAAGATGGTATTCACGTGCAGAGAAAAAGAAGGACATCACTAACGTCTTAGAGGTCAGTGTCACCTACCGGTCATTGTGGATGTGTGGGCTCTTGTGTGACACAGTCAGGGCCGTATTTAGAGCGGACGCTGACCGGGGAACTCAGTCTAAATACACCCCTATGAAAGGCTCACCTACACTGACCAAAATCCAGTTTTTTCCCATCATTCAGCACTCAATACTTCAGAAAGACAAAAATGCAAGAGAATGCTAGAAATATTTGTACATGCAGCTGGAGTTTATCAACAAGCCCCTAATGGACCTGCAGACAATGAGAAACAAGATCCTCTGGTCAGATGACACCAATATGGAATTTTTAGCCTCCATTCCAAGCGTTCTGTCTGGAAGAAACCAGGCGCCGCTCATCACCTGCCCAATACCATCCCTACAGTGAAGCCTGGTGGTGGCAGCATCATGCTGGGGGAGGGGAGACCGGTCAGGGTGGATGGAAACCAGGCGCCACTCATCACCTGCCCAATACCATCCCTACAGTGAAGCCTGGTGGTGGCAGCACCATACTGGTGGAGGGTAGACCGGTCAGGGTGGATGGAAAGCTGAATGTAGCAAAGTACAGTGATAATGACAACCTGATCCAGAGAATAAGAGACCTCAGACCGGGCAGAAGGGTCACCTTCCAACAAGACAATGACCCTAAGACCTCAGCCAGTAGAATACATAAGTGGGTTAGGGACAACTCTGTGAATGTCCTTGAGTGGCCCAGCCAGAGCCCTGACTTGAACCCAACAGAACATCTCTAAGAGATCTGAAAATGGTGTCCACAGACAGCCCCCCCATCCAACCTGACAGAGGGCAGAAAATGTGGCATCATCCCCAAGAAGAGTGGAGGCTGGAATCACTGCAAAGGGGCTTCAACTAAGTACTGAATATAGTGTGTGACTACTGATGTCAGAGCAAAATGTTAGTTTGTCATATTTGACAACAGAATGGTAGAAATCTTTCTAAATTTTTACTTTCTCATTATGGAGTACTGACTGCAGAATGAGGGGAAACACAAAACCACATCATTTAAAAAAATACGGGTCTGAGGACCTTCTGAATGCACTTTATATACTGCACAGTACGAATTCTCCTGTATGTATGTGAATACAACTTCTAGGGAAGGGATTAGTTTATGAATTTTATATATATATAAATTATATTTAAAAACTAATCCCTCCCCTAGAAGTTGTCAAAATGGAATTCAGCTTTCTGTGTGTGATTGTAGTGTTGATATAAGTGATTACAATATCAGAGCAAAAGGATCATTTAATGTGGAGAACCGACCCCTCAAAGGGAGGCTCTAGTACCCTGTTGTACCGCATCTCGCTTGGATACAAGATGTGATACGTGCAGATGTAATCAATAGCAATAATGCAGAAGCAGAGATTAAGGTTGAATCAGTAGGGATCGCTTTTACTAACACTTGCAGATATCCACTGATTTACAACTTTCATAAAGTCACATTTGCATGGAGACTAGTAAACAGAAGTATATTTGTATATAAGCAGAAATAGGGGGAGACGGCAGACTGTGGGAGATGTAGTGTGAATCCACTGGCTGAACTAAATGTGAGCCCAACTGGATTTTTCAAATAGGTGTGAACAATGTTTAAATGCAGAAATGGCCTTGGCATGCGGGGCGACCTGTGAGGGGCTCCCCAGCCCTGTTATTGGAGTACAGTGACTAACCCCACTTTATCCAGCCTCAGGAGCTAAGTAACACTTTCAGTCATGGTTCCGGAGTCAGATTTGGTTGCTACAGGTCCTGAGGCTTCGCTGAGGACTCCGGAAACCTTCCAATCTAGTTTACATGCTTCTCTTCCACTTTTCTTTTTTTAAAATCAGATTTTTATTGACATTTTAGATATGAATAACATGAATGACATAAACAGTATATATAAGACATCTAGTGCATTATGCCTCCTCAGGGGGTGAGGACTGAAGCATAAGAGCAATGTAATTCCGGGTCCGATGCGAGTGAGGATCCATAGGTGTGGCTCTGATGAGGTTTCTTCTTTCGGACCGATGAGATCATCTGACTGTATCTTTTGTAAGAGTGGTTAAAGCAATCTAGTGTCCATAAACGAGATTGCGCCGCCTGTTTTTCACAATAAACGGCTTCAACTTAACTGCGAGACAACAACGATCTCTAAAAAAGTTAAGGGGGGGAATGTAAGAAGAGGGGGGGGGGTAGACAGAGGGGGGAGGGGTTGGAGGGGGGGTTATTAATAATGGATCTAAATATAGCTGTTTCTGCGCTCCTATTTTGAGCTAGTTACTCAGCGAGTGCATTAGGTCTTCTTCTTATGTGGAAGGAAAGGCAGCTATCTCAGAGGCCGACCGGGGTGCGGTGGGCACGACAGTCCTGCTCATATAGAGAGGAGGATGGGATGAAGGTCTGTATCACCTAATTGAGATTTTACGAGAATAGGGGGGTCTATATTGCCACGTATGAAGCTTATTCCCCCTCGGCCTGATTTTCACGAAGCCACCCAGGAAGGGGGGGCCTAGCTGGTCTGGCATAGGCTAGCGTGGGGTGATCTATCTCCCCGTGTGGGGACCTGTATCAATATGTCCCGATCATGTGGCCCTCAGCTGCCTCCAGGGGCCCCAAGTGTACCAGAACTTTTCATGA
This sequence comes from Eleutherodactylus coqui, assembly GCF_035609145.1. NCBI lineage: Eukaryota > Metazoa > Chordata > Amphibia > Anura > Eleutherodactylidae > Eleutherodactylus > Eleutherodactylus coqui. The sequence goes on along the minus strand of NC_089840.1, from coordinate 291,135,615 downwards.
GACCCATTGGCCCAACTAGAGAGCTCCTCAAGGTTAGCAATGGAATCGACTTTTTCCATTCACTGATTTAGTGTGGGCGGCGTCTTTTGTAACCACATTAACGGGATTAAAGCTTTAGCAGCGTCAAGAAGGAAGGCAATGAGTGGATTCTTCTTAGGATGAAAGTTTTTAGACGGTTTCCATAGGAATAACATCTCCGGGGAGATAGATATTCCAGGGAAAAATTTTTTGAGTATCACTTCCACCTCTGTCCAGAAGGGGGCCAAGACTGGACAGCTCCACCAAATGTGGGAGTAGGAACCCACGTCGCTCTCACATCTCCAGCATTCCCGGTGAGGGGATAAATTATAGGCGGCCAGCCACTGGGGTGTTTTATACCACCTTACCAACAGCTTGTAGTGGCTTTCTTGAGCTATTATGCAAGGTGATATGCCATACGAGGTGTTCAGGATCGTCTTAATGTCGGACGGTGAGAGGGAGATGCCCAACTCTTTTTCCCACGAGAGGAGAAAATTGGGTTTGGAATGGTAAGGGATTGTAATGATTTGTTTACGTATAAAAGAAATTTTCCTAGATTTAGGATTATTATCCGTTAGGATTTTTTCGAAGCATGTTAGTGGTCTGGTTGACTTGAATTTTTTAAGAAAGTCCGCCAACAATCTTTTGATATAGATCTGTTGCAGGAATGAGAAGTTATGCCCAGGGAGGAGGTCTTTTAAGATTTCATCTGTATTTTTGTTGGCTAGTGTTTGTAAAGCTCCTATTTTAACCTCTTTGAATTTCTCCCACACTGAGTGGGAGGCGGGATCGTCTGATGTATTAAGTAAGTTAGGGATAGCTCTGATGGGGGTGCATGGGGACGGAATTGGAGCTAAAGTGTCCTTTAGCTTTGCCCAAGTCTCACAGGGACCTCTAATAAGGGGGTTAAAGCTCTTGGATCTACATCTAATGTTCGATGGGAACCACAAATCTTTCAGGAAGGCTCTCCCTTCTGAGGCTTCTGCTAAGGTAGGTAGTATTTTGTCCTTTGTTGGGGATATAAGGTCCATCCAATATCCTAATAGGGAAGTGTCATAGAAATCAGAAACGTTGGGGAGGTCTATTCCCCCTTCCATTCTTTTGATCATGAGGCTGTATGCCAATCTAGGCCTTTTATTCCTCCAAACAAATCCAGAAAAGATTGATCTTATTGTTTTAAAGTAGCTCCTTGGGATATGAATTGGGAGCATTCTAATTTTGTAAAGGATTATTGGGAGGACGTATTTAAGTCTTTAAGATGTTTTTTCTCCCGAACCAAGATATTAGGGGAATATCGTAGTTCCTTAGAAGGTTTTTAATATGACCAATTAATGGGGGAAATTTTGCTTGATAGAGATCCTCTATTCTTTTAGTTAATTTTATACCCAGGAAATCTATTGAGTTATCGGCCCAGTTAAAGGGTGATTTATCTTTGATGGCTTTGCAATGCGCCTCCAGAATTGAGACATTTAAAGCAGTGGACTTGGAAAAGTTAATTTTGAAATTAGACAGCGTCCCATAATTGATAAGCGCGGTTTCTAGTATAGATAGTCCTTTCTCCGGGTTGGTAATTAAGAATACTATATCATCGGCGAATGCCGCGGATGAAAGGGATTGTTTCCCCCATTCCAAGCCATGGATTTCTGGGTCTAGTCTAATCGATTGGAGAAAGGATTCTAGAGCCAACACGAATAGAGAGGGTGATAGGGGGCATCCCTGACGGGTGCCGTTTTTGATGTTAAAAGCTGGTGAGAGGATCTCGTTAATTTTCAGTCTGGCGTTTGGAGAAGCGTATAAGGAAAAGATGGCAGAGACAAAAGTCTGAGGGATATTAAAGTGTAATAAGGTTTTTTTCATGTAATCCCAATCCACACGGTCGAAAGCCTTTTTGGCATCCGTTACCAGGAGTAATGGTATTTTGAATTTATGTGCGTACCGAATTGCGTGGAGAATTTTTCTGCTATTGTCTCTGCCCTCCCTTCCGCCTACGAATCCCGTCTGTTCTTCATTGATCAGGGATGGCAGGAAGCTTTCCAGCCTTTTAGCTAAGAGCTTGGCCCAAAGTTTTAAATCGAAGTTAAGAAGGGAGATTGGGCGATAGCTGCTACATGAGTCCGGGTTTTTATTATTCTTGTATAGTAAGGTAATGTGGGCCTCCAGGGATTGTTTGGGGAGGGGGGCTCCCTGTAAAAGAGCATTGAAGAGTTCAGTGAGTCTGGGCACTAGAATTTGCCTGAAGGAATTATAGTAAAGGAGGTTTAAACCATCCGGACCTGGGCTTTTGCCCTTTGGACAGGATTTTAGAAGGAGCTCGACTTCTCCTCGGGTAACCAGGACCATCAGGGATTCTGCTTGTTCCCTGTCCAGCTTAGGAAGGTGGGCTTGGCGAAGGAAGGCATCCGTCTTTTTTCCCAATTCTTCTTCTTCTACTGGGGAGAGGGGTTTTAGTTGTCTTATATTATAGAGGTCTGAATAATATTGGTGGAAGACTTTTGCGATTTCCTCCGAAGAGGTGGCCTGAGAGCCATTGGCAGTTTTGATAGAATGGATGAGGTTTTTGGCACGTGCCTTTTTAATTAGGGAGGACATGAACTTACTGCCTCTATTACCTTGAGCGTAAACTACATGCTTCAGGTGAAGATGTCTTTTATTGTAGCGGGAGTCGAGACGTTGTTTAAGGTCCCTTCTCAACGCCTCAAGTTCCCCTAGCACTAATTTAGATTGGGATAGCTTTGTTAAGTGTTCCAGTTTTGCTATTTTGTTTAACCTATCGTATATATCTTTTTGGAGGAGTTTTTTTGTCCCTGTCCCCAAAGCTATCAACAATCCACGCATGAACGCCTTGTGGGCTTCCCAGACCACAGGGGCCCCCATGTCCCCTCCCAGATTTATGGAGAAATATTCCTCTAGAGAGGCTGAAAGCTGATCTTTTTCTTCTGGAGAGTCCAGTAAAGAGGCATTGAGTCTACATCTCCATTCTTTGGGTTTAGGTTGGGGAAAGCGGAGATCCGCATGGACCGGGGCATGATCTGAGATTGTGGTTACATCGATTTTGGCTCTCACTAAGTGAGTAAGGAGATCAGCACTAAGGAATATATAGTCCAGTCTTTGGTGGGATTGATGAACCCTTGAGAAAAAGGTATAGTCTTTTGATGTGGGGTTCAGAAGGCGCCATGCGTCCGTCAAATTCAATTCTTGCAGGATGCGCAGAAGCTTCCTGATTTTTTATTTGCGAGGTATGGGAGCGCCCGGTGGACGAGTCACTTAGCGGATGTAAGGTTAAATTTAGATCTCCTCCTACTATCAGTTGGCCCTCTGCGAAGTGTTTTAAAGTCGTCAAATTTTTGATCAACCAGGGAACTTGGTCCGAGTTGGGGACATAGAGGTTGGCTATGGTGGTTTTAGTGTTATTACACATCCCCTTTAAGAATAGAGCCCTTCCCTCTCCGTCCTCATAAGAGGCCTGACATTTAAAGTTTAAGGCTTTGTGGATGAAAAATCGAGACCCCCTTCGAGGCAGAGGTGGGGTGGGCGCAATGAAAGGCCTGCTCAAAGTATTTGCCTGGTAGTGATAGGCATTTACTTTTTTAAAGGGGGTTTCCTGTAGGAGAAGAACACTTGTGCCATACCTTTTTGCTAATAGAGAGACGTTGTGTCTTTTTGAGGGTGAATTGAGACCTCTCACATTAAATGATGTGATCCGTAAACTTCCCATCATGAAACTCGAGTCGCAGGAACTGACCCTGGCGTCCGAGACTGCGGCCTCTGCTGTGGACGAAATACACACGCAGGTGTATTGCAGATGAGAACCTCCCTCGGGGGAGATGAAAAGGGGTGGAGAAGGGGTGAAGGAATAAGACAAGAACACGAAGGGGGGGTAAGGGTAAAGGTGAAGTACTGTAAAACTTATTTCACTATCAAATACAAGCGAAATTACAGTGTTAAAGGATAAAGAACAGGAAAACAATGCAGGTCGGTCTCATTGTTCGATTGCTCGATTGAGACCAACCTTTATTTAAGGGCAATAAAATGGTGCGACTGCTGAATTTCAAGCAGTCAATCTAATGGGTTTTGCTGTCGGCCTAACCTGACCGGCACAAAGGGGACCAATTTAAATGGGTAAAGAATGCAGGTCCCATGAGAGCACGGGGAGTAGTATCAGCTCAGGGGAGGTAATCCCAAGTTGCCTCCTACTAATAAGGGTAGGCATTCTCCATTGTAAAAGGAGGAAAACCCGTGCAGATCATAGGTAAAACAAAAACAAGGCATAAGACACAAGCAAGGCATAGGAACAATAAACTCCACTTAAAGTTAGAGAAAGCATTACTGCACCCTCGGTATCCAGCTCCACATCAATGCCATATAGAAAACATGGCTGCGGTGCTTAGTGTAGGGGGGGTTGCTGACCCAGCGGTTTTCTCAAAACGTTTGGCAGGGAGAGTGTGCCCTCCTGGGCGATTTCTTCCTTCATGTCTCAGAACCAGTGACCTCCTCACGGGGTTTCTTTCTTTTTCCTTTGGGCGATTTTGCGCTTCCTGACAGTTGCCATCTTTCCTGGAGTTCTAGCCTCGAGAATTTCGGTAGATCTGGTATCGGCTGCCAGCAGGGTAGCTCAATTGGGTCAAGGTCCAATGCCTGCCAGCATTTATCCAGGTCGTCAGGAGAGCGAATATTTAGTCTGCGTCCCTTGTGTGTTATGCCCAGCCCAAAAGGAAACAGACAGGCGTAGCGAATGTCTTTTTCCCTTAGAGCGTCCAGTAAGGGTCTCAGTAAGCGACGTTTCGCCAGCGTGGACGGCGCTAAATCTTGGAAGATTTGTAGAGATACGCCTCCGTATTTGATGTCATTACGGTTCCTTGCCGCTCGAAGAATCGCTGCTGCGTCTGGGAAAGTGAGCATCTTGCAGATGATATCCCTTGGAGGGTCAGATGCAGAGGGAGGTGGTCTCAATGCTCTGTGTATTCTTTCGATCGCAAACGAAGACACTCTTTCTTCGCCCAAGAGCGAAGCGAAGATTTCTTTCGCTACTTTTTCGAGTACCTCTGACGCCCAGGATTCGGGGAGGCCCTTTATACGCACATTGTTCTGCCTGCTCTTGTTCTCTATATCCTCCTGCATTAGGATAGCTCTGTTGATCTGCGCGTGTTGTTCTTTTAAGGCTCTCTCCATCTCCATGGCGTGTGAAGCGATGGCGGCTGTGGAGGTTTCGAGGTCTTCTGTTCTTCTTCCCAGCTGCTTCATCTCCTCTTTAATTTCGGTAAGCTCTAGGAGTATAGGTCTCATGGTACGAGTCAGCAGATCTTTCATAAAGCCTTTGGATGTGTGTTCATTCTCTTCCCCTTCAGATGAGGCTTCATCTTCTCTATCTCTTCCTCCTGCTCCATTCGGCTCATGGCCGGGCGCCATCTTGGATGCCTCATGTAGGGGCCGAGCACTCCTTTCTTTCAAGTAGCGTTGCATATCTGCTTGCCCCTTGCTCTTTCTTGGTGTTTCTTGGGGGTCGCTGCTCCTATCTCTGCCGATCTTCCCCATTTTGAAGTCGTCAGTAAGCTACAGAAGGTCCCTGTATGTGCCGCTATCACGGAGCTCCTCTCTCAGGACTCCATGCTGCTCAGCGGTTAGGCTCCGCCCCCCTATCTTCCACTTTTCCTACTCCGTTCTGGTATTCTGGCATTTCCCTCAGGAACTATCCAATAACAGGATCGCTTATGAGCTCTTCTGTCGACACTCACACTGTGGCAGTAGCTGGCGTCTCCGCCACCACTCGCTTGTAACATAGGCTGCTCACAGGATTCACTTTAAGTCTGTCTACTCGGCTGCTCTGTATGCTGTCTTGTCAGCAGCTAAGGCAGACTTCTCACACGTCCTACCCATGAGTGTCTCTCAGTAGGACCATCCATCGCTTAGGCAATCAATCCTCCAATCCCAGGCTCTGTATTGTTCACACACCACTGCCTTCTGACCTATCCTGTTACTTCTCTGATTTGGCAGACTGGCCAATAAAAAATAAAATAAAATCACCGACTGCAACCAATAGCAACGATCTATCATACACTGTTACTAGGCAGACTTCTTGTTTCATCAGGGGGAATGTTTTAATCTATTCCTGAACCTTGAGGTCTATTTTCTCATTAGAGACTTGTAGTACCCTTCTGGGACACTACATTCCCTCTGCTTTAACAGCCACCCTCAACATGACACCTCTTCTGGGGCGGAGCAGAGGTATGATCTGGATGCTGACACTTTGCACTTCAGTTGTAGACTTCTGAGTCTTAAGTATGAGTTGAGCTAGGGCGGCACTTTATATCTCAGCTAGCTATGGGGCCCTTTTCACAAATTATCTCTCCATAGACTGAAATAAAAATTCATATTATGAATTAACATATAAATATCTGGTAAGATGTATATCCTTCCCGTGGTAGGGAGAAAATAGAGGTTAGTGCACAAAAAAAAAAAAAAAACACCTCACATATGACAGTGGCATGGCAATGGAAGCAAGCAGGCCTTGAAGTTAAAGTTTACACAGAGTCATGTGATAGAGATCTCACACACCTATGTGAAATACTATGGGTTCAGGTAGACAGCCTAAACTACCTCAATAAATTTTGTCCCAAGGTACAATGTGGGGTGCACAGGCCATTAGTACCGTATTTCTGCACTAGCTATTTTATCATCACCATCCAGACGATGGAATAACAATAACTACAACTAATCCCAACAAGAGCAGAGCTCCAAGTAGTCACTCGGGGTATGGATCTTTAGTTGCAAACTTGAAAACTGATCACCTAGTGGTCTCTCAGGGTGCGGTCTTGTTACATAACAGATAACTTTTATTCCATTCCTCATTCAGAAAGGAATGTATTTAGTTCTGGAAGCATACAGGAAGTCATCCTTGGGTACTTCTTTGTGAACATCTTAGTGTAAATTCACTTTCATTATCTGATGAATCAAGCTAGGTTTTTAGTGTTATCAGCATGGGTTGTTCGGCAGTTGACATTAAGGCGTATTCTTCATCAGATTTATCAAAGCGCTTAGACACCACGTCATGTGGTTGGTGAGGTCAACATTTGATGTATCTTCTGGTTCTGAACCCGAATCCACAGTTGCAGCTTGCTCTTCTTCTTGAAATGAGGTCTGTGGTTGTGGCCTAATGACTCAGAACTTTAACCTGTTTTGGTGTACTAACTTGAGTGCTGTGTTGGGTTTTGCAATTTGGTACAGATCTCCTTTAGGGGATGGAATTGTAATTACACTGTACTTTTGTATTTCCCATGTCACATCAAGTTTTCCAGATCCTTGCTCTTTCTCAGCCACACTTGATCTCCAACATTAAGTGGTTTGGCGTGTTCTCATTTGTTAAAGTATCTCTCTTGTTTTTGATGTACAGCTTTCATTCTCTGATCCACGATGTCTTTGATAGTCATCTACCCAATTGTTGGAGGGTAATGAATTTCTCTCATCAGGGACTGAAACTCCTAGGGCTAATTCAGTGAGCAATTTTCCCTGTCATCCGAACATAAGATAGTAGGGTGTATACCCTGTGGAAGAGTGTACAGTATTACTATACATGTAGATCAATTCTAGAAGTTAGGCCAATCCGCTTTCTTGTTTGGTGGACGGTTCTTAAGAGGTTGAGTATTGTCCGCGTCAGGTTTTCACAGAGACCATTTATTTGTGGGTGCTAAGCAATTGTTCTCAAAATTTAGTGCATTAGTATAGAAGGTACAACTCATGAAAAAAGGAAGACTCAAAGCAGGTCAACAATCTGATAGTATAGTTTCAGGGAATCCATATGGGATGATTAAATCTTTTGATAAAGGATGAGCAGTACTTTTTGCAGTTAGCATTTTAACGAGTAGTGCCAACTGTAAACTTAGTGTAGTGGTCGATGGTTGTCAACACATGGGTGTAACCACTTTTACCAGGTTCAATCTTCAGGTAATCTAATGCGACAAGTTCCAGAGGTTGCTTACTGGTAATGGGATGTAGAAGAGCTTTTTGGTTGTTTTTTTTTTACTCTACATCTGATTTCACAAGTTGGACATTCTTGCCACCAACTCTCGATGTCCTGTTTCATGCTGATCCAATAAAATTGTCACCTCACTGTAGCTTTGATCTTTTGTATCCCAAAATGTCCTGATTGATCATGGTATCTTGATCAGCTCTCCTTGAGGAATCAGAATTTGATGGAGTCTATTATAAGTGATTGGGTCAATAGTTCCTCTGTATATTAAACCTTTCTTCAACAAATATTGCAAATTTCACCCAGTGCATAGGGTCTACAATACACAATTTATAGCCCATAACTTTACTATAGACAATCAAGTAAGTCAACATGTGATTCCCATATCAATATATAATGGGGCTTGGGTATGATGTTGATTGGCTAACTTGTTTGAATCCGAACCTGCACATGTCCAAGTGGGTCGGCGAGTATATTGGGTTGTGTTGGTCCCATCAATTATCTTTGTGCAGATAGGAGGCTAACATGGGCAAAGCTTAACATGACAATACTATTGAAAAGAGAAGGAGGAGAAAAAGAAAGGAAAAAGGAACAAGAAATAATACAGAACCTAACAATGGGTTACTTGTAGAGATGAGCGAGCACCAAAATGCTCGGGTGCTCGTTACTCGAGACGAACTTTTCGCAATGCTCGAGGGTTCGTTTCGAATAACGAACCACATTGAAGTCAATTGGCGACCCGAGCATTTTTGTATATCGCCGATGCTCGCTAAGGTTTCCATTTGTGAAAATCTGGGCAATTCAAGAAAGTGATGGGAACGACACAGCAACGGATAGGGCAGGCGAGGGGCTACATGTTGGGCTGCATCTCAAGTTCACAGGTCCCACTATTAAGCCACAATAGTGGCAAGAGTGCCCCTCCCCAACAACTTTTACTTCTAAAAAGCCCTCATTAGCAATGCATACCTTAGCTAAGCACCACACTACCTCCAACAAAGCACAATCACTGCCTGCATGACACTCCACTGCCACTTCTCCTGGGTTACATGCTGCCCAAACCCCCCCCCCCCCACGACCCAGTGTCCACAGCGCACACCAAACTGTCCCTGCCCAGCCTTCAGCTGCCCTCATGCCACGCCACCCTCATGTCTATTTATAAGTGCG